>NC_080857.1:12024643-12649643 GCF_030435755.1 Ochotona princeps
GGTAATCATTCTGTCTTGGGGGGTCTTCCAGCAGTTTTCACAAGTGATAAATTTGCCTTAGTTTGCTAGCTTACAGTCCTCTAGAGCTGAAAATTAAATCATTGATATGAAACCAGAAAAAAATCAATCACACTAAGTTTTGTAGTAGGATTTCCTACCTTAATTCCTTATATGTTCTTCCTTTGAATCTTCTGTTTAATTGTCTCAGATTTGGAAGCCATATAAATAAGAAAATAATAAAAATACTTCCAGGACCAAAATCCTGCTTACCTTATGTGAAAAGAGTTAAGTTTTAGCACAAGTAGAATAGGTCTTATCCACAAAGGCATGTATATCTATAATGGACAGCACTCAGATAATGCAGATTGTGTAAAACTATAGTTTGCATGTAAAGCGGCTGCATACAGGTAAAGGCTGATGCGTTACCATGAAAATGTGGCCATCCCTGGAATAGGTTCATGAATTAAATATCATTCTTAATGTAAGCTTCATGAGACAAGCAGAACCTTTCCTGACACATGACCTGGCACAAGAGAATTGCAGTGAGAAATGGGCGACACAAAGCTTTGGAAAGTATATCAATTAAAACAGATTCAGCTACAGATAAAAGAAGAGGTAAACCAAAGTGATTGGACAAAAAGAAATTCTCACAAAACAGAATTATGCAGCAAAGTGTTGCCAAGTTGTACCCTATCATCATTGTGAATCAAAAGGTCTTCTCGTTTTCTACTGATACTTACTCCTCTCCCTGTTTCTTCACCTCATTTATCTGTGAAAGCTATACGTGTCACTGCTTGAGCAATGGAGGAAAAACTGGTGGGGAATACATTATGAAACCTATTGCTTAACATACTCAGGAATGAGCATTCGGCACAACGGTGGGTATCACTTGCTCTGCTTACCATCCGTATTGGAGTACTTGAGCTCAATATCCAGCTCAGGTCCCCATTCCAGCTTTCTGTTGTTGTACACCTCCAGCAGGCAGCAGGGAAGGCTCAAGAACTGGCTGTTTACTGTCTGCTTGGTGGAAAACCTGATTGGATTCCCAGTTTCTGGGTTCAGCCCCAATCCCATTATGATTGTTTGGGGCATTTGCAAACGGAATCGTAGATGAGAGTCCTCTCTCTGTCTTTCTCTCTGTCTCACTCTCTTCCTCCCTCCTCTTTCCCTCTCTCTGTCTTTTTCTCTCTCTCTCTCTCTATTCCACTCCCAAACTAAAATCAAATAAATAAAACTTCACTCAAATATTACTGTGTAGTAGCAACCTAGAAAACCAACTCCTATTAATCTCATAATGGTCAGTAAGAGCATGGAATGACACTTACCTGAGGAAATAAGAGAAATTGAGAGAATTCCAGGAAGCTCTGGGCATCTGGATACCTTATTAATAATGGAATTCATTTGTGCATCACTAGAAAGTAAAGCTTAAGCTTCATCATCATCATCAGTGTTTACGGGCTGCTGTTTGCAGTGTGCCTTGATATGTACTCTAGGCTGATTCTCTAATAGAAAATTACAACAAAACCACTTTTAGCTTTTACATAACTGCCTTCTTGGAGATCATATGACTGCTGAATAATGAAAATCATTTGATTTTTCTTCTTTTCTGTCAAAAGGTGTTAATGTAAGTGAAATACATTTTCTAGAAATGTGTGTACCATATGAGAATTGCTTATGATCTTGGCGTCTTTGAAAAACCCAAATATGTGAAGATCAGCTATAGCATGGAGGTGCAAGATCAAGAACAATGTAGTCCTTTGAAATCCTATGTAAATTTCTTTTCTCTCTTTACGATTCCTCTGGAGAGGTTTTTTTTTTTTTTTTCTCTCAGTATACATATTTTTTAAGTTGTCAGTGCTAGGCCATTTGGTTGTTTTACTCCTGGTTCTGGTTCTGCATTGGAACCTGATAAGCTAAAACAATATTCTATAAGCAACACAGAAACCTTAGACTAGATATTGTCAGAGAACATATTCAGAGGTCATGGTTGTAGAAATGGGCAGATGCTAAGGCCAAGACCATTTTATCATTGGATTTATAATAAGTTTGCTATCCACTGAAATTATGACCACCACTAAGGCCAGAAGATCAAAAAGGTAGATAAAGAAAACTATGCAAGAGCAGTATAAATATTTTTAACCCCTGCGATTCACAATCCTCAACTTCATGTTGAGAACTAAATGACTGGAAGAGGTAGTAGTAGTTTTCGTCTTGAGCCTGACTTCTTAGAAACATTCTTCAGTTTTAGTAAAAATAAAAATTACCTATGATACCTCAGATGAGTCTGATTCTTCAGGTCTACAGATTTGGAGATAGATACCTCTTGGAACACATTTGAAATACATCTGCCTGAAGCACCGTTTGTATTTGTATTTTCTAGAATTTGAGTGTTCATTACATTTGCATACTGCTGATAATGAACCATAATACATTATCCTGAATATCTTGTTTCATTTACAATTATGTTCATATCTTCAATGATTTAAAGGAGTCAAAACGTTGTCAGTCTTATCGTACAAGACCTTATAAGCTGCACAGCACAAGGACTTAAATGTTATCTTGTTATATAATGTGGCGTATGTTTATGAGACATTCACTCTTAACATGTATTTGTAATGAAATTTCTAAGAGGAATGTACACTAATAATGCGATATCACTACAGGCAGTCTAGAAGCATGACTTTTCTCATTGCTTTCTGCTATAGTTCCCACTGAATGTTTGAATAAATTTGCTGGATTTTAAAATATCTACAGAATGCATATAAAGTTGATATCAAGCTATTCAAATGCAGTACATCTAGACCCATTGTAATGTTTGATCTCGTTATTTTGAGTCATCGCCCATGAAGATCCTCAGAAATTCAGTACATATTTATTCACTCCAGGGGTTTAGTATGACTGGGGAAGCTTTCTGAAGTAGAGTCTAGGTTACAATCTAAGGTTTTCTCAATAACAACTCAGATCACAAAAAAATGAGGATATTCTACAGTAGTACTTCCCATCCAAATTCAAGACAGTCTTGCTTAGGCTCGGACAGTCTCCATGCACTGCCATGGATGAGATTCCTTCTTCATCCTGGACTGCGCTTCCTTCCCGGAAGCTTCCTGCCTCCAGCCAATCCCACCCATTTTCACATTTAGAACAGTGTTGTTTCTGGCCTTCAGTTTACATTCTCACATCCATCCACTAACAATGCGTCTCCATGTCTAAAATATGTGCCTGTTTAAAACTTCATACAGAAAAGAATGGAAAATGTAACCATACTTCAGCTGTCATTGTTAGTTATCTTGAAAAAGATCCACGAGGCAAGGAAAAGGATAGGGGCACAGAGAAGAGGTGGGTCATCTGGAATGTGCATTCAGTGTAAGACAGGAAAATGGTCAGAATTTGTCCTGGGAGTCTAGCAGAAGCAGGCTGAGCTCGCGCATCAGATGGTACCAGGCTTGAATCCGCACCTTCCCATGCACAAGTTCAAGGCTTGTCATAAATGACATGTCATTTTAATTTTCTAGATCACAGTTATCTCACTTGTTACAAAGTGGATCAATAATTACTCTGTTGGGTTATTACAGATATTGTTAGACTTTGCATGTAAAATAATTATCTCAGGGAAATCTAGCTTTATATATATATGTTGAATTGTATTTTCTGTTAGATTTAAAACATTGCCATTTTACTTTAATGTAAATTTGAATAAATATAATTTGTAGGTAGGGATATAAGGAAGCCTTAGATATTGAAAAGTATTACAGAATGATCTGAGGTTGATATAACACAGATATAGCCCAGGTGTAACACTTCACAGATTTTTCATGGTCGGATTTAGGTGAACAATAAGAGTGATAGAAGCATATTAATGTCAATATATATATAAATATATATAATATATAAATAGATATATATAAATATATATAAATAGATAGAAGGATAGATAAATAGATGGAGATATGTATTCTTCAAATGTTACCCTTACTGGGCAGATGGTGTCAAGTGAGAAACGTAGCAGAAGCAGAAATACTCCACTCTGTCCAGTCTCTCAATAGAGGCATGCAGTACAATATTTCTGTATCAATAAACACATGTCTCAGAAATGGTAAGACCCTATTGAGTAATAATCCAATTGCATGCACTGTGAATAATGTATGTCCTTTTAGCAGGGGAATCAATAGAAGGTGGTCATTTAAAAATTTAAAAAAAAAAACCTTCACTTTCTGTTTTTGTTTTTGGGATTTTTGTTTTTGTTTTGTTTTGTTTTGTTTGTTCAGGACTGACCACATATATATATACACACACACATACATATGTATATATATATTATACTTCTTTTTATCATCATTTTATGATACAGTTCCATAGGCCCTGGGATTTCCCTTATCCCCTCCCAACGCCCCCCCCACACACACACTGAGTTCCCCTCTATCATTACTATAGTATAGTTCTTCATACACAGTCATATGTCCGTCATTCTGGGCATGGACAATGGCAGAGAGTCCAGAGTCCCATTGAGGATTGCCATATATTTTTGAAAGACGGAGAAAAAGGGGAGAGGCAGAGAGAAAGAAGTCTTCCATTTGCTTGCTGACTCTTCAAATGGCTGCAATGGTCAGAGCAGAGCAAGTTCAAAGTTGGGAACAAGGAGCTTCCTTCTGGTACACCACATGTGTCCAGGGACCCAAGGATCTTGGCCAGCAGTGCTTTCCTAGGGCACCATCAGGGAACTCTATCAAACGTGTAGCTACCTGTGTCTGTATAGGATGCTTGTGCCTTATGCAGAGGCCTAGCCCAGTACGTCACAACATCACCCCCACTTTCTTGGTTTTAAAATTTTTGTTTATTAATGTTTCTTATTTATATGATAGGCAGAAAGTCATGGAAAGCATGGCTGAAGAGAGAGAGAGAGCGAGAGACTAGGAGAGAACAAGAATGATTTAGAGTTCCATGTCTTGGTACACTCCCAACTTCCCCTAACAAAGGTTGCTGGGCCAGGTCAAAGACAGAAGCCCAGAAAGCTTAAGCCGATACCTGCTCCCTTCCAGGCTGAGTATTAGCAGGAAATTACAGTCAAAAGCATAGCTGGGATGTGAACCCACACTCTCCAAAATGGGATGCAGGCATCGCAAGCAAGGTGCTTATGACTATACCGTATACCCAGTCTCTATTTTCTGTGTAATGATTGTGCAATGAAATCATAAATAAAGATAATTTTTTAAATGATCATTATTTATGACAGGGAGTTTCAAAATGCTAGAAACTAATATTAAAACAACCAAAGATAATTTTATAAATTTCCAGGCATATGCATGTGCAAGGAAAAAGGCAAAACAAAACAAAACAAATCTTGCTGTGAGATTACTCAAGTTTATACCAACCTTACAATACATCACATCTGTCTATTGTGTACAAATACACACACACACACACACACACACACACACTCCTTTTACACCAGCCCAGAGGAAAGCATTTTAGTATTTAAGGAAAAGGTTCTACCTATCTAGGTACTTCAGTATAGTCACATTTTATCTCTGTACAGCATATATAGTATATGCAATATAGTTGCTACTTCATTGTCATTCTCAGAATACTGTTGGATACCCTAAGGAATTTTCTCACATGGTCCTAAGAATCATTAAGTAGGAAAATAATTCTCCTAACACGTGGTCTGAAATGTTTATAGGTCCCCATTAAAATTAGCAGTCTAAGGAGTGCTTTATAGACCTGTGAAATCTTTGCTTGTCAAGTAACAGAACGTGATATCATGGGTCTGCCACAGTTTACTCACAGTCAAGTAGGTGAAGTTCATGTCACATTTGATTCATTTTTCTTCATTTACCACAATAGAATGCTGATGGCAGGATGGGAAATGAAATAGCTTGTGTCAGAAGAATAAATTATGTCATCAAGACCAGGCAATTTTTTTATATCCCCACATAATTATTTGTGGCCCTGTTACAGCATAGTAAGCTCTGAAACTAGTTAATGTTCCCAGCAGGAAAGGCAAATTTGCAGATTCACAAATCACTTTAATTGCATTTTTGTTGCAAAAGATGTTAATTTGTTGGCTTTAAATAAAACATTTAACCTCACGTAGATTTGGTATCTGGCACTGAAAGAATCTGCAGAATATGAAGTGTTGAGGTATTTATTACTACCTTATGAAATCAGATGATACTGTTAAACAAATATGTGGACTTAAACAAGTGTTTAGACAAGTGTGCTTTAAATGATACATTAAACTGATAATATAGTTTCTGTTCTTTTGTGTAAATACCAATGTCAACCACATTGACAATATCCAATGTTGTTAAGCCTGTATTGATTGCTTATTTGTTTCTTACCTTTTGTATTTCTTTTTTGGTCAAGATCGTGGTTACAATTATGAGAACACCTTGGGATGACCTTGCTAATAACCTCCCTATAGTCTTGTACCTTGCTTTAGAATATAACATGGAATGGAACATGGAGGGACAGTTCTGTGCCAGGTGCCACTGTTTATCGATCTTTACCTGTATAGTGGCTGTGAGATTTAAACAGTGATTTTAATAAACCATCCCCAGTGCAACGGGAACAGGGAAATCCATGCTGATTAGTCTCCTCTCACATGGAACACAGTGGTGTGTGATGTCTCAATCAGCTGTTAAGAATAAAGATCAAAATGCATTTATACTTGCTCCCTGGTTCAAAACAAAATTCCATGTATGTTCGTGTGTATGCTTATCAAAATGCACATGATATTTTTCAATATTTAGAAAGATTACAGTACAGAGCCAAGGATAATTTTATTTTAAATGGCTCAGTATTTTCTTTCTAGCAGATTATTATTTATCTGTTTCCACAAAATGGAAAACTAATTTGATTTTCTTTCTTCTGTATTATGAAATGCAACTTATGTGAGGATGTAGTTTCATTATAAAAGGTGAGACAAAATGTCTGAGAAATAAACACCTTTGGATCTCCTTGTTTTTAAAACGAAGGTATGTTTTAAGTTATCTATATGCACATATAGTAAAAAGTCTTGAAAAAATCTAAAGGATTTTGATTACTTGATTTAAAAATGCAGAGACAATTTAGGTATGTACTCAGTTGTTTTGGGAGCATGAATTGATCCCCAGTATTTACATTTTTTTCCTTTTTTAGGAGTGGTAAAACTTAAGAAAGAAATATAGGTGGGATTCTAATCTGGGCTGAAGTTTCTTTATCCATAGCAAATCTGGCACAGTTAGAAACATTTGTGATGATCACTGCTGGGGCGGGGGAGGTACAGAGATCACAGGTGCTTCTAGACTTCCTGCCTCCACTTCCATAGCAAGCTATTGTCCAGAGTAATGTCTCAATATTCCCAAGTTCAGAATACCTTGCTCACCTAAGGGAAGAATTTACAGTGACTTTTACCTTTTATCTCGTGACTTATGAGTGACAAGAATGTTTATGGCAGAGTTTCAAGGGAGAGGCCGACAGAAGGATTTCTCTTTTGTCCACTCTTCAAAAGTGGCTACTTTCCTCCAAAAAATGCCATGGTCGAAGCAACCTAAGATATCTTTGCCTCGTCTGTGAACAGCTTTTCTTCTGGTGTTTCCAACTGCTGACACCTCATCTCATCTCACCAGCTTTCACAAGCATTTTCCTATTGTTGTTTTCCTAAAGCATTATCTGAGCTACTGAATGAGTCTTTACGATGGATGGAGAGGTACCATCCACCATCTCCGGGTTTATCATGGAGCCGAGGTGAAGGGGAGTTGAGTTCTGGCATGTGTTGGGGAGGTGTTTGTTTTGACTGTCTGATGGCTGCATACCAGCCTGAGGGAGTCACAAATGTCACTGGTGTGTGATGGTGTAATTTTCCTGCTGCTCTAAAGAGGCTTCTGTGTTAATCTCCTGGCATGTCTGGCAACTTTCAAAAAAGAAGTAAAAGGTAATTCCATTGAGCAGTGGAAAAAGATTCAAAGTCCCCATTCGTCTTTATAAGGACAGAAAATCGCGTGCAGTTGGCCTTTTTCATTATTGAGAACATGCAGCAGCTCAGTTTTCACCAGGGCTAATTGATTTTCACAGCTGGCGTAAGAAAGTC
The DNA here is from genome assembly GCF_030435755.1 of Ochotona princeps. Taxonomy (NCBI): domain Eukaryota; kingdom Metazoa; phylum Chordata; class Mammalia; order Lagomorpha; family Ochotonidae; genus Ochotona; species Ochotona princeps. Next base: position 12,032,712 of record NC_080857.1, read on the forward strand.
GAAGGATGAGATGAGACTAGAAAAGTTCCTTTGTCCAGACTTCAAAGCTCATGGATGGTTTCTGCAGGGACTGAAATTCAGGCCTGAATATGAATTTCTGTAATAACTTTGGCACCAGCCAGAAACAGTCACTTGTTTATATAAGCCATGGTATAAGGAGATTATATCCAGCAACACAACATCACATTATCTTCCCCTTTTTATGGAGCAACAGAATGTTTCATTGGTACGAACTCAGTCTTCACACCTGGTACTATGTAATTCTTCCCCTGACATGATACTTTAGATTCCATGGATATCTATCTTTCCTTTATCTTGAGTTTGGCAGAGGGCGCTATCTATAGACTAGCACATGTTCTATATCGTAGGCTACTTATTTTCCTTTGGATGATAACATGAACCGGCAGTGGCAATCTGAGGCAAGCCTTCCCTGCAGGAGCATACAGTAGAAATGCAGTTACTGAAATGTAGGGGCAACACAGGATTTATGTGGGATCATGTCAAGGTCCTAATAATGTGGCAGCTTTAAGAGAGGTAGCCAGGCCTATCAAAACACGAGGGAAGGGGTGCATAGCAGCAGCAAGCTTCAGTGTCCTGCATCAGAATTCTGACGTGTGGTTCCCAGCTCTAGCTGGAGCGCAACAGTTTCTGGTCAGTGCACACCCTGGGAGTCAGTGGCAATGATTTAGATAGTTTAGTTCAAAAACAACATCTTGAATAAAAAGCTAAACTACTTCCGCTGGTGCTTAGGCATTGTCTATTACGTATGCATATAAAAAAATAGTTTTATTTATGTAATGTTTTATTCGTTGACACTGGTTGTAAACTTTTCTAGCCGTTGGGCTTGATGACATGTTAGGGTGATTTAAAATGCATAATCTTTTGCAAAAAATCTCAAAAAATATGTAGGCTGGCAAACAAATGTGATAGGTAATTACATTCACTTAACTACAAAAATATGTTAAGAATTATATTACAAATAATTTTAATGCATGCTGTCTAGTCACTGTAAAAACTTCATCAAAAATAGTGAAGATTTGAATAATTATCACCGCACAATTATTGTTGCCAGTGTATACAAAATAAGCAGAATATAAAATGATGAATCTAAGGAAAGAATGTTCTAAATTAAATGTTTAAAAGACTCAGAAATTGTAAAATATGTACACCTTTACACACTGTTTATCTTATACTGGTAAACAGCATCTATCATATATCAGTCCTCACTGAAAACTGCATACCCTTAAATCATATGGGGTGTATTTGCATATATAAGATTGCTCCCTCCTCCCAAAAAATCCAAATTCTTTATTAACAGACTTCTGATAAGGGGCTTTCATCTAAAAGGGGTTAACAGGGCCTTACTGTGTGACTTAACATTTCCTGTATGGGTGGACATAGCAGGAACGCTACCACCTGGAATACATTATAGAAGTTAACACACAAAGAACACAGAGACAAAGATGCCTTCTGCATCACCTCTTTTCCTGTACTCCCTGACAAAAAGTTGAGAATGTTGAACTTCTGATTTAAAAAAAAAATGATCAAGACATATTCACTAAAACTGATAAAATACTCCATTGCAGCACAATAAAAGAGAAGACAGGAAAAATTACAGCGAAGGGGACAGGGAAGGCCATGGAAGCACAGCCCTAGGCTGGCAGGTGACGGACCAGGAAGCAACTGCAGAGCTATCAACCTAACAGCCTGTGAAATCTACCTGGGACCCACACTCTGCCACCCGAAGAACATTATCTCTAGATGAAAGCACCTGGGACCCGTCGGTCATCCAAGCCCTGCCAATTAAGTGCTATATTATAATTGTCTCCTTTCCATAGGCTTAGTTTCAATGAACTGGAAAAGTACAAGGCTCAAAAACAATTTGCTTTTTTAAAGAACTCCAGGAAATAAACTGTGGTTTTTTTTTTTTTTTTTTTACAATTATTAAGATGGAAATACAAAACAAAATGTAGTGAAACTTACTAATAAGACTAACTTAATTTTAATAATAACTTCAAAAATACTATCCAAGTTCTAACACTCAATAAAAACATAAATAATTAAATAAATCTTAGAAAAAAAAAAGAATAATCCCCCTTGACATGGATAAGGCAGTGTGACAAGGCTCCACTGAAGTGTGGGAGTTCGGTTTTTAAATAAATTCTGTCCTATTGAAGTGTCTATTCTAATAGTAATAACGTATGAAATACTGATCTTGAAAAATGAAAGAGGACAATTATAATAACAAGCTCACCACTCATTAAGTCACCTTTTGTTCTGGGTGGAAGTCATGCCTTCAACATTGGAAGGTCTGTACAACTGAGTTTTGGAGATGGTAGAGCAACTTGCACCCGCTGATTTGAAGTTTCCCTTCCCAGTTGAGGGGGCAAGTGCAGCATGCTGGAAGATTGTTTGATTGGGAATAAACCATAGTTGTCAATTCCATCCAGTTTTCACTTTTTGAAAGTTTTCTCATGTGGTGTCCTTTGAATCTTTCCATCCACTCCATGAGAGAGATAATCATGTCTCCACTTTCTTCATATATTTCTTCATATGACATTAAGGTCATGTTGCCACAGGCACTGATTTTGTTTCAGTACAATCACACTGCTGGTCAGTGGACAATCTGGTTTGTTCTGGGACCTTGGATCCAAAGTTTCTGTTCTTCCTGTCCTAGAAGACAGCCCAACAAAGTTACTGCTCTTGTCACTTAAACAGTCTATTTACTTCTATGTGCAACTTTGCCATCTAAGGCTTAACGAATGCTCTTTTTCACACATTTTACCTGGTTATGTTAAGTATTTCAAATTGCATTTTGGCTAATCCAGTTGGCAAAGAGAAACACCATGTGCTGATGACCAATGCTGGGGAAAGCTCATAAACAGTGTTGCCGACTCCAGTTTCTGTTCAGATTGCTAAGGCTGAAAAGAGGCTTTGCACTAACACAATGCTGCAGTGGAAACGGGGCACTCACGGCCAGTCAGGTGAAGTGACTTCATTTCTCACAGATTGGCAACAAGAACCAACAGGAGCCTAGGATCCGTTTTTAACGGATACTGCACCGCTCAGGAATGCTACCCAATGCTACCTAAGGTGAATAACGTCTTGCTTGTGCCTCAGTTTTCACTGCAAATCAGTGCTCCCCCAAGTCATAACGCTTTGAGTTTTCTACTCCAGTTGATAATTGGAAAGCTGGTTTTCACTAACAGGAAACCGAAGTATTGTAGGATGCCTGTTACAGGAGGGATGAGGGCAAAGTCTGCATGTTCCAGACAGTTCCTGCTTATCTCAGGATGTTCATTCTCAGGACATCCTGCCTGAGAATTACAAGCAAGGGGGCATCAAACCCATAAAATGCCCTAAAATACTGAATGGGCTGAAGGCTATTTAGATGTAGCAGACACAGGAAAAAGCTCAGCCATTTCTCTATTTTATCAGGATATAAATTTACAAAAACAAGAGGTAGCCTGACTTCCTCCTACTGTGAGGAACTAAGATTAACCACTTAAGGTATCTTTAGGCCCTTGTCATCTAGAGATGTTAGACAAACATACATGAAAAAACTTTACTAACCTTTATCTGTTATTTATTTGCCTTTCCGTCAAGCTGCTCCCTCGGCTCAGAATCCTTTTCCACTGTCTTATTAGGACTCTGAAATTTTACTCTTCTTTGATGAAGATGCTGTAGAGGTGTAAGTCACATCCTCTCTGTGAAGGCTGCTCACTGTGTCTGTCTTTTCTGTATATGTGACATACACATCGTAATGTGTTTCTATTCACTTTTCTGATGATGTTCAGTTTTTTTTAAACAAACATCAGTTCCAAACTAAGAATCTTTTTTTTTGCCTGGAAGACAAAATTGTGTTCTTATTCTGTACGAACCAGCATTGTAGGCAAAAGTGATTTAGGATCCTTCTGAATATATGCAATATGTTCAGAAATTGTCTACTTGTAGCATGATGGGGATTTTCTACGTGGTTTTAAGATTAGTGAAAGTTTTATTGTACTGATGATGTGCTTTTTAGCCCCAGTTCCCCTCCAGTTGCTCAGCAGAGAAAACAATGAAATACTAGCTATTTGGTTATTCTAGTAATTGGCATTCCAAGCCTATTAATAATCTCCTCCTCTCTACTTTTCCTTTTGTCATTCATTCTCCTTCCTGTGATCTCTCTCTCTCCTCTCTCTCTCTCTCTCTTCCTCTCTCTCCCACCTGAAATAACGAAGGCAGAACATTCACACTCCATTATCATCACCTGAGAAAAGACTGCACCATGACAGTCAGAAAAGAAAGAGAATGTGAGGATGCTTGTTAAATTTGTCAATCCAACAAGTTAACAGGAGTTCAGCATGGTACATATTGGCTCAATGAATTATAAAAATCATGGTTATACATTTTTTTTTGTTTCCTTTTCTTTTTGCCCCAAATAAAATTGATTGGTGATTGGAAATTGATTGGTGATTAGAAATTGGTTGGTGACTGGAAAGGGTGGCTGCTTTTCTGAGCTCACTTTGAACATCTACACTGAGATCCACTCAAGTGTCCCCTTATCATAAAGACTTCTGATAACTTCTTCTAAGGAAAAAATAAATTTGATAAGTAGTATAGTGGAAAACCTCCTCAATCAAAAGTCAGATTAGTGATTTTGCGTCTCTTATATAAGATGTTTGCCAAAGGACAGCAAGAACTGGCAGAAATTTAATCTTGGCCTATAGCTTGCATTATTTATTTATTTTGTTTTTCTAGTCTAAGGTTTTTAACTAGCAGGGAATGGTGTACTGCTGTTTAAGTTTTAAAACTCATGAGAATTTTATTAGAAATTTGATTCATCTGTTTATGACTCATTGACTGTACTCATCAAAACAATGTTTGTTGAGGGTGATAGTGGATCCAAGGAGAGTTCAAAGCCATTGCAATTTTTGATTTTTAACTAGGAACTTAAGGGTTGCCAAGAACAAACACATTTTACACTACACGATTTCTTAGTTTGTGCCCATATTGAAATTTGGAAGGTGTAATTCTGCTTTCCTCAAACTTGTTTTCCTATGTGGTTTATAGCATTGTTTATATGGATTAAAAAACTTTCCACTTCTTTCCAGTCACTATGACCCAAAAGGAGTGAAACGTTATTTCATCACTTGTAATGTTTTAAAGATAGAATTAGGTCTGGCCTTTCTTAGTGGCCAGAATGTATTTTATTCTCTCTTCAAAGCAAGCATTTGGCAGGACTAATGTAAAGAAAAGACAAAAAAAAAAAAAAAAAAAAAACAGACAGACATTAAAATACTACAAGATGTGAATTGAGTGGTTAGAGGGTAATTTGCAGATCTTGCTGACATGAGATCCACATGATAGTGGGAAATGGCAGACAGGTTTAGATTAGCATATATGATGAAGTGAATGTCCGAAAAAGGGGAAACTCTGTTCCTTTCCTCCCTCCTTTTCAAATATAAGTTCACATCAGAATCCTGGAACAATGGTCCTCAAAATCTAAGGACCATGTGATCTCATGATATCCATTTTTTTTTCTGATGCATGTAGCATCATGACTCGTAAGGAAACAATCTTTTTGAATGAGACATAAATTAGAAATGTGGTAATAAATTTATTTTAAAACTGTATACACCTTAGAAAAGTACCATTGACAACTAAACTTGTTTGTACTCTACCATCTCTAATGAGATGAATCTTTTCATATATGGTATTTGAAGGATCAGTGATACTTGAGAATTCTTTTTTTTTTTAAAAGAAAACTTTATTTTTATTGGAAAGGCAGATATACAAAGAGAAAGATCTTCCATCCGCTGGTTCACTTCCCAAGTGGCTACAACAGCCACATCTGAGACAATCCGAAGCCAGGAGCTTTTTCCAGGTCACACAGGTGAAACCTCAAGGCTTTGAATCATCTGTTGCTTTCTCAGGCTGCCAGCAGGGACCTGGATGGGAAATGGAGTAGTTGGGACACAAACTAGGATCCCAGTGCATGCAAGGCGAGGACTTTAGCAATTAGGCTAGCTCCAGACCTTTAGGAATTACTTCTTACTTCAAATCAGACTTTGATCAGTGGCAACATCTGTCCAACTCAATTGGCCCAGGTAAACTAGACTTATTTAGAATTTTGCGATGCTGAAACTATCTATGACAAATGTACTTGATTCCTCACTCATATTGTCCATCCTGAAAGCTATAGTGACAGACATAGAACAATAACACTTGGTTCTGTTAAGTAAACCACATTGTGATAATTTTCTTTTTATAACTACAATTAATTTCTCAGAAACCTAATTTACAAAGAGAAAAAAGTGTATATTGACTTGTGGTCTCAAATTTCACTGTGCACCTGTTGATTCCCCTGGTTAGACATTTGCTGCCAAAACACTTGTTGGCCACACAGTAGCAAACGATAGACGTGTCATCTTGAGTCTGTCTCAGAAGGATGCTGAACCTGTGCCACCGTCAAACTGTGCCATTTCCCAGCCTTCTCCTTTAAAGGCTATCACAAGCCTTTCTGATGAGCTGACACAGCTAAGAAGGGCACATAAGATCCTCTCTAAGAAACAGTGTATGTTGAAGGCCAGCATTGTGGTAAAAGGAGTTAGCTGGGCTAACAGATATATATGGTTAGGTCCCCTATCGAATGAAAAACAGATCAGACAAAAATGAGTGGGGGTGTCTTTAAAAATATACAAGATATTTGTTTCTTCCCCAAAAGTTGCATTTAGGAAGATCAAAGTAGGATCCCACTCCAAGTTTCTAAATTTATCATAAGAGCAGTAATTGACAGGCAGTTTCTGAAACATGAATCCTACTCCTCTGATTTTCCAGTTTTATCTCAAGAATAGCAAGGAAGCAAGGATGTCTCATATTTAAAGTGCCTGTCTCCCCAGAAGCTGCCTTGAGCCAGATCAAAATGTCAATCCCCACCTCTATGGGTTTGCAATTTGATCATCAGAAAGCAAGAAAACAGTCTGAACTTTCAGCTTATCTTGAGAATAGAAACAAGTCACCAGTCACATCCTGCTGACAACTTTGTTTAGAGCAAGCGAGGCAAGACTGCATCTAGACCCTTGATGACTTTTGTTCCCATCCCGTGATTGATTGTTAACTGCTGTACTATTTGATCTTCCTAAATATTATGCTTTAAAGATTCACTTTGACCAAAGTTGGGGGTCTTTTTTTTTATATTAAATGTCCCTGTCCTGACTGCTGTGGTACGATTTTTCTGATTTAATGCAATTTGCTTTTGCATTGTTCACCTGGAAATTATTTTCATGTATGACAAAAAAATCTCTGTCCTCTTGCACCAATTTCCAGAAAAGGGCAGCATCATGTTTCAAGCTATTGTTGCAACGTGGGCATCTCATGTGGGTGCTGACTTGAATCATCCTGGCTGCTCCACTTCCGATCTAGCTCTCTGTTAACATGCCTGGGAATGCTGGGGATACAGAGAAAAGATGGTGCAAGTGCTTCAGGTTTTCGTCACCCACACTGGAGGTTCGGATGAATGGGATCAATGGCAAGGCGTCTGGTTTTGGTCTAGTCCAGCCCTGGCTGTTGTGACCATTTGGGGAGTGAAGCTATGCGGGAAGACAGGTCTCTGCTACTCTCTCGTGTGTGTGTGTGTGTGTGTGTGTGTCCCTTTCTTTGCATTTCTGTCTATCGAATAAATACTTTTTAAAAAAAGATTCAACATGAATTGTGAAAGAGATTCAAAGATTCAAATAATTGTAAGTGTAAAGCGGGCAGGTGAGTTGAACGATAACATCTTCCATATCTCATTCCCTGGTGATTTTGTAGCACACGTAGAAGTCAGTTTCACAATACATGCCACCATGTGTTAAAATAGAGCAAGTGATTTCTCAAGTATTCTAGAACAGAATTTTAACAGATTGTTGGATTTTTCTGAAAATATGAAATATGGTAAAATCTTATTAATATACTAAAAATCAATTCATTTTGAGACTGATAATCCAATTTGGGGTGTATAAGGAGACAAAAGAGGGTTGGAAAAGGATGGCAGGTAGCTGACTTTTTTTCTGGTTGGAAAAAATCAATTAAAAGATCACTCCAATCGCTTATTAAAACACTAGAAGTGGGGAAGAACCATCAGGGAGCAGACACTCCCTGAGTAGGGTAGAGGAAAGAAAATAGGTAGTCTTGATAATTCAGTTTCTAAGCATGTCTAGATAATAGAGTAATGTAGCATTGGATTTTAGACAGTATGGAACAAAAATGGTTTTACTTTATTGTAGGTAATATAGATTCTGATTGAATTTCTGATGTCTATACTAGTATGCAAAGCAATTACTCTTATCATGTACTTTTTATTAAAGGATCATCATTCGAGAGGATCCAGAGGGGATTAATGCCAAATCTAATCCTTAAACTTTCTAAAATGATATTTGAGTTAGGAGAAAACTTTGAAATATCACCTACTGAGAATTAGAAGGCAACATATAACCAATTTTTATTCTATTTTTTAAGTTATGATTTTAAGTAGGTCTTATTCTCATATAGGCTGTTAGGGTGCTTAGAAATCATCTAAAAATGTACCTTTCATTCCACAAATTTATTTTCTGTAGTATAAGAATTTTCCATGCACTAATAAAATAAGGCTAAATGATAAGGTAATATGTCCTAAAACTCTTCTATCATACATTTTCAAATATTTTGAAATATATATATATATGTTTTATTTGCTGAGAAATTGTCAAATATTTTGTACTGTGAAATTCTAGAAAAGCTGTTTTAATCTAATCTGACTTCATCCCAATTATTCATGAAAGTACAATGTACACAGAAATGTGTGTATATACACAGACACATATATAGTTAAAATTAATGCATCATGTCAAGATCTGCAGTCTCTGCATTTTACTGATAGTAGCAAGTACTTATAAAAATAATGTAACTGATGTGATTATATGAAATATTAAATAAGACTCTGCTGATAAAGTTTTTGTCAAAGAATGAAATAACAAATATTAACGAGTACCTGTAAACATTCAGGAATTTCAGATTTTGGCTCATCGCATTGGGTGATGTGATCTGAGAGGGAACCTAGGTAATGACCACAGCTCCCGGCATCCTTCTGATGCTTAGGCTTGAGAGATCAGGGCGTTTGGGCATCCTTGGCACACGACCACATCACAGAATCAGAACTCTAACAGTGAACCTGTGTCCTGTTCTTGTAGTTCAGAATGTATTTAAAGTAGAAAAAATGCACACTAAATGAAAAACAAAGAATGTAACTGGGTATCTGAGGATGATATTATACAAGTTCCACTTTGAAGAGCCTTAACTACAGTCTAGGCAACCTTTTCATGTTCTGTGTTGCAAAACAAGTATCTAGAGTGAATTTAGGTTTAACGTTCAGCTACTGAGCAGTTCATTATCAGTGTTCTGGTCAAAGTCTCACTGTCTCTCTTTCCCATGGATCAGCATTTTAATAATGGAAGAGTCTTACAAGACGGAAATGAAAAAGTCAGCAAATATGGATTAAATTGAGTACTTGACCAAACAGAAAACACACGAGGCTTTTTCAGAGCTAGGTCTTTAATGTAGTGTCAGAAGGTAAAGATAATATCAAAATTAGCCTGGAACATCACTCCACATTGACTGAAATATGGAGTGTGCACAAAGAAAATCATTCTGATTGGTTATCCTTCCATTGTTGAATCAGATCACTGCTTCTTTGCTAATGTCAGCAGAAATAATTGCCCAGGATTTGAATCATGCTGAAAAGAAAGAAAGAAAGAAAGAAAAAAAGAAAGAAAGAAAGAAAGAAAGAAAGAAAGAAAGAAAGAAAGAAAGAGAAAGAGAGAGAGAGAAAGAAAGAAAGAAAGATCATGCCACAGAAAAAAATGTAAGCTTGCTCATTTGGTTGAGGAACTGTTCCTTTTCTTGATTATTTATAAATAAATTAAGTTCAGTGTATATATGCTGGTTGAGTGTTTCAACAAATATTCTAATTTTGTTTAAGTTCTGTGCTGATAAACTGATAAATGGGTCTTTTAATCTTATTCTCAAAAGGAAAATATTATCATGTTAAAAATATAGTGATGTCCAATTATTAACTAAAATGAGATGTTTTCAGACTGGCTGTTGCTGTAAACTTTGATCCTTATTAATTTTGAATATGATTAGAATGGGGATGTGGATGGTCACGATGGGAAAGGAAGAGGGTAGGACAACGTTTTCAGTGTTTGTTTTTTCTCATGTATCTGTGGTGGGGATCAGGGGTTGCATTATTCTTTGATTAAAAAAAAAGGATAAAAGCTTTTCATTTACAGCAAAATGAACACATGTTAAGTGAAAGAAAGGCAAAAACCACATGTTCTATCTCTTAGGCTGGAGCTAAAATAATAGTTTTTAAAAAGCCTTAGTCTACATAGAATGTTAATTTCTAGAGGCTAAACCAGGAGGGATAAAAGGACTGTGAGTATTCTTGGCTGCTAGACTGGGTTTTACAAAAGTCTAGTCTTTGTATTTCTGTAGTCAAAATGTTTAAGTGGCTTTCACTCATGCTGCCCAATAACCAGATGAAAAAGTTCAAAATAGTTTGACAGTATTGTTTTTCCCAACAGTAAAGGAATGGTTTTCATTAAGTTACTTCTTGTTCAGGGAAGTACAAAATATTTATTTAGTTAGTTAGTTAGTTAGTTTGAAAAATTTATAGAGAGGGCCGTACAGGTATGTGCACATGCACACACACACAGTCATTTCTCTAACAATGGTCTACTTATTAGCACTTTACTTAATGATGATGTTATCAGGTATCCAGAGTAAAGATCATTAATAGCACAAATGTCAGAAATTTATTTAGTCCTTATGAAAACAATCAGATTCTTCTGCTTTCCCTAAAACTAACAAAGTGCACTTGTTCAACTAAAATGAACTCTGCATATTATCCTTAAAGCAATTCAGGAACCAATTATAATTCCATCCACTCTTTTCATTCTCATGATGGCCATAATGGCTAGCACTGGGCTAGGCCAAAGTCAGGAGCCAGCAGGTTCATCTGGGTCTCCCATGTAAAAAATACGGTCCAGACACTTCAACCATCTTCCTCTGCTTTTTCCAGGCCGTCAGCGGAGAGCTGGATCAAAAGTGGAGCAGCTGAAACATGCACTGGTGTCCATTTGTATCAGATTTTGTGGCAGATTTACCCACTATCCCATAACACTGGCCTAGAAGTTCAAATTTGAGAATCAGTCCTCCAGCTTGCTTAGTAACAGCCTTCCTCATTGAGTTCTCTGGTTAAAATCACATCAAACGGGTTCCCCTATTGCCAGTCATAGTATTTTATTAGTTTCATAAAGCCATCCAGTATTAATGGGTAAAGGACAAACTGCTTAGTCCTCAGTAGATCAGAGTCTATCTATCCTCTCCTGTTCTCAAGTTTGCTAAAGCTATACTGAATTGTCAAGTTTTCGCTGGTTCAGTGTGTTGACATGCAGAGGTGTGAAGCACTTCAACATTTTGAAGAGGAGTACTTGATCCATGCCCCAGAGTGGCATCTCTCCACTATGCGCATTCTTCAGTGGCATTCAGACACTGACTCACCGTATCTCTACCTGCAGTTTCTGCATCACATCCTTGTGGTGAAGGTCTCCATGCATTCCACACATATCTTTGGCTAGTAATTAAAAAATAAACAAGTTAAACACATTTACCCCAAAGAATGAGCCACACACAGTAAAATGTTTTAATTCAAGAGAAGAAAGTACCATATAGCAGCATTCACACTTGATAGGTAGATGCTAGGCTGAATTTGTGGCTTACTCACAGCTGCCTAGACGATCTAACATAGCTTCTTAGAGATGAAAGTGGGGTGGGAGTAATAGAAAGCTGAGTTGTTGGAGACTGTCAGTCAATAGAGAATGAAAAACAAAGTATAGAATCCAGATGTGAACTAGAAAGGGAAATAATATTATTAGCTGCTAATTAGTTGCATTTGAGCTGTTCTGAGCCTGGACCAATAGTTGTACATGAAGGTTGGTTTCATCACAAGATCCATTTTGTGATGAAGATGAAAGTGAGTAGAAGATAACTGACATTCTTAGAGATTAGCCAGGCATGTCTATTTGTTATTGTTATTTTTTAATGCTAACTCATTTCTCTAACAATGATCTACCTATTGGCATTTTGGTTAATGATGTTATCAGTTATCTAGAGTAAAGATTATAAATAGCACAAATGTCAGAAATCTATTTAGTCCTTACGAAAAAAAAATCAGATTCTGCTGAGTTCCCTAAAACTAACAAAGTGCACTTGTTCAACTAAAATGAGCTCTGCATATTATCCTTAAAGTAATCCAGGACCCAGTTAGAAAAGTGTAAGATAAATCACAAAGGTTAAAAAATCTTCCTGCTTTACACTTGTCTTGTTTCTTTTTAAAAATTAATTTGGGGAGTATCATATGAGATAAATGGATATGATTTCAAATGACATCCATCAATAGAAACCTTAACACAGGAATGCAAGACTCTAAAAATGTCAACTGCTTGCAATCCAAATGGTAAATTATAGTGGAACTTAAAAATATTTTCAACCTTCCCAGGAAACAACATAAAGTTGTGGTCATTTCTAAAATGTTAGAAAGTGTTGCCATTTCTAATTACTTTTCCATTTTGTATAGGAACATGTAAGTCCCACTTATCCTTGCATTTACATGGTCCCTACATTAGTTCTTTGGTTTTATTTTTTACATGCATTCACAGGTTTTAATTCCTCATTTGTATTCTTTTGCAGCTGAGAATAGAACTTACTGTGAGAATACAGAGAGCTTAAAGAGAGTGGAAAGCAATGCAAATGTCAATGGATCAGTGAGCAATGACTAATTTCCTTCTAAGGGATGAAATAAAATTTTGGCATTCTTCATTAGGTCAACATGTTTTTAGCCAACCTTTTGATTAAAAGTATTTTTTTTTAAATCGGACAGGCAAATATAAATTTTTAGCCATAGTCTCTAGTGTTATTTAAAGTTTCTGGACTTCTCTTTTCTAATCTGAAAAGTTAAATGAATAAGGAATATTGTGGAGACTACGAGCCAGGGTGAGTCACAAATTCATGTAGGCTAGTAAAAATAGTTTCTTCTTGTCCTAAGAAAGTTACTTGAACCAATATGTACCAGTCAGCCTATGTTTAGTCATGGAGTAGAAGTGTGCAACTCAACAGTCTGTGGCGATCACCGTTCTACTCTCCAGTGCCCATAAACAAACACAATTACAGGTCATGGATTGACAGTCTTTAAATTTTGATTTCAGGAATGAATACTACAACATTTGAAATGCAAAAGTTACACTTTGGGCCTAAGATCTTAAAAATATTACAAGAGAAGAAGGCTTAAGAAAATAATGCACCCAGCTTAAGAAAGAAAAATGGGTGGATAAATACTGAGTATTCAGTTCCTTGAAGGGCAATATTCAGTGCTCTAACACATGCAAACATGGAATTAGGAAAAGAGAAGTGGCCAAAAAAGTTGTAAATGAAGTAGAATGTGTATATATATTTTTTTAAAAATGCAGTGAAGACTCTAAGTGTATATACTAAATAGCACTATAATGTTTAATGCAAAGAAACAGATTGAAAATACCAACAAGGCTTATTAAACTCTAATGGACAGAATGCCAAGATGTATAATCATTTTCTATCACTAATCTGTGTGTATTTACATCCTGAAATATAAGATATGTCTTCCCAGAAGTAAGAAGCAATAACATTAAACAATAGTGAAAATCTGGATTTGTGATTAAGCAGGAAATTATGGCCAGTTTTGCAAAGCCAAAGGTAAAAAACATACAATATGCAAGTGAAAAAGCTTAACTATCTCTGAGGACTCAAGGACAAAGGAAGAACAAGTCTGAGTATTGTTGTATCACAAATATACTTCAGGGTCCTGAGACTAGTAGCTAAAGTCCTTGCTTTGCATGCACCAGGGTTCCATATGGGCACCGGTTCATGTCCCAGTAGACCCATTCTCATCCAGCTTCCTGCATGGGAAAGCAGTGGAGGATGGCCCAAAGCCTTGGGACCCTGCATGCACGTGGGACACCCCAAAGAAGCATCTGACTCCAGGCTTTGGATCCGCTCAGCAATGGCCGTTGTGGCCACTTGCAGAGTGAATCAGCTGACAGAAGATCTGCTTCTCTATCTCTCCTGCTCTCTATATATCTGACTTTCCAATAAAAATAAATTATATATCATTTTATATATATAAAATATAAAAAGCAGCGGAGGTAGAGAGGGAGAGAAGAGGGAAAGAAAACAGAAATCACACCAGTCCAATAAACATTTGGATAGTTTTATCATCAAACATCTTGTATCTTCAATACAAGAACTACAAAACTAAATTCTTTCCTCTGAAAGGAAATGGAACCATACTGTATCCTAAAACTAAAGATCCCATCAAACAATTGAAGCAAAGCAAGCAGCTTTACTATAGAGGATTCATAACATGAGTCAAAAAAAAAACATAAATTCATCAAGACATAATTCTGGGTGTACATGCGTCTAATTCAAGAACCCTAAAATTCAGGATCTAAAATGGCAGAACACCAAAGAGAAATGGTCAAATATACTACTCTAGTTTCAGATTTTGAGAATTAAATGTGTATAATAGGAATGAATTTTTTATTCCAATTATTATTTATTTTATGTTAATTTGAAATGCAGAGAGTTGGAAACAACAGAGACATACAGATCTTCCCAACACTAGCTTGCTCCAGAAGTTCTCCTTACATATAGGAGCTGGACGAGGCTAAATTAAATCAACAGGAATACAACCTGAGTCTTCCATGTGGATGGTAGGAACTGAGGTACCTGAGCCATCATCAGTTATCGCTTATGCTACATGTTAGCCGGAAGCTGGAACTGGAATCTAAGATCAATCCCAAGAAAGTTGGGAAAAGAGAAACATAAATGAAACTCATAGTAAAGATAGGAAATAAAAATGGAATACAAGTTTAAATGAAGAAAAGTAGGCAAATAGCAAAAGTAAAAGCCAGGAAAATACTTTTTATTGTATTGGACAAATATATTATAAATGGGTAAATTTCTAAAGATAATGATCAAAAAATGAAATGTTGACACAAATTATGAACTCATGGCCTGCCTATCAATTGGCGTGACAAGGACAATTAACACATTTGTGTTTTGGATATCTGTGTGTCAACAAATATGATCATGTACATTAAAACATGTATTTCTTAAAAGATGTGTTATGAGACAACATGAATCCTATAAAGCTGCTGGTTCATGTTCCAGATGCTCTACTTCCCATCCAGCTCCTGGCTTATGGCCTAAAAACTAGAGGAGGACAACCCTCTTGGGTCCCTGCACTTCTGTGGGAGACCCAGAAGAGGTTTCTGACATTGGGCTTCAAAAAAATTCAGCTCTGGCAATTGCGGTAATTTGGGAAGTAAACCAGTGGATGGAAAATTTTGTTTCTGCTCTCTATAAATCTGCTTTTCTAATAAAAATAAATAGATATTTTAAAAATTGACACGATATAACCTGAGTAAAGTACTGTAATTCAAATATTTTATTTGCAATTATTTGCTGACAAATTTTAAGCCCACGACATTTTACTGGTAAATTCTTCCCCACATAATTGGAAAACTATAATGCATAGTACCCAAGATACTTCAGAAAATAAAAGAACAGGGGCATTTTCCATTCATATCATGAAATCAATGTTATGAACAAAAACGTTGCAAAAAAGAAAAACAAACTTTTCAATAATCCTCTTTGACATAAAAACCTCTTGTAGAATATCATCAAACAGAATCTTGGAAAAAGTATAACAAAGTAATTTATCTCCATCTAATGCCTCTTCTTCCCCTCAACTGATTTGCCCTTGGAACCAACTTGAGCCTGGAAAAGATTAATGTAATTCATTAAACACACTAAAATTACCAAGAAAAACATGAAAGAGGATACAAAAATGAGCCAGAAAATGGACTATGGAAATACAGGGATGGGTGAACACTAGAAAAGTAGAGAAGGGACAGAAAGAAAGGGGGAAACTGAAAAAGTCACGATGATTTCAGAGACAGAATCACAAAAGTCAGTTTTAATCCCTGTTTTAATTTGAGAGATTACAGTTTAGCTGAGTCTCTCCATTAAAATGTGACTCAGACAGGCCACATGAAAATGCTTTGCTAATTTTCTAATGGAAATGGTTAAGATTTAATTTGGGATACTCAAAATTTTTTATCAAAGTTAAATCTCTTAACAACATATGTTGAAGTTGGCTTTACCTGCAAACAAGCTGGTCAGGTGTTTGTGAATGTGCCCCTAGAATCTGCAAAGTCATAGGTCCTTATACTTGCCTATCAGGGCAGAAACTTTCTCATCCTTTTCCCCAGTATCTATAAGGACAGCTGACAAATGATCTGTGTCCATTGCTGAAAAATTTAAATATATTATTTAAAAAACACTAAACATTGAACTTAAAGCAAACATTAAAATACACATACATGCATATTTATACTTATCCTCTTTCAAGAGGTAGGTGGCATGATTTTTTATTTATTATTATTTTTTGTTTGAATTTTATGGTTCAATTCCATAGGATCTGGAGTTTGAATTTTATGGTTCAATTCCATAGGATCTGGAATTCCCCCTCCCCACCCTCAAACTCCCACACCCCAACTTGTTTTCCTCCATATTATTACAATAGTATAGTCCTTGCTAGGGAGTCCTAGTTCCATCAGTCTGTTATTGAAGTGTGCCCCAACATTGCTGGTACAGATAATATCAGGCAGCCCAGTGTCCCGTTCTCTAAATATGTCTAACAGATTCTTTGGGAGTCTATCTTTGATTTGGAAGTAGGGTTGCATATTGCATTGTATCTTCACATCTGAATTTGGTAGTCTCTATTACGCAATCACTATATATTCTCTTAAATGAGAAGCCACAAAACAAAGTCAACAACAGGTATGAAGTTAAAACAAAAAAAAAAAAAAAACAAAAAAAAAATGTGATTGGCATGTTTGGTGATAGCATCTTTCAGAAGAAAAAACAGATGAACAGAAGAATTACCAAGTAGTGAAAGAAAATACCAGTGTTTATTTAATTTCTGTATTTTGGGGAAGGCATCTTTGGGAGTTTTGAAACTTGGGTGAGATAATATGAGATTTTTTTGCGGCTGTCACACAGTCTTAAATGTGCATTCTGTGTGCCTCGATGTTTCTCATTTGTTGAAAAGGAGAAGAAGACAATCCAGCAAGGGTATGGAGGAAAAGTAATGAAACCCATTGCTAGTGGAAGCATAAACTAGTTTAAACATTAAGGAGGACGGTATGGAAATTCCCCAGAAATCTGAAAATAGCTCTGTCATATAACTCAGCCACCCCACTCCTGTGAATTTTCCCAAATGAAATGAAATGTGAAAAAGTTAGTTGTAAACCGATATTTATTGCATCTCATCTCAATTCGCAATAGTTAAGAGATGGAATCAATCCAGATCTTCATCAACAGATGACTCTCAAACTTTCAGCACAGATGTATCTGTTCTTTTCTGGTGGGTATTAGGGCTTTAGTAAGTGCTATAATTTAAATGATTGAAGTCGTGTTTTGAAAAATATTTTCACTGAATTATATTTCTACATACTACTTCAAGAATTAAACTAGTTTTGTTTGTAAATATTGTCAGCATTCTGGTATAATAGATGAAAAATGGTATTTTAGAAACATTAGTTCTTTAATTTTTTTGTTAAAACAACAAATGATTTTAGTGTAATGTTTTAAATTAATTATTTCTATTCATTTGTGTTTTAGCTCTATTTTAAGTGGCACAAAAAAGATAATGTCTCCTCACATGAAAAAAAATCATTCAAGAAGAGGAGTGACTCACAAATGGGCATTAAGTTAAATAAGAGGACATAGTAGAGATGAAATCACATTGGCCCAGGATTAATGTTCCATTTAAGAGTAAATTAGTGTTCTTTTCAGATATAACTACAATTGTACTTGAATTCTCCTTGATAATCAAAAAGATATATTAGGGCAAGAGAGCAAAAAAAGAGAATTGTATGATATTAGCGATGAAAGTAGGCATATAACAAGTAAGATAACAATTTTATCCAACATTTTCAGATTGTATATCCAATTACAATGGGGAGACATTGGGGCATTTGACATAATTACATTTTCATTTTCAGAAAGTTTTCCTTAAGCCGTTTGAAGAACTGATTGCAAAGGCAAGGCTGACACAGTAGTTTCAAAAGCACTTGTAACTGTTTAGTAGTAAAATGGTCTTGGCATAGACTGAGATGAGCTTAGTAAATCCTTTGAAGAACTGACTAATGACTAAATATGCAGATGAGTGAGACAGAGAATTGAGATTTACTCTTAGGCCTCACTGTTCTCACTGTCTCTGTGTGTGAGTCATGCTACAACCTTAGCTGGAGGAGAAGGTAGGCAGGTTTAATGTACATTTATGAAGAGACAGATTTTACATATGTTTTGTTTGCAGGCATCTATGCAACTCCAAAAATAAAAACTTAAAGACAGCTATCACATACGAAAAAGTTTAAATTCCTTGTCATGTTCTCCTCCACTCTCAAGTATAAATAGAGATTTTTTTTTCCTGGAATTTTCTTTATTTGAGCAAGAAAAGCCTCTTCCAAACGAAAGGCAATTGTCTCCCAACCTTCAAGGAGCCTACAGAAATGACCATTGGCAGTAACATACAGAGACTCTCCATTTGCAGAATTTGCTTGCATCCTTCAGTAGCTCCTAAAGATTAACTACGAGATTTTAGCTACATACAAGCTAAGACAATCTTAGGGTTTCCACTGCATTTCTCCTTTCATACTTACCCATAGCTTGTCTTCACCTTAAAGATATCCAAATCTCTTCTCTACCCACATCTTCATGGCTTTCTGTAGCTCGGGCATTGATTTAAGTCTCTTCCATCTGGATTTTCATGGAAGCTCATACATTTAGAAGATATTTTAGAAGACAAATGTAAAATACATCATGAAGTGAAGGTAACAAAGGGGTGTATTTAGGACAAAATCCCAAGGAAGGAGCTAATTGAAAAACAGTGAGCCAATCGCTAGAATAGAAAACAGCATTCCAGGGTCAATAGTGGTTTTGTTTGCTGTTGTCATTGCTATTGTTTTTCACAACTTGTCTTTTCAGAAACTTAAGTTAACTGTTTAAACCATTCTGGTTCTTAATTTTATTATTATTAAATAAATATTCAATTATGTCAGTGCTGCTGGTAAGCGATTTCTTTATGAAAATGTAGATTATTGAGAACATTCCTGTCAACTGAATTATACTATTTGCAAAAGAGCCCCAGAATTCTGTAGTTCTTAAAAAACATCCTAAGATCCCTTGCACTGAGTAACTCCGTGAATATGGATTTGTACAGAATGTGTAAAAAGTTATGAAAAACATAAATTAAAATAAATAATAAAGATGGTAAATTGATTAAAAAAAATGTTCCAAAAAAAGTTTGAATTGGGGCTAATTTAAACATAATTTGGGGCCTGGTGTGATAGCCTAGAGGCTAAAATCCTTGCCTTGAATGCACCGGGATCTCATATGGGTGCCAGTTCTAATCCTGGCAGCCACGCTTCCCATTCAGCTCCCTGCTTGTGGCCTGAGAAAGCAGTCAAGAATGGCCCTAAGCTTAGTGATCCTGCACCTGTGTGGGATACCCGGAAGAGGCGCTGGACTCCTGGCTTTGGATTGGCTCAGCTCCAGCTGTTCTGGTCACTTTGGAAGCGGATGAGCACATGTAAGATCTTCCTCTCTGTATATCTGACTGTCCCATAAAAATAAATCTTAAAAAAAAAAAAGGCCTTTGTACTTTTATTCAAATTGAATAGCTTCACCTTTAGACTCTCATCAAAACTTGGAGCTATATATTCTCAAACACAGCAGCTTCAGGGACTTAAATTCTATGTCTCTGTGGGAGCTAGATTTGTAATAGTTGACTGATTTAAATCTTTGACCATAATTTTTTTTTTCTCTAGCTTATTCATTACTTGAAGTTTATTAGTTTCTTATACATTTTTGGAAGGCTTTCCTAATAAGACATCTTTATTACTAACTTGCTCAAAGATAAATTAAGATTTAGTTTCCATCATATTTTAGCCAAACAATGAATGGAGATTTAAAAGTAACAAACAAGCCAACATTATGGATTTTGAAAGTTAATTAGGGCATATATTAACAATGGTTCTCAACACTGATAGACATTGCCAGATTGTTCCCATCGGTCCGATTCCAAAATTTCTTAGCTTATCAGAAATAGTAAGGTCGTATTCAATTGGAATGATAGAATAATTTTCCCAGAGAAAAATCAATGTTGGTTGACATGCAAATTGAAATACAAGAATGTGGCATTGTTTGTTCAGGAAAACTTTGGGCTATAACAATTCTGGTATATTCAAATGAATACATATGAAATACTTTCTGCTAATTTTGATAAAGCTAACATTGTTAATGATGCTTGAGAAAATGAAAGTGTTTCTCCACATGACTTTAAGATTCACTCAGAGTTTCAATAAACAACTTCATGGAATAGTTGATGTCCTTCATCAAAAGCATTGATTTTATTAAAATTACCTCTGTAATTTTTTAAATATTAAAAAGGAAAGAAATTTTAACTTTCCTTTTTGGTCTGTTAATTCAGTACAAAGCTATGTTGTTTTCATCAGCTTGGGGCTATTTACATATTTCAAAGCACAAACATCAGTATCCCATAAATAATTCCTATTAATCACAGGCAAAATCATATATAAAGTTACATTATATGCCTTTATCCTTACTGGACCATCAAAGCAGAAACTGTCATTCTGGTGAACGGGTTTTATTTATGCCACTTCTCTTAATAGTCTAGATATATTTTTCTTTATTAATTTATTTAAGAATTATATTCTGAATGTTACCATCATGCCAGACATCATCTTTTTAAAAATATTTATTTATTTTTATTGGGAAGGCAGATTTACACAGACAAGGGGAAAGAGAGAGGGAGAAATCTCCTATCCACTAGTTTACTTTCCAGAGAGCCGCAACAGCTGGAGCTGAGATAGGAGCTTCTTCTGGGCCTCTCATGTGAGTAAAAGGCACGAAAGACTTAAACTATCTTCGTCTGCTTTCTCAGATATAAGCCAAGAGCTGGATGAAAAGATAATCAGCCAGGACATGAAGCGGGACACAAATGGGATGCGGATGCCACAGTTGGAGGATTAGCATATTATACTACAGTGCAGTATTATCAGATATCATCTTAAGTGGTCAGAAAAGAAAGAAAAGGGGAGAGCCTTTACAAAACTGGATGATACTTATTAAATTGAGATCAGGATATTCGCATCATGCCACACATGAAAGTAAATGCTAACACTTTTTAATTCCAGCATGACTGAACTAACCTACCTGTCAAAAATACCTAGAGAGCTAGATGCTAGATGACAAACAGAACAGAAATTTGATTCTCAGGACAAACAAAGCAATGATAGTAATTTTGAATTGACTCTAGCTTTCTCCCTGGAAATTCTAGAAGAAAAAGAAAATCTCAAGTGGAATATATCAGACACAGTGACAGTGAACCCAGACCAGGGAGTTCTAGGCACCTAAAATTTGCAGACTTCAATACTGTAGAAGAAGAAATTATGGAGGGAAGAGGTTCAGGCTTGTACATAGGAGTCCCCATGAATATTTGATGGCACAAAATATGTATAGAGGTCAGGAAAAAAAATAAACATATTTGGAGTTCACAAAGAGCCAGGGGAAGGTTTGTCTTTCATTAGACAGAGCAGAGGCTTCGTTGTCACTTGGAGCAGTTAAGAAAGACTTCCAAACTGACACTCTTTTAAAAAAGGGTTCTTTTCTTCTAGAGTAAGTGCTATACAGTTATCCTAGGTTTAAAACAGAATTTTGAAAGAATCACACTGATCCATAAGAAAAATAATACCATAGACCAAGTCTCAGCTGAGACTCAGTGCAATCCGTACAGTGCGAAAGAATTATATTCTTCCAATACAGATCGATGGGGCAGAAACAGAGTACACACTTCCATTCCAAATGATGGGAGACAAGAAAACAGAAAGGTGTAATATATTCAAAGAATGATGGAAAAGCAACATGGCAAACATTAAGTGCAAAAGTTCTGTGTCTGGCGTCCTGAACACAATGTGATGGAAGCAAGTATCCCCATGACTTTGGCAGTCTTGCTTTATAGCTTTGCTAATGGCAGCCCTCTTAGGCCTCATTTCTGGAACTTCACTGGGCACTGATGGGGCCTCCATGTGGCTTTGTTTGTTGGCTTGACTTTTCCTGGTAGAGAATCCTTGAAGTGACTCAATACCGCAGCCAATCTCTGCCTATGACTTAGTTTGCCCAATCTATCCTTTGGAATCTTGATGAAAGCGTTCGTGGCCCCAAGACTTTGCCAAATGGCTGTGCTCTGAGGCCTTCGTGGTGATGTCTGTGGCTTTCCCAGGCTGAGTTGACACACTACTAGCTGTTTTGTTTAGCAGATATCACATGTTGCTCGCAACTCTGTTTTTCTGGGTTCTCCTGTGTTGTTCAACTGTCAGTTTCAGAATGTTTTACTCTATTCAGGGGCTCTATTTGTGTAATACAATTTGGCTTGCCTCCCAGACTTTTTTGTTTGAGATCTGTGGAATTCATTATGACCCTATGACTCTTGGATTCTACATGTCCCCCAAACCAGCATCATCATCAAGTGGGTAATTCCAAGGTTGCTTGCCAGCAGGAAATTTGCCTTAGACCAGGTAAACCAGAACTTAGAGCTGATACTGGGAAAGCAGGGCTCCTAGGGGTCTTTGAAACACGTTTGTTCAGAAAGGATTCTGAGGGACCTCTAACTGGAGGCACAGTTTTGAAGATGTCTGAAATGCCTCCATTATCCCAATACTCCTTTTATTTGTGGGACATTTAGAAGGGCTGATAAGTCGTTCGGGTCACTTCCTTTGTAATAAGTAAAAAAAAAAAAAGGTTTATTTAAAAGTACACAAGATGCTCACTTCTCCCTAGAAGCTGTTTAAGCCAAAAGAAAGTGCCAGCCTCTCCTTCGGAGTTTCTGCCTTTTTCCTGAGAGTTGAAAGGAATTCCAGTCTTAGCTCTCCAGTGGCTGCTTTGTTTTCTTAGGAGCAAGCTGGACAGGATTATAATTCTAATCTTCTGATATATTTTGTCTTCACCCTCTTGTTGGTTGTTAGCTGTCATTTTGCTCAATGGAATTGTACTTAAATGGCACAATTTTGAGTTTCCTGGCCTTTTCCCCGAATCCCCTCTCCTGATTGATGCAACAGGAGGTTTCTATCGCTGATAAATTTCACTTTACCTACTGATGTGCTTGAATGAAAATTTTCATATGTGTGACAAGATCCAAGATGGTTTCCCTTGATGCGGATTTCTCCCATAACATGTGCACTAATCTCTTTAGCACTCTTTAGCAAATACTTCCTCCACTTCACTTTCTCCCTAAATGAGATTTTCCTTCATTCCTTTCCTGGTCAGGATGGACATTTTCCAAATATCTCTTCTGTTGTATTTTGCTTCTTATACTCATTGTAAAGCTTACCATGAACAACCATTAACACCTATGCTGCAGCCTGAGCACTACTGGTTTAATACTTCTGCCAAACACTTCATTCCACAATCATTTAAGTTGAGCCTCCCACCATGTCTCAGGACACAGAAGCAAATGGCCAGCTTCCTTGACTCTGTATATGAAGGGTGGGCTTTCGTCTAGCTCTCATCAGGGTCTGCATTTGTTTCTGACACCTGATAAAGGGAAAATGGTGCAAAGGAGATGACCTCATCGGTTCTTGTCTCACATGAAGGAAGAATTTCCATGGGGATAAATCAGTGAGCATACCAGGATTTATTAAGTCAGAGACATGCTATAGCAGTCAGGAAGTGGATTTTCCAACTGAAACACTGTAAGGGTCAAATTTCTTAAACAGAATTTTAGGGAAAAAAGAAAAAAAGACCAGCAACTAACAATCAATTTGAGGGTAGAGACAAAATTCAAACGACCAGAATCCTAGTGCTGTCTATCTACCCTGCTCAAAACAAAAAGCCATCAAAGGGTATGGTTGATAACTTCTCCTTTCCATTTTCATAAGTTAAAAGCTTGGAAGAGTGTAATTGGTAACTCCTTGCTGTTGAACTCCTAAGACCGGACACTTAGTAGGATGGGAATCAGCACTTATGATCTTACCCAAGGAAACTTATGGGGAAGAAGGGAGCTGGAAAGATCAAATGTTTTGTTTCTCCTTAAAGAGCCTTCTGCTTTCTATATTCCAGTGGGGCCCCACTAACTGCCTGTTAGTTGCCTTTCCATATTTCCATTAGGGAGGGATCTCACCTACCTTCCTATTAGTGACTATCCTCATGTTAAAACTAGAAACTCAAAAGAATTGGTATAAATGAACTTCTGGGGAGAAGAAGAAGCAAGCATCTTGTCTGCTTTCAGTAGAGCCCTGCCCCCTCTGCCTTTTCTTATTCCACGAGGATCCAGCCCTACGTATTTGTGAGCTCATCTGACTCCTTACATGACCTGTACTGTCCACATTTCCACTGGACTTCCAAATCGTCCTTAGAATTCCTATACCTACAACCTTCTGGGCCTTCTATAGTCTACACCTCCAGCTTGGCCCGTATGCCAATCCCAAAGACTCCTCCCAAGATTCAGATACATTTAATAGTAACATCCCCACTTCATGTACCAATTTTCTGTATTGGTTCACTTTTTGTTATTTTAACTGAAATACCCAAGAAGAGGGTTTTGTTGTTGTTGTTGTTGTTGTTCGTTTGTTTGTTTTCTTTTTTGTATTTTAATGGAAGAGAGAGATGTATTTCAACTCCTAGTTTAGGAGTTTACAATTCAGGATTAGGTTGCCCCCCATTGGCTTGTCATCTGGTAGAGCCTAATGACAAAATGCATGCAGTGGAAACATCAGTGAGCCAAGAAGCAGGGAGAAGCTAAGGGCTGCATAGTTTTACTAACCACCTGTCTCAGCAGAAGTGCCTTTGGAAGGAAAATCCTCTGTGACCCAAAGACCTCCCACCAGGCCCACCACTCAGACCCTATAATTAGATCAAATCTCACCACAATCCGTCAATTCTTCACATGAAAACCTCTGAGTTGAAACACCTGCACTTGTCAGGGAAGCCAAGTTCTGTTCAATTCATAGCGACTAGTATTTAGAATTCTTTGGTACAGTTACTTTGTTTTAGTAATTCTTGTGTTTTATTACATAGAGTATTTCAGATGGTGTCAAAATAATTTTTATTTGCAACATTTTTCTTTTGATCTAAAAGCATGTAAAGAGTATTCACTTTAATCACAAACTTCAGAATTTTTACCAAGTTTTATCTTTTTGCTTCTCAAACTTGACTAATGTCTAGATATAAAATAATGTCCAATCTGTACAAGCCTTTTAAGTGTTGGTTTTGCTTATAGTACAGTGGTTTCACTAACTTTTAAAATAATTAGAAACTTCAATATGCCTAGTATTCATCATCTATATGTACTCTTAAGTGCAATCCAAATTAAATATGAGACAGAGGAGCTGGTGCCATGGCATAGCCGACTAAACCTTTGCCTGCAGCTCTGGCATTCGATATGGACACCAGTTCATGTCATGGCTGCTCCATTTCTAATCCTGTTCCCTGGTAATAGCCCAGGAAGGTAGTGAAGTGTGGTCACAGTGCTTGGGCACCTGCATCCATGTGGGAGACTTGGAAGAAGCTCCTGGTTTAAGACCAGAAGAGGGAAAGTCTTTCTCTTTCTTCCTCCCGTTTTCTTTCTGTAACTCTTTCAAATGAAAATAAAGAGATCTTGGTTTTAAAATGATTTTTAAAGTATGGGACAGAGTTAGAAATCTTGAATCATGATAGCTTTCTACTCTTCAAGAAGAAGCATGATGATTCCACAAATTTCAGAAATTGAAAATGCAAATGGCCACAAAAGCCAGAGCTATGACAATAAGAATTCACGAGTCAGGAACATGTTCAAGGTCTCCCACATGGGCACAGGGTCCCAAGGAGCCATCTTCCACTGTTCTTGTAGGTCAGAAACAGGAAGCTGAATCACAATCAAAGCAGCCGGAACACAACCTGGCACCCGTATGAGATGCCAGTGATGCAGGATGAGGCTTAGCCTATTATATCTCAGTGCTCACCGCCCCTTTGAGACTTCTTACCGTCAGGATGACTTTATTCTTCCTTACGCATCAAGTGAGGATGGCCCAGTTGCTTGTTTTGGCAAATTGAGCCATAAATTGCAGCATAAGTGATGCTGTGACAATTCTGCTGGAGGAATATCTATACTTTTTTTTTTGCACAAGCTGGAAATTGTGAGAACTAACATAGTTTAGCTTGATGGAAGTCAAGAAATTATATGGAAAAAGGCCTTTTTTTTCTTCTTTCTTACGAAGCCTCTCATGCTGCCAACAGCCACCCGCAGAGGCAAGAATTAGCAGAACTGAGAGCTGTGAATCCAACCTGCCATTTTGCAGACTAGTGAATCAAAGAAATTTCTGCTGTTTTAAGTCACTGGATTTGTGGATGCCTGTTCTCAGCATTATTATGTTAATTGTATGTTGAAAAAAACATCAAAAGTGTTTTATTTTCAGTGATAAACTGAGGTGAGAATAAAATTTGGTGTCACTTGAGAAATAATTAGATCCACTTATACACACACACACACACACACACACACGCTGTTTCCTTTATTAAAGTTACAATAGTCCAGTTTCAGCAAGGAAACAGATTTCTCTATTCTTCTTCCACAAATTATATTTATATGATTTGTAGTAGTGCAAAAACGTATTGAGGGAACACCGTACTTGTAATTGCAGTAAAAGACTTACTGTCTCTGTGTGAAGAAGAAACTGTAAGATCATGATGTCAAAGTAAATAAGGTACTAAGAATTTGAGATAGTACTGAGATTCAGATTAAATTGGATTTATATTGATTCATAAAAACATTCTCTTTGGGGGATAATTTGCATGATGTTTTATTTGAATATATAACTTAAAATGAATAAAATCTGGCTTTACCATTTAACTCTTCCTTCTAGTTATCCAATGATTTCTCTCCCCCCCCCCAAAAAAATCTATCTCTGTTTTAGCAAAGACTTGAAGGGTTGTAAATAACCAAACTCCAAATAGGAACCTTAAAAAAAAAACAACTCATATTCTTCTATATAACTGGGTAGGATGTGTGTATGTCTGGCTTTGGATGTTATTGGGTGTAGTGAATTGCATGATGTTTGCACTCTGTATCATCTCAATATCTCTACTCCTCAATTCTTCTGGAGATCAACCACACCTGATTTCATATACATTCTCCATGTCATTAGTAGAACACTTGGGGCTGGGTGTGGTAGCATGGTGTCTGAAGTCTGAAACTTGCATGTGCCAGGATACCATATGATTGCTGGCTCATGTCTCAGTTGCTCCACTTCCCATCCAGCTCCCTGCTGGTAGTCTGCGAACGCAATTGAGGACATCATATAGTCATGGGACCCTGCACCCATGTGGGAGACCCAAAAGAAGCTTCTGGCTCCTGGCTTCAGATCAATTCAGCTCAGCTCCGACCATTGTATCCACTTGGGGAGTGAATCAATGGATGGACGATCTTCTCCTCTTCATCTCTCCTGTCTCTGTGACTTTCCAATGGAAAGAGATAGAGATAGAGAGAGAGAGAGAGAGAAAGAGAGAGAGAGAGAGAAACTTGAAGCTCTCAATCCAAGGAAAAGAAACAGATTCCTCTTTGTCTTCAATAATGAAAATTTCAACCCAGAACTCATATTGGCTTCCTGACTTTACAAGACTCCCTATTTTAGTTCTTGTGATTTAGAGGATGAATGGGTTTTCTTAATTCACTTCAATTATCTGTTCAAACTGACATCAGGCTGTTGTAACGGATAGCTGTGACTTAAGTGAGAAAAATATGCTAAGAACACGGATGTTGTAGTTGTTAAAGGAACTGATGCTGTTAAAACAGAAGCATGGAGAATCATCTAAATCCTATGTTTTTAATACAGCTGTGATGTACCAAAACCAACCTTGGGAATTCATATCAAAATTGTTTCTTCAGTGCCAAGACATTTGTTGTGTTGTTTTGTGAGAGACATCACTGGTTTCATAGCATAGCAAGTGTCTTTCCAAGTCCTAGCTCGTTGGTAATTCACATCCAGCTTTGTGCCAGTGCTCTTGGAAGGTCGTCAGTACAGCCAGAGTAGGCGGGGTGCTACTATGCTATAGGAGACCTCACTGAGCTACTGGTTCTGGGATTCAACAAGCTATTGCCTTGGTTCTTGTAAGAATTTAGGGAATGCACCAGCAAATTGAAGATCTCTGCTTTTATCTCTCTCAGTATTCCTTTCAAATAAATACATATGTAATTATTTAAAGGTTTATAAAACTAAAAATAACTCATTTTACATCTATTCATAATGTGGGGCAAAATACATTAAGATGATCAATTATGAAACTTATTCCCAACTATAAATATTTTCAAGCATGTATCCACTCTAAGATAATGTGAATCAAAGTATTTGTAAAAAGTCACTAAATAATAAACACTCCCGAAAATGGAGGGGGGGGGCGCATAATAAGGTTTCTTTGTTTTACAAAAGGAATAAATTCAGGAGATCCATTGTGTATCATGGTGACTATCATCAGTAGCTATTTTGTATACTTCAAAATTGATACCTTGATTTATTAGTTCCACAATATGAACATGTGTAAAAACAACATATCTTATACCATAAATATATAGAAGCTGGCAATTTAAATATATTTAAATATTTGATTTTTTATTACAAAGGCAGATATACAGAGAGAAACAGAGAAAAAGATATTCTGACTAGTGGTTCACTTTCCAAGTGGAAGCAACAGCTGGAGTTGAAGTAATCTGAAGCCAGAAGCCAGGAGCTTGTTCTAGGTATCCCATGCAGGTGCAGGGTCCCGTGGTTTTCTCTACTGGTATCCCAGGACACAAGTAGGGAACTGGATAAGAAGTGGAGCAGCTAGGACATGAACTGGCACCCGTATGTGATTCCGGTGGTTAAAAGGCGATGATTTAACCACTAGGTTATCAAGTTGGACCCATTTAAAACATTTTAAATATTGAAAATAAATAAACTTTAAAGTGAAAAGAATTTTTTAAAAGTACATGAGCAACAGAGAAGATTAGAAGGTTGCCTGATGTATAATTTATTGGTGGAAATGGAAAGAAATCTGCAGGTGCTTTCTCCTCTGATAAGGATGACAGCTAAATCTAAAAAATGAAAAAAAATCATTTTTATCTTTCAGGTACATTATTTTCAATTATCTGTTTGTGTGAAAACAGGGGCGCCATCCAAAGATTCATTCGCAAATACTCACACTAGTCTGGGCTGAAGTTGTGAGCCAGGTGCTCAGTCCAAGTTTCCCCCCGGGGGGCAGAAATGTAGTCACTTGATTCATTGCAAAAGCCTTCCAGCGACTGCATTAAGAGACTGAAGTCAGGAATTAAACCCAACAATCAAGGGCAGGAGCTCCACTAGGGAACGCTGTTTCTAAATGCCCAGCACAAATGCCAGTCCATCTTTCTGCTTTTGAAACTCATTAGGGTCCAGCACGATGGATCAGTAATTACTCCTCACCTTGCAAGTGTTAATATCCCAATATGGATACTAGAGCTTGTCATGGCTGCACCACTTCCCACCTAACTCCCGGCTTGTGTCATGGGAAAGCGGTAGAGAATGATCCAAAACCTTGATACCCTGCAGCAGAGTGGGAGACCTGGAACAAGCTCCTGGCTCCTGGCTTCAGGTTGGCTCAGCTCTGGCCATTGTGGCCACTTGGAGAGTGAACCAGGGGGTGGAAGATCTTTATCTGTGACCCCCTCTTTCTCTGTAAATCTGATCTGCCTTTCCAATAAAATAATAATAATAATAACTCCTTAAAAACACATTAAGCTCTAAAACATGTATTTTTTAAATATGTAAGGAGTTTGGGGCAGCTAACCTTTTAAAGCACATTATGTATCCAAGTGGTTTTGCAATTTGTACAGTTTATGAGATGTGATAACTGATTTGTGCAATTAAAAGTAAAGATTTTATGATTTTTTTCACGCATAGCTCAATTACATTCAGAAATAAACACAATTGTTAATTAGAACGTTTATACTAAAAGCAGCTTTTATTTTTACTAGAAGTGTCTTTGACGCATAACTCCTATTATCTTTTATTGTAACGTAGCACAATAATCTTTTCTTTCTCTTTTTTTCTTGCTTTCTCCATTTAATATTTTACATATGGCATAGAAAATCATGTGTTCCTAGTTAAAAACACTGCTTGCTAACTTGTCATGGCTTTGAAATTCTTCACACTCCTTTATCTTCTCATCCCCACCTCTCAAAATTAAATACACACACACACACACACACACACACACATACACTTCTCAGCTAATGATTTACCCAGACTCATAACTGATCCACTGACAGTGGTCTGTACAAGAATGTAAATATTAATATGTGGAACTTGGTCTGCATTTCAACTTACAACTAGCCCTGGTTGTAACTGATAGGTGTGTTGATTTAGCTCAGAATGTGAGAATTATTTAGCTGCATTCTGAAAGACTGGTTATCTGAGAAATCAGAATTACTGACCTTATCCTGGACATACTGCTTTTCTTTTCAGAAATCTAAAAAACTATTTTCCCAATTATACTACTTCATTAGATAAGGAAGGTGTTCTAATTCAGAAAGTAAAGGAATAATTATGTGTGTGTTCACATGTGCTTCTTCTGCAAGACACAAGACACAAGGAAGAAACAAATTTATCTTACTTGAAATTGAGAATGGCAAATTGCAAGGATGACTATCTGAAGGAAAAACGCGACACTGCTCTAATCATCATTGCACCATCTACACAGAAAATAATACTTTTTATCCCATAAAATTATGGAAACCTTTAAGCTTGCTGATATCAAATAGCAGTAATTAACAGAAAACTAAAAATGTGGACAGATTCGACAGGGAAAGGCTGATTTACTCTGATGGTTCAAAAGAGGACTATACTAAGCAGTAACATTGCAGGGACGACTTGAATTGGAAAAGGAAACGGACAGAGGGGATAATCGTTTCAAGCTAAGAACATTCGGAAATTGCAACGCAGGAAGGACAGGGACACACTTGCCTTCATCTAAAAGAAGCCTCAACTGACTGCAGGGCGTGAATGTGTTGATTGAGAATGCTCTGGAAGGATAAAGAGCCAGTCTCGGGACGATTCGTACAAAATCTGTACAGGTCATGCAACACGCTCAGAGATTATTCTCTGTGTGATCTGAAGCACTAAGAGGATTTAGTTACTTGCATAATTTATGTTCTTAAAAAGCCACAATTACTTTGTATTCTCTACATGGAATGAATTATACAAGAGGTAATGATAAATCAGAAAGTTCTGAGGCAATTTAGGAAGTTCAAGTTAGAATGACAATGCCTTCCAGCCAGGATACAAAGGAGACAGAAAAAAGGCAAGAAGACTCAAAAAAATATTTTCACATCAACCCAGTGAGACTTCCTGGACTGGAGAAAGCAAGAAAACAAGCAAAATAATTAAGAGGAATCAATTTTTAATCCTAGTTCTTCGGATTAAGTAGCAGGGATATGGTAATGTCATTTATTGTGATGGATGCGAATGCTGCGTACAACATTGTCAAGAGTCTGGGCATCCTTTGATTTTAAGAAAATAAGTAATAATGATATCAAATGCAAGTAAAATGTAGGACGCTATACCATGTGATTGACTCTGACTGGAGATAACATTGGAGACTCATTGAATTATAGATTGATTTTAAAGTTTATAGGGACTTGAACATGTCTGACATTGTCTAATTAATTATTGAAGTTGACTGTATTCTTATTATTGCTAGTACCATGAAATGGGGAGGAGAGCTGATAAGTAATTGTTATTATAGAATATTCCAATTCTAACACAATGCTATTATATTCCTATGCTTAGAGATTTAATAGAAGGATAGACTACTAAAGGATGGCTAAATATAATAAAAATAAATAATTAAGAGGAAAAGTTAACCTGTAGACTGTCTCTAATATAACCATAGTATAATTTTAATGAAACACACAAAACAGGTAATTATGCCAAATGCTGATGAGTGCGAAAAGGCAAGTAATACATTTTTAAGTGGCAACAAACATCAACATTATTGACCATTTCAGCGAAAAATGCTTCATTTAAAACACAACCTGGATTTGAAGGCAATCCTAACTGGTCCAAGAGCAAGAGAAGCAAAATGGACTGGAAGTGGGTATTGGTAAATGAAACTTTGAAAAGCTGTACTAGAAAATCAATTAGAGAGGTCAAGGAGTCGATGCACACATACACAGAATTTCTGTCATTGTTATGTATTTTTTAAAGGATTTTTTTTTAATTTGGAAGACAGACTTAAAAAGAGAGACATGGAGATAGAGATCTTGCATCTTTTGGTTTACTCTTCAAATGACAGGGACAGTGGAGCTCAGCTGTTTAGAAGCCAGGAACCTGGAGCCACCTCCATATCTCCCACGTGGTTGCAGGGGCCCAACAACCTGGACCATCGTTTGCAGATTTCCCAAGTGTATCAGCTGAGAGCGGGATTAGAAGTGGAACAGCTAGGACTTGAACTAGTGGCCATATAGGATGCCGGTATCATAGGTGAGGGCTTAATCTGTTATATCCTGGTGTTGAACCCTGTTAGGTACTTTAAAAATGATGAATCTTATAGTGTATTTCTATACCTCTGGGAGTGAATTAATAAAAATGGAAAAACAGCATGATTTAGTTGAGAGGAAGATACACCAGTACCAAGACTTGGAGAAACTGTAAGACTTGGAGTATATGGTACTAATGAAAAGTTGGGATTTTCATCTTCTTTTCAAAATGTTACTTTTACATTTCTTTCTGAAGAAA
Organism: Ochotona princeps; assembly: GCF_030435755.1. Lineage (NCBI taxonomy): Eukaryota > Metazoa > Chordata > Mammalia > Lagomorpha > Ochotonidae > Ochotona > Ochotona princeps. The sequence goes on from NC_080857.1 coordinate 12,065,678, forward strand.
ATGTAATTTCTGTTAGGAAAAAGATGCAACACAGAGAAAAAGAGAAGGGATAGGAATTCACAGCCAAATACAATTCATTGTCAGAGAGCAGTAAGACCTCAGAGAATGGTTGATTGCACTTATGGATAGAGTTGGGATTTGGGGGTGGCCAGTCTTTCAGCATGCTTGGCGTTTTATGCTTCAGGGTCATGGAGACTCCTAAGGGTGCAGGGATTCTAAGATAATGGAGGGGTGGTTGAATGGGGACCCAGACCAGCATTTCACAGTTGCTTCCATGGGAAGCAAGAGAGAAAGCAGATAGACTAAAGGCCAAGAAGCAGAGCGTGAGAGAGGTGGAGAGAGCGTAAAGGAGAGCAATGAAGCATGCAACCAAGAGTCGGCGAGGGAGCCCATCTCCCCAACATGGGCCTTAAGGGTCTTGGAAGGGGAGTAGTTATGCAGCACTGTCCCCACCCCTTTCAGGTTCCAGGTAGTGATAGATGAGCATCATTTGACTCACAGGTGGGCAAAAAGGGGTACACAGGTGGGAGAGGTGTGGCTTCCAAACTCATGACCCTAGACTGACTGGCTAAGACCATATGTTTCTAATTCAATCAGAATACTTTCCTCAGAACAAGTGGAAATTTGAAAACAAAGAAGAGATGCTAGGCACCTGTTTGCACAAACAAAAGAAAAACCATGGGAGAACTCAAGGAGAAGACAGTATATGGACTTTGAGCATCCATCATTGTGAGAATAGATTGCTTAAGTCACCACTTGTATGGTGTTTTATTATGACAGCCCTAGTCAACAAATATGTTTTCTCCTAATAAAATAAAACTGTATACTATAAGTGCCTTTTTAAATGGTACCACAGATTTTTATAGCCAATATTTTCATAATTTTTCACTTTCATTTTTCACTGTGAGTTCTTTTGACAAGTGAATTTGAGTAATGATTTTATTTTTAAACATCTGATTTTGTGCACTTTTGTTGGTTTCTAATTCAGTGGTACTATAGTACATGAATCACAGTCTGAATGAATGTAATCCTTTATATCTACTGAGTTTCTGTATTTGCTCTTTCATGTGAAATGCTGATATCTTAGGTAACATCTTAATAACTAAACCAAATGCCCACTCCGAAATGTTAATTTAAATATTTTAATATTTTTCTGAGAAAAAAACTAACAATTGCCCAGAAAACTTCATCTCTTTTTTTAATTAAAACCTATTTTATTTGAAATAAGTATGGTTGTATCAGTTTTCATGTGTGCAGTATATATCTGAATCGTTTTGGCCATAGTTTCTTATATTTTCTATTTGTGCACACTAAATTTATTTCAGTAAATTAATGAAAATAAAGCTCCCATCTTTCTTGCCAATCATAAAGTTGAATGGCACATTCTGAGTTATGAAGGCCAGGTTAGTAAACATGGAAGGGGTGGGGCTGGCACCATAGGCTAATCCTCCAACTTTAAGTGCCAGCATCCCATATGGGTTTGTGTCGCAGCTGTTCTACTTTACGTCTAGCTCTCTGCTTATGTGTAGCCTGCGGAAGCAGCAGAGGATGGCTTAAATCATTGGGACCCCGCGCCCAGATGGGAGACCCACAGAAGCTCCTGGCTCCTTGCTTTGTTTCAGCTCATTTCCAGCCATTATGGGCACTTGGGGAGTGAACCAGCAAGTAGAAAATCTGTCTCTTCTTGTCTCTATAAATCTGCCTTTACAATAAAAATGAATAACTGTTTAAAAAATGGAAAAGGAAGAGAAATGTTTGTTAAATGTGCCCCCTAGCTCTGGACTAACCGTATTTCTCTGCATCCCTACCCCCTTTTGACAATCTTATATCCACTTCATGTATTCAGTATCTTACATCAGAGTTCAGTTGATCAAAGCAAAAGCTTCTTATTGTCCAAGAATAAATTTTAACCTTGATTTTGGCAGAGAAAGCCTGTACTGAAATGTTTCTTCTCTACCCACCAATGTTCCCTATTGCATTTGTGAACATATTTACATGAATAGCCAACTTTTCAGTAAAGGAAACTTTCTATAAAGTTATGGTTACATAGTTCTAAACTTTTGAGATCCTGACATCATCTGTTTTCAAAATACCATCATTCTGTAATTCAAAACCAAAGAAAATATCCTCATCTTTTCAAATGAATAAGCAAATAACCAGAACATTTATGATTTATGTGATCTAAGAGAATAGCTAATCTCCTGTCCAAAGGCAATTAATGTAGAAGAACTCTGGAGATTTTTGGGGGAAGAGTTACAGAAATATTTGTACCTTGGTGTAAACAGAATAGGTGGACTTGTCACTAGATCTCGTTTAGCCAGTCTCTGAAAAGGAGAACCAGTAGAGTTTGCTCACGTGCCCTGCATTTGACCATACGTTGCCATTGCAAGACTTGTGAGTCATTTTTTATACCACAAAACCCACATCATTAACAAATATGTTAATTTTCTAGAAAATGTATGAAAAAATTCTTGAGAAATACTTAAACTGCACTTATCTATTTTGAAAAGGTGGTCACATTCTAGTTACTTTATTCTACCTTAAATGATCTTTGTTAGATTTTGTTAATTTTTACAGGTTTTAAAGATTTAACAAAAAGAAGTGGAATGGACACAAAGGTTAGCAGCTTTACCAGCTGTTCATTGTGACGTTAATACAACAAAGTGCACATCACCAGCTTTACCAGCTGTTCATTGTGACATTAATAAAACAAAATGCACATCACCAGTGTTTTAAGTACTGTAAATTGAAATACTATAACGTTCTTTGCTGCATAATAAAACTCACAGCAAAACGATTTTAAAAAGGTGTTTCTGAATGCATAACTACACGATTTCATATTTAGCAGAGTCACTGAGACACTCATTGAGTAGTCATTTCAGAAATGATATGAGCATGGGAATTTTCTTCATTTGGCAGAAATCATAATCTAATTTGATAATATTTTGGCAGTACTCTACGCAGAATACAAACATGATAACAGAAAACATTTCATATTATTTTCAGTATTGATAGACAAACTCAAATTATCAAAATCAGAACAGATGCAATGAAATAAATCATATTGAATTAAGTAAAAGATACCACCCATTACTTATTACAATTCTTGATGCAAATCATACAGAAGACGGTAGTTAATCTGTACACTTTTTATGAAAACATATTTAGAGATATTCTGCTCATTCATCTACTTGACTAAAGAACACTTTGTTAAAAAGAAGTTTATTTATTTTGCTTGAAATCTAGGGTTACTGAGAGGGATATATAGGAAGAGATCTTCCATTCACTGGTTTGCTCCCTAAATGATTGCAAAGGTCAGATCTGGGCTGATCTGAAGCCAAAATCCAAAAACTACCTCAAGGTGTCCCATATGGATAAATGGACCCAAGATTGTGAGCTATCCTTTATTTCCTTCCCAGAGCATCAGAAGGGAGCTGCTGGATTGGAAGTGGAGCAGACAGGACACAAATCTTTTCCTGTATGGGATGTTAGCACTACAGGCAGAGGGTTAGCCTTCTATGCCACTATGTTGGCCTTGGAAAACTCATTTTTAAATTGTTAGACTATCATATACAAAATAATGTGATACAAAATAAATACACATGAAATATTTCTTCCAAATTCATTTTAGAAATGAGTGAAATTTAGTTATCAAAATCAAACCAGACTTCATCAGAAAAAAAAAACCAGGAGGCCATCCAGATCCATACACTTGCAAAAGTCCTAAAAAAAGATTAAAATAAAAAGTAAGGCATATTTAAACATGACTGTAATACAATATATTGTTAATAAGTTAGTTTTGAGGTTTATCTCCATTTTACATATTACTGTGTGACATAACATTATGCAATTTAAATACTTGTTGATATTATTTTTTCCAATTACACTGTGAATACTATTAAGATCTGTCTTGTTTTATACATTGCTTAGGCCTCTTTTTTTAAAAAAAAAGATTTATTTTATTTTTATTGGAAAGGCAGATATACAGAGAGGAGGAGAGACAGAGAAGAAGATCTTTTGTCTTCACTCCCCAAGCGACCGCAACTGCTGGAGCTGAGCCAACTCAAAACTAAGAGCCAGGAGAATCTTCTGGGTCTCCCACGTGGGTGCAGGGTCCCAAGGCTTTGGGTTGTCCTCAACAGGAGGGAGCTGCATGGGAAGCTGGGCTGCATGAATGAAAAATAAGAAAATACTTCTTTACAATAGTATGTAAGTATTATGCATACACTGAGATATTATTCTTGTTATATATCCATTTAATTTGGAAAACATTTTTAATCTATCGTAGCAGAGATGGATAGACAATTTCCTCGGTTGGAGCTCATCCATTGGTTCACTCCCCAAAAGTCGACAAAGTTTGACTGGATTAGGCTGGGAATGCAGTTGAAGTCTTCCACATGGGTAGCAGGAATCCAAATCCTAGCATTATCATTACTATCTCTCATTTACACATCATCAGGAAGCAGGAATTAGGGATCAGGAAAAGATTTCAGCCCAGGCAATTGGATTTGGAATGCAAATGTCTTTCATCTTAACTGTTAGGGCTAATGCCAATACCTCTTTTTAATGTTTTTGTTATAAAATCATTTTCAATCAGACAATCATGCAGGCAACAAAATTATGACATACTTGCAATATAAAAGTCTCTTTTATTATTAATGCAACAATTGTAACTATATAGTAGGTTTTTTATTTATTTTATGTGGTTAATAAATAATACCAATGACTTACTAAAATATTGTTCAAATTTCAAAATTGAAATTTTTAAATAAAAGTAGTAAATGTATCACAAGTAAATACTAAATGCAAGTATTCTGTAGGTATAATTATATATAAATATTACCTAAACATTAGCATGTGCAATATATATATAAAATTATTGTTGAAAGCTACACGGAACATATGTATATTTATACATACACACATGAATATGTACGTAGATATGTATGTACCCTTCATTATAAACAGATTCCATATCAGTGGATTCAATAAGTTTTAGACCAAAAATTCTCAAAATGAAAGATTGCAGATGTACAGAATAAACTATTACTAAACAATGTCATATGGTTGCTATTTACATAGCATTTACTGTGGATTAAATATTTCACCTTGTCCAAAGATGATTTAAAATGAATAAGATGATGTCTGAATATTTCATGCAAATATTATAATATTTTATATCTGTATATTTGATTATGGAACTAGATTGGGAAAATGGTTCAGGAACCATCTATGTGGGTACTGAGGGTTAACTGTGTACTTGTATGTCTGTGTGTGCTTGTGTGTGTAAATAACAAACAATAACAGGTTATTGAAAGGAAGAATTTCAAATGCAAACGTGGCAATTGTACCACACAATGGAAAAGATCTCTAATATTTTTGTACAAATTTTATTAGAGATTCTCACAAATTATGGCACAATGAAACTATCACATATTTGGAAGTGTAAAGGGTCGGTGAGAATCAACATACTCTCTCTAAAAAAAAAAAAGAAAAAAAAGATAAAGGGAGGTGACTTGGACAGCCAGTTTCTAAAGCATCTTATAAAATCATGGCCATTTAGTACTGTTGCCACAGGCTTTGAATGGGTTGAAAAAATATTCAGAAAAGGGCATGTAGAGACCGAATCTAGGAATATGGGAATTTCCTAATGTTTGTGGTGACACTGTCGAACAGCCACTGTCAGTCTGCAGTGTTTGGTAACTAGTGCTTTAGGAAGAGAAATTAGGTTACATGCTACTTCAACAAAATACACATTAAATAATTAAAGCCAAGTTCTATAGAATTCTTCCCATCACGCAGGGGCTATCCTATGCCCCACAGTCTCTGAAGTTCCAGATTTACCCTTTGCCATAGATGCAATTTCATTTTAATCTTCATTTAGGCTTCATCTTTGGAAAAGAGAAAGAAATTTCCATTGACTGGTTCACTTTCCAGATGCCTGTAACAGCCAAGGCTGGAACAGCTCTAACCTAGGAATTCAGAATTCCATCCAGGTTTCCCATATGGGTGACCCAGGTCTGGAAACTTGAACCGTTATTCATTGCATTCCAAGACTCATTAATAGGAAGCCAGATTGGAAGCAGAACTGCCAGAACTTGAGTTGGCAGAGTAGTTTCCGAGAGTTAAAAAGCTAAGGTGATCAAAGCAGGCTTCTAAATGCCTCCAAATTCATGTATTGAATTCCCTGGCTAGTTTTATAGTTTTAATATTGAAGAACATTAAATTAAACCAATAAAACCACACCCATCTACAGATAGTAATTTTGAGCCATTTCAAAATGAATATAAATAACCATAACAAATATTCAGAATGTCTGTTAAGCATAAACACTACTACTGAATGTTGCATGTTTAATTAATATAAAATTAAGACAAATGACATTTCTTAAAATGATTAGTTTTAAAATATCATATAAATTAAGGATACACTAAAAGCATTAGAGGAATATTGCATTAAATGCTCTTATTTTCTTGATTTCTGTAGAATTTGTAACAATTAGATATCTAATATCAAATGTATACAAATTGATATTGAGAGATTTGCACAGAGAAGCTAATGATACAAAAACCACCAGAAAAGAATCATATTTTGTTGCAACAGAAAATTGCTTGAATTTTGATTTTTTTATCTGACACACAAATTTTGCTTGGAGAAACTTTAGAAAGCCTGTTTCTGGTGAGGTATGTTAATTGCCAAATCTGGAAAATGTTACCTATTATTAGCTCAAACTATTATATTTACCTGTTTTCCTTATGATGGTGAGAGGGTAAGGAGTTTGTCGATGTTTCCATTTCGTTTAGAAATCCACCACGGCACTTTGCTTTGGGCTAAATTCTGGCATGTGACTCTAAAGTTAGCTTAAGTTTTCCTTAAATAAATTTTGAAATTCTTTTCAACTAAGCCATTTTAGTTAGAATAGAACACAAACAAATGTAACCGACTCCAGATGTGTTTGATGCCCACTGACAAACAACTGAAGAGATATGTATCTTCTTAAAAAGTGAAAAATGAATGTAAAGGTACTAACCAACATGCACCTTCAAACTTTTAATGTCTTTTATAGTTTTGAGACTACATGAAATTTAGCTTTTCCAGCATATTTACTTTAACATTCAACCTTAAGATATTTTATGCAACTTTTCTTTAGTTCAAGATTTCAGTCATAGATAAAATGCATGTATACATAATACTTGAGGTTGAGTAATATATCATTATGTATGCACTAAATTAGAAGATTCTAAAGCAATCTTTGCTGAATAAAACTCTTAAAGATCATGCCCAACCTCCACACTTCCAAATATATCTTATAATCATTGCTCCATGTTGACTCAGTCTGGAAGAAACGCAGTCAGCAGGTTGGCAAGATGAAAGCTATCCTGTTTATTCAGCAAATGTGCCTCCAAAGGGTGTACAGCTGTAATCAGACTGGCGGGTCTTACATGATTCATACATATTTCATCTTCCCAATTCACAGAATATACATGCAGAATGAAAAATGTGAAGTGGACCACCAGTAGACCACAGATTCACCTAGAAAGGTTTGTGAACAACTGAGATAACCCGTCCCTGGGGTCATCCAGCACCTTCCTTTTCAAGTTTTCTAGGCAGAGTTTCAGCCCTGACCATGCTGGGTAATCATCAAAGCGCCTCAGTGCATCATGGCATTTTGTAGTTGGATCCATACTGTCAAGCTCCTCCACCTCTCACTGATTTAGAGGTACAACATTACCTGGAGTTCCAATCCTCCTTGGCATGTTTAATTCCCTGTTCAAAACTTCATACATGTCATCTTATTGGTTCCTCAAAGCACTGATCTGGTTTCCTAAGGAAAATATTTTTAGGTCCAATGAGAGATGCTTGCAAGGTGAAGAGGCTCACAAGGTAAAGGGGAAACTATTAAAGGCTCATGGTAAAACCAGAGCCATTAGAGCACTGAATGTAAGGTTAAATATCCTGAGCATGTCTGCCTTCCTTTCCTTTCTTGGGCAGGAATGAAACTTAACTCACAGAACTATAAAAATGTGAAAAACAACAATAACTTTCCTTAGACAATCATGAACTTTAAAAGACATTGTAACAGTTCATTTTAGGACCCACACAATTTAAAATGAAATCAGTTTAAGAAGATTTAAAAAGACTATAGTATTAAACTTGATGGCTCAACTGGCTAATCCTCCCCTTGCAAGAACTAATATGTCATACAGGTATCAGTTCATGTCCTGGCTGCTCCATCTCTTATCCAGATCCCTACTGATGGCCTGGGGAAAGCAGGAGGGAATGGCCCAAGTCCTTGCGCTCCTGCACACAAATGAGAGACCTGTCAGAGGGTCCTAGGTCCTGGCTTTGGGTGGCGCAGATCTTGCCATTAAGGTCATTTGGGGAGTGAACCAAGGGATGGAAGATCTTCTTCTCTGTCTCTCCTTTGCTCTGTAAAGGAGCTATTCCAATGAAAATAAATAAATCTTTTTAATAAAAGGAGTATGATGTTAGTGTAGTAGGTATTAAAAAGGTTATTTATGTTTTTAAACTTTTATTTATTTGAGAGGCAGAGTAACAGTAACTAAGAGATGTTTATATATGTGTGTGTATATATAGAAGGCATATGTGTATGTATATATATGTGTGTATATAAATGTATGTGTGTGTGTATGAATGACAGACGAAGAGATAGCCCCAGCAACAGTGGTTGGGTCAGGCCAAGACTTGTGTCAAGAACTCTATCCAAACTCCCACAAGGATTGCAGGAATTCAAGTACTTGAGCCATTATCTGCTGCTTCCAAGGCATATTAATAGAATCAGAAGAGGTGGGACTCAGTTCCAGGAAGTATGATATGGTACTCAAGTTTCCTAAGGCACAAGTTTAGCTTGCTGTGCCAAAATACTCACTTCTAATGTTATTAATATTAATTTCAAAAGTTGGTTCATTGATTAAGGCAGCACATACAAACACTACCAATATATTGAACTACCTATGTGATCCCAGAAAAGGTATAAGTTCTATGAATTTAAAAAATTTATTTATTTTCATTGGAAAAGCAGATTTACAGAGAGAAGGAGAGACAGAAATATCTTCCATTTCCTGGTTCACTCCCAAAGGGGGCACAATGGCTGGCGCTGAGCAGATTGTAAGCCAGGAGTCAGGAGCTTCTGCCAGATTTCCCACAAGGGTTCGGAGTCCCAAGGTTTTGAGCCATCCTCCACTGTTTTCCCAGGCCATAAGCAAGCAGCTGGATGGGCAGTGGAACAGCCAGGACATGAACTGGCACCCACATGGGATCCTCATGCTTGCAAGGTGAGCATTGAGCCACTGAGCTTTCACACCAGGCCATCTAAGAATTTCAAATTCCTTTTCCAGAGAAGTAGACCATCATTTACCCAAATGTAGTTGTTGTGAGAAATAAATGAGGCAGAGCTCAGGGAAATATACCAGTAAGAGGAACAAGTAAAACTCATGACTGACCTGTAAGAATACATTTATCTGTTTAAACGCACCTAACTTTCTGAAGCAAATACATCGTTACATTTCCTCAGAGCTGTGTTGGTGGCTGATTGATGACATTAGAATGGCAGATTCTTTATTCCTATTTGATCCTATTGATACCTGTCTCTTGTTCTTGTCGGAGGTGGATTGCTCCATTTTCAGGTGTTGCATCCACATTTCAGGCAGAAAGAAGATAAACACCAAATTGCAAAAACAAGGAAAACTCTTTTGCAACTGAATCTGTTTATTTTCATCATTGAAACAATGACCTTCTCAGATACTCACATGGAATAACTTTTTTGTTATATCCCAAGGGCTAAAACTAAGCAAAAACTAAGTACTTCCTATCACAAGGCAACTTGAGATAGTGGGCATTTCAACAGAGGACATAATTAGACACAGTAAGATTAGAATTCTTTTAGAAAGGAATTAGAAGAGAGCAGACCTTCACCTCAGCCAAATCACAAGTTTAAAACTTAAAGAAGTACCAGCAGTGTCATGAATTATTCAGTTTTATATAGGCCAGGCTCCCTAAATGCATATGTAGTGGATTCTCTGAAAATAGGGCCCTGCTTTGTTACTGCTGTTCAGTGTATCAGAGTGTGCTACATACACTGGGGTACCCCTTAGAAACCAAACAGCGGTCTTTTGTTTTGCTTTGTTTTCTTCTTTTACACTTGTGAGTTAAAAATAATAGAATATTTGTAATTAATTCCTCAACGGATTTTCCAGTTGAACACTGTTTCTGTATTCTTTTTTTCTCATCTGCTTTCACCTTATTTCTTACCTAACCCTAAGGAAATCCTCTATAGGTTATTAAACTGTTCTCAGAGATGGGAACTCAGATGAGACACGGCACTCATATTTTATCAGTAATGTCAGGGTGGAAGGATTTTGTGACTGAGTAATTCTCCAAACAGAAAAGGATATTGCATCGGCACTTCTTTAACTACAGACCTTATGTGCACCAAAGTGTTTCTTTACAACTCCCCGAAGTATAATTATTGTGGATTTATTTTTGGCCTTTATGAATGTCTAAGAGAACATAGCCCTATTAAACTTCTTTCCTTCCATCAGAACTTCAGCTCCAATAGACCAGGAAAATACCTGATGTGGAGTATTATTTATTGGGAATGCCCTAGCTTTTACACTATTCCTGTGGCTTGTGATATTTACTCAATATACAGAGAAGACTATGATTAAAAAAATGATGCTTAGGTTGAATCTTTTCATTATTAGGAGTCTAGAAAAGCTGACGGTGTCCAAACAAGGCTTACTAATTGTATTGTTCACAGCATGCTTTACTAAAATCAGAATTAGAGTAGTATATGTAAGGCATGCACCTGTAATTTACATCTTATTAATAATATGATTTCTCCCCTGCTTTTGTCTACAGCCATTGACTAAGCTTAGCTTTTAGGCAATGATCAGAAAGTTAAGTCTCTTTCTCGCTTGGAAAATTTTAGAAAAGTATCTATTTTGATTTTTCATTTTGATTAATCTTTTGCTGTGAGGCAGTACATCTGGGGACATCAAGAAAGCAAACGTTTTCAGCATGCCATTTTTGTATAAAGTAGAGAGCAATTTGCAGCAGTTATTATTCATAGATTCACACACATACACACAGACTACTGGCTCTGTCATTCAGGATCTGTTTATTTCACTCACCCAAGGCAGATTTTTCATCCTTATTGTAATTCTCTTAATTTAGGTCTTAGCTTACCTACCTAACCCATTACTACCCCAGGTTTCATATTCACTTGACATGGATTTCTATCACTGAGAACAATTGTTCACAAGACTACTATTACACCTTGGCTCATCATATACTCAGGCTGATTAAATAAGTTCACAAAATGAGATAATTGAAAGAAAAGGTCTTAAAATTACAGAATGTAGGATTTAAACCCAAGTTGTAGGTTATTTTGAGATTAATTCATTTAGCCTCCTATTATTCCTCAAAATAGTATGTGATACTTTCCCCCAATAATTTAACAATGCGGTACCATGCAGGTTTTATTTAATCACACCCAATTCGTACAGATGTCATTTGTGTTTCAGATGACTCCAACGCTGACACTTTCGCCAGCTGCATCATGTTGGAATTGTATTTCTAGCTGCTCTAAATCAGCCTCTTCTATACCCATCCTGCCACCCGTGCCACTGTCTGCTGTCAAATTACTGACCGACTTGGAACCTGTGATTCCCTGCCTTTTGTCACCTAGATCCCAGGCATTGGGAAGCTCTTGAGGCCCTTCAGGCCCTCTGTGTGGAGCCCATCCTGAACCCAGCTCTAGCTTCTCCAGCTCTGGGAAGCAGTTGCTTATGAGGGTCCCCAGTCTTTCCTTTCTCCCTTGGAATTTATTCCCAATAGAGAAGTCATGCTACTCTGAACAATTTTTTTTTTTATGAAATGGAACTCAAAAATATCTCTCGATGTGTGTGTGTGTTTGTGTGTGTTTGTGTGTGTGTGTGTGTGTTGTATTTAACGATAGCCTCCTGGGATCTCAAACCAAAGAGAACTTGAACTAGAAATCCTAATTCCCTCCTAGAGACTCCATCTTATGACCTGTCCACACTCCTGCTTCAAAAACAAAAGTGATGAACTTCTTTTGTTTGCAATAAGATTATCCAGAAAGAAAGTGTGAAGTTAGGGTTTTTTTTTTTTACATTTTTACTTATTTTTACTTTCCTCAAGGGAGTAGGAATAGCAACAAAATACCGTTTAGAAACTTTTTATCTCTGATTTCAATTTTCGCACTAGTTAGACACAGATTTTAGAACTTTCTGACTTATAAAATGTTACACAACCAGTCTTCCCTCAGCCACCTTACACTAACAAAACAGAAGTGATGAACTTTCTTTGAAATAGGTTCTTCAAAAAGCTTTCATGTTTCTGGTACCTTTTTCCTGAAGAATTAATCCACACGGATTAAATAGAGGGTCTGGAGTGATACATCTCTCAATATAAAAGCGTGTGAGTTTATAAAAACATGAAGTTTTCTAAATTAAAATCTTCATACTTTAAAGAAGATGTTCAAGTATGGTACTTGCTAAATGCTTAATTCTGGGTTGAAAAGACCAAGGATAACACTTCAATATAAGGGACATACGTTCCCATGGCTCTGGAATCACTTCATTAGCATGGCGATTCTGTACTTCTCATCTCCCAGAGATAAAAGGGAACAGATTAAAAAGTTCAGAGTCGGAAATTCAGTCTTACAGGATTGGTCCTTCTCTAAAAATATGTGGTTTTTGCCTTAAAAATTCACATATCTAGTAAATTACACTGGATGTGAAACAAAACTGTTGGATGTTCTTCTTGTTAATCTGTAAATCTTCCAGAACCATGACAAGTACGTATTATTAAGCCATACTTCAGGGGATCACACAAAGCCCTTCTATGTATCAAAGAAACAGAAAATTATAACTAAGGACACAGTTATAGGCCTTAGCCACTACAAAATGCTAAGAAGTGAAATGTACTTTAGTGATATTTTTATTGCTAAACAAGTTGTTAGACTTTGAACAGTAAATGAGTCTGACTAGAAATACCTTGGAAATTCCATCACACGAGAGAAGAGATTGCTGGATTGTTTGTTTTGTTCTAAAAAGATGGGAGGGTATTTTTACCTTAATCAGCTTACCTTTAAAATGACATTGGCTTCCTTATCATTTGTGTTTCTGATGCTCTTACCAGCAATTGTCTTGACTATTCAAAATGAGTCTGAACTTTTGGGTATGAAGCATAGTAACATTTATCCACTCTGTCCATATTTTTGGTACCACTTTGATTTCTCCGCAGACATTTCAATATATGTGAAAGCTACCTCTAGTGTAACTTGCATTATGGGCTGACCACAGTTCTCGCATATTATCCAGTGAATCCCAATCCATGAGAATGTTTAAGATAAGGAATCCAGATTCAAATAGAGCAGAGAAAATGAAGAAAGAGTAAACATTCTTGGAGAAGCGGTCTGGAAAGCCAGAATAGAAACTCTGGGTGGTCTCTTAGAACCCATCAAGTATTTTCTGCACAAAGGACCACACAGAAGAAAAGAGAAGCTCAAGTATTTTATTATATTGTTAACAGTCCTTTTCAGCAAAGTTTTTCCAGTTGTTAAAATGTAGTTGCTGTTAGTATGTGTGTGTATATCTTAGAAGTTCCCTGTCAGAAAGTCCTTGGGATTCTTATCAGCAGAAAAAAAAAATAAAACTTATGTATAAAAATGGCTTACAGTCTGGAAAATTTAAGGTTCCAAAAGATTAACTTCTCTATTACAAAACCTATGTCCCAGGTTTGTATTTTCATTAGACAGCCCAGTTTAGGCAAAAAACAAAAGCAAACAAAATCTAATTTTTCATTTTCTTTAAATTTCCATTTTTCTTCACTTGCTATGTGAAGTCACTGCACTCTGGCTGTCTTCATTAGAATATAGTTTCCACTTCCCTTCTTTTTCTTTCCACTTGGGTGGATTTGCTCCAAAACAAACACATTGCCAATTAAAAGCTAATTTAATAAAGATCACCTTGCCAATGATCACATGCTGATTTCCTTCTAACACAATTGAAAATTCATCTAGATTTGTACTGAAGGCTCCCTGTAATATGACTCTACATGCGTTTCTAAATGTTCTACTGTCATCCCAATAGTCATCTTACGTCCAAGAACAGCGTGTCTTCTTGTGCTGATTCTGTTCCCACTGGGCAATTTCTTCCTCAAAAAAAGAAAAGGAAAAAAAAGTATGGCTTTATGAAGGAAATAATAAGTGTCCCAAATGGTTCACGGAAAATGTAAATTATGGAAAACACATTTATCTCAGAAATATTTTTCTCACAAACATAAATGGACTTTTCTTTGTTGTAGCTTATCTGAGCAGCATCTAGTTTGAAGCAGTAAGAAGTACAACACTTCAAACAGAGCTACTGCCAGAGTAACAGACACATTGAAACAAGAATAAACAGCAGGTTTACGGGGAAGGTTGGACAGAAGTGTGACGGAATATTTGACGCTTCATGAAATGTTATTTGAATAATAAGCCAAATAATCAGCTGGAAACTCACGCTGTATCTCCCCCATACCTAGCTAGCAGAGCTAACACTGAAGCTGGATGCAGGGTAGAACTTGGACTCCCGTGAAGGAATCCAGTCATGTCTCAACTTCTATGCCAAAGACCTTCCACCAAAACTCAATGTTACAGGAAAGCAATAACAAAATATTCCTAGCTAAAATAGCTTAACACATGGATACCTAAAACTAAACAGATTTAAAACTGCATGTTTTCTTTGTGTATTATAGTCTAGCTTTATTTTTATATAAGTTGCAGAAGTCAGAAAATTGATGGAGGATTTTTTGTTCTCTTTCCCTTTCTGACCACCTGTCTGAGTCTTCACTCATTATGTGCAATACATGTTTTTCCTTAGGTATTACCCTGTGATCACAACGGTTGCTAATGAAATATGGCAGAAGCAGCCTAGGGCCTGTTTCTCATCTGAAACTTGCAGGGTTGCAGATTCTTATTTATCCTGATGAACTGACAGTAGAGCTCAAGAGGTTTAGCTCAATTTCCTGCTTCAGACAGGTACTGTGAACAGGACCCCGCCCTCCCCCAAACTGTTTCATTGAAGGATGGCACATGTCATGACTTTGCATATTTATTCTCGACCCGTTTTTCTGTAATTGTCCCTCCTACATTTTAAAACAAGAATTGGGAAACCTAATTTTTTATTCTTCCTTTTTCTTGTTAAGACAATGATATGTTAAATTAGGAGATGCCTAGCACTCAATCCACAGCCCTGACTCTTATAGGCAGCAGAATGATGGTGGCCACATCTCTTTCTTTCCATCCTTTCTTCTCTTTTCTTCCTTCCTTCTTTCCTTGGTTCCTTCTATTTGTTCCATCTCTTCCTCTCTTTCTTCTTTAAGATTTATTTATTTTTATTGAAAGGCAGATTTACAGTGAGAAGGAGAAACAGAAAGACCCATCTGCTATTTCACACCCCAATTGGCTACAACTGCCAGTGTTGAGCCAGTCTGAAGCCAGGAGCCAAGAGCTCCTTACAGGTCTCCCTACACATGGTGTGTAGGCTCACCTCACATGCATGTAGGGTCCCAAGGTTTAGGTCATCCTTTACTGCTTTCCTAAACTATAAGCAGGGAGCTGGATGGGATGTAGAGCAGCTGGGATATGAACCTGCACCCACCCATATGGCATCATGTCATATGCAAGATGAGGGTTTATTCATAAGACCATTGCACTGAGTCCAGTGTTCATATTTCTTTTCTTTTTAAAAAGAAAAATATATATATATATACATATATATGTATATATGTATATCTATATATGTGTGTGTATGTGTATAGTATATATATTTTGGCAAGTCAGATATACATAGAGAAGTAGATACAGAGAGAAAGATCTTCCCTTTGCTGGTTCACTTCCCAAATAGCCCCAACAGCTGGAGCTGAGCTGCTCCAAAACCAGGAGCTACAAACTTCTTGCTTGTCTCCCATGTGCGTGCAGAGTCCCAAAGCTTTGGACCATTTTCTACTGCTTTCCAAGGCCATAAACAGGGAGTTGAATGAAAAGTGGAGTAACTGGGACATGAACTGGGGCCAAATGGGATCCTGATGGTTGCAAGACAAGGATTTAGCCAATAGACTTTTGCGCCGGGCCCTGTGGTCATATTTCTAAACAAAGTATCAATTGGACAGTTTCTTGAAAGAACTACATACTGCAACGTAACATAAAGTGCTATGGTTTTCTAATAATGCCTATGTGCATGACAGCAACATGTTAACAGAAATGAAGACAGTAACTCAAGCTCGACATTCAGCTCCCAAGGAGGGCGCATTGCAAACTGCCTATGACAAAATTGGATTCCCGTGACATAATTCGTGCTACGGAAGCATTATGCCCTGCAGAGGTAACTTGTAACAAAGCAAGAAACATAGATTATGTTTCTTTACAAACCTCCAACTTTAATTCTGTTGCATTAATATGCCAGCATAGAAAACGCGATAGATTTACCCAGTTTATGAGGACAAACTGATTTACATGAAAATTATACAGAAGCCAGGGTTTCACTGTATGAAGTGCTTCAAAAACACTCATTGTCCCTATATCTAATGTTCTCTTATAGAAGCAAAAATGAAAGCTTTTTATTTTCAAGGATGCATGATAATTGGGGCTGAGTGAAATATAAGGGCACAGTAAGCAGCTATTAAGTTAGTGTCATGGAATAGTACTAAGGAGTCTGCGTATCAAAACTGTATTATTTGAGTGTTTGCCTGAAAGTTACATAGAGGAGCAAGTGAATGTTGTGTGGGAGGTTCTGTTAAAAGTGATAGGACCAAACTCTACTGTGTCAAACTCCAGTCTGCCCTTTTCTGTTAACCAGACCCACCTAAACTTCTGATATACAGAATTCAGAAATATATCTCAATAAGATTAGGAGTCAGATTGTATCTTTCCACTGTCATAACACTGATGCTGATCAAAACTGGCAAACGTGTTCAATTCTCCTTTCTGGTGAGACACTATATTGTTATCCACCTCCTAATCTCCCTGTGTACTGTCATTCCCCCAAGTCATGGCTGTTTCTAACCTCTTGTTTTTTCTATTTCATTACCTACTTATCAAGTTTATTAACGCACATATGCATATATAATATCTCCATTTCTGTTTTGAGCTGTTTATTCCTGAAAGAACTTCCCCCAGATATAACAACGAAGAATTAGACTTCTGTGTTTCATACACTCTTCAGTATTTGAGGCATGAAACTAAATAGCAAGTTATGAGTGGTGTAGACTTCACTTCCGAGCTGTAGACAGAACAAATGTGCTTGTTCCCCCAAAAGAGTAATCAGAAATTATCTTTCTCTTGGACAAAAGAAAATCAAGCAAGATTATTTGGCTCTGTGGTAAGTGCCAGGGCTAGTTTAGACTGGAGAAGAATCCTGAGAGTCCCTATCTATCTCTTCCGACAGATGTGTTCAATCTGAGTCCATTCCAGCACATTGAGATGTAAAAATAGAGAGTGGATTCTTTTTAAGTAAACAGTGCCTTGTAGTTCATGAATAACCATTTGAATACAATTGTGCATTTCAAGTGTATTGTGTGTGTGTTAATAAAGAAAGCACACAGCGATCTCCGCATTCAAATGGAAATGATTTTTCCATCTAAACTTATCGAATATGATGGTGACAATTGTATAGGAAAAGAATACTTGTCAAAGCTAAGCAAGGTTGAAAGAATTTTTATCTTCCCTGGCATCTTTGTAAATAGGACGGCTGCCTCAATCATCAAATGAGAGGATGCGATGTCATCGGAATTTATAGCTGTGGTTCAGGTGGAAGATTAATAAATATCGAGTTTATCATTTCCCCCAATAATAATAAGGTGGGCCTATTTATATTTTCTTCATGAACATTATCATCTCCTTATGAGGACAGTACCACTGATACAATATTACAGAAAAGAAAAAAAAATTGATCCCTAATAACAGAGTGTTATTTTGATTAAAAGGTTATGCACTGTAGCAAAGCAGATGACAGTATTTTTGTCATCAGACTCTGTATTTTGAGTTTAAAAAATGAACTCTCATTCCTTTGGATACTTCATATATGAGACAATTTTGATGTAATTTTTAACACATTGTTAATTGTCAAATCACTGAATTTTAAATGCTCCTCAAGTAATAAGAAGAAAGATGTGCAGGTTAACCATATCATAATTTCAGCTCTGATATGAACTGTAAATTGACCCTCAGATACTGTAACCTGATGCATTTTGATCTTTTTTTTTACAGTAGAGATTATGTCAAGATTTAGAGATGGAACTGTCACAAATGCAAGCCACAACCCCAAACAAATGGAAGATATATTTCTAATTTCTATTTTGGTTGCTGGTTGTTGAAATGGGAGCCAAGTAAAGCTATGACTGGCTTGCTGCTTTCTTTCCCTATTTTCTTGCTACTAACAATTAGTAGTCATTACTATTTTTCATGCTATTATTCTCAAATTTGCTTGGATTAATTTAATCTAGCTTGTCACATGTAATATAGAACCAGGTATCCTAGCCCAAACTCAGAAGCCTGAAACTTCCGTTTCTACCTTTTTTTTTTTGCTGGGGTCTATTTTGGTTTTTGACCAAGGTCACCCTACTCGGCAATTATTGTTTGGAAAACTCCGACAAATTTACCACTTCTGTAATATATTTTAATACACTGAAGTTACTTGGATTACAAGCGAGGAACATTTGTGTGTCTGTGCTCAGTATAGCAATGGCATAGGCTTAGAATGATTCAATACATGAAAGTGGGGAACAAAAGGGAGGGCATTTGTCCATGTGGGATGTCTGCATCCCAGATTGAAGTAGTTCGTTCAATCCCTGAGTCCAGCTTCCTACTAATCCAGAACCTGCATGGGAGATATGGAGGAAGTTCCTGGCTCCTGGCTTCAGATCTGCACAACTCTGGCCGTTGTGTTCTTGGGGAGTGAACTATCAGATGGAAGATCTTCCTCTCTGTCTCTCCTCCTCTCTGTATATATGATTTTGCAATAAAATAAAATAAATCTTTACAAAAAGGGAATTAGCAGGTGGGAACTATGTCTTCATCTCTCAAATAAATCAACTACATTTACATGGAATTATGCAACAATTAGTTCTCACATCCTGATTGGAGCATAAACATTTAAATTATATATTTTATTAAGGAAGTAAGGAATATTTAAATAACTATGACTAGGCCCAGCACAATGACTCAATGGTTAGGTCCTTACCTTGCACACACTAGGATCCATAGGAGCGTTGGTTCATGTTCCGACTGCTCCACTTCCATGCAGCACCCTGCTTGTGACCTGGGGAAGCAGTAGAGGATGATCCAAAGCCTTGGGAACCTGCACGTGTGTGGAAGACCCAAAAGAGGCTCCTGGCTCCTGGGTTCAGATCAACTGAGCTGAGTCTTTGGGGTCATTTGGAGAGTGAGCCAGTCGATGGTAAATCTTTTAATAACTAATAACTAATAACTAATAACTAGTGATCAATCCACCTCCAACATTTTGACAGTATTGATGCTCTGTCTAATAATGTCTCCAGGACCAAAATGTCTATTTAGTCCCCAGGTAGTGATTTTTATTTCCTCAAAATTAACCCACTTCAGTACAAACTGACATATTTTCTCAACTTCAGTATATTTCATTTGTTCTTTTATTCTTTTGAATTTTTAGATATATTTTATTTCCATTTATGTTAATTCCATGGCTAAGCTGTTTAGAGAAAGTAGTACCTACTTATGTATTAACCATTGTTGGTCTCACTATAAAATATTTTTTCTTGCTGACATTTCCAAAAGTTGTCACAGTGTTACATATTTTTCTTCACATTTTTAAGTGCAAACCTCATTGTTGCTCTTCTCCCTTCAGATTTCAGTTCTGCAAATTCAGAGCTACTGTCCAGCATGCAAGAAACTTTTTTTTTAAGATTTATTTTACTTTTATTGCAAAGTCAGGTATACAAAGAGAAGGAGAGACAGAGAGGAAGATCTTCCATCCGATGTTTCACTCCACAAGTGACTGCAAACAGTTGATGCTGTGCCCACCGAAGGCAAGAGCCAGGAATTTTTTCCAGGTCTCCCATGTGGGTGTAGGAGCCATCCTCACCTGCTTTCCTAGGCCACAAGCAGGGAGCTGGATGGGAAGCACTGTTGCCAGGGTTAGAACTAGTGCTCATATGGGTTGCTGGCAGATTCAAAATGGAGACTTTAGCCACTAGGCCACTGCACCAGGCCCATGTACAACTTTTTAGCCGCTTTGTGCATATGAATATGTTATATATTCATATATTTGCATATATAACTTTATATGTATATAGTTTGTATATATGAATATACACATATAGAACTATAGATACACACATTTATATACACATATGAGCTAGGTGTTGAGAGAATGCAAGATTATATATGCTCATTCATTCTTTCTTTATTTTTGAGCAATTGCCCTCCAATATCTTTGTCTTAATTTCCAGAAATAAAAATTTAGAAAAAATGTTTCAATTTACTTTAATTGTGAAATTAAGTGAGCACATGGGTGGTGGGGTTGTGGTGTCATGGAAGCAGTTAGTGAAACAGAACTGAGAAGGGTCAGAGAAGGGGCTCCTTTTCTGTGAGGGGAAGGACAGTCAATACGGACTGTCTGGTAAAAGATCTCTCCAGAGACCTCAAGGATATGGTGAAGGAGGGTGTGGGGGCTGTCCACTGAAGGACACAGACTTTAGAGACAGATGCCCTTGATTTAAAATAAATAGTTTACTCAGGGCATTGAATGAAAATCAGAATGTCTGGGACACAGATTGTGAGTGAATGTGCAGAAGTGAACGTACAAGATGGTAGCAAGGTGACTTTGAGCCCAAGTGAGAAAATGTGAATTTCATTTGAGGGAAAAGGACAAGCAGCCAGAAGGTATGAGTGAGAGATTGGTGTGGTCTTGATATAAGCAAGTAGCCAGTGTATGGTGGGACTGGAAACCTTTCCAGAATGACAAAACTACTTTGATGTTACAGATAAGGGCTGCT
This sequence comes from Ochotona princeps, assembly GCF_030435755.1. Lineage (NCBI taxonomy): Eukaryota > Metazoa > Chordata > Mammalia > Lagomorpha > Ochotonidae > Ochotona > Ochotona princeps. Next base: position 12,086,738 of record NC_080857.1, read on the forward strand.
AAAGGAGCCTGCAATGCTCTTCCCTGAGTTCAGTGCATGTAATGAAAAATCTGCAGGGTTTCCCATAAAGACGTTTTCCAGATCATGGAACAGGATGACTTTAGATGAAAGGAAAGGCCATCAAGTGGACAAGAAATGGAAAGAAGCATTGTTTTGGATTGAAAGTAGCCAACCTTCTGAAATTTCCTCCATTAGAAGGTCACAGAATCAAATCCTATGCCTGGACAATTTAAAGGTCTGAGTAGTTTATTTCATTAATCATTAATAATGTTAGCATTTTTGTCTTAGGCGTAATCATTTATCATATTCCAGCAGAATAATCCAATTGCGACTAAAACGAAATAATGCCTTCCCCTCAGTACATGATGCAGCTGATGTTAAAAGCAGCAAACAAGTTAGGCAACAATCCAGGCCACTGGAAACATACCCGATTCTATCTGCCATCGTCAACTCCAAAACTCTGACAGAAGTGTGTGTAAGTGTGTGTGTGTGCACTTTCACCACCTGATAACTCAGAGTACTGGAAACAAATGGGGAACTTTCTAAAAAGTTCTAGTTGCTTATCCACCTGCTTCCATCTTACACATTTAGTCAGATAACATTAATGGCTGACTTAGGACCTACTAGATGCTAGACAAAGAATGAAGCCGTGGAGGGTAATCCAATTAGTAAAAAAATAATGCTAGCTAGAAAGAAGTTCGAAAACCACTCTATGTTATGTTTCATTTGCAGTACTTGCAATACACATTATCTTATTATCTCTGAGAAAGCTTGCATTAAAGTAATATATTTTATCAACACTTTTTCTCTTTGATCTTAGAAAAAATTGTTAACGATGGGCCTATTCGTCTTCCTACAATGAGTCATTCAGTTCAGAGTAACTATAAATGAACAAACTGCAAGACATTTAGTAGTGATTTATTAAGTCTATTGAAAATACTGACTTTTTATGAAGTTGTGATCATAATGTTTAAATTACCATACTAGTGTTTTGCAAGCTAGAGATTCCAGGAGAACAGGGAAGGGTGTCACAGATGTATCCCAGTAGCCAGTGTGCCGGTGTCGCCTGATTCAGCAGGAAAATGCGTTCAGGATGTCCTTTCTGATTGGATGGCCCTGGCTCGTGCTTTATTGCATGGGGGTAGCCTGAGTATTTATTTGTTATTGTTGTTGTGCCTTCAAGGTTCCACTCGGGGTTTTTAGGCTGAAGAAGATCAAAATTGTTTACTGTCATTTTAGAATCTAGTACAGTGCCTCGACTGCTGAGCAACCTTTGGGCAAAATTCTTAACCCATATACTCTTTTTAAATGACAAATGTAATGAAAAGTGTTTAATGAGCACCCCTGGAGGTTTGTTTTTTGCTTTTGTTGTTTTAAAGCAGACTTTTTGCCATTTGTTAATGTAGCTGATCTTAAAATTCTCACTCTTGCAGATCACAAGTTATTAAAATTTGTCAACAATATTTTAAAACTTCTGCAGATTTAACAGTTTTCAAGATGGTGCATTCCGGGTCTGACATGATCTCGATGATTGGCCGCTCCACACCCTGGGAAAAGCTATTGTTATCAAAGAATTCATAAAGCTAGAGAAGGATTTGAAGGAGAGGCCCTAGCGTGGGATTGTGTGACTAAAACTTAGGCACACTTTTATCATCTACTGGATAGTGGGTATTAAGCACTACGCTATCCCGTCAAGCCCTTGAATTCTGGTAGTACCCACTTTCCAGTAGATGGCCTCTGCCTGAAGTTTTGGAAAATGACACCTCACTTGCATTCCATCATTCAGTCTTTCAGAGAATGGCAACTAAGTATCTCCTCCTGCCAGCAACATGCGGGCTGACTAATTATGCATCACTCTGAGCTTCTCTATAAAATCCTCTAGCAGTGTTTGCCAAACTCAGTGACTATGAAGCCAGAGGGAAAACGTACACCCTCAACAACGTGATGGGTTGAGTTCCAGTAATAGGGAGATGAGAATGATGCTCCAGGGCACACTAAATAGTGTGAGCAGTAACCTGTATTTCATAGGTGAGCTCAGTGACTTGCCTCTAATAACCAACATCAAGCATTTTTGTTTCCTGTTTCAAAGAAAAAGAAAGTGTGTTTGTTTTAACAAAATGACACAGCTGTCAAAATCACAGGGTCTTTTTTCTTTGATGTATACCATAATGGACGACACTGGACAACTTTGGGAAGACAAGCGCAGGGAGGGCAGGATGAGTCATAGTTTCACTTCAAAACATTTCCTTGCCTGACTGACAGCATGATACCCCAAAGGATTTCTGCAAAGCCCTAGCACCTTCCAAGTGAGAAAATGCCGAAGACCCAGTTGACAAACATAAAAAACCAAGATCTCCCCAGATGGAGAACAAAAGCAAGAGGTTATAGCCTTTAAAACACCGACTTATGACTGATAGATGGTTCTTAAACAAATGAGAAAGAATTTATTTGGAAACTTTCTTTGTATCCTTCTAATGTGATATAAAACAGTATATTTGAAGAGTGCTGTTATTTTAAAGATGCCAACTATTTGATACACTTCTCTTGAATTTATCTTCACTACTGAAATAAATTAGCATTGTCCAGAATTCTTTAATATCATTTTTTTCTAATATCTTTGAAAGTTGATTTGTTCCGCATTAGGAAAACTCAAGTATGGAGTCAAAACATATAATATTCAAAGGAATATGCTTCGAAAGCTTCTGTATTAATCAAAAGTATCACAACTACTATGAAATGCAACCTGTTATTTTGGATGCTATTGGGGCAGAACCAAAATTTTATTAAGTCAGGTTACTGTATTTCAGTGCTACCCTATGAGAATATTAAATGTAGACTATATTCAAAATTATAAAAATTTGTTGTATGAACAAATTTTTTGTTTTTAAGCGCAACACATCTTCTAGACCTGTGTTTGATATGATCAAAGGAAAATTGCTATGATATGTTGGATACTGTTTCTTTTCCATTATCTACTCTCTATAAGAAATACTGTAATCTTAAGTTATATGTGAGACTATCTGTGTGTACTTTCAAAGGTCCATTTACTGAATAATTAATTTTGTCAGATATTTTTCCTCATTTACATACATTTTTGACCAGCAGAATATTGTGTTTTCAACTCATTGTGCTATCCTTAGACTTAAACTTTAAAATTGAGAAGGATACTGTGGCAGAGGCTGTAACTTGGGAAAGCTCTCTTGCCATTTAGGAGTGCTGGAGTTCCAGTCCCAGTCGGCTTCTGATTCCAGCTTTCAACTAACGTGCGTCCTGGAAAGGAGCAGGTGGTGACCTGGGAACTTGGGTGTCTACCATTCGATTGTTTATTAGATATGTTTAATTATAATAATGATGTTAACATCTTTTTTTTTATTGGGGATCCAACATTTCTCTGGTGTCATGATTTACATTTGAAGAAGTTAAGTCTGTGAATATGAATAAGAAAGGATTATATAAGCAAAAATACTTTTGCCATTAAAATACTTCTTATATAAGAATTCAACAATTGTTGGTGGGCGATCTTGGAGAAGCTCCTGGCCCCCAGTTTTGGACCAGTCCACCTGATCATTACAGACATTTTGTCAGTGAACTAGCAGGTGGAGGATGTCTCTCTATCCTTCACTCCCTGTGATTCGTTTTTCAAATAAAACATAAATAAATATTTTTTAAATTATTAGGACAAATTCACAGCACTCCAAATATTTTACTCAAATTGGCTGCATCAGCAAGAGAAAAAGAAAGGAAAAACTAAGTTTAAACAGAGATAGGATTGGTGATTAACTTGATTCCTTTGAGAGTATTCAGGAGAGGCAATCAAGACCCTCTTAAAAAGGTTGAAAATGGATAGACATATCTAGTGTGAATTACTGATTGGAAAATTGGTTTCTTGGAGACAGAATGTTTAAAAAGAAAAGAAAAGACCACAGGCTGAATGGACTCCCAAAGGGTAAACACGGGAACAATGCTGGGTTTTGGTGCCAGTAGCTGGGAAAGTGACCAAACAAGCCACGAGTGGCCAGGGTGGAGGAGTCTGAAGCCCTCTCGGTAAAGGAGCACTACATCCTCAGGCAGTGCTCTTTGGGGAAGATCTGCAAGAAGGAATGAGTGGAATCTTCTCAGCAGTGGGGGATGGAGCAGGCCCTGGGACTCAGACGGAGAGCCACCAGTCAACTCAAACCAGAGACATGGAGAAAGGAGGAGATGGTGTTCTGTGAAAGGCAGTGGTTGTCCTTCATTTTAGTTATGATGTCCCTTCACAATCCCTTCTATAATGCGGGCTGGTGAGCTGGAAACACTTTTTTTTTTAAAAGATTTATTTATTTATTTATTTTGGTTGGAAAGGCAGATTTACAGAGAAAAGAGAGATTAAAAGACCTGTCTGGTGGTTCACTCCCCAAGTGGCCAAAATGGCCAGAGCTGAACTGATCTGAATGCAGGACCCTGGAGCTTCCTCTGGGTCTCCACGTGGGTGCAGGATCCCAAGGCTTTAGGTTGTCCTTAACTGCTTTCCCACGCCACAAACAGGGAGCTGGAAGAGAAGTGGAGCAGCCGGGATATGAACCAGCGTCCATATAGGATCCTGGTGCATGCAAGGCAAGGATTTAGCCACTAGGCTATCGCATTGGGCCCAAGCTGGAAACACTTTTATGTTAGAATCTGTGACCATTATTCTAGAATTGTTCATTGACTACCTTGTTCTTTTCTTCTTTCCTTCTTTCCTTCCTTCCTTCCTTCCTTCCTTCCTTCCTTCCCTCTTTCCTTTTTTCCTGCTTTTCTTTCTTTCTTTCTTTCTTTCTTTCTTTCTTGTACTGTGAGATCATCATGTACAAAACACTGATTTATAACTTAGAGAAAAATTAAACAGATAGTGTTCTGCTATAATGGAACTTACAATTTGGGTGCTGTTGTAAAAAGAATTCCAATCTACTACTGTAATAAACAGGTTCTGGACATATTTTTTACCTTAGTTGACGTGAGTAACAACAATATGTTAACAAGTCAATATCATGAAATGATGTTTCAGTCAGGAAACATGAGGCCCATTGTAAAGATTCATGCATAAAAGAAAAACTTGACTTACCAAAAGTATCTAAAACAAGGCTAGATTAATAGAGTATAATAAATAAAGCAGAGAAAAGTAGGGAATAATGACCAAGACACAGACTTCATGAGATGAAACAGAATTTGTGGTTCTATTTGCAACATCCTCGATAAACACTGGAATACATTTTATGTTTACATTTTTAAGAAGTAAGATACCTACTAATTTACTTTTCTGAAAAGACACACGTTAATAACTGTAGAATAATTCACTGGGAATAGAAATGCTTAAAACCCCTTGACTTGCGCCAGGCAGTTCAGTGGCTCCTGCAGGTGCTGCAGTCGCCCCCGGCTTAGCCAATAAAGGCTCCTCCTAACACTTGCGTGCAATGTGATCTCTTCTACTGTCTACAGCGTCGTGACTTTCAGCAAGAGAAACACATTCTCTCATGATCCTGGAATTCAAAGTCAGGAGTGAGTTTCACTGGGTTGAAACCACGGTGTCTATGAACTCTACCTCGGAATGTTCTAGGACACCACCCTCTTCTGCCCTCTGCAGTTCCCGGGAACTGCTGGCATTCCAAAGCTTGCCATCACCTCCCCATCCCGGAGGGCACCGCCGTCAACTCCGCCCCAGGTTCGTATCAGTTTGCTCATTGTGTGGCGTTAGATTAGAGGGATTTGCCCTCTTTGTGCATGAACAGAGCACATGGGTAATTCAAAACAATGGTCTTAAAATCTTCAATTTAATTATGCTTGCCAAGAATTCTTCCCCTCTCCATTTTCATATGTAAGACAATACTCACAGATTACAGGGACTAGGAGATAGATAACATTGAGTGACTAGTTTTCAGTTTAATGATGTAGAAACCATTAAATTACAAAGACATTCAATTACTCCTAAAAATAGAGTACTGCAAATTTTCATAGGGTTATAAAATTAACACAATTCCATTCTGTAACTGGCCAAGGAGGAACAGTTCTATGACCTGAGTCTAGCAGAAAGCCCTGGACTTTCTAAGTTTGAGAGTTTGGAGAAGTGACTCCAGCACAAGAAAATTGCCTGAAAGTAGGCAAAGGTCCGTGACTAGTGTAAGCAAGAGAAAAGTGTATGAAAATGCATTCATGTCAACCCTAAACAAGAAAACTGTACTGGTGTCTTTGGAGTATGCAAACTAAATTAAGACATGATCTTTGTAGTAGTCTATAAAGTTAGCTCATCCTTGGGGAAATAAGACATGCTCTCATGGAATGAACGGGGCACAATACAATCAATACGGAATTAAGTACTAACCTTTGCTATTTACTAGGACTTGAGGGATATAAAAGAATCATGGTAAAACAGATTTATTTGCCTGGGACACGGACATGGTTCATAAATGAACAGTGGAATATGAGTGTTGGAGACGGTACACTGAGCATGGTTCAGCAGAATAAAAAAAAATGAGTTAAAACTGTGATGAGAACTGTGTGAGTTAAAAACATATGTATACATCAGATCAATAATTTAGTTGGAGCTCCTTGTAGGACAACAATAAATGATGTAGCACCAAACAGGTCACATTCCTACTAATGAAGAATTTAAGAATACAGAGAAGGTGGATTATTGAATTTTCCTCAGATAGTGTGGGTGTAGTGGCACTTGCATTTCCATTCTAAGGTGTTTGCTGTGGATTTTTGTTTTCAATTGAAAACAAGCAACACCTGAAACAGAAGACCGGCTTTAGTGTCCCATCAAGTGGTCAATTCTCTTAAAGTGCACTTTATAGTTTTAGCTTTTCCCTAATCTGGAGACACAAAGTATTGTGGAAAGTTGTTAATGAGTAAGAAGATTGACACAGAGATTTAGGTGGTGACAGGAAGAAAATTTGCAGTTGAATTTTTTTAAATCATTGCACAGTAATGAACATAATAAGAAAATTGGCCACAGATCCAGTTAAATGACTGATCCAGATCAACCCCAATCATTTTGTCTGTGTTGATTTTTATTGGCTATGAACTGAGATAGAGTGAAGAGAAACTAGCATAGTGATGGTGGTTTTCAACCAAAGCACTTACATTGGTGTACACACACAATTGCATGCCTGTATGTTCGCATGTATTTTCTTGGCTTCACTAAAATGGGGTGCAGATATATTTTATTGGGGTATGTATATCAATATAATTAATAAGTACTATTTACAAATTGCTCTGGGAAACACAGAAGTTGTTTTGCTCAGCAAAATTGAACCTTCTTTTCTTGGCTCCAAAAACATTAGTAGCTACAGGGAATAGGTCATTTAGGGCATCATCAAATAATGAACCTCAGTGGGGAATTGCTGAGATGAAAACTTACTTGCCTGTGATGTGAAAGGGAGACAGAGGAGAAGCAGAGTTCCTGGAAGAAGCTGTCTCCCTTGGAACCAGTTTGCCAGGGCCTTTACACCAAGGCAGCAGATAAGGGTCCGGATACCTGGGCCTCTGTCGCTCAGAAGATCAGGATGGAGTTGCTGGCTTCTAGCTTCAGCTTGACAAAGACCTGGCTATTGGGAGCCACTTGTGGGGTAAACCATAGGATGAAGGAAAACTCTCTCTCTAAAAAATAACTATGTCTTTCAAAGAAATGATATAAGTAAATCTTCAAGAACTTCTAAGTTGGTTTCACAGCTTTCTTGCTCGTGATGTTCTGGCCTCTTCTGAGGGTCATGCTGCAAAAGAAGTTTTCCTGAAGCATCATCTGAAAAGCAAGCTCGAAGCAGCACCCTGGTTCTGTTCCTACACCTCTTTGTTCTAAGTGATCCACTCTGGACGGCAGGAACACCTCAAAGGGAATACATACTGCCATCCTACTCCCAGCTCGAAAGATAGCTAGGTGTTCTGAACAGGTGATTAGTGTCTGTTTAGAGATAGTGTGGTCTGCGAAGATTTCAGTTACTCCAGAACTGAAGTAAATGAACAGCTCTGCCAGTTGTAAACGTAAGGTGGCTATCTCTGAACAAAGAAACCAGATCCTCCCACTGTGATAAACAACGGAGTCTCTTGCCGGTCTCAGCTGAAGTTAACTCAAAGTTAACTTAAAGAAAAGTGGATACATTTTGAAACTGGATAGAAGGATTCAGAAATAAGGGGAACACCACAGAGAACTTCCGAATTTCTAGCTTTCCAGCTACGGGGATTCTGCTTTGGTTTCTGACTAGCTAGTTAGGAACACTGGAAGAAAACAAAACAACTGAGCTTTCTCAGCATCTCCTCTGCCTGAAGCCCTTTATGTGACTGTGTGACTCTTACTCTGACATGGCAGTGATAACACAGCATATGGCTTTTGGTGTCTACCAGGTGGGTTTTACAAGGAAGAATAGGCAGAGTTTCATTTTGCCAATCTGTAAAAACGCAAAAATTTTAAATTAGAAATAACCTTTCGGCTGATTCCTTGCATAATTGCTATCTTGTTTTTGCTAATACTGTGGCTGAATTATAACTTGCAGGAGCCTCGGGGGGATTTGCATGCTGGTTTATACACAGCATTTGCATTGACATGGTTTTCAGTCAAGTGCATAGCTAAATCCTGCGGCCATGAGCAAGACTGGAAGTATTTGCAGTGAAAATCGGTAGGAGATTAGAGGAAGAATGGCTCTGTGCAGCCTTTGCTAAATAGATCCAGTGATGAAAATTTGGGGTCTTTCAAAATGCTGTTCAGTTCCACGAAATCACTGTGGCTGCTACACCTGTACATGCATCAAAAGCCCAAAACGGGAAAGCGTAGAGGTGACTACTGCAGTCAAACGCGTATTTGTGAAGAGACTATTTGTTGGAATCTTTGTAAACAGATGTTTGGAAGAGGATGTTGGTGGGATAGGTGGTTAGGTAGATAGGTGGATGGCGTTCTTTGCTGAAAATGAACTTCCTGATACCAAGCAATCTAAAAACTGCATTTTTTTTCCTTGTCAGAGGCAAATGTTTAAGGCCATAATGATTTTGGTGTCCTTCATGATGTCTTCAAGCTGATAGGGAATTCTTCAGAAGCAAGCAATGGGTATTCTAAAAATTGAATCGCTTTATTGGCTGGCTTGTTGTTATTTCTTCTTGCGCATTGCTTGCATTTTTGATATTCATAACCCTTGTGCTTATGCTCAGTGCTGAAGAAGGATTAAAAAAACTGACATCAAACCAACTGACTTTTAAATTCTGCGATTCTAACTGCTTTTACATGATGCTGCAGTCTGTTCCCATGGAAGCTAAGATGCATTCCAGCATGTACTCAGTGCATCCTTTTAGAGGAAAAGAAACTAAGCTCCTGAGTGCGTAAGGGATGTCTCCAAAGCTACAGTTACCAGATAATATATGGAAATCAACTAGCTGCCAAAAAGGGGAGAGGCAGATGTGGCAAACACATGATAATTTTGTCATAAAGGGCAGATTATATATAAAAAAAATAATACCATGACATTGCTGAGGAATCCAGGGCCCCTGGTGTGGTTGGTCTCCCTTTTATGACTGTTAATGTTGTGGGAATTGGATCACGAGTCCCAGGTTCCAGAAACAACACTCAGTTGCTGAGACAGAATTCAGGTTTAAGTGCAGTGGGAGAAACAAATCAACATAATTGTCATTTTTGCTTTCATCAGGAGAAGCACATATAACTCAGTTTATGAACTGGTTACAAAAAACCCTCCGCATTACCCATGCACAGTGATTATATGTATTTGTTAATGTGCCAGGTTTCTTTAAAACAAACAAAAACACATGCATTTGATTTATTTTGTAAGGCTGAGAGACGGATAACTAGGCAGAGACAGAGCAACACAGGAGAGAGTTATCCCCCATCCATGGATTCACATCCTGTGTGTCCTCAGCCGCTGTCTGTCGTGTGGGCTACAAAGACACCACTGCTTCAGGTATCACTTCCTTTCCTACAGGGTACTCATTGGCAAGAAGAATAGGGGTCAGAATCAAGGCTCGAACCCAGACACACAGATTTGGAATGGGATTTTCCCTCGTTGCAAATCTAAAGCTGCACTGAACATCTGATTGTGATACCTATTTTTGGTGTTTGAGGCAATGAAGTAGCAATAGAAAGTTCAGGGTGTCAGCTATAGTGGGTGATTTCCAGAAATTCCAGATGTGGAACAGGAAAACCACCACCCTTAAGGCCTTTACCAATTTGTCATGCAAATAATTAGAAAAGGAGGGCTGTCTCAGGAAATTTAGACAAATAACATGTGCATAAATAAATAGATTTTCTGCCAGATATTGGATCACTACAGCCAACCAAAGCTTATTCTATTATGGGCTAATAAAAAAAAATCATGAAAGACAAAATAACATAACAGTACAAAAATGTCATAGGTAGCACTTCATGAAGTAGAAAAAAGGAAAAGAATTCCTCTTGACTGCAAAAAGCTTAGTGAGCTTTGAAAAAAACTAATGTCAATTTCACCAAGTGTAATAAATTAAACTGTCCTTTATATGTGCTTCCTTCCAGTTTTCTCATTGCGTTTGGTGGAGGAAGCAAAAAAAGGAGATTAAAATATAATGAAAATACTTAAAAAAACAAAAGGAAGTTAATTCTTCCTCATCATTAATTTACTTTTTCATTTCACAATGTGTTTATAGATCTGGACTTGCATTTGAGGGTTGCATTGTGGCTATAAAGCCATGGTTCTCACGGAATCAGCTTTAGCCCAATAGCAGCCTAATTAGCTGGAGGAACGTCTCAACAATTCTGGGGTGAAGTCCAGCAGCTAATTTTGATGCACTCTAAATTTGAGAACTAGTCTTACAAACACTAAGGTTCCCAAATGTTTTTATTACTTGTTCAGCCGTGGAAGTACTCAAATTTATGTCATTGTTTTGCAAGATTTATTGGGAGAGAGAGAGAAAGGGGGAGAGAGAAAGAGTATGACAAAAATTTAGTCTTCTGGTTTGTTCCTCAAGTGCTCTCAGTAGCTGGAGCATGGCTGGGTGGAAGAGTGGCTCTGTGGAGCCTTCCTATGTAGATCAAGGAATGAAAATCTGGATCTTTTAAAGTGTCCCTCACTTCCATTAAGCGATTGTGGTTGCTTAACCTGTACTTGTATCAAAAGCCCAAAGCAACATTTGCAAACAAGGAGAAAAAATGCAGGTGGTTACTGCCGTCCAACACATGTTTGTGAAACGACTATACTTTTAAATATATTAAATGTAAGACAAACCTAAAATGATTTTATCTTGTTACATGAACTGAAATGAAACTAAAATGCAGCAGGTAGGATAACATTCTCTCAATTGTCATCTACAGTTTTTGAATTGAATAAGTTGAAATGATGACTTTTCCCCCAATTAATTTTGTGTTTTCGGTTATCCCAGTGAAAGCCTGTTGGAGAACCAATGTGTCATGGGGAAAGCACCCCCATTAGGATTTTAATATCGTGTGTAGTCAGTCCATTCTGGCATTTTCAGCAAATTAACGGTTGCTATATACCCTTTTCTTTCTTAACTTAGCTGATTAAAACGGTTCGGATCTATATTAAGCTTCCCTGTGCTCAGTCAAAAGAATTATCTGTTAATGTCAAAACTATGTGATCAGGAGCTCATGTTGAATGTAGATAGAGCAGGATCCCCAACTATCTGGGATGGCAGGCAAAAAGGTTAGCTTTTCCTTAAAAATTATAGTTTACTATTTTGCCATGTATGTGTTTGCCATATACGTGGTATACGTTCCAGATATACATATTTATGCCTATTAAAATTGAAATCATTTTTACTATCTAAGAGCTTCTGAAACTCTCCTCTGTTAACAACGAAAGCAGATGGGTTTCATTAAACTATCCAGGCCCTTCTTTCTCTAGTCATCTGCCTCGCCCAGTCTGAGGGGAAAAGGGCAGACATATGAGGAATCTATTCTTCTCTAACCCTCCCTGCAAGACATCTGCTAAAACCTCATTCATCACTGTGAAAGCTGTGAATGGATGACCACACAATACCCCAAGGTCTCCTTGGGAGTGGTGCTTTAATGCCTAACCTTCCCTCTCCTAAAGCAAAAGCAACATGTACTTTTGTCAAACTGTCAGCAAATACTTCTCTCCTGATACAGTTTGTTCAACCCAGCCTTCTGCAGTGTCAACTAGCTTCAAATCTTTCATTTTGAAAACAAAAATAAAACAAAACAATAAAATCACAGTTGCCTTGATATGTTTCTCATTAGTGAAGACGTTTGCTTTTGTAGTGGCTGAAAGGCTGTAGGACGCGTTTGCCTCTAGAGGCATTGAAGCCATTTAGAAAATAAAATGGTTTCCAAACATGATTTTTACACTGTATTATTAGAACATGGGAGTTACACTGTCACTTAATAAAATTCACCCAAAATATCTCCTTTTCCAATCTTCCCCAATATTAGAGCCAATCATTCAAGTACTCATAATATCTTGGAAATGCTGCTCTCCTGGCTGACTTGAGGCCTAATGGATGATTGCAATGTAAGTAGCCAGACATCAGTCCCTCCTTCCCCATGCTAGGCTCAACTGGGACTGAATGCTAATGTAGTGTTAACTGTAGGGCCCGCATTTACTTTCAATCATGAATGCCATAGCTTCAATCAAATGAAATTAAGGCCAAAATCATCATCCACTTACTAATTATAGTGAGGAATATCTCAATCACTGTGTTTTTAGAGGTGGCATGAAAATTATGAAAGACAGACAGTGTTACTTTTTAGGTAGTGTGTGAAGTGGTCCGTTAAGCCATGTACTGAATTTATCCTAATTCTGCTTAAAAGTCCAGTTTCTAGATGTTCAAAGAATATGATCCTTGAGAACTGAATATGCATAGAGAAACAGGAGCTCTGAAATCACTGAACTTTTCCTTAGTTTTCAGAGCCCCTTTACAAGTAGATTCTTATGTCAAATATTTAAATTTATTATAATTTTATTTATTTAGTAGAACTATCTTTGTAGCTCTATCACATTGTCCCATAGCTATCAGATACCATAGGAGACACATTTACAGTGACTTCATTCCATCTTCCTAATATCAGTCTAAGTTTTCATGTTCTCAATTGCGGTTTCCCATTCATAAACAATTTGAATTAGTCCATATTGAAGGTATTTAGATTACACATCTTACAGCCTACAGTTTTTTGTTCAGTTCTTAAGTTTGATCAGTAATGTAGACATTGCTAACCATACATTCAAAGAAATGTTTTTTCTCTCATTTCATTTACAAACTTAATTAATACCCACCCCAACAGCTTTAACTGACTTGAAAGTTTGTTCATTTAATTAATTAATTAATTTTTATTGCAAAGTCAGATATACAGAGGAGGAGAGACAGAGATCTTCCATCGAATGATTAGAACTGGTACCCAAATGGGATCCTGGCGTGTTCAAAGCAAGGACTTTAGTCGCTAGACCACCGCGCCAGGCCCTTAATTTTTTTTTTTTTTAATATTGCAGAGGCAGAGAGTAAGAACACTTGTACTCACTGTCTCACTGCTCAGATGCCCGCAGCTGTGAGAGCTGTGCTTGCTGGCAGACGCCCGGTTACTCGACCCATCACTCTCCTCTTAGAGTACATTTGCAGGAATTTGAAATCAGCAGTTCTTGAGCCCGGGATATCTGATAATGGAATATGTGATTTCAGAAGTTTCACTTCAGGACCACAAGCCTGCTCCCTACTTACTTTTTTTTTTTTTTGTCTTTGAAAAACAGAGTCACAAAGAGGAGCAAAGAGAGAACCAGAGGAATCTTTGATTCTCTGGTTCACTTCCCAAATGGCCACAAAGGCCGGAGCTGGGCTGAGCTAAAGTCAAGAGCCGGAAACTGCCCAGGTCTCCCATGTGGGTGCAGAGACCCCAGGGCTTGAGCCATCCTCCATTGCCTCCCCAGTCACATTAGGAGGGAGCTGAAGCAAAAGTGGAGCAACATATATAGCAGTTACATATGCTGGACCATCTTGTGGAAGCTGAAATAAGGAAATATCATTTTTATTCCCACATATATTTTTGTTTTTAATCTTTGAGATAAATTGTCTAAGATCAAATATTCTGTTTAGAAAAAAAAAAAACTTTCAGTCATACTTAGCTAGGAACATCCTGAGTTTTAGCAGCAAATGTTCCATTCCAGGCCCTGCTGGGTTCTGGGAAAGTTAGAACAGTTGAGGAGATCTTAAGCCTCTTTCCTCCCTGAAATGTTAAGCATCGTTTCTTACTTGAGCACAGTATTTCATTAGCAACTGTTGACCTAAAATTAATTTGTGGTCTCTAAAAACTTGATCTATTTGTTCACTATATGTAATAGTCTTTCTTTTCCTTTCCTTCCTTTTCATTTTCTCTTAAAGTAAATGTCTCAGTGTTACATGATTGCAACGTTGCCAGGTAAATTGATACAGGAAGATTTAAAAAGAAAGTAAATCTACCAGGTCGGCCAAGTAAACATACAGAACATTTGAATAGTCAGTAATTTTATTTCTTATTCTTTTACTGGTTAGTATGAAAGAAGATGATCTAAACTAGCTAAAAATAGTTACACTTATATATTAAGCTAATAGTCTCCAAATGGCATTAAGTTTTATTTTCATATGATTGTACACGCATCTTTAATAAACACTACTGGTTTATAAATACGTAGCAGTAGGCCACTATGGTAAGAGTTTACACAGTCTTTTTCTAATTTAAGGATTCAAAACGTTGTAATAAATAATACCTGTTGAAAATCATATGTAATCAAATGAAGACATTAAATATCTATACTTAGAGAAAGCATGGCTAATAGACTCTACTAATTTTTTACTGCTAATGCACACTTTATGATTCTGCCTAGTTATTCATCTTTTTGAAATCTCCATCAATAGCTCTTTGGTCTTGGCAGCCTTTGGAGAGCTAATGCAAGCCTGATACATTCACTTTGCACTTCCAGCTTAGTGATAGCGCTTCAAAGGGGCAGAGGTTCATAAGTCATACTTTCTGCCCCAGTCCTTGTTAGAAATATCAACAGAGTATACTTTCTGAACAGTTTTAAGTATTTCCAAGCCCTGTTGGAAACAGGAAGGGCAAAGGTAAAAACACTTTTTTCTTAAGTAAACGAAACAACATTGAACTTCAAAAATAGAAGAAGAAAGAGAATTGCTTGTTTTGCATTTTTGACTAAAGTTAGAATTTAATTTTTTCTCCCTTTCTGCTTACAAATTCATGAATGTCTTGTTCCTTAGGAGGGCAGAAAGTCAAAGAGCCTTGTCCTCATGCACCCTGTACTCTGGTTGACTTTTCTAAGCCTGGAGCTCCTACTGACTTCAAAGAAGGGGAAGGAGCTGGAGGAAATCCACGGGTGCCGGGGGAAAGGACTGGATAAAAAGCAGTGTAGCCATCTGAAGTACAGCATTGTTTCTTCACCGTCACCTGAGGGGCTTCATCAAGCTCTGTCTTGAATAATATACACAGGACTTTTTGTTTGTTTGTTTGTTTAGGTGAAATGGAAATCTGTGTATTGTGAAAAATCTTCACCCACATGGAAAAATAATAATACTGAATGCTTTTATGTAGGTGCACTTGAGATCATAGCAACTTAGGAAAGTTGTTCTCTTTCGGCCATATAACCAAGAGGCTGCCGTGGCAGTAGTTTTAACTTTAATAATGACTCCGTACAGCGTAGAAGATGTTCACAAACATTTTGCCAGCAGTTAATAGGAATGAAAGTCTCTGATTGGACAGAAGAGGGGGAGAATCAAGATGATATGAAGCAAGAAGAGACTAATTACATAATTGTTTTGTTACATGAAGATTTTTTCAACTGTAAATCTTATGCAATAATTCCATCTGTCCTTTTCTCTCATTTCTAAGTATTTTATTCTTGACCTATATTTTGAAATGGAAAAGACCACGTGCATTTACGTTTTCCTCAAGTACTTCATTTAAAATGAATTACTCTGAATGTACACCCTTTTAATGTAACAGCTTCAGTTTCTTTATGTCCAAGTTCCCTTGTCTTGTTTTCTCTCTTTAAAAGTGTTAGTGGTTTTAACCAGTGGTTTTATGTCCCAGGTCATACATTAACTTTATTTTTCTATCCTGGGTGAATATTGGCCATTTAAAAGCTCTGCCATCAAACACTACTTCAGAGTCTGATGGCTAAAATCTCCAACAAAGTATGCATGTATCTATGTGGAATTCTTTACCTGAACATCACATCCATGTTCACTTTCCTCCAGGAATCTAATAATGAGCCTTGCAACCGTGTGCCTAATTTCCTCCTGAACTTGGTACTCTCGAGCATTCACACTATCTTGCACAATTTGTCTGTGTGAGAA
This sequence comes from Ochotona princeps, assembly GCF_030435755.1. Lineage (NCBI taxonomy): Eukaryota > Metazoa > Chordata > Mammalia > Lagomorpha > Ochotonidae > Ochotona > Ochotona princeps. Next base: position 12,103,034 of record NC_080857.1, read on the forward strand.
GCTCTGTAGTCAATAGTTTCCTTTTACTTTGCCAATAGTTAATCATTATCACCATCACCAAATCAGAGATCTACTTACCATTTCCCTATCTCATTGACAGTTCAAGTAGCACTTTAAGAAACTCTTCATTCTCGATAATGTGTATTAATAAGTAAATCATGATTGTTTTGCAAGTAAGCACTATACAAATTTTCCCCTGCATCTCCTTCTATATTTTGATTGCAAAATCCGGGATCCAGTATGTGGTGTGTCCCATGCAAAGGCTCCGTAACATTGACTACTGCAAACCAGCACTTGTAAAAGCTGTCCACAACTATTCTTCCAGTCCTATTTACGATGGCCTTACAACCAAGGCATTGCAACAGCAACTGTATCGTGGTTCTCAGTGAAGTGTGGTGGTGAACTGAGGTGAAATCTCAGGGTCTTCTTTAGTTTTATTCCCAAACAGGACTTTTTAACCTGGGTTTTATGATTGAGGATTTTTTGAGACAAATTATTTGAGTGGTTGTATATACATGAATTTTATAGAGTTGCATTTATTGAGTGGTTAACCATAAATTAAGAGATATTTCAGGTTTGAACCCAAGCTCCAATATTTTGGCAATGTGGCATTTCATGCAGGCTACTAAGAATATAATTAATTCATTTTTATCTAAATGAAATGGAATTGAGCTCTTAATGCATACTTGAAAATACATTGTTAGGACAAATTCAAATATGAAAACACATCCTAAATTTATAATTTACAAATGAAATGCTCACCTACAACTTCTAGTCATTACATTAGAAATCTTTTTAGTATTCAATGTTGGATCACTCTGATTTACTATTCTTTTCCTTTAATCAAACTCCAGTTAAGAAAATGTGCGGTCATGAAGATATCAAATAAAGCTTTAGTAACTCATTGGAGACTGAGTTAACTGGACTCATTCTTTCATAGATAGCCAGTAGAATGAGGAATTCTAGAATGACTCTAACAAAACAGCTTCGAAGAGTGTGTGTTAAATCTTTAGATTATTTCTATGTGTAGCCTCAAGTACATTTGTTTATTTCTATAACTCTATATAACCCAGTCTCAGAGGATTTATTTTAGCTTTTTTTATTTCAATGTTGTTATAGCAATTTTGTTTTGATAGAAAATAGAACAGTCCATCGGTTTAAAGGCAATTAAAAACAAGCAAGCATAATTTCAAGAAATCTGCTGACTTTTCTTGAGTGTCACGCAACTTAAAAATATATCCAGTAAGGATTGAAAAAAATAAGGTGACTACACAGTGCATTTTTTTACCCTGGAGATAAAACAGAAATGATAAATTTAGTTTTAGAAAACAGATCTGCCTATTTTAAATCCTTTCCAATCTGAAGTGGTACCAGCACTGTTGAGAATGACAGTACATATGTTATGACTGTTTGAATTTCAGAAAGCCTTTGGTTAAATTCTGCGTAATTGGTTCCTGCTTAAGAGGGAACTTGCAAGAATCCGGGAGGAGACATGGGAGTAGATAAAGAATGAGTGGAAGAAACAAAAAACAGACACTCCTGGTAAGAGGAGCCATGTTCATTCTTGAGGGAAGTATTAAGGGGGTCCCACATGGAGCAGGGCTTAGATCTTGGCTGCCTTTTATCTGAATAACTGATTCGGACAGCGGGATCAGATTTAAGTGGTTACATTTGCACATGCTGATTGGAAGACAGTGAACATGGAGATAGTTGCCAGAGAAATTCGGAAGGCATGGATGTACTTTATTATAGCACAGAAGATCAACACATGGCGTTTTAATGGTTATAAACACTTAATGTTCAGAATCCATTTACATAAAAATACACAGGAAGGGGACAAAAGGTGGAGCCTTAAAATACAGACCTATAACAAAGGATAAATAAAATCCAATAAAAAAAGTCACCTTTGTAAGTCTGCACAGTCACCACTTCAGAACTAATTGGTTTAAGTTATTTACATGAAAAGAATACCTGTGTTAAACTATGTTATTTGGGGAATTAAGAAAAATTTTGACAGCTTTGACATCTTGGAGCAATTTCAAATGACTATGAACAGATTTACAATGTTATCTTGACTACTTTGTGATTCTTCGCTTACAAGTCAATTCTGAAAAACAAATGAAGTGAAGAGAGTAAGTACAACAGTGAGATGATCTATTCTAGAAGCATGTAAGCAGGATGAAGTTGGCATAGCAAAGACCTGACCTGATAACATCCAAAAGATGGTTGACTGAATGATTGAATGAGTGAATGAATGCTGTACCCTTGCTAGGATATTCTGTCTCCAACTTATTAGCAGGAATGTTAACTTTAAAAGGCTGTTCATTCTTCAAGAAGTTACATACAGTCGTGCCATCATTATAACATTAATTTAAGGAAAGTAATTTTAGTCATCACCATTACCAGCTCCAAAATGAGTAAGAAAACAGAGGAAACAGGAAGTTAATGATGATCTTAAAATCCACAGTCATAATATGTGAACAATCAGATGAGTCACGTGGACTTTAAGAAGGATATAGACGTGCGTTGTGTGGTACACGGAGCCACCGTGTTTCTGTCTAATTGGTTGTACGAGAACACTGCAGAGTGACAACAAAATCACTGCTTGTCAGTGTGACTGATGCCTTAAGGGTGAAGTAGAAAATTCAGAAAATCATCAAACAACACTCTTTAAAAAAGAAAAAACATGAGGCAGCAAGTTTAATTTTTAACTGATCAGCTCATGCTCATGAAAATAAAACAGAACTGATCAGAAGAAAGGACTTCTGAGACTAAAGACAGGAATTATTTTCATGAACATGAGTTCGTCTCAGAAAAGGTCCGATGTATTTCATTTGAGAGTTAAAAGTCGTTCCTGCTTTAAGGTCATGCTGTTGAGAGCCCCGTGCAACAAACACATATCTTACATTCTCTGATTTGAGAACCGGAGCTAGGAACACTGATAAACTTTATCTTTTATATTGGAAAACACTAGAAAGATTTCAAAGTCATTTCTAAGCTCTTATGTGGAAAATGTTCTGGCTTATCACTACTTATAGGAGGGAATCTAATAGAATGTTTATTTGTTTTTGGAATGAGTTAGTCTTTTTTGAGTAAGTGGACAAGTTGTAAATTTCTAAAGTCTTGTTGTGACTTGTTAAAGAAAACTGAGTATAATATGATCTAAATGTGGAGTACCATCTTCTACCCACTCGAACATTATCTTTCCCTATTTCTTTTAGCTCAGTTTATTTTGAGACATACAAATTATGACTGGAAAGTTAAATAATGTGCCATCAAGTCATAAAGATTCTACTTTAATTTTTCTGATTTTTTAAAAACAAATATTGATCCATATCTATTCTTGGCCCTACACATATTTGATAGGTGGCACTAACAAAAACTCCAGTGAAAATACTTGGCACTTACTAATGCACTCTTCTATTTCTCAGATAGTGTTGACATGCTCTTGACTCCTGGCTTTGTCTAGGCCATGGCAAGATTTATTGGGAGAGAGAGGGAGAGAGAGAGAGAGAGAGAGAGAGAGAGAGAGAGAGAAAGGGGAAGCCAAGAGCCTCTGGCAGGTCTCCCCCAAGTGGGTGGAAGGACCCAATGTCTTCTTTCACTGCTTTCCCAGGCCATTTGCCAGAGTCTGGATTGGAAAAGGGGAAGCCAGGACTCACAGTGGTGACTATGTGGAATGGTGCAGTCACAGGCAGGTTTATCTGCTATGTCACAAAATGGACCCACTGTTTACCTAAGTTTTATTTTTCTGCTTATTCCGTAGGACAGATTCTCTAATGCTAAGTCTACATGCAGAAGGGAGTCCAGATGGTAAGCATTATTTTAAACATCTTCCAGTAAAGGAGGGATTGGCTCTAAACTAAAATAGCATGCTTCTAATTTTAAACAATTCTTATTTGTGTTAATGGTGCTCCATATTACAAAAAAACCTACAACATTGTATGTATGTAATCTATAAACAGCAGAACTGAGCATTTTATCCTGTGTTACCTTGAAAGTCCTACTGGCTCATGCTTATTGTGCTTTTACTTGGCTCTTGCACACAGAAAGCTGCGTCTCATGTGGCTGTAGTTCTGATGTATTAAAATAGCACTTGGTGTGTCACAGAAAGATCTAAGAGTGTTTGCATGTCTACCCCATCCATACTTTCCTTTTTGGAATTCCTTGCATGTTCTCTGACAGTGATAAAATGAAGAACATTTGTAAAAACCTCCACAGAGACCATCAAATTGCCAAGACTCACTTTGGATAGAAATATTTTGGTAGACTTTTGTCTTCAAAAAATCCCCTAACATGGCGTTGAGTAGAATGTAAATGGTCACGGCAATGACTTTCTTACAGTTTTTCTCCAGCAGAGACTCCAGTCACCCTGATGCCGAATCACACCCTTCTATTTTGCCCAATAGAAGGTGCACCTTGCGGACAATGCAACATGAATTTTTTTTGTTATTATTTATTGGTATTTCCCTACTCCCTGATTCGGATTAGTAAGTTTAAACTTTGCTCTGCTCTTTACACAGAACATGGAAATAAAACATTACATACTTAGCATATTTCATAGAATCCTAAATAACCTTATGAGCAAATTTGAACAAAGTCCCAAAATTTAAGATTGACTAAATAAATTTCAAATGAAGGTCTGTAAGATTCCAAGGATCTTGGCAAAGCTAGACCATCTGAAATTCTCCCAGTTGATGAAACAACATATCCTAATCTTTCTCCTCAGTTAAATGCAGACACTGCAGTAGGAGAGAGGTTTGTAAGGGGACTCAGTTTGAAAACGTGGCATGTGTTTTCCCTGAAACTTATATAATAAATCACTATTATTTACAGATTACAATTGTGTAGGATCAAGAAATATCAGAGACTGACAGGAAAAATATTTTCAACAAGCATAACTAATTCAATTCCAACATTATGGAATGCATTAGGCTCAATTAGGCAAGTGATGTGTCACAGGATAATATTAGAATGTTAGTGGTTAGAAGTTCATCAAGTAGGTTGCAAAAGTGTTTTTTGTGTTGTCTTTCTGTTGGTATAGTGTAATTTCAGAAAACAAATACATATCAGATTTGTTATAGTAAGATGCTTTAATTTTACCTTTGGAGAACCTGAGGATGGCAGAGGCCCTACGCTGATGAGTGGTAAAATAACCCTGCTTAAAACCAGAGAACAGGCTTGTTCACACTCGCTACAGTATGACTAGATCCACCATCCATTCCTTCTCTTTCTGTCACACTCACATACACATGAGGCTATGTACACACCCTATCAAACTTCTCTTCCTACTCACATATCATTAAAACACATCTTGGCATGTCAAGGTGAAATATTTAAATGAGTTACTTTTTAAAAAATGGATTGGAAGGGTCATGGGGATTTGTGTAGTCGGTTCAGGAAAGAAACAATAGCAAAGAGCTAAGAGTTGCACAACAAAGGCAATACACTGCGATGCATGTTTCCATAGGGTCTTTCTTTCTCTGTGAAAATTTTCTCTTTGCACAACTTTCATAAAACCAGTATTTCTGCCTTCGTGTAAATTGGCATCCTAGGAGTGCAGGGGTTGGAGTTTCGTGTTCTCATTATGGTTACTGCTCATTAGTGAGGAGGATGAGATGAGGTGTAAGGACAAGGAGCTTGTGAAAGAAAATAAGGAGCACCTGATCAAGACACGGGTGCATTCCACTCCAATGTATCACTTCCTGTGTTGGCGCCGGGCCTGGCTTCTCAGGGCGCCATAAAACAGATGCTTTCTTCCTCTTTAAACTAAGTGTAATCTTTGGTCTATGAAGATATAATTTTTGCATGTGAGAAACAGGAACATAATAGATGAACAATAGTTATAGAAAAAGAAAGAGGCCATCAGTCCATTGAAAGCTCATCAAAAGGAAATAGAATTTCTGGCCCTATTTATTACCTTATATTATAATCTGAGATATGTAGGCACGATCTCTGCTCAATGAAATAAATTGTGGGGGAACTATTCAAACATGTAGTACTTGGGAAAATTGTGGTTGGCTCATGGGATTGCTTCCTCCTTAAAAAGTAGCAAATGTTGATAAGAACAGGAGTTTTTTTCAAAGGATGAAACTTCACAAAAGGCCAACAGATGTAGGAAAAGATGCTCATGAGCCTAGTCGGTGCAACATTGTAGTAGGTCACGCCTCTCTCTGCAGGGCCAGCAGCCCACGTAGGCAATGGTTTGAATCTCAGCTGCTCCATTTTCGATCCAGCTCTCTGATAATATGCCTGGGCAAGCAGTGGAAGATGGCCCAATTCCTTGAGACCCTGCACCCATTTGGCAGACCTGGCAGAAGCTGCAGGTTCCAGACTTCACACTGGCCTATCACTGGCCATTGTGGTCATCTGTGGAGTAAACTTGTGGGTGGAAAATGTCTCTGTCTCTCCTCTTTTCTGTAAATCTACCTTTAAAAATAAAGTTAGATAAATCTTTTTAAAAAAAAATCTCAAGAATCATCGTCAGGGATATAAGAATAAAAACCAGTGAGGTGCCATCTTATGCCAGTAACAATGGCTGTCATGCACAAATTAAAAAAAAATCTGGTGATCGTGCAGGAAAAAGGATATTCCACTACACTGTTGTTGGGAATTTAAACTAGTATCTAGCATATCCGTTATGGAAGATAGTATGGAAATTCTATGGAAATCTGAAAATAGATATACATCTACCTCTGGGAATGTGCCCAAAGGAAATAAAATCAGCATATAAAAGAGTTATCAGCCCCCACCCCCCTGCGTCTCTATCAGCTCAACTCACAGTTGTTAAGGTATGAAATCAACCCAAATGTCCTTATCCTGATGGCTGAATAAAGAAATAGCGGTATATACATTCAATGGCATACTATTCAGCTATTCAAAGAACGAAATCAAGTTTTTCACACGAAAGTGGATGCAGCTGAGGGCAATTTTGCTTAGTGAAATTAGCCAGTATCCAAACAGACAAATGGGCATTTTCCCTGATCATTGGAAACTAACATTCAGAGTGCAAGAAATGGAATATAAGTAAAGGAAATTGACCTTTTGTGATTTGATAATCATTTATAGTCCTTGTCTGTACTTTCATGGAACAGTGTTTTTTTTTCTTACTACTTTTTGAATTTGTTATATAGTGTAGGGTGAAACTTGTGATTATAATGTAAATTGAAAGTATGTCAGAAAAATTTAAAGAAAATGTATGTTTTCTTACAGATTCTTACAATAAAAATGTTAAAATTATTTACAAACAAGTAAAATTTTTAAAAAGACAGAAATAGCAAATGCAAGCTTGCAACTAGGGGTGGCTCTAAATGTCATGCTGACCTCCAATGGACAAAGAAAAATTTTCCTGTAATTTGATATGTATCAATATTTGTATATATTTAAATCTATCTATATATGTATACATATATTGATAGAATCTGTCTATATATGCATACATATATATGTGTTTTTCAAAAGATTTATATGTATAAATATATATGCATATATACATATAGACACACATATAGACACATATAGATACATATATGTATACATATATAGAGAGAATATAGAGAAAAGAATTAGGTTATGAGAACAATTTAGGATTCTGACACTTTCACAAACATGAAACAGTGGTTTCATCAAACAATTTAATTTAATGCACATTTCATATGTACCTTAATCATAAAAATAATGCACTCTTCCATGTTTATAACAAATGAGAAAAGCGGGTACCTGCTCTCAGGTCAATTACTCTGAAGAAAGCACATCTTAACAAGCATATACTTATTGTAACATGTGATTGTTTTAGATATGTGGATAAAATGCCACAGAACTGCAGAAACAGTTTGATCAAATCATAAAAACCTATTTTTCTTGCTACATAAAAGTTATTTGTGTAAGTATCAACGTGCATATCTATATGTAAAATATACTATGCAAAGAAAATATAAATTGAAACATTATTGATTATAATTATAAAATATGTTCTTACTGTATCTTCTCTGATTTTGCTATTTTCTCTATATTATTATTTCATTTTTGTGATACTCCTCTTTCTTCCCAAGCAAGTAAGCAGTATTAATTTTGTTCTCTTATTCTTTATACACTTAAATGATTTTGTAGTTTTTAAAATTTAATGCTCTGAAAATAATACATAACCAATGAAGTATCATTTACCAATCTAGATTTGTTTTATTTATTCACTGCATATATTCGCTGTTTCACATTCTGCAGTAAGATTTTTATCTCAAAAAAAGATACTTTGGGAAATGTGACATTAGAGCACTTCGGGATATTTTCATAGACAAACAACAGTGCCTGGAGAAGGAAATGAAGACAGATTTTTAGAATGATGATATTTTATCAATATAAAACTTTCAAAATTTGTATGAAAAATTACTAAAGCATAAATGCATGTATATATGCTTGCATAGTCGAATATGACTCTGTGTACGTCATATTTTTCAGCAACAATGTTTGAACAAGAAATCATTATATTCCAATAGATCATGAAAATATAATTTCCATATCTACCCAACTACATAGGCATTTAACTATTTATGCCTTAACTATCACTTTCCTGTAATTGGGGTTATACGTTCTATTCTCAAATTTTCTCTAATGGATCAGAAAGAAAACACTGTGTAGTTTTAAACAAAGAATAACACTATTTTATTTCTTGTTTGCACTCAAAGTATCCTCTTCACCTCAAAGGTTCCATGTAGTTTAAATATGTGCCTTGCATATTATTTAGAAAATTGTAATTTTAATAAGGTTTCTTAGCAGTAGAGCAAATATTAGACTTTAGTTCCCCATTGAGTCTCTTCTCCACATGGCGGTAGTGTTCACAACAATAAATTAGTGAGGAAGGGAACCTCCTTTGGGATGACACAGGGCATCTGTGCTATATGTGTGTGCTTCTTTTTAAAGAAAGCCAACATTGATTTTCTTTACCAGAAAGGTGTTGATTAGTAATTAGCAGTAATTAGTCCAATGAATTCTCACTGTAAAATAACACAAGAACTCCTAGTTTAAATATAATATTACTGAATTCCATCCAGCACTATTGGCACTGCTTCATGTCCCGGCTGTTCTACTCCCCATTCTGTTGCCTGCTTATGGCCTGGGAGAGCAGTCAGGACTGCCCAAAGCCTCAGGACCCTGAATCTGCATGGGAGAATAGGAAGAATCTCCTGGCTTCAAATCAGCTCCCCTCTAGTCATTGGGGCCATTTGAGGAAGGAAGCAGTGAATGGAAGAGCTGTCTCTCCTTTTGCGTCTTAATCTGATCTTCATCTCAAATACTTATAAATAAATATTAGAAAAAAATAAATTGGATGAGTGAGAATTCTGTTAGCAGTAACGAACTGGCTCATTTTATGAGCCACTGAGGCTTGCAAGTGTACCTAGTTTCGTAGCAAGCCCTCTGGTGGTGCAAACAGAAGGCAGCATATTCACTGCATTTCCCAGAAATGCTGCCATCATGCAGGAGGCATCGAGTCAGCATGTTGGGACTCTGGTGGAGGAGTTTCCAAAGCAATCATTGACTACTGTTCCACCTTTCATTGATCTGTTGGGAATCTCACACAAATGTCACCTCTCTCCCGTGTGCCTGGTGGAAAACCTGCCAAAATCAGTTGTAAAATATCTCCCTAGATACTTCACAGTCCATGGGACACACGGAATCTCTCTCTCTCTGACTCTCACACACACACACACACAATGTACACTTGTAAATATTTGTTGATAAATGTGTCATGCAAGGTGGAGATAGGAAACTGAGGATCAGACTTTAGTTTTCAAGCTAACTTTTTCTATATTTAGTTACAAATAAATGAATATGGGTTGGAGCTTTTCTGAATGGTCTGAGGAGTTAGCAAAATAAGAGCATGTAGTGCATAGAGACAGGGAAACTGACCACATCAATGATGCAGTAGTGCATAGAGACAGGGAAACTGACCACATCAATGATGCAGTAGTGCATAGAGACAGGGAAACTGACCACATCAATGATGCAGTAGTGCATAGAGACAGGGAAACTGACCACATCAATGATGCAGTAGTGCATAGAGACAGGGAAACTGACCACATCAATGATGCAGTAGTGCATAGAGACAGGGAAACTGACCACATCAATGATGCAGTTGATAAAAGAAGTTAATAGAGGGAAGAGAAAATATGTTTCTAGGGAAAAAGAATAAGGACAACTGTTATAAACTTCACTTTTATTGAAATCAAAGTCAATCCTACGCTTCTTATAAATATTACCTGAAAAACTGTAATGGAAAGAAAAATTAAGCTGTCTAATATATACTTACTTCGGTAAATTATTTAAAAATATAAACAAAATGTAAAAACATAAAAATGAAAAGATAAAAGGGTATGGCCTTATAAAACTGAAGCAAAATTGCAGTGTAAAATCAATTTCCTTCATATTTTTCTTTGATTATTTTCTCTGGTTTTATCACTGGAGAGTCAGTAAGCAAATGAATGAGGTGAGTACATTGAAGGGTCATCTTTCAACTCTTTTTTGACTTTGGAAGGTGTGCAGTCACTCTACACTTGAGCTTCCTGCCTCTATTTTAGTCCTACTTGACAGATGTAGTATAAATGTACTTGTAAATGTCCTTGCACATAGTAAATGGCAAATACAAATATGCTCATTTCTATAATCAATTTATTTCTGGTTCTTCTTGTAAGCTCATCATTTTTCTTTACTCAAATACAGTAATGGTACATACATTAAGATATATTTCCTGAGATTTAGGCTGCTTTATTTATTTATATAGGATATAAAAGATACTTTCCTTGTTGAATATCGAGAACATTTCTGTACCATGCATGTACGTGTGTTTGTGTACGCACATTTATGCTAATGGGATGTCTTTGAAAATCAAGAGAGACATTAGTAGTGATTAATAATAAAGTTAGAGTACTATAGGACAAGAGTTTTTCAAATTAATCTCACTTTTTTACTAGATAAGATGTTTAAAATTACAAAAGCTGAAAATGCATTCATTTACATAGTATTTATATATTCAATTTCAGTTTTACTAAGCTCTACTTATAACAAAGACAAATGGATCATGAAATAAGATCTTAACCATTAAATGGTCAAGAAATGTGCTTTAAATAACAAAATGAAGATACAAATGAAAACTGCTCTTTTGTACGTTTGAGTGCAGGGGCTGGCTCTGTTGTAGAGTGGGTTAAGCTGCAACCTGTCTAGCTTCCCATAAGGCATCTGGCTTGATTTCTGGCTGTTCTTCTTTTCTAGTTCCCTGTTAATGCATGTAAGAAAGTAACAAGATGGCCAAAGTCATTGGGTCGTTACACCCAAGAGGTAGACCTGAAAGAAGCTCCTGGCTCCTGGCTCCTGGCTTCTGCCTAGCCTGGCCTTGTCTGTTTCAGCCATTTAGGGGGGGGGAGCCAGCAGATGAAATAGCTCCCTGTCTCTCACTACATCTCTGCAACTTGGCCTTTCAGATGAATAAGATCTTTGCAAAAAAGTGAGAGTAAAGACATGCTGAACGTCATTGAAGTGGACTTTATTAGCAGTGAGGTTATAGTAAAAAAACAGGAGCAGAAAGTCAGCTGGCTTTATCTTTTTTAATTTAATGCCATTCAATTAATTTTTAATGTACCCAAGAAAATCATACATTATTTTACTCAACCTCCAGAAGGAAATCTCCAACTAAACTATTCTAAACGGATTTATCAAAACTCTGGCTAATTTTATAGTCACTAATAATAAAGATAGCAAGATGGTTCCTGAGGTCCCATTGTCAAACCCTCCACTCATGGTCTTTCAGAGAGATGAGAAAGATTTACCCTGAATAAGGAAACTTGTCAATTTTGTGATATTTGAATTCCTTTTCCTTTAAGCCATTTTGACAATTGCTCTGTATCAATGCAGTGGCTAAACTTCAGCACATCCAGCGAAGTGTTACTGAACATAGATATCTCTCTGTTATTTTTCTCATGGACCAGGACAGAGAATGTGAATTAAAGATTCAGTGCCAGTGCTTTTCTGAAGTAGAGAGTACAGGATGGAGACATGGAGAGAGTGAGTCACCTGTGGTGGTGCTGGTCCATCACACAGCTATAGTTTATAATTTGCTCCTGCCTATATTGAGTTAAACTGGAAGTGCAGTGTGGTTCAGCTCCATCGCATTTTTCTCATGGAAAACCTAGTTTTCCTCATACATCATTTCCTATTGTCATTCCTCTGCAATTTATTCTTGCCACCTGACCTCCCGCCACACTTTGGAACCATATTCTCATATCTTTGATTGAAATTTTTAAAAATCATATATAGAAGCAGCATAAAGAGTTGTGTCTTTGTTTAATTTTCAAAATGTCAGTGAAAACCATTTCTCTTTCAAAATGTGTTTTGTAGATATTTTATAATTATTAGACTATCATTTGAATAAGTGTATTTAGATCTGTGTTAACAATAAGTTGGCCTTGTTTTTGAAACAATTATAGTTTTCCTTTTTTCGTTTTTTAAAGATTTATTTATTTTTATTGGTAAGTCAGATTTATAGAGAGAAGGAAAGACAGAAAGATCTTCCTTTCATCGGTTCACTCCCCAAGTGACTGTAATGGCTTAAATTGACTCAATCTTAAGCCAGGAGCCAGGAGCCTCTTCCCAGGCCACCCTGCAGGGGACCAAGGCTTTGGGCAACGTCCTTGACTGCTTTCCCAGGCAACACTCAGGAAGTTGGAAGGAAAATGGATCAGCCAGGATATGAACCACCACCCATATGGGATCCCAATGCAATGCAAGGAGAGGACTTTAGCCACTAGACTACCATGCAGGGTCCTCTTTTTCATTTTAAAGATAGTTTACATGAAGTATTCATTTTAATTAAAATTATGCTTTTGCACTGTATAATGTTATGTAGAAAATTGAGGAAGGATATATGATTATAAATAAAGTATATAATCACATTCATACATGCACACATATACATGAAAATAGAGTATGAAGATAAATGTCTCTATTTGGAAAGAAAACAAAATGAAGTATTTCCAATTTCCATTAAAATGATTGTGTAGGTTTTTATTACCCTTGTTGGAGGTCCATGATCATTATTAAATGTCTTTTATCAATTTTTTATCAGCCATTGACTTTGATCTTTTCTGTCATGCTTCCTTTTTCATTCTTTACATTCTTGCTTCCTGTAATTTCTCTTTGATTTATGTCTCATTGTGCCTGCCAAAAAGACGCCTTTAAATCCTAATCCGTGGCATTTGTGAACTGGACCTCATTTGCATACAGAGTCCTTGCAGGTACTGTTAAAACGTAAGTCAGGACGACACAATCTGGAATGGACCAGACTCCTAGTACAGCATGACAGGTGTGTTAACATAAAGGGAAGAAGAAACAGACAGGGGAAAGAAGGGAATTGATGACGGAGAATAGGTTTGGATTATATGACTATTTAAGAATGAATGTCGAGAATGGCCTGAAAATCCTGAAAACGAGGAACCTAGGAATGGAAAAGACTCCTCCTTTGCTCTTCAGGAATGCACGCATTCTGCCAATAGTTTGATTTTAGGTGTCTGACCACCTGAATATGGGGGATAAATTATTGCCTTTCTAAACCTCTCAGTTTACAGTTGTCCCAAGAAACTAAGGACACTTCAAAAAGTTCATGTTTGAATTTCATTTCCTCACAAACGCTTTGAAATGACTGTGTCCGACTTCCTTCTTCCTTTGGGTGTAATTTGCTGCTCTTTTTTTTATTATTATTATTATCAATTCTTGTGGCAAACCTATGAATCTTAAATTTAGAGCTTTTATTTTAAATAGTCTATCCTGAAGATTATCTATTTGTGATGAAAAAAAGCTGAGTTCACTGAGCTGCACTGCTGTGCAATTTAACATTTGCGCTTTATGTCCTTTAATTGTGTGTAGTGTCAATAGACGCAGATAGTCTCTAATTATCTAGTTTTTTTTAAGTTCTGTTCAGTTCCTTCATGACCAAAGTAGACATCTTAAATATGAATTTTCAAAATTCTTGAGCATTTTTCTAATATTTCTGATCAGCCAAAGATCAGTAGTAGTCATGGTTTGGGGACATTTCAAAAAAAGGTGGAACCTGCCAATTTGGCCCATTACAGTGATAGATAACATATGCTAATCTTATTATTCATAACTTCTCTATTCATACAGTTTTAATTCTGTCAAGTCACACATTTTGTTATTCCAAAGCAAGTTTTAGATTTTTTGTTTTTTGCTTTTTTAAGTTATTTTTGGTTTTCTAATGGATTCAACATAGTTCATAGGTGAATTAAAAAAAAAAGTGTTTTTTGTTTTTTTTTTTTTTTTGCAAAGGCAGATTTGTAGAGAGAAGAAGAGACAGAGGAAAGATCTTTCATCTGCTAGTTCACTTCCCAAGTGGCCACAACTGGCCAGAGCAGAACAGATCCAAACCTGGGAGCCAGGAGCTTCTTCCTAGTCTCCTATGTGTGCGTGCAAGGTCCCAAGACCTTGCACCATCCTCTACTGCTTTTCCAGGCCACAAGCAGGGAGCTGGATGGGAAGTGGAGGAGTCAGTATACAAGCTGGTGCCCATAGGAATCCTACTGTGTTCAAAGCTAGGATATAGCCACTGAGCTATCACGCCAGGCCCTCATAAATACAACTCTAATATAATAATATTTCCTCCCTTCTTTCTGTATTTCTTTCTTTTGAGATAACATATTTTTAAATTACATTATGGCCTGGGGTTTAATGCTCTACCAAATAAAGAGCTTACATAGTAAGCAAAAAGAACTTAAATGTAGGCAAGGGCTATAAATCATATTGAATTGGGAAGGTGAACATTTTACACACATACAGTAATTTAGTGATTTCAAAATAATCAAGTCCATGCATATGGTTTAATTTTAATAATTATGAAATCTGTTGTTTTTTCCCTTATATTTCCTTCCTCTAAAGTCTGCTTTCTCTGATAAAGCAAAGTAATATGATATGCTTTCTTTTCAGTTAATATTTAGCTTTCAACATTTTTGCATCATTTTATTTAAAGGAACTCAACATGTGGTATGATTTATTTGTATTTTTAATCCAATGTTAAAATTATTATACTGTTTTGGGGACATTTATTACCATACCTCTGTATCACTTAACAAAATTTAATTAATTTAAAACTTAAAACTTTAAAAAAAATTGTAAGATTCTGGTGTCTTTAGATAATATTGTTAGTAATGAGTAATGAGTAATATGTCAAAGGAGTTGATTTATGATAAATTTGCGAGGCTGAAGGGATTTCCCAAATTTATTTCCCCACAAACAGTCTCATTTGGGTCATTCAATTTGCCATGCTCCCTCTTGAGTTCTCATCTGATACATGGTGCTCATAATAGGCTTGATGACGTGGAATCATTCGTCAGTCAACGTCAAGTGAATCTTAAAAGTATTATTTGGATTATCAATAGAAGGAAATTAGAAGATATAAGTTAGTTAACTTCTGGCTAGAATGCTGCCGGAAGTAGGGGATATATTATCCGGAAAAGAAGCAGTAGAGTGCCTGTTGACATAAAGAGCTTCATTGCAGGCACGTTACAGCCCCATTCGACTGCATGCAGCTCCCTTTTCATCTGAGCAGTCACTAGATTTGGAAACATCTGTGACTTCGTAAAGAACAAACTTATGCATGATACGAATTTAATATTGCCTTCTAATAGATGAGAGTGTTGGCAAAATGAATAATAATTTGGTAATGATCACATAATACATTCCGGTGAATACAGATTTGATTCAGTTAATCGTCATAGCAGTATTGAGGGTTATGTGTTATCTCATTTTCATAGCTGGAGGGTAGATTTATAGGCGGTAAATGCATTGTCAAAGTCCCAGAAATAAGAAATTAAAAAGCTGTAATTTAAACCAATTTCTTCCTTGTGTTTCTTAGTCTTCTCTTTGGTCAGTGTCTGACAGCTGCTTACTCTTTCACCAGGTAATCAGATTCTAAGACTGAGAAATTAGGCAAAAGTTAGATTTATTAGTAAAAATCATTAGGCACAGTATCCAACAGGTAAGGAAACCGTAGAGGCAATAAAAATAGAATATCCCACAAAGAAGTAATCATACCAAGTCCACGTGTCCAACTGTACCAAATTACCATAGATTAAGTAATTTGTAAGTAAACAAACAAACCAAAAACTATTTCCTACAGTTTGGAACTTGGGAAGTTCAACATCAAAATGCCAACAGGTTTTGTCTCTCTTTTGGTACTGTACCTTGCTCATCTTATGCTTGAGCCAGGTGATTGAAGAAGCAGGAGGGAAAATGTCTTAGCTAGTTACTGCCGGTCATTTTGCAAATTCTGTCATCACAAAAAATGGAATCTCAGCTTAAATTTTGAAGTGAACACTAATGTTCAAGCCATAGAAGTTACTTAAAAAAAGGAAAAAAAAATTTACTCTTTAATTCTCTGTTCCGCTTGTCGGTGGAGTTCGATAAAATTTAGAAATAAAGAAATAAACCATCCGTCTGCTGTCTCAAGAAAAGAAGTGGCTAAGAAGTATTTCAGAAACTGCTGTTTGCTACGCTGTGTTTATTACTCATTTGTGTGTTCTGGTACTGGCATTCCAAGTGAAGAGCAGGCATTCACTTATTTATCTATTTAGCCATTTATTGAGCATTTCTACAAGTTTGCCCTCAGCTAAATAACTGACTAGTGGCACATTGAGGAGTACTACAGACATAGCACCTGCTGTTCCTAATTTACATGCTCTCAGGGGACACAAGGCTTATAGTGTCCTTCAAAATGTAGAAGTGTCTCCATTGAAAATTTTAGCATATTCAAAACCTAGTAGAGAGAAAACAGAACAGAAGCCCACATCTAAAATTCCTTCCCAGACATGAAGAGAAAGAATGCTCTGCTCAAAGCATAACATTGAAAAATAGAATTTTTCCAAATACAAGTCAAAATTTGAGTTCTTTTACTTTTTTTTTTTTTTTACATTTCCCCTGAAGTTCTGCACTAAGTATGTGCAGTTTTCTTCTCCCAGCCCTCCAAAAAATTTCTGGCAATTTGAAATGGAAATTGTGCTTAAGAGTTTTTATGTGTGACTTGAGAAGCTTTAGAACTTTTAGCCAAATTTAAACTTTGCTAAATAGTGACGGAAATTAGTTATAATAAAAGCATAACAGTCATTTTATGATTATGTGTGAGCTAAGGCAGGATTGCTTTAGGGAGGAGAATCAAATCAGTGAGAAGCACTAGCAAAATTGATCCACTTATTTTTTATTATGCATGATGAATCAATTAGAAATGACCATAGTCACCACTAAGAACAGAAGATAAAAGTTCTTTTCATTACCTGGTTTATTTCTAATTCATTCAAAAATATTATAAGGCAGAACTCTATGAATATTGCTAATTTTTTAGTATAACTGGCCGTTTAATTTCATAATTACATTTCTCTCATACTAAATCTAATTATTGCATACCTGGTTTAAGCCCATATTTTGCCAACATTGATAGCCTATATAAGCGTTGAATAACAAACTTGAAAGTACTGAATGGAGAGCCAAATTACAAGTGGCTGGTTTTTGTTTGCTTTGAGTAGAGGTGTGCATTTATGTCTGAATGACCATTTCACTGTTTCAAGGATTTAAGATATTCATTTACATTTTACACTAAAATGAAAAAGTAGGAAAGGCCTCCTGGGTATTTAATATGGCTAATAAAATTGAAATGTGGCAGGAATTGATACCTAGGAAAGAAACACTTACACTGTTGGGGTTTGGCTAGGAACGGGGATGTCCTCCAAAGCGCCACGTATTGGAGCCTTGGTCTCCAAGGTCTGATGTTGACGATGAATGATTGCTGTGGACAGTTTGGAGCTGGAGGTTTGTTCTAGTCCTGTCTAGGAACTAGGCCAATCTGAGTTTTTACTTCATTCGGTCTTTGTCCTAAGAAGACAGTTGTTTGGAGAGGGTTGGCTTTATAAGAACGAGCTCTTTGTCCTCTGTCTTTCTCACTCTCTCTGCCTTCTCTTTCACTCCGTCATTGTCCTTTTGCTACTACCTGTCCCCAGGGCATACTCAAATCAATGAGACTGCCCAATCTTAGGTTGTGAAATTCTAAAAGTATAAGCCGAGATACATGTTCATCTTCTTATGTAGCTCCTCTTAAATACCCTAGTTGAAATCATGAAAAACTGGGCCAGGCGCAGTAGCCTAGTGGCTAAAGTCCTCACCTTGCAAGCGCCAGGATTCCATGTGGGCACCAGTTCTAACCCCGGCAGCCCCGCTTTCCCATCCAGCTCCCTGCTTGTGACCTGGGAAAGCAGTCAAGGACGGCACAAAGCCTTGGGACCCTGTACCTGCGTGGGAGACCTGGAAGAGGTCCCGGGTTCCCGGCTTCGGATTGGCGCAGCACCGGCCATTGCACTCACTTGGGGAGTGAATCATCGGACGGAAGATCTTCCTCTCTGTCTTTCCTCTCTGTGTATCTGACTTTGTAATAAAAATAAATAAATCTTAAAAAAAAAAAACAAAGCAAAGCAAAAAAAAAAAATCAAGGAATGTTTGTTAGCATATGTTTATTTCAAAGAAAAAATATTTGTATGGCAATTTTCTCCTTAAAAACACAGCTCTTGGAATAAAACTCACTGTTAGGAATCTTTGGAAATTAAGATGATTTAATAGGATGATAAGTTCTGAGATGTTACTTCTCTTGTTCACATTAGAGGTTCTTTCCACACATTATATAAAAAGAAAATGAAATATTTTTCAAAAGATTCAATTAAAAAATTACAGAATTTTCTTATCAAAGAGAATAAGAGAGGTAAGTGTTTGGAAAAAAAAGCCTCAAAATGTAACACTCATTTCAGAACATCTTGTTATGTGGGTGTTCGCTCAGAGATCATTTTAAAATGAATATTTATGAGCAAAATATTTAAATTTCTGTATATAAATAGTATATATATTAATAAGTCAAGAATCTTTCTTCTGTGTGTTGGTGTTGTAGCACACAGGCAACAATAAACTCAGAGAGTGCACAGAGGCTCTTGTAGAAGTCCACTTAGGGGTTATAGTCATTCACTCAGGAGTTAACCATCACTCAAGCTGTGCAAGCAACAGTGCTTGCCAAGAGGAAATCTAAATGAAACAGGCAGACCCAGTATGTGTAATTAAAGGATTTGCTGAACCACCACAGACTCTTACATGAAAATACAGATTCAGCTCATGGAAGACAAGGTGCTGTTGTCATTTGGTGGTGTGATCAGCCCTACGTAAACATACTTTGACCGAAACTGGTGACATGGGTACTGTAGGAATAAATAAGTCCTGATGCTGAAGAGAGGAGGTCAGGCCTTGTGGGTGTTATGGGTAATGTAGAGGAAGGAATACTTGTTTTCATTGTGAGGAATCCATACATCCATACGTACATCCTTACCACCCTGGCTTTGCCTGACTCCTCCGTCTCACTTATTTGTCATTTCTCTTGCACCTGGTTATGATGTTTACTTGTGGGTGTCACTGCAATTGGATTAAAGACCACATTATTAGACAATAACACATCATTTTTGCTTGTGCTTGTGAAGGAGTTTATAGATTGCCAGGTGAACAGGTAGCATGACTAGAGATTCGTTCTCAATATGGGATGGAACCATTCCATGAGTTGATACCTGAATAACATTTAAAAGGCAAAGGTAGGACAAATTCACTATTTCTTGTAGCTAGAATAATTTTCTCCTGTCCTGGATCATGAGAATTCTAGGTTCCATAACATTTGGATTATGAGGCTTCCCAAAGCCTCCTAACCCTCTTTTGTGTTCTCAAGCTTCTGACTTTATACGATGAGTGACATCATCGATTTAGTTGTGTTTGAGTCATACTACTGTCCTTGTATTCTGGGTTTCAGATGTCCTACAGAAGGCTTCTCAGTTTCAATGTTTATGAGAGCCAATTCCACTAATAAATCACCTCTCATCTAGTTATTAATGTATCTATCTGTCTATGTATCTACCCTTTCATCAATTTCCTTCCTTCCTTTCTTTCTTCCTTCCTTCCTTCCTTCTCATTCTATCATCATTATCTCCCTGTTTTCACTGATTTATCATAGACCTTCAAAAAGTTTATGTAAGGTGTATATAATGAAAAAGTTATATATGCAATCAAATAATTGTACACAGTTAAGCTTAACTTTTAATTCCATTTCCCATAAACTTTTTGAAGTATTGGTAAGATGAAGTGAAATGAAGAATTAAGAGATGCAATTTAATTGTGAAACCCAAGTAGATATCCTAGCTGTTGGTAACTGCCTATGTTACATTGTAGCTATGCAAGTGTTACACTACTGGGTGGAGGAAAGTAGCTAATAGCTAATGGTCATTCTGGGCCTGGTTATTGCCACATTTAGGTTAACTATTGCCAGTGTGGCAGGCAGCATAGTTACCAATTCTTCTTCTTCTTCTTCTTTTTTTTAATATGTGGGGGGCAGGCAGAAGCAATCATGCCAACAGGTAGGGTCTGGGGACCCAAGCCAGAGCATGCATGGGCCCTGGGCAGGCTGTCGGGGCTCCAGGCCAGCACAGCACACTGCTAGGGGATAGGGCTTGAGGATTTGTGTGCTTGCAGGCATGAGAGGCCTGTAGATTTCTCAGGGCAGGGGAGTTGTGAGTGCCTTGGAATGTGTGGGAGGGAGGACTGCTGAGGGAGCTTGTGGCAGGTGAGGAGAGGAATCTGGGGGATTCCTTCTGAGTAGGATACTGCACTTGCAGGTAATCAAGGGGACTGACATGAGGGGTGGGAGGGGCAGGTCAGAAGAGGGAAACCAGAGAACCATTTGGGGCTAAACCAATGCACTCACATACTTGGGAGACCTGAACTTGGCTTGCTGGTATCAGCTGCTGCCTATCAGTGCACACAAAAGCCATGGCTTGGAGCCTGCCTGGCAGGACTTGACCACAGTACCTGCCAGTGTGTGTAGGGGCAAGGGGTGGACCACATCAGGCTGGGCCATGATACTAACCAGTACGTGAGAAAACCAGGTCTGTAAGCAGATTCACCCTTATGGGACTGCAATAGTAGATAGTTTCCTCTAGGGTTGGAAGTGTTGACGGGCCAAAGCTGAGCATGACCATGGAACTCACCAGCATTCATGGGTGCTGGGTTGGGAACAGACTGGGCTGGTCCAGCCTGCAGCACATGCAAGCACACCCAAGAATTGTGTGTGGCATGAGCCAAGCCACAACATCTACCAGCATCCACAAAAGCAGAGGTTGGTGGGCAGACTGCCAGACAGGGGCCTAATATCTGCTGGCATGTCTGAGTGGGCCTGGTGGGGGAACTTGGAGAACTCTGCTGGTGGGCTGGTGAGCATGTGAGTTAGGTAGGTGTTAGGCCAGGCAGGGCTGCCTCACTTGTCAGCAGGTGTGTGGGTTAGCTCTGGAGGGGTGGACCAAGTAGGGCTAGGTCAAACCATTATATGCTGGCGTACACAGAGCCAGGAAGCAATGTGGGCCATACTGGGTTAGGCTAGAATAGACTACCACACCACCACCACAACAAAACCTCATTTGATAAATACTGACTGCTGGATCTGACTGTGAAGAATAGATGTTTATTTTGCTGAAAGCATATTCTAGTTACATGATCAGTGAGAATGATGGGCAACCCTCTAATTGGCTATCATCCCTGACACAGAAAATTTAAAGATAAACTGATATCCATGCCTGCTGTATTTTCTTAGGAATAATTCAAGGACATATTTTCTCTCTCTCTCGGTGTTTAGAAATAGGACCAGGTGATAGGCGGTTGCCGTGATTTGGGTGTCCACCAATGTTTCATGTTGAGATTTGATCCTCAGTGAGGTTATGGGATCAGGCAGGAGCAGGGCCTAGAAGGAGATGTGTAGGTCATAGGCAGCATTGCCTTTGGAAGACAATGCTAGAGTACTTGAGCACATTCTTGTGCTGGGGAGTGGTTGCGAAAGCCCGTGCCTGATCTCTGACTCTTCCTCGGGCTTCTATGTCGTGATCCCTTGTTCCTGCCATGCCCTGCCATGATGTCATCTGCCGCGAAGCCCTTGCCAGAGGTCGAATCAATGCAGCCCTCCACTCATGGATTTTCAGACTGCAAACTCTGAGCTAAATCAATCTCCTTTCTTTATAAAGTTATTCTACTTTTGATATATTGCTGCAGAAAAGAAATAGACTAAAACCACAATTGTCAGGAATATTTCAATTAAGTATAATCCTCATCTGTCTTGTTTTTCATACAGTTTAGAAGTAGGGTTTGGTTTAGGGCAGGAAGTCTTGTAGATTTCCCTTTCTATTTGTGCCCCTTTAATCCCTTACTAAAGAGAAGTTCCTGGATGTAAATTCTTAATGTGTTTACTTATTGTGTTGAAATGATCTATCTCCTATGTCACTTTTTTTTTTAAGATTTGTTTATTTTTGTTGGGAAGTCAGATATACAGAGAAGGAGAGACAGAGAGAAAGATCTTCCATCTACTGGTTCACTCCTCAAGTGGCCACAATGGCCAGAGCTGAGCCAGTCCAAAGTCAGGAGCCAGGAACTTCCTCCAGGCCTCCCATGCCAGTGCAGGGTACTGAGATTACGCACTTTCCTGCTTTCCCAGGCCACAAGCAGGAAGCTGGATAGGAAGTGGAGCACCTGGGATACAAACTAGCGCCCATATGGGATCCCAGAGCTTGCAAGGCAAACGTTTTAGCCAGTAGGCTACCACACTGGGCCCTTGTTTCACTTTTCAAACTTTGCAGTAACTTGGACTCAAACAGACCTAAAGAAGTGCCAGGAACTCAGTCCAGAATCTCTCACAAGCGCAGCAGATCCTCAACCACTTGAGCCATTAACAACTGCTTTCCGTGGTTTCCATCAGCAAGAAATAGGATCAGAAACGATGCAGTCAGAATTCAGACCACTCTTGATCATCCTCTAAAACCCTGGAATATGAGACATTGGCTTCCCAAGCACTCTGTTAACCAGTTCATGAAATGTCTACCTGTCATCGCTCCTTTTCTGAGAACTGTGCTTGTGAAAGCAAATATTACGGCAATAGAAACGCAGTGAGAGCTCTCAAAGGGGGCGGATGTGATTTGTGATCCTGGTAGGACAGACTGGATATGGCCAAAGAATATACTGACACTAGGAAGACATGGCTATGTGATGTAACACAATCCCAGGAGAGCTTGACCAACAGACTTGACCTGGGAATTGAGCAGAGGAAATGAACTACAGAGATGCCAGAGTGCAGATTTTGCAAGTCTTCTAGAAAGACTGGAGCAGTTATGGCAATGATTCGCCCAGTTTGGCTGCACCTGCTGCCTCTCTCCATGCATGATTGCTTCCACTATCAACATTTTTGGGTACATTAGAGCAAACAGAGAAACTGCTAACATTAGAAAGCTCTGTTGCAGCGGTTTATTGACAGCCAGTGTTTAGAGTTCTTTTCCAACTCTACTTTCACTAAGATTTGGGTTCAAACAGAAATCCATGATGTGGGATGAATTTATGTAAGCAGCAGATATATTTTCAGTACTTGGATTCTAGGAATTGATTCATATGGAACCAAACAGATAAATATCTTATCAAGGATTTTCTTTTTTTTTATGCAGGGAGAAATGAGCAAGAAGAAATAGATTCTTTTGGGCTTTTTAATAATTTTAAATACTATAGAGAAAACAGAAAAAGGTCATGGAAAATCAGAAATGTGAGTGCTTCTGTACTCTAAAATATGAAGTACAGCAGGTGCCATACCGTGAAGTTTACTTAGAGTAAAAATCTGAAGAAAGATAAAGAGCGAATGCGTATAAGTGAAAAGATAATTCTAAGATTTCCAGTTGCTTTGACCCCTACTTCCCTTTGTAGCAATGTGCACAGCGGCATGAGGCAACGGGGGCTAGTGTTATGATGCAATTGGTTAAGCCGTTGCTTGTGATGTCTACAACCCATTGAAGATTACCTGATTCAAACTCCAACTACTTCATGCTTCCAATCCAGCTTCCTGCAAATGTGCCTGGGAGGCAATAGGTCACTTTCTGTCACCCACACAGAAAACTGCTGGGAGTTTTTGACTCCTGGCTTCTGTAGGCCTAGTCCTGATTGATTTACGTGCTTGGGAAGTGAGTTCGTGGGTAATGGATCCCTCTTTCTTTTCTGTCTCCCCATCATTCTGCTTTTCAAATAAGTAAATACATTTTTTTTTTCAAAGAATGAGAGGAAATTACCAGAACTAGGCTTCATCATCTGAATCTGGTTACCCAGTCAACTAAACCATATTTAGCGGTCAACTAAACCATATTTACTCTACAGACATGACAACTAGGAGGTGATTAACAAATGTTTGTTCTTTCTCCTATTATAAAAGCTTAAAAATTAGTCATTATATGAAAATCAGTAATGTGCTCACTGAAGTAGAATGATAGCTGTTTCCTCTCATTCAAACTCCTTTTTTTAAATCTGTAGTATTTTACCATAAGCATTTCTTGAACTGATAAGACAGTATTTAACGTTAGAACTTGGTGCAAGTAAAAAACAAGTTTGCAAATATTATTGCTTAAACAAAATAGAAATGTTCTTGTTTTTAATCCAGCATTAGGCAGTTAAAAAAAAATCACAGCCCAGGTTTCTTCTTTCTTACTGTGGTGGAATCCACATGTTCCATTTCCTTTCTCACCACACTGCTCAGGGTGGCTGCTGGAGATAAAGCTTCCTTTGCTTGGTAGCCAACCGAAATACTAAGATTGTTCTGTAAAATTTTGGGTCCTCTAACCCTCCCAGATAGCCAAACCACTGTGGAAATTTAGAATCAGGATTTTTAACCAAACGCAAGAAAAATATTAACAAATGTGTATCCTGAAAGCTATCCAAGAGGAAGTTAATACAAGAAAAACACACCATTCAGGAGAACTTTTTAAGGCTTACCATCCTGTATGTGGATGTAGCTGCTTTGACAAGGAAGCACAATATTTCCCATTCTTTCCCTTTGGTTATCTTGTAGATAAGAGATCATTTTTAATAATACATATTATATTTGTCTTTTAAATGAGAGTTTATGCGGTATGACTTCCATTAGCCCAAAACCAAACAAACAATGTTCTTTATCACGTTAAGGACACTGGACTCCTTCATAATCACTATAGAATGCTTTTCAGCACAGAATGTTCACTGCGAAAACATGAAGAATTATGGGATGAAGGTGAGGTCTGGGAGACAAATGTAGGGACAGAATGGAGATGAAGTCAAGAATAGAAGCTGACAAATGTCAACAGAAATCCAGAACAGAGTGATAAAGATTTGAGTATTCTGTGTTTTAATGTTTTAAAATATTGCACCAAAACTTGATACTCAGAAATATGCTTACTTACTTAATACAGCATTCTCCAAAACAACTCACATTGTGTTTTCCATAGTCCATATTTCACTCCTTTCTTCCTTTCCTCTTGTCCTTCCTTTCATTTCTCTATAATCCCTTCAGAAAGTGGCTTGATGTATCTGCTAACCAAAATAACAAGATGAACAGCAATGATGCTTTTGATAGAAAGAGAATGTTAAATTAAAATTGGATAGAACAGGTCAAGCTGTGAACTCCATTTCAAAATGACAGAATTTAAAAAGTTTGTGTGACATCTAACTGGTTATACTTAATAGCTGTTTAAAATGTTTTCGATTTCAAGCACTACCTTAATAATATCTGTCTTACAACACAAATGTATTTATGCATTTATCTGGGGGCATAAACTACTTACATATAGGAATAAAAACATGCAGCATAAATAAAAAGTAAAGTTTCAGCTTCCTGAACAAATTTTTATGTCATTTGTCTATACAAACACCCACTGAAATAGTATCTTAAAACTTAAATATGAGAAAAGCAGCTTAAGTAATTTAAGTGTGAAATTCATGTATTAAACTTGGTTCTCCAGAATAAATCATTACAGAAGCATTTTACAGAAGCAAAAAAAATTTTTTTAAACCTTTATTATCATTCATATCACTCAAAAGGAGTCAGTAGTTTGTCAGGGTGATGTCAACCGTGAGAAACTCCAATTTAGAATAGTAATCTTTTGAGAAAGATAAAGGCAATGGAAATATTGGCTCAAAATTGAAATGCTGCTAAAATGTAACATTAATGAGATGTATATCATGGAAAAGAGAGTTTCACCTGAGTAATCCCAAGTAACAGGTCACATTGCCATGCATAGTAAATGTAAGTTTAGAGCTTTTTTGGGAAGAGGAAAAATATGCATACCATCCCCTATTTACAATGAGCTGGATTACAATTTCTTAACTCTTCAATGATATAAAAGCATATTTGTAATTATTCTGCCTTTCACTTCCAGGACACTACTCACTGAATTACCTGTGTTAGTCAACTTTTATTATTATTATTATTATTAACTAGGCTTTAGTATAGGTAATTCTGCCCAGCCATAAGCTAGCATAGGTATATTGGACATGATTAAGTCAGGCCAAACTAAGCCATGATATTTGGTAGTCTAGCTATTATCAACATGTTTTGCTTGCTGATTCCTTGAGCTTACCATGGGGTTACAGGGCTGTAACCTCATCAGAAGTTTAGGGATATCTTTGAATATTTATTTAGAGACATACTGAACCTAGGACAATAATTTAGTTTACAATCATACATTGTTTAAAGCTTTAAGGCATGGGGCTGGCATTGTGGTACAGTGTGCTTAGCAGCTGCTGGGAGTCACTGGCATCCCATATCACCAGGCAAGTTGCAACTTTCGCAATCTGATCCAGTTTCCTACTTTTGCAGCTCAGAAAGCATTAGATGTTGGCTCAGGTACCGGGAACTCTACTGCCACACAGGTAACCAGACAGAGTGTGTGGCTCCTGGTTTTGGCCAGACCCACCCCTGGCTGTTAAGACCATTTGAAGAAGAAACTATCAAATAGAAGTCCTTTCTCTGTCATGCTGTTCTTCAAATAAATTGTGGGTTTTTGTTGTTGAAAAAGATAAGAAAACAAAAACAGTGATGATGGACTTAGAAGGAACGTGCTTATTAACAGTAGAGAAGATTTTAAAACATCTTTTTGGGCTTAACAGTTGAAGCTTTTGATATCCTGCATTCTTTCTGAGTTCCTAGATCTACTCTTTTTTCCATGGGTTCTTCCAGGCATGGTGTATGTGTGTTCAGGTTAGAGAAAGAACTAGATGGTTCTGAAAGAAAATCGTTGAAGATCATTAGTGCAGAACTAAGACTTTCTCACCGATATATTCATAAGAATGAAAGACAAATTTTAAATGCTTTTGGAGAGAAAATTATAAAACATTTATTATTTTTGGTGAATTGGGAAGCAACATATTATTATAATGATTGAAAAGATTAGCTTAAGTGTCATTTAATTGATTCTTGAAGTGGTGTTAGCTACTTTATCAAATTTTATATGTCTAATTGGATTTAAAACAGGGTAGATTTTATTTGCAGCATTTTAATTTTTAAAAATGTGTATTTTGATTAATTTGTAGGTTTAAAAATGGGCGAAGTGAAACACCAGGAAAGACACTGCTTTCACATACTCAGGCATGATTTCTAATCACTGCTTTGTCACTCACCAAATGGCCAAACAGTCCATCTGGTGCTGGCCAGTCCGCCCAACAATGAATGTCCCCAGCCTGTTTTCCTCGTCTGCAGGGTGAGAGATGTGGGTCAGGGGAGAAACTTTCCAGCCTGCCTATGTAGAAAGAAAACCCAAGGAAATTTAGGAAAATGCACATTTTCAGAAAACCTCCCTCAGATCCAGATGACTCTGGATCCAGTATTGTTTAAATTTCACTTTACGACTTAATGAGGGATCACATTAAAATATTGCATCGTTAGAAGAGTCTTCAGATTTTTCCCTTCAAAATTCCGTAATGAATGTTAAAAACATAGTACTTGGAACAAATGAGGATAACATGGAGTTCTTTCTAGTTTGTGTACTTCAGACTTTATTCAAATAGCCTGAATTTGCTGTAGAACTCTCTTACTCATGGCCATCGTGACTAAGTGGTTCTGGAGAGAACTGCCCTGCTTATTCTGAAAGCACAGTGCTACCAGGAAGGGGCCGGGAGGGCAACAGGAATCACGTTGAGATATCTTGTATCCGATCACTTTCATCCTTGATTCCCAGTGTTGTGTGACCTGTATCATAAAGATAAAAATTATTACAACCTTAACGGACAATGTTTGGCACAACCATGTTAGAGATTTTTTACTCTTTCAGCGAGTAATTCCACTTATTTGAATTTGAAATAGGAAAAGTGTAAGACCTAATACATAAGAGTTATTTATAATGGCAAAGAATAATTAACATATGCTACAGAGTTTAAAATCAAAACTTTCAAAATCACTTGAAGAACTTGTTAAAAAGGGGTTGCTGAGAACATTTCTTGGATATTTTTAAACTAAGATCTCATGATTATATTTTTTTTTAAACATTTTTTCCAAGTGATTTTTCATAATGGAAAAACATGTTGAGAAATAAAGCACCATATATTCATTAGAAGGATGTGGGCATATGTAATGGCATGCAAAAGTATTAGGGCATGCACTGTTTTCCAAAGGTTTATATTACATCAGTGTAAATAAGATATGTATTTATTGAAAATGGAGGGCATTTAGAATGTTGGCTCTAGTGAAAATGATGGAAGCATTCAATTTCCTTTCCTATTTCTATGAAATTAATTGTTTTTTTAAAATATCATGTTTTATAGGTGTCATTTAGAAAATTAAAGGAAGAGCATAAAAAAAGCAGTGCTGGACTGACGGGCAGAGCTGGCTGTCCTCTTGGGAGGTCAGCTGTTAGAGTGCATATCATTATATGAAGACAAGTCAACTCAGTGGTGCAGGATGCCTCACCTCTTGGAGTTAGCTCCAGGCGGCTCTGATTCTTGCCTCTCTGTTGATGTGTATATGTGCCTGTGAGCTCTTATAATGTCAGCACTGGTTTGATTTGAAAAATATCCAGCAGCAGTTGGAAAGAGGCTTTGACTTCTATCATAAATGTTCAGTGAAGTTTCGGATAAATTAGTGTGTTTCAGTTACGATGTTAGGACTCAGTGGATTTAATTTCTGCACATCAGCATCTAAAGATATGTTTGCTTGGCCTTGTGGCATGTAAGCCTGTTTTTACTTGTTTGGATCTGAGTACAGGCAACAGATTGCCAAGGCTCTGTGAGCCCTTCCCAAACTGACCCCCATTTTACAGATTGCACACAAGTGGACTCAGACTGGATTTCAGCTGACCGTTTCTTTCATCTAGAAATAAGCTTATTTACATGAAGAAGAAAGACTTAGGTGAATTTTATTTCTATAATTTCTTTCAGAAAAAAATATGAAGTTATGTCCAGTAAAAGGTAAAGATGATTGAAATCCTTCTGAAACACTAATGTTGTAAAACACAGTATTTTTTCCACGTGCTTTTAGCATGCAGTTATTAACTACATATACTTTTGCCAAGTGCTTTGAAGATAAATAGCATTTTCACCAAGCTTAGCATCATTATTGTAGTTATTCTTTTCTTTTAAAGACTCATTAAAAAAACTCAAAATTTGTCATATAAAATAGAATAGTAACAAGCTTTTATTTCTTATTCTGTTCTCCAACACACACACACACACACACACACACACGCACACACACACACACACACACAGAGGTGACTTAGCTTTTAAACGTGGTTTGAATCTCTGAATGGAGTTTTACTATGCTTTGAATTTTAAATAGCTGCTGCGGATTTGAGGGGAAAGAAAGGTAATTCCAGGTTTTGTTTAAAATTTGCACTTTGTAACTATTCAAACTCATATTTTCCATAAGGTTAGCACTTTTTAATCTGATGAGTCACTAAAATCAGAGTCAATATTCATAGGGAAATGTTTATCCCATGATGTTGATTTGTGGGAGAATAAAACTCCGTGGTCAAAGGTGTTGGTTTTGCTGAGATGAACTAGACTTGACGTAAGTCAGCGCTATTCCTCCTCTCTTCATGGTGTTCTTGCAGTTTTCTTCTCTGCCATTGAGGTCATTCCTAAATCATGATTTTCAAGGAATAAGAAGAGTAGAAAAATTTACACTGTCAACATCAACAAAAATG
Organism: Ochotona princeps; assembly: GCF_030435755.1. Classification (NCBI taxonomy): domain Eukaryota; kingdom Metazoa; phylum Chordata; class Mammalia; order Lagomorpha; family Ochotonidae; genus Ochotona; species Ochotona princeps. The sequence continues at coordinate 12,133,114 of NC_080857.1, forward strand.
AATATGATCAATTATTCTTTTGCCCTAAAATTCTAAATGAATACCATAGCCATCACAGATTAATTACAACTGAAGACAACAAAAAGAAGTAGAATCGTTAAGCTCATATCAGGAATTTTCATTAAAATATTGAAATAACATCAATTACCATAATCCCCCCCATAAACAGATGGGCTTTTTAAACATTGATAATTGCTTCACTTTCACTTAAAAGTAGATGTAATGAATAATTTTTTGCTCAGAGTAAGCACCTTAAAAATTCCACTCCAGCTAGCTATAGAGGGTAGGATATACCAGCCCACACAGCTGGGACACACTTGAAATTCATATTTTTAGACAAGCACACATAATTGACTGGTTCTTTTACTAGGAAATAGTGTCTGGGATTCATCTCCTGGAACAGAGTCAAAAAGGAAGAAGAGATGTTTAGAAAACACCTGATCTTTTCAAACTAGAAAAAAAGATGATTAGGGAGAGGTGCCAGGATAAGGAAATCGGGGCTTATGTAGACTATTTGAAAAGCCAAGCGGCTCTACATATTTTCTTTCAAAGTGTTCTCTCAATGCATGTGTATGGATGCTAGACATTTGCTAGTACAGTGCCAGCAACTGGAATATTAAATCTCTTATATCTGGGCAGGCAGACTAGTTACATACTAACACATGCACACACACATACACACACACACCCCTAATCTAAATTATAAATTTTATAATCCAGGAACAGTCACATGACGATGGGTACAAAAAGGTGAAAGTGGCTCTGCCAGTGGTTGGGGTCTAAGCTGTTGAGTGACTTTAAAAATTTGCACAAAAGGTTGGTTTTAAAATTTCATTTTAAATTATTTTCATGCATTTATTACTTATTTTATACAGTCTACTATTTTATACAGTCTACTATTTTTTTCTTATTGTTCAGTGCCATTTCACTTTATGTCATGCATCATGATATATTTATCCATTTTGGGGAGCAGAATATTTGCTTTTTCTGACCTTTTGGTGATTAATAATGAAAATGGCCTAAACATTACCACATTACTATACAGATTTGCATATGACCATGAGGGTTTTTTTTACATATACTCAAAAGTGGGATTTTGGGGGACATCAATAATCCAATGAGAAGCTACCAGATAGTTGACACTGTGGATCTGCCAAATTTACTTCATATTTTTGAACCTCTATCTCTAAATACATACTCATTTATTATGATTGTATTGTTCTGTGACTTTGTATGTCACCATACAGTTACTCTTCTATCAATAACAGTATATTTTTTCCTATAGTTTGTTTCTATATTTAAAAAGTCCTTTAAAGCTTTCATTGGGATTTACAAGGTATTTTCTTATCTATACTCTCATCTGTATGAAGCAAGAGTCTTGTATGTAACACATCATAGAATCATCTACAACATTTTGACATTCTTTTTTAAAAAGTTTTATTTATTTTTATTGGAAAGTCAGATTTATAGAGAGAAGCAGTTACAGGGAGAAAGGTCTTTTATTCTCTGGTTCACTCCCCAAGTGACTACAAAGGCTTGAGCTGAGCCAGCCCAAAGCCAAAAGCCAGGGTCCAGGAGCTTCTTCTTGGTCTCCCAAGTGGGTGCAGGGTCCAAGGCTTTGGCCCATCCTCCTCTGCTTTCCCAGGCCACAAGCAGTGAGCTGGATGGAAAGTGGAGAATCCAGTGCTCATATGGGATCCCAGCACATACAAAGTGAGGACTTTAGCAGTAAATCGACTATGCCAGACCCCTGATATTCTTTTAGTATATTTAGACCATTTACATTTAATGTTTTTTTATATACTCTGGTAGAATTCTACCATTTATTACTTATTTGTTAATTGTAGTTCATGTGTTTTTCTCCTTTTTAAAAGTTTTTTGGGGGTGGGTGGTTTGAATATTGTTTGTTTTCCATTTTAATTTTCTACTGATTTTTTTTACCATATCTCCTAGAATCCTTTTTTAACATATGTGTGTTATGGTAGTGAACTTATACTATGCAATCATCAACTTTTCATATTTTAAATAGAATCAGTGCCTTACAATTTCCACTAAAAATAAAAACACCTTAGTAAAATAGAAGTCATTTCACCATCTCCAATTTATGATCTTGTTGGCCTAATTTCCTATGCATATGCATTAGAATCTTCATGAAAATGTTTAACTTTTTCTTTCAATTCTTACATATAATTTTAAGAGCTAAAAAGCAGAATAACTGGTTATTAGATTTACCTACATATGGATTTTCAGCCAGTGCTACTGTTCTTCCTTCAGTTCTGAGGGTTCAAGTTTTAGTCCAAAATCACCACCCTTACATTTGAAGAAGTGTCTTGGCCAGTGCTTTTAGAGCACATCTGTTTGGGAGTATATTTCACCTCTTTTTCTGTAGGATTTTTTTTTTGAAATATTGAATTCTAAATTGACAGTCCCTTAAGGTAGTTTTTGTTCATTATAAATGTCATGACATTTTCTTTAGATTTATGCTTCTGATGAGAAATCTAACACTCACAGACTTTTTCCTCTTTAAATGATGTTGTTTTTATTTCCCAAGATGTTTTCAGGATTATTTTTCTTTGTGTTCAGTTCTCAGTAGTTTGATTAAACAGAATAGAACTTTAAAAATTTATTCACTTTTCCACATATTTTACTAATTGTTTACTTTTTTCTTTGCTCTGAAGGTGGAAGATACTGCTTTTAGTGATATTTCAAATGCTTGAGGACAGCGTTAACAATGGGTTTCTTTATTTCCCACAGTACGTTGTATGTAATCAGGAAGCGCATGTGCATTAGAAACATTTAGGCAAGTCCACTCACAGAATGTAGCTTGGCCAAGAAAATAGCAAGACTATGCTTTTAATTGAACAAAGATCATCTGGAGAAAACACCCAACATTAAGTCAGGCAGCCAAGTACTGATGGAGGGAAGAGATAACTAAACTTAAGCGTGGTCCAGGTTCAAATACATGCAGAAGATTTTCTTTGGAGGAGAGCATTTCTTTGGCCATTAAGGGATAATTAGTCACTGCTTAGAGGATCAAAAAAACTCAAGACTATGGATTCAGACACGAAGCAGAGAACACATTAGCCACATACATTCCAATTTGCAAGCATATCAGGACAACTCCATCTCTCTTTGATTGTTCTCAGGCATTGCAGTAGTATTTTTAGCAGGATCGTCTTAGAACAGAATAGAAAAAGGATATGTTGCACAATTATAAACAATTTTTCATTCAGTTTATGAAATTGTAATATTTAAATATCATAGAAGCTATCATTTCCATTCTGTCTTCCATGCTTCCTGCTCTTCTGACTTCCCTCATTTTAGCATGTGTATATATTATATCGAGCATTTTTTCCATAGTCATATTTTAAAGTTTTTTTAGAGTAAAGAATATCATCTCATTGTATTTTTCTTTAACTTTAGCACATTGCTTAAAGCCTGCTATCAGTTGATCAGTCCATCTACTCAATGAATATGTGTTGGGCGCGAAAATGTGCTAGTCACAGTAGTTAGCCAATTATACAACAGCATATGGTTGAACTGAATTTTGTTATAGAAATTTTGTATAGTTAGTTAAAGAAAAATAGCAGATAAAATGTGCCTACAATAATAATAATGCACTGATCAACAGCTATGGTATATCATACATGGATTAGGTATTAAAAATAAAATACATTAAATCAGAAGGTTTACATATTTGTCATTGATACTTCAATAAAGTATCTTTAGGAAAATCAGGTAAAAAATGAAAAACAGATGTCAGTTCTTTCTCCTGTGAGAAACGCCTATTATTAAAGGCAATAACCAGTGTGTTTAGATACAGAAACTCTGGAGACAGCACAGTGTTTTTAGTTTCAGACTCTACCATGTACTAACCTGTGTCATACTGAAGAACTGTGCTACCCCTGTCGTGGCTTTTCTAACTGTACGAAAACAGAGTCAATAGCATCTAGCTCATAAAGTTAGACTGTGGTGGCAAAGGTTGACATGGTACCTGGTTTCCAGTACGGTTTCCTGCTAATGTGCCCAAGAAGGCAGCCTGTGAGAGCCCAAGCCCTTGGTCCCTGCCACCATATGAAAGACCGGAGGAGAATAACCATCTCCTAGCTTCAACCTGACGTGGTATGAGCTGCTATGAGCACTTTGGGGAGTGAACCAATGGATGGAAGCTCTCTCCCTCTCCTTCTTCCTCTTCGCTGTGTCACTCTTTCAAAGAAATAAATCTTTAACAAATAAAATAGCTAAAATACAGTCTAACACTCTTTTGTTTTTTAATCACCACTCTATTTTGACTAAAAAAATGCAAAAAAACCTTGGAGAACTATTTTTCATCTTTGTATTTATGCTTATCAGGCTATTCTTAGGAGATCTCAGTAGAAAGAATTCAAGTTTAATGAGGGGAAATGTAAATATAGGAGCTTTTAAGAGTCTCTATGTGTAAGAGGGATTGAATATGTAATTTGAAGTGTTTCTACATGTAATACACGCTATACATATATATGTTGTACATGTGAGACATGTTGTGATTAACATATATAGATCTATATATGGGGAGGGAGGGATAAAGGGTCTTCCCTGTAAAAGAATTTGAAAAATATAAATGATTGGGTTTTAATGCAATTAGATACTTCCTTGAACTTAAATCTTAATTGATAGGAAATTCCAAGACGGATTAGAGAGTCCTCTAAAAAGAATTCTCCCTGGAAAGGAAATCAGTGCAGATCAGAATTCAGTGTAAATTGCCAAAATGCCCAAAGTTCAGCTAAGGTAATCTTAATGCTGTGAGGTCACATTGCTTGAACCAAACACCAAGCAGATACAGAACATAGCACTCTAAGGTAACAAGGCAAGTTGTACAGGCACAGCTAAAAAGCTTAAAATCCTTAAGTCTAAGTACTTAACATTAAAGAACTTCATTTAAGGAGGGAATTATTTCCTTGTTCAGTGGGGGTTTGGAGAGGTAGGGTGAGCTGTGCTCACTTTCGGATCATCAACTGAATGGAGTAATAGACTAGGCTAGCTAAGAGACTGTGGCAACAGCAGGCAGAAAGGTCTGGCTGCGCATGCTCCCTGGCAGGCCGACTTCAGCAGGACTGGTGCTGCTTCTGAGGAGCTGCTACATCATGACCTCATGCCAGATGGCATCCATGTGCATAGTGGCTTTGGGAGTGTGGAGAGATGCTTTAAAGGAGATTCAGGAGCAGGCATTGTAGACCAACAGGTTAAGCCTACGTTTGGGATGCACACTTCTAATATTTGCAGTGCTCATCTGAGTAATAGGTGCTTGACTTCCAATCCACCTTTCTGCTAACACATTTGGTAAGGCAGTGGAAGATGGACCAAGTACTTGAGTCCCTATCACTGTCACAGGAGGATCAGATGGAGTTCTAAGATCCTGGCTTCCGTCTGAACCCACCCTTGCTTTTGTGGTATTTAAGGGACTGCACAAGTGGATGCAAGACCTTTTCAGTTTTGGACATTCTGTTTCTAGAATAAATAACTAAATAATTTTTAAGGAAGCTAGCAGGGTTTTTTAGTCATTTTCAGCAGGAGGAAGTGTATTTGTTCATGAGCGCATTATGCTTTCCCTCAGGGCATCTTTGGTTACTATAAAAGGAAATGAATCTGAAAGTGTGTGTGTGTGTGTGTGTGTGTGTGTGTGTGTGTGTGTGTAGTACTAGTAGTAGAAGCAATAGCAGTAAATTTCTGCCTCCACAGCTATCAAAGGTTGAGTTTAATATTAAGATTTATGCACACAGTCTGGAAAGAAAGTGATGGGGTACTTGGATTTTTGTTATTGAAGAAAAGCAACTGGAATGCAGAGATGTGTTTTAGAAGTAACGACAAAGCACGCATAAAGAATCTCAAGTTCAGCATTTGGAATATGGTTATCACTCTGATTTTGGAGGAATTTTAGAATATGACTACCCCCTTCATACATACACACCCTGATGTATATGATACTGGTGTCCACACATATATCTCTTAATTCCTGTCAGTTATATTCACATTATCCTAGAACAAATATTTATCTATACCTGGACATCAATTTTGGAAGTGATATAGAAGACACTTGGCCTGGTTGAAGACTATGTGCTGCTGTGTGCAGTATCAGAATGATAACAATGTCCATTTCTGGCACCTAGCATTCAAGGGTGCCAACATAAAACTCAAAGTCAAATGAGAGGACTCTATGGCAAGGGAATCTGCATAAACAGTCTTCAGTTCCTTAAAGGCATTTATCTCCATGACTTCTTTTCATCTGGGAGCTATTGCCTGTCTTAAAATGGTTTTTGATCTAATTTCATTGACAATTTTCTTTTTACAGTAAATAATGCAAATGGAGATGTACAAATCTTATTCATCCCTTATTTGGACAGCTGTAACAAGAGCAAGACCTTGTGCTTTCTGTCTTTGTCCCCAGTGATTCCATTAAAGGGAAAGTCTAGACATATCCTTGTTTATTGAAAACAGCTCAAACATCAAGCAGAGAGCATCACGTGGCGTGGAAGCCAGCAGAACTATCTGTAGCCAAATGATGACTCTCTTAAGCTTTGCCAATTGCATGCCTTCTGTTTCAAATTTCAAACCTTGCCATTGTAGTGTAAAAGCAAGCAGAGTGTTGTTAAATGAACGAGCATACCTGTGCTCCAAAAACATACTATTCATTAAGACAAATTTGACAGCAAGCCAAACTTGAAAAGATTTTGGCTGTCCCCTGATCTCTTGTGGGATCTATTGTGGAATTTGACTGTCCTGTGATCTGTTGTGGGATCTGTTGTGGGATTTGGCTGTCCCGTGATCTGTTGTGGGATCTATTGTGGGATTTGGCTATCCCCTGATCTATGGCTGGCAATGGCTAGTCCTAGAAGCACTTGAGAAAGTTCCTAATTCCTTTGAGAGGCAGTTTCCTCATTCATAGCTCAGAATAGGAACAACTGAGTTAAATTTTAAAAGAACGATTCTTTTAAAACTACTTTGCTACAGTATGCAGATATTGACTCATGAAATGTAAATACATCCTATTTTAGAAGCTTAATTCACAATAATTTAAAATGCTAATATTTTCTGAAAGCAAAAGCTAACACAAATGTGTCCATAACACACACACACACACACACGCACACACATGCTAAACATTCTTATAGCTTCTCCAAGAGTACTATTCTTGGCTAGAAATCATCTTCAAATAGCTTAATATTATATATGGTATATATATATATGTATATATATATACTATATGTTTATATTATATTATATTACTCTACCTATAGTTTTAAAGTTTGGAAACACTATCAGATACAGTATTTCAAAAGTCAGACTGCTCTAGCTATTTCAATATGATTTCCTTTGATAAATATTTTAATTGGAGATGTGAAAGAAGCTGCTAAGTATTAATGTACAACACTTATAGGATGGGGAAGAGGTTTAGAATATATTCAACTAAAGAAAGCCTAATCAGAAGCCTGTGCCAGCTTCTTTGCAGAAATTCAACAGATTTTTGGCTTCAAGAAGAGGCTACTTCATGCACAGTAGAAAACAGGAAAACTCAGAGGATGGACTTGTACGACTGAATATATTGGAAGAAAATTCTGGCTGTGATAGCAAATTATGAATTATGTTTCTATTCCACAGTTAGTAATGGCCCCACTGACACCTTGATTGTGGGGCCTAGAGCCTCCCAAATGATCAAACAGTACATTTGTGATGTTGTGAGTCACCTACTTTGTTGATAGTCCTGGAAAACCAATACAGCCAGCAAATACTTGTTTCTTGAGAGAGGATTATACCATTGATCACATTCTCCAGGAGTGCTTGAATACTGGAGCCCTTCTCCCCCCAAAATGAGGAGTCAGTGCTTTTGAGAAGCCCGGAAAACAACGGTATGGACAGAAACCTGATCGAAGCATTTGTGTTTTACAAAGTCTTTCTGATGCCTCAATGTAATTATGTCTGCCACAAAGAACTGAATTATTGCTTGCATTTAAAAATTTAAAATATTCAATCTTACAGTAAGTAGCTTCTATAAGTTACGCCATTAGGTCTCTGAAGAGACTATAAATATTTAACAAACACTTGTTTTATCTTTATAATAATGTCAGTTTTGAAGTGCAGGAAATCAGGAATAAAAAAATTAAAGCCACTGCCTATAAAACTGGTAACCACTGTTTGCATCTTTCTAGCTTGGATTATTTCATTTGATGTGGGGTGGTGGTTCAGTATACATAGATTGTCTTCCGAGGGTTGATTGACTGCAGAAAAGCAGTTACACAGAAGCATCTCAGATCTCTCTGGAGCTATGGCGTCAGTGCCTTTGCCTGGGGAAGCATAGGAGTAAACAGCACCAGCAAGTTCCTCAAGGAACTGTGTGCATGGGGGAAGAGGAAGAAATGTAGAACAACCTGGGTGTGATACTGTGTAGGATGGACATGGGGACAGAAATACATTGGGAAATATTTGTCCATGATATTCATAGTACAGACTTTGCACTTTTTATGGAAGCTATTCTGAAGATAATCTTACTCATAAATTTGCACTCATTTTACCTTGTTTACCCAATATAAATCCCTGAAAGAGAAACTTCTAGATTAAGGATATTAATCTGTATGCTGTTAATAGATTTTTTCAAAATTATTTCTGGAAAAACATTTCAAATTGTGCACCAGCATTGTATAAAAATGCTATTCTCAAACTCCCTTAAGCAGCCCAGCACATTCTTTCCCTAGCATGTTCCCAGTTAAAATGTAAAAAATAGATTTTTCTGATTATATTTGCATTTTTAATTATGGTTAATGCTGAGTGTTTATTCTTGTTTCTTGCTTTTGTTTTATCTTCTGAGAAGGTTATTCAGCTGCGTTTCCTATGCTGCTTTTAAAATCTTGTTTCTTTTGTTTTTACTTATTGAAGAGGCAGTGAGATAGAGACAAGGGGCTCTCTGATTACTGACACACTGCTCAAATGCCTGCTACTGCTGGGACCGAGCAAGGCCAAAGCAACAGCTTCAACCTCAACTCAGTTCCGATTCCATTAAAGAGATGATAGGTGCTGTTTTTTGAGTACAAATGATAGTGTTCTACGTAGGACTGAGGAAACATGGTCATTTTGTTTTACTCCCTAAAAACCATTGCTGGTGTTTCACAGGAAAGCTTTAACAGGATACATTATTCAATACAAAGAAGTATTACAAACTTTTCCTTCTTACTCTTGTCTTGGTATCTCTATGAAGGAAACTTTGTTTATTCTTTGAAGCAAAATCTTTCACAAAGTGACAGGAAATAGGACAAGAGAAATGTAATTTTCTTACAGACTGAAACTACAGATTTGTGCCCCTCTGAATTTTAATATATTGCAAGGTAAAGGAAATAAATGAAGAGTGTATATTAAGTTGATTCTGTTTCAAATATTTACCATTTAAACAACAGTGGTGGGAAACCTTCCAAATTAGAAAACCACGTTTCGGAGCAGAAGATACAGGCAAATTAGTATTTCAAAAGTTGATTTAAAAATAGGTTGGTATAGTGGTATCCCTACTTATACTTCTTCATACTGTGTTAATATTTATTATACTTCTTCATATCATAAAGATTCATATTTAAATTTGGGGTTAGGGTAGCCTAATAACACCTATTCTCTTGACCAGTATTGATCGAAGTTACAGAATTCTGCTGCTTCTGTCTCATTAACTGACCTGTCAATGAATTTCTTCACAAATTATCTTAAGATATTTTTCTCTTAATTGGTGGGAGAAATAGATTCTGTCAAAATGTATTTCCAGAGAGTGTCATTGTCTGCTCTGTGATTAACGAGTGTTATGTCGAAGGGTTTCCCTGTATTTCCTTCATACACAGTTGGAACTAAAAGACATTGAATATATAGTGGTGTGTGAAATTCAGATCACCTCTGGTTGCCAAAAAAGAATTACGGTGATGAGTATGCCCTGATTTCAGCCACTTCAACAGCTTTCTTGGTACATACACACATGACATATAGCGTTGAACATAGCAATGGTTTTCTGCTACAGTTTTGAGACCACTAACATGTCAATCTGAGTAGTGAGTTGTGTTCTATTTGTCAGTAATCATATAAAACACAGAACATTGCATTTATTTATCTACCTATTTATTTCTTTATCTATCTATCTGTTATTTATTTGTTTATTGGAAAGATTCTGAGAGACACATAAAGCTCCCAATCTTTGGTCAACTTTCCTGGTGTCCTCAACAGCTTCTTAACGGGTTAGAGCAATAGCCAGATGCTGGAAACTCAATTCAGGACTCCCTCACAAGAGTCAATATCTCAGTTATTGGGCCCAATGTGATGGCTCCATGGCTAAATCTTCAGCTTCCAAGTGCCTGGATCCCATATGGGAGCCAGTTCATATCCCAACTGTTCCACTTCCCATCTATCTGCTTATGGCCTGGAAAAGCACCGAAGTGGGAGACTTGGAAGAAGCTCCTGGCTCCATGCTTTGGATTAGTTCACCTCCAACCATTGCGGCCACTTGGGGAGTGAACTGATGGAAGACCCATCTCTCTCTCTCTCTGTCTCTCCTCACTGTAAATCTGCCATTCCAATAAAAACAAAAATGTTTTAAAAGATCCCAGCTATTTAAGCCATTGCTGTTTCTTCCAAGGGTTAGCATAAGCAGAAAGTTGGTATCAGGAGCCCGAGCTTGGAATCAAAGTCAGATGTTCTGATATGGGATGGAGATGTCCTACTGGGCACTTGCATCACAAGATCAAATGCCTGCCCACTATTTAAAATCCATCAACAGGGATTATAGTTTAGAAATTTCTCTATATGATAACCTGATGATAATTCATTTACTCATTTACTTCCTAAATATTTTTCCGAGGCTTTATAGATTAGCGCTTTTCTTGGATTCTGAAACTGTATATATGATTATCATCTCTGCTTTTATGTTGTAGGAGATTAACTGTAACTACTGGCCCTTAAGTACAAAGGAAAATCATTTGCCCCACTAAAATTTATGATTATTTAAGTATTATTTGAAAGATCCAGTCCGCATCTGTCCATGCAACATAAAAAGGGTATATATATATTTTTTCTCATAATTATACCCTTTAAATTTTTGGAAAAAGTATCCGATGGGATGTTTTCAATGCGTGGGCATGTTGTAACTGAGCAATCAAGATGCTTCTACAGTGTTCTCTCTTTCTATTCAATAAACTCATCAGACAGCTCTGTACTTTCTGCTAGGTTTGCTGACACTTCTGGCTCACCCGAATGATACTTCTGTATCGCTGTGCTAAACCATATTGATCTCTCTCTCTCTCTCTCTTCATTAACATTACTAGCATCTTGCTTATTTTCTATTTGTCTTACGCTTGTTCATCTTATTTTTCAAAATAGTTGAAAAGTAACCTGAGGAAATTAGCCAGTAATGGGTTAGTGTTTTTTTTTAATGTAGTGCTTTTAATGCAGAAAAACTAAGCAAATAGAAATGAAATTAGTGTGTATGTGGCTGCTTAACTCATGCTTTATTTACTGTAAACATTCATTTCAAGTTTATTTGATTCTCTTTTCTCCTCTCGTGTCTTTTTTATTTTAAGTAAGGACAAAGATCATCTATATCCACTGATGTAAAAGCTTTCTAAAGTAATTTATCTGACTCAAGGCAGAACAAGAAATTCAAAGAAGCAAAAATGTGACTGTATACAGCTTTTTTTTTCTCTTTCACATGGAGAGTATAAATAAGATTTTTTTGGACAGAAACTAAAGGTCCTTTATTCATTCATCCCTTTTTACTAAATTTAAATAACACATGAGGAAGAGAACAAAAAGGTGAGAAATTTTCAGTTTCAAGATGAGAATATTACTTTCTGTGATAGAATTCATGATCTCAAATGACCCCAAAGAAATGGCTGCATGGATTCCCATTGCCTGAAAACTCTTCCCAGGGAAGCTGAAATAATAAATAAAGAATAGCGCCTTGATGGAAAATATCACTGTGTGACTCCTAAGACTGCCAACTTTCACAGTATCAAGGAAAGGTTTCCAGCTTCTGTATTTCATTTTGCCACCCACCATCCTTTCCTGGCCCACCTTCTTTTTGTAATCTTTTATTCCGACAGCAGAGAAACGCCCACTGAATGCTGACTGAATGCGATTCATATCACATGGTCAGTTTCTAAGATAAGATTCAGCATCATTTGGCCACAACAGAGCCAAAGCCACTTTCTGCCGTGTTTTTGGTACTTACAACATGATCATTAGAACAAATTCAATTCAGAAAATATTCTCTAAAATTAAAATAGTGTTTCTTACAAGTTGGCCTTAAAGCAAATCAAGTTATGGACAGAAATGCTAGCATGAAACAATCAATTGAACAGCACAGAAATACAAACAATCAAAATATGAAGTTGTACTAGAACATTAAGTGTCTTAATTCAGGGCTTATCTTCGAAATGACAGGATGTTTCAGTTAACTCGGGATTTGTGTCTCTACATGATGGTAGATTCACCCTTTTATATTTTGTAGTTTTACAAAATCCTCTTAACAGAACAGGTTAGAAGTAAAGAAAGAACTAGGAACAGTGGTGGGATTTTCTTTTAATTTTTAAATTTTATTATTTTATGATACAGTCTTCTCCTCCCCAAAATCTCTCCTCTCCCTTCCACTGATCCCCTTATATTATTGCAGTAATATAGTCCTGTATAAACAATCCTAAGTCCATCACTTTGACACTTAAGTATATCCTGGCATTGTACTTATGGATAATGACAGAGAATCTAACATCCTATTGCCAAGATATATTCAGCAATTTCATTGAGAGTCCATCTTTGATTTAGAAGTAGAAATACACACTGTATTGTATCTTCACAACTTGGATATGATAATCTCTATTACACAGTTACTATACATCCCCTTGAATGAAAAGCCATAAAACAAAATCAATAACAGGAAGAAAAATAGAAAATTTACAGCAACACAAACTTAAATAACATGCTACTGAATGACCAGCATATCACTAAGGAAATGAATAAGAAAATCAAAGACCTTCTTGAGACAAGCAATGCTAATGTATGACCCACGAGTCAGTGAAGAAATTAATAAGAAAAAATTTTTGAAGGAATGAAAATGAAACAAAGTATCAAAACTCAGGAGGTGTAGCAAAAAAGTATTGAAATGCCTTTTGCGATTGACTTGTTTCACTGAGCATGGTGGTCTCTAGTTGGGGCCATTAGGTTGCAAATAGTAGAATTTTAGCCTTTTTAAAGGCTGAATAGTATTCCGGGGAGTAGATGTACCACAGTTTCTTTATCCACTCCACTGTTGGCTGGAATTTGATTTATTCCTGTGTATTTTGCTAATGTAAGTTGTGCTGCTGTATACATAGGGTTACAGATATTGTTTCCTTTGGCTATATTCCCCTTTTAGTGGGAACTGAATGGAAATGGGGCTGCCAGCATTAAAACTGGTGCCCGTATGGGATCCTGGCATGTGCAAAGCGAGGATCCTAACTACCAGGCTACTGTGCTGGGTCTTAACTCTAAAATGTAAAACAAAATATCTGTCCACAGAAATGTTAAAACAAAGAAACAACAGCCACACACAAAAATATATAATGTCCCTAAGGCCAGAATAATTACACAATAAATAACTTGGACAAAGAAAATAATTTCCTGGACTATGATGATGGTAACAAAAGTTTAATGAGAGTGAGGATCTTACATCTCATGTCTCACTCAATGCCTTAAAAACAGGTGTGAAAACTGAGTAAAGACTTTTTAGCTGACTGATACATAAGATGTTATGTCAACAGATCAAAAAATGTTGAGTGGAAAATGGCCAGGTCTGTCATTAAGCCAACAGAATAATCATTTGTCAATACGACAATAAATTTTGTGTTATAATTGCTAGTTAATAACTAAGTTCCCTTGGGATAAGTTTAATTAGCATTGTTCTTCTAACACAGTTTACTACACAGCAAACTTTGGATTGCCTTGATTTCTCAGGTATAACTGCTTGTTTTATTGGCTATTGTAACTGCTATTAGCAAAAGATCTGTGATCTGGAAGATACTAGCGTACGTTTGCCTTGGTTGGGTAACAACAGTGAAGAGGCCATTTCTGTAAAATCAAAAACCCTACAAGAAAATTTGGCTTCTCATCTTACACATATTTAAAGCTAAAGGTAAGTGGAAATTGATAGGTTAAATTTCAATCCAAATCCATGGTGACCAACTATCATTTTTTGGGTGTAACACGTTTTCTAGAAAAAAATGATTTTCAATAGTAAAATTGATAGAATATCAAGCAACTAGGCTCAGTAGTCATCTTATGAACAATATTCTCAGTTCAGCCTACCTAAGCTATATCTCATCAAAGAATTAATATTATTTGCTTTTACCAGGGTGAGGCTAACGTTTGTTGGATCTTTGTATAGCGTTTGTTGGATCAGTCATGGTACCTTATATTTCTCTGCAATGTTCAGAGATTACAGTTTGCAACTATGTAGACCTTCTTAATAAACAAAGGGTCAAGCACATTTGAAAAGACTGACATGAACGGAATGGAAACAAGGAGATATAAATGGATCACATTTACATCTTATAAATATTTAAGATCTTTGTCAATGTTAGGGCCAAAACTATTGTCTTAAATTGCATTTCTTTTGTTTTTATTTTAATCATATCCATGTTTATTAGTCATCTGTAGTTTTAATATTCTCTTTGTGTTCAATTTTGGGAATGAGGAAATTTCATTACCATTATGATTGGTTTCAAAGAATTCATTTATTTTGGGGAAAATAAGCATTGGGTTATCAAACATCATAGATATTTTATCAAACTTTTTACCCCCTTCATCTTTGTTATAAGAACATGATTGATTATTTATGTTCAGGTTTAACCATGTTTGCTGCTATGTCTTCTGAGCTTCATGTCATTTTTGGAAAGACATATTCTAAGCCCATAAAACCCTTCAGCTAAGTAAAAAAAAAATCTGGTGTTTTGCTGATACTGACTCGCATGACTGCAGCCTTCATGGAAATGGTTTTTAGAATATAAGAACTGAAAAAAAATGATGTAGGAATTAGGTAATATATTATTATAAGCTTCCCAAATTGTTAAAAGATCAACCTTATCATGGAAAAAAAAGTGACTAGGGATGAAAATCAAAGTAAAATGTAAAGTCAAAAAATGAATGTGGTGTTTGGTGAAGATGTGGATACATGATACCAATGTGGAGGCAAAAAACCTAGGCACTTCATCCCATTGAAGGTAACTGATATTTTTTCAGCATTATGGTCACAATACCTGTATTATCATGAATTAATATTGCCAATTAGTATCAATATTGTCAACATAATAATGTGAGAAGCTAATAGCCACATCATGAAATTGAGCAAAACAGGCTACCGGTCTAAGAAAAAGACACAAGTTGAAAGAAGACAAGGGTCCATACTCCTCCAGCCATGGCTTCCCGAGCCAGGTTTCATTTCAATGCTTCCTGTAGTTCTAAAGGTCAATGCCTCTATCTAAAAGAAAGTGGGAACAGAACTAAGTCTTAGGGAGGTTGAACTCTTGAATAGTTTTATGAACAATCCTAATAAAACCACCCCCTCTTTCCAGCCAAAACCATTTCTTCCTTGAAATAAAAGAGAGATACTATCATCACTTTTCAGGTTTGTATTCTGAGTTTCCCCGAAGTAAGTTTGCATTCTGTGTTACTTCTTACTGTAAAGTGACTAGAAATCAAGTCACCTGAACCCATACTTATACAGTAGATGTCTTCATCTTGGCCTTTCTGTAAGCAACTTAAGAATATCCTTGATTTAGATCCAGATTCATTATTATCAATACAATTTTATGTACAAATATTAACTGAAAATCATCTTAATGCCAGTATTTGACAGCACTGGCAATAAGTGCTTCGTTGCTAAAGTAATGAAGAGAACATGGTAACATGCTTCCTCATAGACAAACGACCCCAAAGAAAATCCTGTCTTATGAGCAGCAACATTGTTGACCAATGAATGACCTACTCGCCAGCGGGCAGAAATCCATGCACTTTGGAAGCTGTACATTGCTGGGAGGCAAGAGAAAAACTGGTCTTTTATTTTCATACTGCAAACATGTTTTTTTTTGTAAGATTTCTTTTTATTTTTATTAGAAAGTCAGATATAAAAAGAGGTGGAGAGACAGAGAGGAAGATCTTCCGTCCAATGGTTCACTCCCCAAGAGGCCTCAATGGCTGGAGCTGCACCGATCAGGAGCCAGGAGCCTCTTCCCCGTCTCCCATGTCGGTACAGGGTCCCAAGGCTTTGGGCCGTCCTCCACTGCTTTCCCAGGCCACAGGCAGGGAGCTGGATGGGAAGTGGAGCTACCAGGATACAAACCGGCGCCCATGTGTGATCCCAGTGTGTACAAGGAGAGGAGTTGAGTGCTAGGTGTACAGCGCCGGGCCCTAAACTTGACTTTTAAAAAGAAAGATATAAAAAACCTGTATTTTATTACTTTAACTTCCTTAATCATCAATGCAAAGAAACAGAAAGTAAAGTATGAACACTCCCTAGAACCGCTTGTGTAAAGCTTCCTTCCTTCTGATTTATTTCTCCTTGAAACTGACAGGCAAGAGTTTTGCTTTTGCTGGTTTCATTGTGAAAATGGCTAAGCCATTAGGAATTCTCAGGGAAGTGTGGATTGGTTTTCTTCTACATCGTAGGAATAGCTTACTTTCAAGGTAAATCGATATGAATAAAACTGGATGACAAATGAGTAAAAGGAAATACCAGCCTCCTATGCTGTAAAATCAGGAACTACACACACCCAAGGCGGACGGACATGAGCGAAGAGTTACTGTGAGAGATTGTTGCTGTCCTGGAGCGACTGTGCAGACCGCCCTTGGAAACTGAGTGAGGTGTCCCAAGTCAGAGAATCATGGCAGCCCTGCTCAGTAAAGTCCCTTAGCATTAGTAGAAGTTAAGAAACATAGCTACTTTATGTTATCGGGATATAATCCATCCGTCCATTGCCTTTTATGGAATTTGATTTTACACACCAGGTACTATTCCTAGGTAGATAATGTTACTAGTTCAAAAGTCTACATGAATAAAAGTAAATTTGGTGTGATTTAGTCAAATGTTAGTAGATAATTGTGACCTGGTTTCAAATAGCAGTTCTGTCAGTTGTTAGAAATTGATAATTTGCACGTTACTTATTCCTTTTAGCTTGATGACGCAGCACACATTAAGTTAGTTAATGCTACTCTAGAGGGCTATAATGGCATTTCATCAGAACATTATAACGTACCTAGCATAGTACACAGTCAGTAAATTCTGTATTTGTTACATTTTAGAAGATCAGAGTTATACACTAAAGGAGATCTCTCTTTCTCTATGCCTTTAACACTTCTCAAAATACCAACTCCTTAATTATATTTCTTTCTGATGACCCGGAGCAAGTCAACATTTACCTTTTTGTAAATGCTTATATTCAGTTTGACAATAGACTGTATTTATCGAAGTATTATGTTCAAGTTTGGTGTGTTTTTGTTATTGTGGTTCATTTGAAACTCTTCTCCCAGAAAGATCACCCCAGTTAGAACTTAAGAACCATAAATTCTATTTTTGTATATAATGCTTCACTTAATCTTCATCTAACATTGGATTATTTTGTCTTTAGTTGTAAAATGATTGTCGAAAGCAGAGTAGATGTGCCACCAACTGTTAACTAATGAGTTTGGACAACTCAAGAAACCTTATATAAGAAGCACAAATTTCACAACTACAATCATTTTTATGGGCTGAAAGAAAACAACTCATGAAGAAGCTTGCTCAGAAGACATAGCTAAACCCTGAAGTGAGTAAGATTTATGTACGCATGTATATATGTATTTAAAATGCAGAGTGACAGAGACAAAGAGAAAGAGAGAACATCCATTTACTGCCCCCAATGACCACAGCAGCCAAGGTTGGACCAAGCTAAAGCCAGGAGCTGGGAGCTCTGTGCAGTCTTCCATAGGGCTGACAGTGGACTCAGTATTTTGGGGGTCCTTTGCAGCTTTGCCAGGTGCCGTGGCCAGGAGCTGGCTGGGAACAGGAACAGCTAAGACCTGAGCCAGCACTCCTATAAGGGGTGCAGGTCTCCAGAGTGGTAACATGACTCGCTGCACCAAAATGCTGACACTGCACAGCTACTTCTGCAAACTGAAATGCCATGCACAGACTCATGCTTATATACTCCAATAGCATTTGTTGCAAAGTTCTTTGGGATTATGCGGACTGGGCAGTTGAAGGAAACATAACTGCTGCTTTGCCTTCACCAAAGCTGGTGATTGTGCAGCAACAGCACATGCTGACCACGCACTTGGCAATGAGCAGTCATTTTTGTAAAGATATTGAAGGTAGAAATTTTAATTCTCCCAGTCATGTAAGCCTGACACCATCTTCTAACTTTGTTTTTTAGTTCCCCGGTGACCAATTTAAAAAAGCAAAGAAACTTAAAGTCATGTTATATTGTTATGTTTTTAACGAGTTTTTTTAAATTTTCTTATTGGAAAGGCAAATTGGATTTATTCAGAAAAAAAAAAAAAAAGACAGAGAGAAAGAGCTTCCGTTTTTTAGTGTACTCCCCAATGGCCAGAGCTGAGCTGATCCAATGTTAGGAGTCAGGAGCTTCTTTCAGATTTTCCACATGGATACAGGCTTCCAAAGCTCTGGGTCATCCTTTACTGCTTTCCCAGGCTACAAGTAGGGGACTGGATGAGAAGTGAAGCAGCTGGGACAAGAACTGGTGCTCAACTCAGATCCCCGGCACTTAGAAGGTGAGGATTTGGCCATTGAGCCATCGCACCGGGCACTCATGTTATGCTTTTAATCACACTATACTGCTTAGTCATGTTTTACTAATTCTTGTTTTGAAATGTATATTTTGTGATAAGTAGGTACACAAGGTAGAGATTATATCCCTTACTTCCTTTCCTTAAAGGAACAGCATATATCCTAATGGCAGTTAGGAATAGAGAGATTTCGACCTGGGAATGTGTTATTGCACTGTAGAAATGAACTTTAATACTCTCATTCTTATCATCAAACCAAATGAGAATCCTGACTTTTAACTCTCTTAGATAAACAGCAAGCTGCAAAAGACTGGCAGTTTTGTGGAATTACTACTGGAACAGTCACTTTGGTATCACATTGGCAGTTATTATAAGGAGTTTCTTCCCAAGCATGCATTATGAATGATTTATTCCTTTCACAGATATAAGAAAAATTCCCTTCCTCATTGCAATTTACAGAGGAGTCCTTGAGCTCTTTCTAACTCAATTCTGCAGACGCAAGAAGCAGATTAAACTCCCCAAATGTGGGACCTTTTTCTGAACATCCTTGAGGCTCATCCTTAATAAATAGTCTCAGCGGCTGCACATGGGTGTAGCCACTTGGCAGAGACATTTTTCAAGTGCCCCATGCCCTCCATGCTAGATGGATTCGAGGCCCAATTCTTACTCTTTATTTTTTTTTTTTTCGTCTTTAACCTTCCTGAAGCAGAATCTGACGGTTGTGCCAGAATGTATGATGCTTTAATGATGTTCAGAATTGCTTCATGGCCAAAAGCCAGAGAAAGAATAATCCTTGGCCTGGATACACTGATGATTCCAGGCTCCTGCAATGGAAAACAGGAAGGCACTGCTTTTTCAGTGTATCCCTCCTAGTTTGTCCCCAAATACCACAGTTTAGAACATTAAAAAACAGTATTTATTTTTGAAAGGCTAAATGATTTGACACTTACATATACGCTAGTGAGGTGGATACTGGGAAGAGCTTTGTGTGCGCTGGGAGTTTTCAACTTCTCACATGTTTTGTGATTAAACATTAATGGATAGCCTAATTGTAAAAAGGTAGAATGGAGCAGAGGTGACTGTAGAGGGATCTGATTGCCAACAATAACAAAGAATGGTCAGCGAGATTATTACATGATCTGGTGAACTGAAATTAAAAAGTGGGGGATTTTTTTCTTTCTTTCTTTTAAAATAACTGTTTATTTTTCTTGGGATGGCACATGTATGGAGAGAAGGAGAGACAGAGGGAAAGATCTTCCATTTGGATCTCCCATGTGGGTGCAGAGTCCCAAGGCCCTGGCTATTTTCTACTCCCAGACTACAAGCAGGGAGCTGAATGGCTAGTGAAGCAGCCTGAATAAATATGGGTGCCTATATGGATCCTGGCACTTGCAAGGCAAGGATTTAGCAATGAGCCATTGCATTGGGAGTGGACTTTGGGAAATTTTTTCTTTTAATATGGAAATATGCAAGTATTTAGTCAAGATTACAGACAATTTTATTAAATGTAAAAATATTTTATAGTGTACAGATACATAAAATATATCATCAGCAGTAACTTTATTTCCTAAAGACTTCAACATTATGTATATTAATATATATTTTCAACATTATATATTAATAAATATATACATTTGATATATATATAAAAGATTTATTTATTGCAATTAAGAAGTCAGAGTTACAGAGACAAGGAGAGAAAAAGATCTTCCATCCACTGGCTACTCCCCAAGTGGCTGTAATGGCCAGAACTGAGCTGATCTGAAGCCAGGAGCTTCTTGTGGGTCTCCCACCCAGGTGCAGGGTATCAAAGATTAGGGCCATCCTTTACTGCCTTCCCAGGCCACAAGCAGGGAGCTGGAAGGGAAGTGGAGCAGCTAGGCTACCATGCTGGTCCCCAGATAATATTTTGAAACAAAATATTGCCATTTCATATTTCAGTATGATTTTAACATAGCGTTATTAGACTAAAACTTTTATAGAGTAGCAGTCAGGCAATTTGTGGTGACAGCAATCAGGGTATGACTATAATACTACTTTAAAAAGGTTAAATAATGGTTCAAGTTGCCACCCGCAATTTCTTTGCAATGATAAAACAATTATTTTGACTTGGTAATGTGCATTCTGGTCATCCAGCTTTGATTTAATTGCAGCTGAAAGCACCTCTTTATTTCATTATCATCACTATTCCAAGCACAGCCTTTTAATTTTATTTCACTTTTTTAGATGTGAGATTGTAAAAACTGTGTATGTTACTATTCAGAATTTTTGTCAAAGTATATTATTCTTATGTGTAGCTGTAAATCTGCAATCCATAACAAGCAAGCTTTTGTTGTATTTCTTTATAAAACCTACATAAGAATAAAGATAGTGCCGGATCCATGATCCCTGGGTGACAGGGAGTCCAGCAGGGACTTGGGCCTGTCTGTGGGAACAGGCCCTCGGCAGTGGTAAAGCTGAGCAGTGGATGGCAGGCCCTGATGCACATGGAGAATATGGCAGCCCACTGGGGTCTGCAGAGGACATCTGGTGCGACAGCAGACGAAGGAGGACAGAACCAATTGGAGAACTACCCCAGCCAAATGGTGGCAGTACAGATCGGTGCATGGAGACCTAAGGTCTAAGGTCGACTATATTTGGCAATGACATTGGGAAGATTTCCTCATCCTTGGATATGTGAAATCGACAACAAACTTACCCAAACCACTTGGGCAGAACCCTTGGAGCATGTGTCACATCTGACCCTGGGTTGTTACTGGGTGGTCATTCCCTATCACCAGGGGCTGGGGTGATAGGCAGGCTGAGCCTGGCTTCTCCCCTCACCTCCCTACTCCCCAGAAACAGGAAGGATAAAAATTTGGAAACAGTGATCACACCCATGTTTCCCTAACCTTGGATCTTTCCCGCCTTAATCAACTATGTAAACATCTTAAAAACAAAAAAAAAGAACAAAAGCAAAATTAACTTGATGTCTCATGTGGAAGATACTCAAGAATTTGAACTGTTACTAAATACTAAAACAGCTTTGAATCATCCACTGCAGACCATATAAAATATGCATTATAAATATGTACACATTTATATATGAAAGTTGTTCAGATGAATCTCATATATATATAAAATTCATTTATATAATGAATATTCATATATTTTCACATATATGAATATGCATGAATATATATATATTCCCTTGCAATATTTTTCTCCGTAGGGATTTTGTTGTCTAACAAAAAGCAATTAAGAAAGAGCTAGACTGTAAAGCCTTCAATATAGCATGACTCCTTTAAATTTCAAGGTACTTTTGAGATAAAGATAAAGCCTTGTCATGTATTTTGGCACACAGCAATACAAATATTTTTAGTATGTGATGTACATATGGTGCTTTGCCTGACAATATGCGAGATTATTATATAGGATAGAATGCCAGATGGGACTAATGAAAATCCTAAAATGAGCTAAAACAGATAAACAATTAAGAATCAGCATTGTGAAGCTAGCAGGGTCCCAAAGCTTTGGGCCGTCCTCGACTGCTTCCCCAGGCTGCAAGCAGGGAGCTGGATGGGAAGTGGAGCAGCTGGGATTAGAACCGGCACCCACATGGGATCGCGGCACGTTCAAGTTGAGGACCTTAACCACTACGCTATTGCGTCGGGCCCAGAACACAAATAATTTTAACATGTAGGAAATGTACTTGCTACCATGATGGTGTTCAAGTACACCATCAAGAATTTCACCTGCTAACATGGGGACAGAAAGACTCAAAAGATTAAAATAAAATGTTAGTATCATGTATTGCATGATCTGAAGTAGCTGCATGAAAAGATAACAATACATTCCCATATTATAAAATAGATGGAGAATTTGTTTTACAATGTATTTTTTCCTGCTAAAACATTGATGCTATGGTGAGGACACTTCCAATTGTCTCGAATATGTAGTCAGTGTGTGTGCTTTTCGGGGTGACACCTGGATAGAAATGAGATCTTTTGGCAGTCACTCCATAAAAGCATCCTCTTGAATAGCTCTCTCGAAGAGGCAATTAGGCATTTTGAGATGGTAACACAAAGACTGAAAGAGATTGTGATGACTCTTAAACATGAGGAAACAAACTCTCCTATTGGAAGAATCTGTCAGGAGGATTTAAATTTATAATTAGAGAATTCTTCCTTGACTTTTATAAGGCTTTCTGAGAAGACTAATTGAGAGACCCTTGGGGAAATTTTATCCAGCAAGTGTCTCTACCTGCATGACACCACTACATCAAAGCCAAGAGGATTTGCACAGTGAGTGGCTTGAAAAAGAGCCTCTGTTGTCTGTAAGCTGAGGCTGTGAACTTGAATATTAACCTCTCAGACAACAAAAGAATGTCAAATGCTAGTTCTATCCTTCCTAAAAATGTGAATTGCATTAATAAGTTCACCCAGCCTGACCTGAAAACATGCTGGTTTGTGGAATTAAAACAAATATTTTAATAGATTGACAAGCACTTTTATTTCAATGAATTTGCTAAAAGTTCTCAGGGAAAAAAATCACAAAATTTTTTTACAGACGGAAGTATTTCTAGATTTCCAAATCTAAAATATTTATAAGCTATGAGAATATGTTATAATATCTCTTAACCACATATTAATTCATTCAAATTGATACTATACTAAATTCATTTTCATTTATTTCAATGTAAACCTTAAATGAGTGTTTTGGTTCTTTACTTTCTATGACTGCTCATTTTTTTTCATAATTTAAGACATATTAAGAGAATGGAAGATACGCTTGGAAAAATAAGAAAATCAGAAATAACAACAAATCTAATACACATAAGGTTTTAAATGTAATATGTGACCATCATTTGCAAACCTTTGTGTTTAGTGCTTTCCTTAATCATAGCCACGATCCCACTAAGTCTTCTACCATGGTTCATTTTATCTAATTTCACCTCTCTATTATTTTATCTATGTTTTAGAAAATATTATTATTTGAAGTGTTTTATTAATTTCTAAGGTGCCAAGATGGAGATTCTATCTTTATGTGTTCCTGCGTTGTACTGTCCAAAAGGATTTTTTTTTTTTTGGCTAAATATAATCACAATTTAAACAAAAACAGAAAAATATTTACACTAAATAATTTTACCAAAGAAAATGATCATTAGAGAATATAAATCTCTATAGAGTTACTAAGAAATGGTCGGTCTTACAGTAAATTCAATACAGTAATAAAGTCCTATACTTACCTGCAATTAAAAAAAAACTTAAATATCAATAATGATAATGATGTTCACTGATTTTGGTGGTGTGATTACATAACATGAACATTTTGATAAAAAGATGTAGTTATTCATTTGAAATTCAGCACATAATGGGAAGTGGGGAGTGGGTGGAGTGAGGCTGAGGGAGAGGGAGATCTTCCATCTGCTGTCTCAAAAGCAGCCTCAATAGCCAGGCTTGAGCCAGGTCAAAGGCAGGTGCCTGCAGTTCCATCTGGGCCTCCCATGACAGTAGCAAGGGTATAAACCCTTAGGTCACCTTTGATACCTACCTAAGTGCATCAGCAGCGATTGGAATTGGATCAAAGCTAGAACAGCTGGAACTAAAACAGACAATACAATAATGGAACACTGTGATGGTAGTGTCACAATTATGCCATGATGCCTGAACACTGGTTTTCCCAACACGTTTTTGTAGGCAGTGCGTCTTTGCACTCAAAGAAATTACCTATAATAAATATTCATACTTTCTGAGAAAACAACATTATGATTGAAAATATGTACATAATTGATCTGCCAGAGTGAGGAACCCAATTCAGCCATGTTCATTCCCATGCACCAAGTTTATCTTCCTTTATTTACCTTCATTTAGGTTTCCTACATAATCTTTTTTTTTTTTAGATTTGTTTATTTTTATTTGAAAGGCAGACTTTACAGAGAAGGAGAAACTGAGAGAAAAATGGAGAGATAGTCTATTTGCAGATTCACTCCCCAAATGGCTGCAGTGATAGCCAGGAGCTGGAAGTCATGAGTTTTTTCCCAGTCTCCCACATAAGTACAGGAGCCAAGGACTTGGACCATCCTCTCCTGTCTTCCAAACCTTGAGAATAAAGTTGGATTAGAAGTGGATCAGCTAAGACATGAACTTCAGCCCATACGGGGTGCCTGCCCTAGCAGGCAGAGAATTAGCCCCCTGTGACAGGACACCAGCCCCTCCTACATAGACTTGATTTGCACAAAGTAGTGTAGCTAAAACTTTCCATTCATTTGAAAATGTCTTGAATGCCTTCACTAAATCTCTCATGGTAAGAATGATCTGAAATAATGAAAGTGAACTGGAGCTGCATAAAGAACTAATGACTGCCACTCCATTCACAGAAGGCAATTTAGAAGCAGCACAGAAAAATATCATAGTAATGAACTCTCTGAGAATGGCCTTTATTTTCTTCTCTGATGGAGTTTCAGTTCTCTTTGCCCTGAACAGACGCAGAATGCATAACTGTCACTTGGGCTTTAAGTCACTCTCATTGGTATTTCAGTGGTTAGAGAGGATAAGTGAAATCTTGCTCCTCATGATCCTGAATCTTGCACTTTCCCAATTGGAAACCCATTACAATGAGACTGAGGGAAGTGCATGCTGAGTGAAAATGATGCGAAACCGAACAGGATAACAAAGCGCATCAGAAGCACTCGGAGGCCTGTGGTAATACTATTTCAAGCTGCCGAGTTTGGTGTTGTTTGCATTTCAGTTCGCATAATACATCAGAAAGAATGGCATTCATTTTTTTGAGCACTCTTTTTTCAATTATGTGTTTGTAGGACCAATCTAGGGCTTCTGAGTGCAGCCTGTCCTTGCTTCTCCATTTCCTGTTGTTAATTCAAGCGGCTCTCAAAGTTGACAGAATCGACAGAAATGCCTGTGATGATTCTACAAAATGAATATTTTCAAACCTTGCTCAGTAAATCATGAAGCAAGAGAAAGAAGAGCTTAAGCATTACTCTTTAGAAGATAAGGTGTTAGATTTTGTGTAGGTTAAAAAAAATCCATGTATTATCTTCTGGTCCTTATGAATAATTAAAATGGAGGGGGTAAGTTCATGATAAAATTAGATAAGTATACTCAACTCCTCAATTTCATTGACTAGACAATATCTGAGTACGTATCACACAAAGCTTACTTCATATATAAAAATGTCAAGTAGTTCAGAGACTGGCAAAGGAGAAAACACAGGTGATGTTTTTCACAAAAACATATAATTCCTAGATTAAAGGCATGAGTCAAACTCTGCAGCCGCCTACAGGGAGCAGCTTGCTTTGTCTTGTAGTCTATGCAGCTTGTTTGGTCTATTGTACCACGGATTTTTTGAGACCAATCTCTTTGTGTTGTAGGAAAAAAAGTGTCTTACAGAAAGGTTTTCTCTACAATTATTGGATAGCTTAAATTTAGAAAAAAAAAAGAATCATCCACTTGTTTATTCAAAAGATGGGAGAGAGACAATGAGAGAGAGGGATCGCTTGGGACCTCACGCACTGTCCTTCCTGTCATATTAGGAGGAGCTAGACTTGAACTGTAACTCCAACATGGAATAATGGTGTAGTTATCAGGATTTAACCTGCTGCCCTATAATTCCAGATCCCAAATTTTGATTCCTGATTGAAAAATATATCTTTGTGTCAAATACGTTATGTTTGTTCCGGTGAAAGTAAAAGCAAATCCTATGAGGAGATGTGAAAATCTAGCAACTTCCCTGGATTCGTCACTCACCAAGTGGGTGAAGGGAGGTGAAGAAGGAAGATGTTGGAGGAAGAGGGAAGAAGATGGCAAAGATAATGGCTGCTGCTCATGCTGTGTGTGCTACCCTCTCCTCCTCAACCACCTTCTCCCTCCCTTTTACCTGCTCTTCTCCTCCCCTCCCCGCTTCGCCATGACTGCCGAGGCTTCTTCCTTCTCCTTCTTCTTCCTATAATCCCCCAGCAGAATTTTCCAAATTTCATTTGCATGAGAGACATTGTCAAAATCATCAAGGATGGCAGAAGATGAGGTGAGAGCTCTGTGGGTCTCTCCCATGAGTCTACATCGTTAGTATCATTTTGCAAGATAGCCTAAAATCTTGAGAAGGATAGGCAGAATTGCATTTGGAAAGGCAAGATAAGAATTTGAAATAGCACATGTGAAAAATGAGTATCTGGATTCTTAAACAACAAAAGGGTTATTGCTAGGCTACACAGAATACCAGAAACTGCGCTAAGAATATACAAGGACTGGTGGACTGTCTTTAAAATCCACTGAACAGAAAAGTAGACAAGTAGGAAAATGTTGTGTGTATTATTGATTTTCTAACTCAGGGAAACTCTAATGAAGTTAACTGCCTGCTTTACAGTTTAAAATATATGTTTGCAATAATAGTTAACAAAATCCAGGAAATATGGATCTGCCATATGTTAACATCAACTGATACTAGAAATTTTAATGAGATGGCAGTTTCCAGATGAAATAATCTTGATTTAAAATTTACATATAAATGAAATAAGACAAACTCAGGGAATTAATAATTTTTGCATGGTTTGCTTGTTGTTTTAATCCTTTCATGTGAAGTCTGCTCAAATTCCATTAGTTTCTAGGCTGGGGTTAACGCTTGAGTATCTTATCCTACATGGGCATGAAGTTGTCCATTGAAATTAATGAGAGTTCTCAGAATGGATCAGGCAGAAGAATCAAGACCTATTAAATCCTGAGCATCGTGACAAGGAGGGTTAAAGAAGATTGCTCGAGTCCACCGATAAATGGAAAAGACGACGAAAGTCCACCAACTCCCTTCCAAGTCATGATTTATTATTGGTAATAAACTTGGCCAAGAGGCCAGTGGGCCCATAAATTAATCTTGCCCATGAGATCACACAGTGACAGATCTCTCAGAGTTGATTTTAAGCAAAGAAAAGTAGTTGCTGAAGAGGCATGGAGGTGTATGCCTATTAGAAGGCTACAGAAAACTGGGTCAGTAGATCAAATGCTGTCTTTGAAAAGTGACAAAATGCTATCCCATTGTATTCCCTTGAAATGTGAAACCAGCTTACGAAGACAGAAAGAGAAGCCTCCTCCTATGTACACAAACACACATCACTGTTGGTACTTCTCCTGTCAGCACTTCATTGGCAACTCTAAGTTCCTTTATGTTGATTTTGGCAAGGACAGAGCCAACAAAAGCTAGGACAATAGAGTGAAGCATGCCATGAATCATCCTTGAGTGTGTGTTGCTGTGTTTGTTTTTCTCCTGGAGTAGTCAAAATTAGTGCAGAGACTGGAGGACCACTTCATGAGGCTGTCCACACCGTGCCCCGACAGTGGCAGAAAAGCTTAGGAGTATTTGCATTCAACTTACATGTTCAGGGCAAACGCTGTTGACTAATCTTAACTATCTGATTACTCCCAGGATAGAATCAGAGCAATGACAGAAAGCTATACATGTAATATATAAAAACTGTCCAAACTCTTAAAACAAAAATATATAACTGACTTCAAATTGGTTATATCTTAGTTTAATTCTAGATATCGAGCAAAGCTTCCCTAGAGGATCTACGAAACAACTTAAAAATTGCTACATCATCATCTTGTGGAGCTCTCAATTTAATTATTAGTTAGAAAGTCACTAGTCAAGGCATGCTTGCAACGTTATTTCATAAACATAAGTAAATATATCACCATTTAGAAATATTCAGTAAAGTAAATAGAACACATAATATGCAAAATTAAATTATAATAGAGGATTTTATGTTCTTTCTTTGGGGAAAATCATGTTTAATATGTATTTTCTTTATAAATTAATGCAGCTACAGGTTATATTAAAGGCAAATTTTTAAAACAAGGGGAGATAATATAAATAATGGAACACTGAGTATTTCCTGTTTTTAAAAGATTTATTTATTTTTATTGAAAGGCAGACCCACAGAAGGAACGAGAGACAGAGAAAGATTCTCCATTTGCCAGTTCACACCCCAAGTGGCTTCAATGGCTAGAGGTTAGATGATCTGAAGCCAGGAGCCAGGAGCGTCCTCTGGGTCTCCAACACGGGTGCAGGGTCCCAAGACTTTGGGCCGTCCTCGACTGCTTTCCCAGGCCACAAGCAGGGAACTGGATGGAAGTGCAACAGCTGTGAAATGAACCAGCACCCACATGGGATCCTGGAGCTTTCTTGGCAAGGATTTAGCCACTATTATTCTGGGCCCCTGATTATTTCTTTTAATACATTTGTATGAGTTGTTTTTAATTAATCACCAATTGAGTCCTTAGTTACTGTATTAAAATTCCCCACTGATTCATATGAGGTATGAACTTATCTAGATTGTCATCTGCATTAATAATAATATGCTTATAAAAAACTCACGTAAGCCAGAGTTGAAATCATGATAATAGGTATGCAAATCAGGACAATTTAAAAAATGATTACAAATATAAGGTCTTATTTTGCTAGCTCAGGGTTATTGAGTAAGTTCAAAGTTACCCGGCCACTTTCTTTTTGTATAAGTTATCATCATTGACCAAAGAGTCACAAGAAACATTTTTGGCAATGATTTGAGTCTATTTTTCACATATTCATCATACCTAATGAGCTCAGGGGTTTTTCTCTAATGTTGCAAATAACGTTCACCTTTTCATGAACCTTATGCTTAGAGAAAAATCAAAAAAGGAAAAATTTCAGGAAATGACAAAAACACAACAATAGCTATTTAAAAACCCTATGTGGAGAGACGTTAATTGTATCAACAATGTGATCATCAGTGAGCGCTATTCCTCAGGGGATTGTCCTGCTGCCTAATGGAGCACAAGTAGGCTTTCAGCCAGTGAAAGGTACTTATCAGCCCAGAGAAACTCTTGCTGGGAATCACTGCTTAATAGGCATAGCTTTCTCCTTTGCCAGGAACTTGATTTTTCAACACATCTTTCTAACAGAGAGTGCCTTAAGAAAAATATAGTTGGATCCCATTATAGAGGGTTAGAACCGTTGTTCAAGCTTCGCTGAAGCTGAATCCAACATTCAGTAAACATCTCTTCTTTTTTTCTATACCGTATCCTTTCCCATGACTTTTCCTTTCCAGACAAGTTTGGAAAGAAAGAAATATTAACTTATGCATTATTTTAGTATGAACCAACACAAATTATCTTGCTTTCTTAAAGAAGGAGCTGGAACATTCTGGTACTTCCGAGAAGGAGAGCAGGTGCTTAGGAAGGGAGGGTCACAGTGCATTGAAAATAGGGAGAACTGGTACGGCGGGTGTTCACTTTCTGTTTTTACAGTGTGGCAAGCAGCTAACCCATAGTGGAAAGACCAAGTAGTGCACACCTGTGCCATGCCCAGCTGTGTATTAATGAGGGTGATGTCGCTGAGCTTATGAACTAATAGGGTGATGGAATACAAATAGCTAAATATTGACTTTTATGGCTTCTAACATTTTTTGAAATGTAGTCTGCCTCTACTTACTTGAATTAAAAATGTCTTAAGAGGTAAAATCCATGCGTCACATGTTAAACATATTAACATACGTATGTAAATTGTCTATGGAGCAAAATGTGATGTTTCATTATATGCATGCATTGTATCACGTGCAGTTAGGGTAAATATACAGATCTATTCAAATATTTAACACTTTATAGTGAAAATATCCAAAATGATATACGCTGTGTTATATATACAGCAAACTACATACTACAATATCATTATCCCCAGTCACTGCACTGTGAATGGGACCCCAGAATTTCTTACTTCTCAGGCCACTAGCTAGTATTCTGTACCTCTTTCCTTTTTTCTCTCTAGCCTCTGATAATCATTTTTAACTTTCATGAGATCATATGTGTTTTAAACTTTATGTATAATGAGATAATGTGATACTTGCCGTCTGGACTCGACTTTTGTTGCTTTCACATGTGAGAGGAATCTGATTGATATTTGTCTTTCTGTGCTTGGTGTGTTTGTGTCTGTGTGTGCACGCATTTAGTATAAAGTCATTCAATTCTATCCATTTTTGTTGTGAATGATTTTATTTTTTGATAACTAAGACTATTCTGTTGCAAACACACACATATACATACATACATACATGCATACATACACTTTATCTCCATAATATCTCCAAGTATCCATACTTTGGTCATTGTTCGTAGTATTTCAATAATACTCGGGATCTTGCTATGTCTTTAATGTAGCAATTTCATTTCTTTCTTACCCAAAAGAAGGATAGCTGGGTCATATGCAACTCTGTCTCTACACTGGTACGTAATGGCTACACTAAGTATGTTCCCACCAGCATTGAATAGGCTTCCTTTTGCTACCCACTTGTGTCTGCAGTTACTCTTTTTGACAATAGGAATTCGACTCTGATGAAATATCTCAGTGGGATTTGATTTACATTTCCCTGATGTTTAGTTGGTCAGCCGTTTTTTTTCCATGTATTTGCTTGTCATTTGCATTTCTTCTTTTGAGAAATGTGTACTTGGATTATTTGTTCATTTTAAAGATGGATTATTATTCAGTTGGTTTTTGAGTTTCTCATCTATTTGAGATGTTAATCCTTTATCAGATGAATAGTTCACAAATATTTTCTCTTTTCTGAAGGTTATCTCCTAACTATAGATATTTTCCTTTGCTGTGAAGAGTTGCTTAATTTCATATAATCACATCTGCATAGCTTGGCTTTTGTTGCCTTTGCTTTGGGCATCTTATCCAAAAAAACATCATTGCCTATCTTATCTTTTGAAATATTCCCTGACATTTTCTACTAGTAGTTTCAAAGTGTTAGTCTTACAGGTTGGTGTGTGATTTCATGCAAAGTCTAATCTCATTAAAACAGCCTATTTTTGCCATCTCCCTTATTTTTTTTTAATTCTTAGCTTGTTGAAAAGATAAAATTTTTGGAGACAAAAATCAAGACATGTATACAGAGAGCAGAAAGGCTAAAATATTTTTGTCCAAATTAAAGGCCATACAAGTCATTTAACCGCCTTCCCCATTCTTGGAGTTTTTTCGTGACGTTTCTACTTCCTCTTTTTTTTTTTATTATTATTCATCAATTACATTGTATACTGCAAAGCTCTCAAGGGACGCCCTCCGATGAGCTGGCTAGGGGAAAACAAGCTGAGTTTGAAAGTGGACTGTAATATTTGTCATGCCAGAACTAAATGCCAAGTGGCTGCTCACACTTCCTAGAGCTATTCCTCAAAGGAAAAGAAGCACCCTTCCAGTTGAGAAGACATCCAGCAAAACGCTGCATTAACCCATTTGTCCTGCGTGCAAACACAAACCAAGGTGTTCTTAAGTTGGATAAAAATTAGCCTGCAGATTTAGAACAAATATGAGATTTAAATATGAGTTTCATATTTAAATGTGATTTAAATATGATTTAAAATATGAGTTTCAGATTTGTGCTTCATTTGGATATCTCTCTCTCACTCTCTCGTACACACACGCACGCACACACACACACACACACACAAACCCCACAGTGTTCACTGAAATTATTACCTGCACTGAATTTACAGAAGACAAAAAGAAACTAAACTAGAAGTTTAGTGAAAGTGACTGATTATAAATGTTAAGCATACATGATATTGAGGTTTAATTTGTAGGTAGTTAGTTATGAAATATCAAGTAATAGTTTTGCTGAACTTACAGTAGAATGCTGATCAACTTGTGATCCAGCTTCCTGCAAGAAAATCTGAGGAAGTAGTGGAAAATGGCTCAAATACTGGGCCACTGCTGACCACTACGGGAGCCAGCATGAAGTCCCTATTTCATGGCTCTGCCCTGGTCCAGAACTGGCTGTTGTGGATATCTGGGGAGTAAATCAGTGGATGGAAGACTTTTATGTCTGTGTCTGTCTCTCTCTCTCTCGCTTTGCTTTTCAAATAAATTAAGAAAACTTTAAAAAATAATAATGCCACTTCTTTCTTCAATTTCTGTCACAGAAACACGAAAACTTGTATTTTCTAATTGTACAAAATGTAATATTTTTTTCGTCTTTGAATTTGAATTGTAGGTAAAGGCACAAACACAAATCCGGTTACAACCGAGGATAGACAGGACTCTCCACTTAAATGCAAGAGGTAAATTCATTTAGATTTTCCGGGATATCTGTGTGTGTGTGTGTGTGTGTGTAGTGTCCTGCTCCAGCAAGATTTATTATTACTTTTCGTATCCTGGCTTCTGTAATTTTTTTTTCTTTTCCTTGTTTTAGCATTTTAGAGGAAGCAGTGTAGTTCTTTTTAAAAGTATCACTCAATGTCTACTACAAAGCAGGAGCTTTTCATCTTAATTACTAGATATTTTTCTTCCATGAGAAACGACAAGCAAGCAGTTGAGCTCATGCCTATGCTGTCCACCAATAAGCGTAGTAACACAAACTTCATTACTTCTTAATCATGGGCAAGTTAAATGAACAGGCCACTATTGTTTTGACTCATCATTTTCAGGCCTATTTGGTTTGCCTGGCCTTCAGGAAGATGGAGCTGTGTCCCCTGCCTCCCCAAATAAATTGGTGTTTTTTATTCACTCTCTTGATTAGGCGTCTGCCCTGCAGCCCTGATGAAAGGGGTTCCATAATCAGTGTGAGACTCCCATGTTTTGCTTTGCTTTCTGGATTCAGCACCAAACATTAAAAGGAATTGGAGATTGATTTTTGCTCAAGAGTCAGTGCCAGATAAAACAAGGAACGAGCAAGCAGTTTAGTGTGTAGAATGAGCCTCTGTATAAAGGAGAACTTGAACTTCATTGTCATAAAAAGCAGGTTATTGCAGGTCATCACATGAGAAAATTTGCACATGTGTTTTTCCATGTGTGCACACGCCTATGCACCTTTACCTCAGCAGGATTTATTGATTCATCCTCTCTGACTTTTGGGGGGGAAATCTTGTCAAAGATCAAAACTAAGTTCAGCTCATCTATGTCTTCAGCCATTGAACTGAAAAGCTTCAGCAGCATTGCCTTACTCTGAGAACAATTCTGCAACCATACCGCTGGGACTAGCACAGACACACACGCGTATGGCTATGCACGCAATGAGATGAGACATTGCCATGTACACGGTCAGAATGTTACTTATCCATATGTACACTCTTTTCCATTTTTCCTCTCCCACTTCTCTCCTTTGTACAGGGCTGCAGGGTTTTCTGTGCCATCATTTCGCATCAAGTCACAAACCTATTTTTGTTCCAATTCATCTCCTTTCTCCTCTTGCCTCGGGGGTGATCTGTATGTCTCTTCTGACTTGCAATAGAATTGCGCTGCTTTCTAAGTTGCTGACAAATTGGCCAATAATGGGAGTAATGGATGCTTCCATCTCAGGCCTCCCTCTAAGCAATTTACATGTCAGGCCTTAAGTGTCTCCTCTTCAGAATCCTGGACCCAGAGGAGTACCCAGATGCAGTTGCTAATGGAACTGCTTTTCCAAGTGCCTGAAATCAATGGATCAATAAGTAAAATTATCTCAGTTGCTTCAAGTGTATGTCACATTTTGAACCACAGACTACAGAAGACAATGAGAGAGAATGGAGAGGCGGTAACTGGAAAAATGAGAATTTTAACTTAGAATTACATTTTTCTACATCTCTAGAAAACTGTCAATTAGATGGGCCATTATGAGTTGTGACATTAAAAGTTGGTATTCCAAGCTAATTCTCCTGGGAAAAGCCTAAGGTGGCCCGAGTTCTTGGGCTCCTGCCAGCCTGGAATAAGCTCTGAATTGCTGGCTCATCATTAGAGTATTAATTTTTAATGCAGACTATTCCTATAATGTTTGGTGTTTTCAGACTGTTTTGCTAGACTTGATTGTTATAAGTGGAATTTCACAAATTGATGATATCTAATAAATCATCAGACACGTTTAAAGATTTATTTATTATTTTTATTAGAAAGGCAGGTTTACAGAGAGAAGGCAAGACAGAGAGAAAGATCCTCTGCCTGCTGGTTCTCTCCCCAAATAACTGCAGTGGGTGGAGCTGAGCCGATCCAAAGCCAGGAGTTTGCTCTGTGTCTACCAAGTGGGCCCCAAGGCTTTGGAGCATCTACTGCTATCCCAGGCCAAAAAGAACAAGCTGAATGGGAAGTGAAGCAGCCAGGACCCTAGCCGGCACCCATATGGGATCCTGGCACATGCAGTGTGAGGATTCAGCTACTGAGCCATCACACCGGGCCCAATTAGCAGACTGTATATGTGATAACTGAAGTTCACTATTTATTCTGTGAGATATTTACTCTTATTTTTGCAAATTTTGTATTAGATTAGTCTTTATCATTGTAAGAACTCATTTTTCTGAAAATATAAGGCTTGTTGATAAATTCAAGGCCATAATTTTAATGAATAAAATTATTTCCTCTAAGCTTGTTTCTTCTCCTAAATTCTCATACTTTCTGAGATTTTCCATTAAGATTTTAAATTTTAAATTTCACATTCATACCTAAATTTTTGTGCATGGTATGAACTCATGATTGGTTACTTTTAAAATATATAATTAGTAATCTCACTAGATTATAAGTAAAATGTTTGTTTTTCTGTGATCTCCATTGCTACTAATCCCATATTTCACATTTCTACATTTATGTGACCTTCTAATCTTTCTGCAAAATCAGTTAATTTACTTCTGAACCATTATGAACTATTTTTAAATTTAAATTTCTTTTAGTTGGTTCATAATGCATCTTGGAATACAGACAGCAAAGCAAAGCATACTGTAAGAAGTTTCATTGTCATTCAATGAGTTTTGGTTATTCTTGAACTGTTAATATTCCATAGATATTTTAAACTTGACTAAGTTAGTGAAAGTCTTGGTGTCCAATTAGGAGGTACTGACTCCAAAAATCAGCATGCAAAATTGTAATCTTATCATACATGATTTTTAACCCATGAAACTATATGTATATATGTTTCTATTTATACAATAGGACATCTACAATATATGAATTTAAAGTTATCTATAGTGTTAAATTGCTATGTTAAATCTATACTTAATATGCTGTGAAGTTTTGATAAGTAAGTCACTTTTAAAATATATATGACTATTATTTACCATGATACAACTTTGTAGGTATGAACGTTCTTCCCTTGCCCTCTAATTTTCCTCTCCATTTTCTCTTGCATTATTGTTTCTTGAATTATCCTGGTAGCATAGGCCCTTATTAGCAGTTACAAGATTAACTTTCTACTATTTTAATGTATCATAATATGGTAAGTATAGGCAAAGGTAGAAAATCTCGTATTATATTGTACATGGATATTTACATGTGTCAGTGAGAGTCCTACTTTATTCAAGAGTAGAGGTGTGTGCTCGGAGGTAACTTTACTTCCCAATATGCAAGTCCCCGTTATCCAGTTCATCTGTGAGAATATACGCTTCATTATCTATATCTATTTATTTTGTACTTTGCCTAATGGCTTTCTTATATCAGAGAGGCAGCAGGTGCATCCTTGCCACCCTGCTGGAGCTGGAAACCCCACTGATGGAGTCTCTTAGTCGTGGGTTTATCCTGATCTAGGCCCATCAGTTGTGAGGCATTCTCATTCTCTCCCCTTCTCTTTCTCTGTCTCCCTGTCACTTCCTGTCTTACACTTTTCCTTTCAAAAAAAGATTTATTTATTTATTATTTCAAAGTCAGATATACAGAGATTAGGAGAGACAGAGGGGAAGATCTTCCGTCTGATGATTCACTCCCCAAGTGACCACCACGGTCGGTGCTGCGCCGATCCGAAGCCAGGAACCTGGAACCTCTTCCGGGTCTCCCACATGGGTGCAGGGTCCCAGTGCTCTGGGCCGTCCTCGACTGCTTTCCCAGGGCACAAGCAGGGAGCTAGAAAGGAAGTGGAGGTGCCGGGATTAGAACCGGCGCCCATATGGGATCCTGGGGTATTCAAGGCGAGGACTTTAGCTGCTAGGCTATGCCGCTGGGTCCTAAATAAATAAATCTGAAAACAATTTTAAAAAAGCAATACTCACTTAGAAACTTCCAATTGCAAAAAATATAACATTCAAACTAGATTATCCCAACTTTTAGTGTATGTATTTCTCAAAATTTATCCCACTGGCGTGCATCTAAAGAGGGGAGACAAGGAAGGACATGAAGATGGACATGGGAGAAAACGCTGACCGAGCCACACCGTTTGCATAATGCACGCTGGGTGAGAAGGGCTGGACCGCGCCTGAGACCGCGGGGAGGGCTACCCAGAGTAACCCTCGGCCGACTCAGCTCATCACGCAATAGTCCAGCACGTACATTGAGACGGAGGCAATGATAGGTAGCTGTTTGTCAAATCGTCCACGGAACTAGCCAGCGTGCTCGTCAGGCTTACATTTCCACCTTTATTCACATCTCACATGATCACAGAAAGGTTAGAGGTCAGCAGGCCAAGCCTGGAGCAGTGGTGATTATGGAAAAAGACAAACTGGGTGAGAGAAGCAGATTAAAGTGTGAGGGTGCTGCTCAACAAATCAAAGTACAGGAGGAAAGGAAGGAATTAAAAGAGGGGTAAATTTAAAATTTAAATCCTGGTGACATGTATTTTTATTGTAATGTACGTTCATTTTTTTTTCAGGAGGAAAGAAACATGTATACACAGCTATATGCACACTCACACATTTAAACAAAAATCCTCGGCGGATTTGGTGGTGATTAATAGATTGGCATCTTAAGAAAGAAGGATGGAGAAAAAAAAAACCAGAAGGTAAAAAGTTCAAGCTCTTAGAGAATTCTAAGTCCATGGTTCTTATTACACACTTTATTATGATAATTTTTTCCTTGAATGTCTGCGTTCAGACCCCTCATAACCTCAGCTGTTGGAAAGCAACAGAAAAAAAGAAATGAGCAGTAATTAGGCAGGAATACCTCCCCCCATCTCAGCGATACACACCACATTCAACAACGCTTCCTAAGAACAACAGATTCAGATTAAAGCAGAGTAATTTTTAAGGTCAAAGAAGAGCAAACTTACCTCAGTGTGTTTGTTATGAAATGACTTGGAGTCACTCGCAAAAAAAAACATTGGAAACATTCCAAATCTTGTTTTTCCTATTTTTGGGGCCTTCTGTTCTGCTTTTGATGTATGATGGAAATCTGGACAATGTTTACTGAAGACATTGACACCAAGAAAAACAACCTAATCACAAGCGCTACCTCTGTTTAAGAAGGCATTTTATCTTATTCACACGGGGTATCTTGAGATCTGTGTCTGTTTTTATCCTTTTTTTTGCAGGGATACTAAAATTTCTTTTATCCTCTTATAGTGTTATTAATTACCCCAGCTTCTTTTAACACAGGATTTCTTTTAATTGGGATTTATGAATGCCATAAACATGATGGTTCAAGCTCAGATTAGGAATCTGGATTAAATGTATTACAATCCATGTGTCCAATGCCCTGGTCAGTCATCAGAAAGGTGCTTAGAAGTTCACAGGGTTATGCTAAGAACTTGCCTGAGTACAAACATTGAGGGACATTCTTCCGTTATGAAAAATCCGGCCATAAATGTATTCTCACATTTATCACAGAAGGAACCCCCTTATGGTCCCTTGAAACAGTGAGAATATTCTTTTTTTTTTAAAAGATTTATTCATTTTTTTTATTACAGCCAGACATACATAGAGGAGGAGAGACAGAGAGGAAGACCCTCCGTCCGATGATTCACTCCCCAAGTGAGCCGCAACGGGCCAATGCGTGCTGATCCGAAGCCGGGAACCAGGAACCTCTTCCGGGTCTCCCACGCGGGTGCAGTGTCCCAATGCATTGGGCCGTCCTCAACTGCTTTCCCAGGCCACATGCAGGGAGCTGGGTGGGAAGTGGAGCTGCCGGGATTAGAACCGGCGCCCATATGGGATCCCGGGGCCTCCAAGGCGAGGACTTTAGCTGCTAGGCCACGCCGCCGGGCCCGTGAGAATATTCTAGGAATGAATTCTATCACATGGATCCTATCATTCACAGTTGGAACTAACATTCCACAGTGCATTGTTCCATTCCATTTGTTTTGTGTCTGTTTCCAGAAGAAGCTTGTGAGAAGCGTACATACACGCATATTCACACACACACATACACCACACACTCAGAAAGTAACAACTCAAAGGGATTTTCTGAGTTTTTAAAAACTTCATGATCATTTTGAAAGTAATTTGAAAATTTATTAGTCTAAACTAGACATTTGTCATTAAATTTGTGTTACATTTCAGGAGGTAGGTATGTTTACATGAGCAGTTACTAGTTCTAAAAGCGAAATCACAAACATGAAGTGGAGAAGAAAAAAGATAAAATGGGGCAGGCATTTAACATCAAAGAAAAAGTAGCACTGATTTAAAAAGAAATGGCATGGGACTCTGCTCGGTAGCCTAGCGGCTTAAAATCCTCACCTTGCACCTGCTGGGATCCCATATCTGTGCAAGTTTGCTTCCCTCCCACCTCCCTGCTTGTGGCCTGGGAGAGCAGTTGAGGATGGCCCAAAGCTTGGGACCCTGTAACCTTAAGGGAGACTCAGAAGAGGCTCCAGGCTCCTGGCTTTCGATTGGCTCAGCTCCAGCCATTGCGGTCCCTTGAAGAGATCTTCCATCTGCTGGTTCACTCACTACATGGCTACAGTGGCTGCAGCTGAGCCAGACCAAAGCTAAAGGCCAAGAGTGTCTCCTGATTTCCCACATGGAAGCAGGGGCCCAGGGAACTGAACCATTCTCTTTTTTTTCCCCCAGGCCATAAGCAGGGAGTTTTAAGAGAATTGAAGCAGCTGAGACTCAAACTAGCGACCATATGGAATCCCAGCAACACAGCTAGAGGCATCACATCCAATAGCACTGCACTGGCCCAACTATATGAATATCCCAAGTTCAAAGTAATAGCTTATGTGATCTGTATTACATTGCTGCATTACATAAAATAGTTTAGCAATTTGATAAAAGTTTTACAAGAATTAAGAGACATCATTGGAATTTGAATTCAAGTGTTTAAAAAAATGGAGACTACTCTGCTAGAAAGAATATTGACAATGACAGCTTTAATTATGTTTATTTTCTATATGTGGCAAAATTAACCTTTAGAAAATTGTAAACATCCAATATGACATTCCTTACTGCTCTATGCCCATGATGTTCACATTTAATATTCAATTTCAACATTTTTTTTGTATGGCCTGATAGAGAATAGTGAAATAGAAGTGGATAAGTACAGTCATTACTAACTCACTAGTGAAATAATAGTTATAGTTTGGTATTATCATAGTTATGTTTATATTATAATGCCATCTGGGAAAATCAGACCTCTAGAACACTGTATCACCTGTTCTTACGTACAGGTTAGGAACAGGTAGGAAATATCAGTACTTCTAACATCATGATGGCATACACATCTTTATTACTTTCACTCACTTGGAGTCTCTGTACATTCTGTCGTAGTTTCATATGCCTTATGTGACTTAGAGCTACCGAACAGACTTCTATATACTGCTTTTTAAGAATCAAGAGGCCTTGTAAGGTTCGGGGTCCGTACAGATAGTGGCATGCAGGGCAAGGCCAGACTGTGAATTTGCTCAGCACTTAGCAGCTTCCTTGGCTGGCGTCACTGACTGACTCTCATTTCTGCACAGAGGAAACTGAGGCTCCGAGAAGTGAGGGTGCGCTGATTTGTTCTTCAGATAAAATTAGATAATGGAGCAGAAAGGACTTTAAGGCCCTTAACGGTCTGCAGAGATAAGATGCCACTGCATTCTGGTAAATGGTGAAACATGCCATCAGATGAGATACCATGATCTAAAGGCATGGGAAAATCAATAGTGTGTTATTTTAAGATCTAGCCTTGACTTCTCTTCTACTCAAAGAGCAACTTCAGGGAGGAAATTTAAGTTCCTGCCTTTCCCCAGTTGAATAATTGACTCCTTTTAATTTGAAAAAAGATGGTCCCAAGCAGTATCATTATCATAGAATGCTATGTTCCAGCCCGCAAGATTTTAGAAAGTGACATAGCCAAATTTTCTAAAGGCCACGACTGTAGTGGTAAAAGGAAATGGGT
Organism: Ochotona princeps; assembly: GCF_030435755.1. Classification (NCBI taxonomy): domain Eukaryota; kingdom Metazoa; phylum Chordata; class Mammalia; order Lagomorpha; family Ochotonidae; genus Ochotona; species Ochotona princeps. Next base: position 12,173,917 of record NC_080857.1, read on the forward strand.
CAATTCATTGAGGTTCCATCGTGACTGTATTCAGTGGGATACTACAGTGCAGTAGAGGGTTGGATTGGGTGTTCAAAGTACAACTGCACACTTTTACTCATTTTAAACTGGTAGATGTTACAAGTATGAAGGCTAAGTGTAGAAAAAGAAAAGCTTCATAAAAGAAGCTTAAATCCAGGCAAAGACATAAGAAAGATGAAAAGGTAAGAAGGTAAGGGAGAAGGAAGAAAGAGGGAAATTTGATACACCAAACTTGAGGGGGAGAGAGACCATTTACAAAGCATAATGAGAATAGTTAGACTGACTCCCTCAGTTCTTTCTAACCAGTGATGATCTGCTGAGATGACAACACACAGGCATGTTTGTTGGCACCTCCGGCTCACATTAATGTGTATTTTTGTTGTTTTCTGTAAGTAGAATACAGAGTCAAGGTTATTCGTATTTCATGCTTCATCTATTACAGTTCTCTAAATCCACCCAAACTAAGACCATCTTCTGCAGCCACAGTGGTGCTCTGTCGATGGCACTTCAGTTCTTCTTTGTTCTTGGGTTTTGCTTTTGGTATCTCTGCTACCATTAATATAAAGCATGGAATTTTTGCAATAACATTAGAAATCATTTATAAACGTATTAGAAACATCAGGATATAGTCTGATAGAGAACAGAATTCTAACAATCTTTGAGTGCCATAAAACTATTTTCTTTTTCAGTGAATGTGTGCCTTTTATTGCTTTTACTGGTAAGGGGGAAAAGGAGAGAGATTGCACAGAAATGGGACCTAGGAAAATAGCTTGTAGTGAACGATTTTAATGCAGTTGCTAATAAAGTTTCTCTATACATATGGGCAAGATTTTTCCAGGAAAAGGGTACTAATTCTTCATTTTTTCCAAGGACTTTAACTCTTTCAATACCCCGGGGCACTTTACAGAGCATTCAATTATACTAAATAGCCTGAAAAGAATTAACACACTTTCCAAGTCAAGTCTTTTATTTCTTTCTGTGGGTAACATCAGGCCATTGATCACATTAGAAGGTCTACCAACTCCCACAAGGCACTTTTCCCGTATGTCAGAGTTAGCCAGGTGTCATGGCTTTCTTTCTTGAACTCCAATAAACTTTATAAGACCTATTTGACATCACTCCACTCAGTCACATAATGGCAAATTTATAATGCAATGGAGTTTAATGATCGACTTGTTTATCTCAGCTCCTTGCTAACTAAATATTAAAAAAAAAGCAGAACTGGTTATCCAGAAATCATCTAAAGTTGCACTGATTCATCTTTAATATTTGAAAACAAGAGTAAAACTTCATCTTCCCTCAATTACATCTGTCCCCAACAGGTCTTGTAAAATAAGAGAGCCCATCAACCTTTTAATTCCACCTCAGGGGGTCCAGAGAATAGGAACCCTGTCACTAATTCCTTTCACCTCATAGGCAAAACTTCTTCAGCCAATTAACTAGGACCAGGTGCACCTTCTAGTGAGTCTAAGGAATGCAGAGGACTTGCAAACCAGGCTTCCACCTTGGCAGAAAGGCGTCAGTCTGAACCTGATTAGCAAACTTTGCGGGGGCTGCAGAAGGTTGGTAAATGGATATATATGTTTCTCCGTGAAATCTGGGAAAGATCATGAGTGTTGTGATATAAATAATGACTTCCCTCACCAAACAATGCCCAGAGCACTTTATGCATTAGCAGATCTATCCTTTTATGGAAACCAGTTCATCAAACCAGACAAGGGACAGCCACTCACTCACATCAGCAGCCGTCCATGTGCTGAGCCAGAGCTGAGATGCAGTCAATATTTGGAGGGTATATTCAGGGTATCTAACTGATGGTGTGAATTTCAAGAGTAAACAGAAGCATATTCAGATCACCTTAATGATGTAAAAACAGCAGCATGTGGGGAAAATAGTGAAAATCCTAATTAAGAAATTTAAGAATTAGGAATGACTTCCCTGAGGATCAAGCTACAACAAAGGAAACAACAGGAAATAGTGACAGTATAGATGGATGCTGGAGTCCCAAAGATCTGGAATCAAATCTTCACTAAGTTGGAGCTCTTCAGTTTTAAGCATTTATGCGGTTATTTGTGGGTATCCAAGGAGGGTTGGAGTACAAGACTGCCCCCTCTCTACTTGCCTTATGCAGCACAGACAGATATTCAAATTCCTCATGTAAAATGACATACTATTTGTATATAATCTATTCCTGTCCTTTCAAATGCTTTAGACCATCTCCAGATTGCAACGCTATGTAATTGTTCTACTTTATTATTCAGGAAATAATGACAAAAGCAAAAATACAACCAGGATGGACTTATTTATTTGTTTGTTTGTTTGTTTGTTTGTTTTACGTGTCCTATTTTTTGCTTATTGAAACCATGAATAAGCAACTCATGGGTACAGAAGGCCAACCGTATTTGCAGAATTTCACTAATCTTTCTCATTTTCAGATTCTAAATCTGGACAACTGGAAAAGCAATTTTAATAGTAGCAATGATTGTTGGTATCTGTAATATTGTCATAGGGATTGAATGCAGTAACAGCATCAGGACTTTGAAGACTGGCAGGTCAGAGTATGCACTGAATAATTGGATGCTCTTATTATGATGATTGAAGACACTTAATTAGTGAAAGCAGCAAAATAATGAAATGAAAAATTTGTTCTTCCCCAGAAAGCAAGTCTGTTAAATGAGAAATTAGAGCTTTGTCTAATAATTTGGTACCAAATGCCTGGGAGCCAGGAAGCACGGGGTGAATAGCAGGTGTGGTTTTCAGAGTGTTAGTGGCTGAGTCGGTTTTGGAATTGCTCTAATGCTCTTTCTGGAGAAGAGGCAGATGCAGAGTAAGGGTTGAGCAGGCAACGGTTTTATTCCTATCTTTAATCAGTGAGTAACTTCACTCTGATCTTTTTATGCGTTAGATTTTAGTTTATAATTTTATTCCATTGAAGGCTTTGTTAGACTAAATGTTTTTTGAAAGACTTATTTATTTTTATTGGAAAGGCAGATTTACAGAGAGGAGAGAAAGAAAGATCTTCCATTCACTGGTTCTTTCCCTAAGTGACTGCAATGGCCAGAACTGAGCCCATATGCAATCCCAACTTTTACAAGGGTAGGATTTAGCCAATTGAGCCATCGTATCGGGCCCTAAACTAAACATTTATAAGGTACATGTTCAGTGTAACCGAAAAGTATCTGCTGTCAAGAAGCAACAGTCCATCATTAGATAACATTGACATTGTTCTTACCTGAAGTACTAAAATCAGGTATTAAGTATATAACATGCACCTGCTGACTCATTAGGCAACCAAAACACTTTAAAGCACTGCTTTTTTCTATTTTCCTGGTTTCCAATGAAGATTAAAATTTACCATGGGTTGCAAAAAAACAGAGTCTGTCTGTTCTTCGCTGGACTGGCTGGAAGAAGCTTGAACCAATCCTCACGAGGCAGCTGTTGGACTTTTCTTCTCATCCATCCATTGGAAGGGCTTGTAATTCCTTAAGAAAGATTGTATCCAAGAGAAGGCTGGAAGCCTCATTTTCAATGCATAGTTTCACCAGAGGGTTTAAGATTCCATCAGCGTAGTAAACTCACGTAATACCACCTGAGCCTCATTTTTCTCTACCAAAATCTCTATTGCTATTTTAATGTCATCAACACAGTGTCTCAGTGACTTTGACATACATTTCTAAGAACTGTAATGGCTCTAGCCTGATTCATTCTGCTCTATTACATGAGGTTGCAGTAGCCAGGCTACTGGAATGACACATACCTGGCTTGGGTTGATGGCAAGGTTTTCAGTCAGGCCTGAATGCTTGAAATTCGAAGTCACAAACCACATACTCCAGAATGTAACCTGTGTAAATAGCAATTATAGGTCTCACAAGACTTTGACTCAGTATAATAGGCAAATATGCTCAACCCAGCAACAAGACATATTTTAGACAGAATTTTGGTCTTCACATACAACTTTAAAGATATTTAGAAGAGGTTTAAGTTGCAACCCACACCATATCTGAAAAATATTCTTTGTTTAATTTGTTCACTTACTGCTTTGAGTACCTGATTTTTCAGTTGTCTTTCTGGTGCCCACTTTAGGCAGTTACACTCTGAATTTCAGAGGGTCAGACCAAAAAACACTTCCTTTCCAGGGAATGACCCATGATTGAGTTTCTTATCTCTCTTCACACTTGTAACAAATGCAGAGAGATGAGAATTCAAACAGCTCAAAATATATCTGTATTATCAAGTTGCCTAATACTTTCATAGGAAGGTCTTGTTGATATATTCAGGTTTAGGAGCTATGTGGCTGAAACTTATAATCAAATATTTGAAGTAAATCAAAACATTGAAAGCAGCTAAATGTTAGTCTTACATGTGTTTTTATATGATTTCTTAAAGTAGCATATCTCATTCTTAATATCCATTTTCCAAAAAAAGTTTCCTATTCTAAACATAATGATACTCACTTTTATGAAGTATTCTAATCCCAGGATCATAGGTTTAAGTTTTCTAGATTTTTAAATAATTTTTGGCAACCCACATACATAATAGTACCCTTTATGTCTATGTGGTTTGCTCTTCAATAAGTGTTTTAAAATGTCTTTTTTTAATGACCAGGTATTTTTAAGTGTAAGTTTGAAATAATTTTTTCTTTAGTAAATCAAGAGCAAAATGAAATGAATAAAAAGCACTTAATAAAATGGCGCATGCATATAAGTTTCCTCAATGAATTTTTAAATCATTTTCTTTAAACTCCAAAGAAAATATACACATAGAAGAACAAAACAACTCATCAAAAACTCTTGTGGGGATATGAAATGAGATACTTTCAATGTAATACTGAATGAAAATGAAGGGTAAATAAGGTTCAATTTTCCTGTTGCCTCATTGAGTGACTTTGCAAACATCTATGAGTAGACATTTTGAGGTAATCTTCATTCTTTGAATTTGGTTAACTGTTTTTTAAAAGTGGAATTATATATACACACATATGTATATTATATACATGTATATATATATTACAAGAGAGGGAATGAGAGAGACATCTGATTAATGATAAGAAATTGCCCCACTTTATTATAAAGGCTTGGAAATCCCACTGTGTAGCAGAGCTTGCATTTGGCAAATTAGAAACCAAAAGTGTTAACTAGAAACCCAAAAAGTTAACGGCATCTTTCAAATTTTATCCCAAGTCCTGAGAATGAGGAAGGCGGAAGGATAAATTCTAGTTTGAGTCCAAATCTGAAAATAAAACAGTGTTTCAGCTCAAAGACTCAGCAGAGAAAGAGCTAATTCTCCCCCTGAGCACTTTCTTCTATTGATGCCATCAGCGATTGTATCAACGTAACTGCACTGTGATGGCAATCCGATTCACTCAGTTTGCTGATTCAAATGTAAATTTCATCCAGAATTGCATGCACACAAAAGATTTCAGAACAATGTTTACCCAAATATCTGGGCACACTATACATGGCTTACTTACGTGAATACATGTAATTACCACCATATTTGGAAAATAGGATTATTATAAGACTCATATGCAAGTTACTTACAATACAGGATTAAAGGCTAACACTTGCTAGTATATACCTGTGAATCTAACAGGGCAGACATAAGTTACATATGACTCATGCATCTGATGCGTATTTGGTGTGGTTAGGCATCTGAATTTCTAACTTCACTTCATTTGAATTTGAAAACAATGCTGATTTTAGTTTTAGAAAACTTTAAGTCTCAAATAACTTGAATGTGTGAATTTACTTTTCAACTGCAAATTTTGTGAAAAATAAACTCAGATCTTTTTGTAAATAAGATTTAACTTATAATTTGAAAAGCAAAAATGTAAACATAAAATAACCCAAGAGTTTTTGACCTTTGCAACAAAATTATAAAATATCTGACCTGGTGTTTTGTGTTTGGCTACTGTATGAAAGAAATGATTTTCTGGATGTTTAACTTAATAAAAATATTATCAAAATTAATTTCACCCATTTACTTTCACTTTTTAAACACCGCTGATAAAAAATGCACATGTGGCTTGGATATTTCTATTCGAAAAGTTACTTCATGTTAATAGATGATGTGTGTTTGGAATGAGCGCCAAATATGGGCTTTAAGTTTATAAAAAGAAGGCATGAGGCCTGGAAGTGTGTATAAAATGAGGAAGGGCAAGCTATTTGTATGTATTATTGCAAGTGTACACAGACTTTCAATGATTTCTTAGTATCACAAAAATTGGTAGCGAAAGTTAGTTGGCTTAGAGTGTTTTTATTGTATTGATCTTAGATTCCAAACTAAATAAAAAAGTGAAATGGATCAAAATCTGCCAATTGCCACAACAAAGCATATGTGGGTGGCACATTCCCTAAAACAAGAATCATTTTTAACAACACAATGGATTATGTTAGCTTCCTTTGAGAGATGTATACATGTTAAGCAGTATCTTAAATTAAGCTGATTTTTCTCCAACATGACTATTTATTTATTAAACAAATATTCATTTGCAGGTGTGTCTTTGGTAATGGTATATAATAAGAAACAAATCATATGTTCTAATAAAACATATGCATCAAAATAATTACATGGAACAATATACTGTTAAAATGCCATAAACCTTCAATAGTCAAGAACTATCAGAATTGAGAAGTTTTTTTTCGGGGGAAGCAGGGGATATTTGAAGTTAGAAAGCTCTGGATTACACTGAAATAATGAGAGGTTAGAAATCAGAATCCATGCATCTAGGCTGCTTTTCATTAAAGCCGGGCTACAGAGGAGATCTGTGAAAAAGATGCTATGCAAGCAATGATTTGGGGGGTCAGTGCAAGGTTTCTAAAGATGAGGAGCACTAAAGAAGAACTTTAAAAGCCATAGATAGCTGAGAGAAAAGTCAGAGGGAAATGACACTGAAGAAGTGAGGTCCCCTAAGCCAACAAAGTTTGTGAAGCCAGCAGCCAGCACTCCTAAGCAGTGCACACAAGGGACAGAACCAAGGCAGGCACTACCACGGGAAGGAGGGAAACTAGGTAAAGATGTGGGTGGCAGGCTGGGAGAGGCGATCTAATCTGATCTCTGCACAGAAAGCAAGACCTTTGCCTCAGTCTTCAGGGCTTCCATAGGAGATGTGAACTCAGTATCCGCGGGCCCGAGTAAATGAGCCCTCTGGAGACACCGTGGGCTCCTGGGGATCACTTAGCAAAGATTCGAGGTTCCGGTGCAGGAAGCTGCATGGACGAAGTCTAGTTGCCTCTGTGATTATTTCTTTCACGCTGAACACACTAACTCTGCTTCTGGTGCGGAGGAAGTAGATGAAGGACTCATTCAGAATTGTGATTTTGCCAGTGGAAGCAATATTGGTCACGGAAATGATTCAAATGTGGGCAGATGTCAACGAGATGGGAAGAAACGAGAAATAAAGCCATGAAATAGAAATAAATCATTAATAATAAACATAAATGGACTGGGTGTGCTGAAGAGTCCAATATTTTTGACAATGGAGAAATTTATTTCAGAGTTTAGAAAAAGTTGTTGCAAAAAGTGAAGACCTGAATTTAAGATGCAAATGTACCAAATTTGAAACCTCAACAAGGAAGCGTTTGACTAAGATTGCCTGGTTTGGGGGAGGCTCACAAAAGGAATCCTACAGGTGGGCTCTTGACGCATCATCTGTAATTGCATTTGTATCCCTGAGACATAAAAGCAATTCCAAATGAAAAGTACCTGGAAGCCAGGATCCCTAGTCTACAGTGCGTGAAGGTGAGTGACTGATATGCCAGCGAATGAGAGCAATTAAGCAAGAATGAGGGTGTATTTATAGGTTAGTTATTAAGGATTTTTTATTTTGCAAAAAGGGAGGAAATAGCCATCTATGTGGAGAATGGACATACACTTTACATCCTAACTGGAAGTCATCTGGGTTATGAGTGAAAAACAATTTCAATTTAGTTCAAGAGAAGCTAGGTTACAGCTAGGGCAAAGATATTTTTAGAGATTGTTCTGGGAAAGTGTTGAGGACGTAGCAGTGTGATGAATACAAACCAGAAGCTCAGTATGCACACTAGGAGGGTATTCATGAAAAAGTGAAAACGGACCCTGAATAGTTTTGTAGATGCGGGGAACAGAGCAGTATGCAAACTACAACACAGAAGAACTTCTTAGTACATGAGATACCGACAGGGATCCCAAACCGATACACCCCATTGCTGCCTTGGTGTCAGAAAAACAAGAGAGGCAAAAATACTTCTTGGGGTTGTCAATCTTAGAGACCAGCTTTATGGAATTGCAGCTGATGGATAGTTTTTGGAATGGTTTGTTGATATTTTTTATTTCAAGGCACTCTTATACATGTTGCCTATTTCATCAACATGTGACACTTTTTCCCCCACACAAATATATCGATATTGTTAAGGAAATTAGAATGAAAATGTAAATTTACTTTGGTAGGAGAAATTAAAACCTATGCATTTTTTGTTAGCATGCTTTCCATACATGAACGTTTTGAAATGTCATTGCAGTTCTATGTATAAATGTAGATTTGTTAAATTTTTGCCACTGAATTTCATATGATATGAACAAACGATGTCGGCGTGTTAAAAATGGTTATCTGGTTATCTGTTTTAGAAGGCCATAGTTATTCATGATCTTCGTGACTTTGTCATATATGAACTAAATTTTGATTTTATAAACAATAGCTTCTGAATAAGTTTTTGTGAAGTGTTTGCTCACTGAGTTTTCTTGCTGTCTTTACCTGTCTTAGTGTTAGGGAGCTGTTTGATATTTATAGCAATTGTTTCTTATTTGATACATAAGATTTTCAAACCAGCGTTCTGTATATAGTTCTCAAGTTTTGTGTGTTTTAACTTACCATTCTTCCTAGATGTATTATATACCACGTGTGAATCATTTATAAGCAGCTAAAGAAAACTAATAAAAAGAACCCGCAGGGCCTGGCGCAGCAGCGTAGAGGCTAAAGTCTTTGCCTCGTCCGCACCTGGGATCCCATATGCGTGACAGTTCTAATCCTGGCAGCCCTGCTCCCCATCCAGCTCCCTGCTGAATGGGAATCAGCAGATGGAAGTGATGGGGAGTGAATCAGCAGATGGAGATGGTTCTCTCTCTCCTTTTCTCTATAAATCTGACTTACCAATCAAATGAAACAAATCTTAAAAAAAAACCTAAAAAAGTTATTTGTAACTATATCCTGTATCTCCCCTATATGTAGTCTCATTCCTAGCAGGAGAATGTTTAAGCAGTTTCTTTTTTTAAATTCCACGTGGTAAGCAGTGCTGTGGCAAGTCCCACTGCCTCCTGCCATGCGGACATCCCATGTGGTGCTGCCTCACGTCCTGGCAGCTCCACTTCCAGTTCAGCTCCCTGTTAATGGCCTGAAAAGAGCAGCGAGTGATGTTCCAAATGTGTGGGGCTGCCATCCATGGGGGAGACACCGATGAAGCTCTTGCCTTCTGGCTGCGGCCTGGCCCAGCCCTGAGGCTGGCAGCCCTCTGGGGAGTCAGCCTGATGATGGAAAATCTTTCTCCCTGCCTTTCCTTCGGTCAGTACTTGTGAATTTCAAATAAATAAATAAATCTTTCAAAAAGAAATAAAATGAAAATGGCATGTGTTTTCCCGTTTAACTCCAGGTAACATAGTTTAAAATTTTATATGTCACCTGCTTTACTTATTGCTACTTAAGCAACTAAAGTGTTAAAAGTTTACTGCAGCTAAACTAATTTCCTTGATGTAGATTTTATTTTCTTCTTACCGAGTTGTCATTTTTAAGTATATTTCTTCCTGACTGATCAATGTTGGATATTATTTTTGCTTTGATTTCACAGTTAGTTGCTATCAGTTCTGCATTTAATTGCACATTTTCACCCTTTTACAGTTCAGTTTCTAGTATGCCAATTGTTACTTTATGATAGCAACATTTCTAATATTTGTTTAATTTTGAAAATATGATTAACTATTTTTAAAATTTGTTTTGCTTGTTTTTATTGTAATGTCAGATAGACAGAGAGGAAGATCTTCCATCTGGTGCTTCCCTCCTCAAGTGGCCACAATGGCTGGAGCTGCACCGATCTGAAGCCAGGAGCCAGGAGCTTCTTCCAGTTCTCTCACGCAAGTGCAGGGTCCCAAGTCTTTGGGTCATCTTTGACTGCTTTCCAAGGCCACAAGCAGGGAGCTGGATGGATATCTATTCCCCTGACTCTATCTTTATGAAGTTACCTCAAGATTTCAGGTTCGTCCATGAAGACTAGCTACCTCACTCAGCAGAGTTGAACTACACTATTCCTGTGCTTCGAATTCTGCCAGTCACCTTGTCCATCCTATCCCTCTGGGCTTTGGAGTGGGAACACTTTTGTTTCATGACTTCTGGATTTCTGCACTGTTTTTGTGGTTTCTGCATTATAACCGCTGATATGCATTACCTGTCCTGTAAATATGCCTCCTTGTTCACTCCACTTTGAATAGTCCTGTTGGTTCTTGCAATCTAACTTTTAACATGAGATTAAATTATGAGATCTATTCTTCAGCAATATCTACACAGACTCAAGACTTTCCTCCAGTGTCTGAACCTAGTATCCACAGGATAGAAATGTGAAGACTATCCGCAAAAAATACTTCACTGATAATTCTTTTTATAGCTTCATTTACTGCACTGTTTATTCGAGAGAGAAAAAAAGTGGTTTTTTTAAAGATTTATTTTATTTTTATTGCAAAGTCAGATGTAAAGAGAGGAGAGAGAGAGAGGAAGACCTTCCGTGCGATGATTCACTCCACAAGTGGCCACAATGGTCGGTGCTGAGCCGATCCGAAGCCAGGAGCCATGGACTTCTACCAGGTCTCCCACGTGGGTGCAGGGTCCCTAGGCTTTGGGCCATCCTTGACTGCTTTCCCAGGCCACAAGCAGGGAGCTGGATGGGAAGTGGAGCTGCCAGGATTAGAACCGGCGCCCATTTGGGATCCCGGGGCTTTCAAGGCGAGAACTTAAGCTGCTAGGCCCCCACGCCAGGCCCGAGTAAAAGTTTTATTAGTGGCAGGAAACCTAGTATGCAAGCCACTACCTGATTCCTCCCAGGTGCACACGTATTGGAAACTAGATAAACAGAGAAGAGCCTTAAACCCAGGCACTCGCATAGAAACACAGCTTCCAACTTTGTTCCATGAACCATCCAGGACCCTCTGAATGAGCCTGAGAAACCTGCAGAAGATGGTGCATGTGCTGGGTACCTGCCGTCCATGTGGGAGACCAGACTGGAGTTTCCTGGCTCCTGACATCAGCTTGGCCCTGCTTTTGCAGCAACTTGAAGAGTGAACCAGTCGATGGACAATCTCTGCTTTTCCTACGACTGTGTCACTCCTTCAAATAAATAACTCTTTCAAAAAAAGAAAAAAAAAAACTCTCGAATTTGGCTGCAAGATAATCTTTATTCAGAGTCCATTCAACTGACTGTGCTCAGCTACTGTACTTGTGAGATCCACAGCAGCATTCACATCAAAGTCTCCTCTACTGTGTCTTCGAATAAATGATTCAACATGGCAGGTGCAACCGAACCAAAGCAACTGTTTCCAGTGCAGAACTCCTATGAGCAACCTAAGCGTGAGGAACTCTGAAAGGGCTGCCTGGGACTTTCTTTTGAAGCTCAACTGCAATTAGATGTTGTGTTTGTCCAAATTTTTCTTTACCTACCCCCCTGCTTCCACAGTTGTCGAATCTGTATCAGGCCAATGGCTAATGGACCTTCTCTTGCTCTCATTCAATTTATCTTTCACGGGCATTTAACCCAATAATATTCTTGTTTTCCTGTTTCCATCTTTGTGCCTCCCTTTTTCAGAGCTCATGCGCTGACTCAACTAGTCATTTTTGGTGTGTCTAGATGAAGTATAATAACATACTTGTCTGATAAAGTTTTCCATAGTTTTTGCTGGACTTTTCCCTGAACAAGAGGACAAATTTAAAGTTCATGTCAATGGGAAGGAGAAGTTAATTGACAGGCTCATATTTGTTTCTGTAGCTGGGGAATGGGCCAGCCGGCTGTCAACTTTGTGCAGGATGTATACTGATCCAGAGGGAGAGAGACCAAGAACACAATTTGCGATGTGGTTACATGGTTGAGAAGCAGGAAGACCCTTCATGGTGCAAAATTCTTGTATAGCTTTTCCTCCCACTTTGGATCTATACTTCTGTAAGTTCTAGAAAAATCTCTGCCACGACAAACTGGGGGTTGCTTTTATACTACTTTTCAGTTTTTTTTTTTCTAAGATGTATTGAAATAATTACAAAGTGAGTGTATGTGTGTGTGAGAGAGAGAGAGAGAGAGAGAAGAGAGGCAGAGAAGAGAGGCACAGAGAGGTTTCCATTAACTGGTTCATTCTTCAAGTGTCTGCAACAGCCAGGGCTGACCCAGGCTGAAGTCAGAAGAGTCATCAGCATGCCCCATGTAGGTGGCAGCTGATCAACCACTTGGACCATCTTTACTGCTTTTACCAAGTAGGGAGCTGGATTGGAAGTGGAGTCGCTAGGACATGTAGCAACAGATATATGGAATGCAAGCAGGCAGGTGACATCTTTACCCAAGACATCATAACAGATTTAGAGTGTACTAGATGAGTATTTTCTTCCTTTCCAATCTAATGTTCATTTCTGACTTCTCATATCTGATGCTATTGTTTTGAGACTATTGCCCCAAGAATGAATTCGAAGACATTTCATACAAGACTTAGGATAATAAGCGAATTTGAGTATTATAAATCTACATACACCAAACTATAAAACATGATATTCTTGATATCCATGGTTTAGTTGTAAAGGAAATAATTACCTAAATAAGTTCATTAATTAGATCTCAAGAGGCAGGCCTAGAAGCATGAGAGTGGTTTTTAAAACAAATTCATTCTGGGAGCACTGTAATAAGAGCAGTAACAAGAATTGCAGGATATCCATGGAGTCTTTAAGTGAAATTCATCAAGTGAAATTCACATGTATAATTAATATGATTATTTTCCTTTTTATGCTAGCTGGAAATTGGAATTGCATAGAGCCAGACCCTCTGAAATAGGAAGTAAACGTCTCAAATGGCACCCCAAAATTGGTTGAGCCAAAAGGTCCCTCTGAAATGAAGCTTTTATTTGATAAGATTTCATTTTATTACACAGAAAGCACTGACGTTTCCTACACTGCTTCGTTTTAGGGAAACAAAAAAAAGATCAAACGAATGACTAAACAGACGCTCATCACAATCAAATGTTTTGCAAAAGGTTAAGAACGCATTAGATTAAACAATAGAATTTTACAGTCTTTAAACATTGTTAGCATCAGAAATTCAGAACCTGAAGTACAGAAAATTTAAAGGCCACTCCTTCTGGCCAAATATATTCTGCAAGATGATTGTTGGAGGAAAAACTGAGACTTCTAATTTGTGTCCTTTTTTTTTTGTTTTCCCCCCATAGAGCCACACTGTAGTTATGTAAAGGTATTTTAATTCATGTATTTCCAAGTACAGAGAGTTATTTCTTCATAAGACATTTTCTATTATATTATTGACGGTAGAAAACGAATTACAGAGATATTAAATGATGTCTCTCCAGAATTCTTAGGTTAAAAAAGTGTGTTTTTGCTATTCTACAGAGCCACCTCCTTATAGAGATTACTTTGAAAACTATTCACTTTTTGCTAACGTCAAGTTATGCAAGGTAAAGAGCTTGTTCTAAGAAATGTGACTTCAAAAAGATCATATGCAAAAGCTCTGTATCTGGCATATTGGCCACAGAATAAATTCAATCAGTTGAAACTTTTTGAGTCTTGAGGCAAGAAAAAAAAAGAATCAATGACTGATTTAAAATGAGAAAGCTGTGTAGTGTTAACCACCAAGGCACTGGTGAGGTCATAAGTTAAAAATGAGTGCCATGTTTAGCTACACTGAACTGAACGAAAGTAGTGCCAGCTTGAGATGCTTATAAATTCCCCTTAAAATATTGTGGTTAACTGCTCCAAAGAATGTGAAAGTTGATTTAAATAAGTTTCCAGAAACTGAACTGTTTATTCCAACCTTCTCCAAAAACCTTTGATATGTAAATCGATTTGGAAACAAAGATATTTTTGCCTCTGAATGTTTCCATCCTCTGGGTGTGCTAATTGGCAACCTTGGAATAATTTCCTTGATTTAAGAAATGGGCCTAAGTTTGATTTTGTGAAGGTCAGGTTGAGATAAAGAGATTTAATTCAGTCCAACCAGAATGAAACTAATTGGCATTATACTTCACATAGGAAGTAATAAGATCTGGTAACAGACACATATTAGTTAAAACTCCGTGTGGCAAGGTCACCCAGGCCAGGTCATGGAGCCTCTAGGAGCTTCAGTTTCAGCGTCTGTGCAATGAGTACACTCATGCTTCCGTTCTGATTTTCAAATGACGTAGTGACTATAGACATGAAGCGTTTGGTTCTGACCTGTACTTCATCACTGATACTCATACATGTGTTTATTTTTGTGCAATGGTGATGATTGTGATTGTAAGAGTTTGACAGTGGTGCACACTTGATACATTAAAAGTGAAATGTAGTCCCTAAAACAGCCAAAATCATATAACTCAGAGTGCAATAAAGAAATAAATCATTTCAATAGATCATGTTTTACTTGAATGTATCAGGGGAGATTTACTGCTTATTTCCTACACCAATAAGGAAAAGGTGTGCCAGCATGCTTCAGTGTGATCCCTGGATGTGCATTGAAAGACTTGGGTCCCGAGCGCTCAGTAACAGTGTTTCCCTACCTGATTCCAGGCAGAGCAACACTGAGTGAGTCACACTGCAATGTTGCTGTTGCTTTCTGTAGCCGATTCCGTTCAGACAAGCCACTGCATCTGTGATGCAATTTGTTAGATATTCTGAGAATCATCCTTATATCCATGCTGGCTTATGGGGTATATAAGGCCAACAATACAAAAGTCCTCTTACAGATGCCGAGTTTATTTTTGCAAATTATTTTTCTTTGGAGTATGTTGCCTTACTTTGAATACAAAGCCATGTTAATGAGTCTCTCTGTTCATAGATAAGTCATGAGTCATCTCAGAATCTGATCTTCTGTCAACTAGGCATAGATAAATCGTGCCAGATTTTACTCAGCCCAAACAGTCTATTCTCCTATCCCGAGGGTTCCAGAAGGCAACGGAATCACAGGGCTTGGTCTTTTCAGGTTTCCCCAGCTCTTCTTCATGAAACTTGCCATATGAGCAACAGCTGTGTTATTTTTTCAACAAATAGATTTGCACTAAAAACATCAGCAGTGGCATTTTCAAACAAACAATTAAATTAAAAGTTTGGCAAGCCAGGAGGAGAATAGTGGGAGCATTAAAAACAGCATCTTTCACCACTTCCAGTCAGCCTTCCTTGATCCTGGACATCAGTGGCCATTGGTTGCATGTGCTGATTACTTACTAATTACCAACAAAATAGAAAGGGTTGCAACTACTGATACTTTTAACTTGCTGCTGCTTCTTTTCTTTTCTTTCTTTCTTTTTTTTTTTTTTTTAGCAACCATAATCCAAGATCTACTCTTTAGAAAGTTTAAAAGTATGGTGCAGTTGACCACAAAAACAATGTTGTGCAGGAACCATAACTTTTCTTAGAAGACTGTGACTTTATGTTTATTATAGCAATTTCCTAGACCTTCCGTTGCCTATCTTCCCTGGTAACTGGCATTCCACTCTCCTTGCTGATGTTTGTTACTTTAAATACCCCAAATCAAAATCATCCCACAGTATTTATCCTTCTGTGAATGACTCATTTCACTTAGGGCAGTATCCTTATGTTTCATGCTTACTGCAGCGTGTGATACACTTCTTTCTAATCCAGGGTTGAATACTATTTCATTGGAAGTATGTAGTCGTGATGGTTTAAATGCTTTCAACATTTGATTGCTCTGTTTGCTGTGATGAAATTTGCTGGAGTCCCACTTGGATCTTTTAACTTTTGTTAGCTAGACTTTTGGTGTCAAATATGACTTGGCTGCCCACAGCCTTGGCTTTTAGACCATTGAGGGGTGAAAGAGTCAAGGGAAGATCTCCTTTTCTCTCTTTCTGTAATACTATCTTTAAATATGCAACAAAATCTGAAAAAAAGAATTATATTTAATTCTGTAATGGATGTAAGTTATTATTTGCGCATGATGAAGGCCACCTTTATCTTCCTGCCTACTTTTATCCAGTCCTCCAGACTCTATCAGAGTCTATGACTTTTCTGCTGTGTCTTTTTGGCGCCAGTGTCCTATGTGTATGAGTTTGGAACCACATGGTTTGAATTCACTTCTGAACTCTTATTCTATTGCTCTCTGTTTGCCTTTATGCATACAGAAGACCATGTCTTATGTGAAAAGAATTAATTCGACTTCTGGATTTGGACAACTTTCACTTGTGTTTCTTTCCTAATGTCATTTAGAACTTGACTTTTCCACTTCTGATCGGGGTCCCTGTGATAATGGTCTAGAAAAGCAGTGAAAGTCGGCCTAAGGTCTTAGGTCTTTGTGCTCCCCTGGGAGACTGGAAAAGGCTCCTGCTCCTGGCTTCAGCCCTGCTGAGTTCCAACCACTGTTCCATTTGAGATGTGAACAACCAGTGGATGAAGACTTTCTTTTACTCTGCCTTTCAAATAAGTGCTGCTTAGGACTCACAATGTGTAAGCGTACCTGTATGAATAAAATGACCAATTTTTAGTATGCTTTTGGCACAGATGGTACTTAACATGGAGACCTCAGGTTCAGTTCCTGGCTCTGTTCTTCATCCATCTCCCGGCGGAGGCACACTGCACGAGGTGGCAGAGATGGCTCAAGGGAGGGAGTCCCTACTACTCTCTTGAGAGATCAAGGTTAACTTTTTCGCTGTTGTCTTCCATCTGATCCAGTTACTTTGTTCATAGACATTTAGAGATTAAATCACCAAATGTTTGCATTTAGCCTCTTTCTGCCTTTCAAAAAATACAAATTAATTGAGAAAAAGTACTAATAAATATTGATAGGAAGGGAATGGACATTTTGTTCATTGTTTTCTATTTATTAGGCCTCCTGCCTCTCTTTCCCATGCTTGCTTCCTTCCATTCTGTTTTGTGGGTATTTTATAGTATCATGATTTGATTCCTTCCTGCTCATTTGTTTATTTTTGGTCTTTTATGGTGATTTTCTTTATGGCTAATAAGGTTCATGATATAATATTCATTTAATGTCTATCAAAAACTGAACACTGTGTACAAATTCTGTATCTTTTCTTTTGACTGCCATAATTTTTGTTGATGATGTCCAAATTACTTCATTATATATTGTGTATGCATTATCCTATTTTAGAGTTACAGCTTTTTAAAAAAATCGTTGGATTTTTAACTTCTAGAATGCAATGACAAGTGATTTATGCAATATTATTGGATTGTTACAGTATTCTATATTTACCTTTATATTTTTCTGTGATTTTGTGTTGCTGTTTAGTGCCTTTTTCAGTCTGACAGATACCTGTTAATATTTCTCATAAGGAAATCTAGAGTGGGTCGACCCCCTCAGTATTTAGCTGGGCAATTCTATTTCTGTTTCATTGCTGAAGGATGATTTTAATAGATACGGTATTTTACGTTTTTCTTTTATCCTTTTGAATTGTTTTTCCCACTCTCTTACATCCTGCTGGTTTCTTTAGATAGTCTTATGGAAGTTTCTTTAAATGTAACAAGTTACTTTTCTCTTTCTGCTCTCAAAACTCCATTGCCTTTGCCTTTTAAACAGTGTTTTCTGATCAAACTCTGCTTTATATATCAGCATCCATACATTTCATAGACATAAGAGTTTCCAATGTTTATAATGTTAAGTCCCCAAGGTAGACTTATCAGATAAAATTTTGTTATTCAAGAATATCCATTATATCGTGTGTTGATAAAAATATGCTAGAATGTCAAGGTTTTAGTGCAGTATTTATGAATTTAATTAGAAAGGAATAGTTTATCTGCTTATAAATATTAGACACTAGATATCAGATTCCTCAGAGGGCTATTAGTGGCATTACATTCCCTGAATTACTTTTAGGAGAGTTATTAAATCAATCATCCACACATGTTGGTTAATGCATTTTCAAGTCTTCATAACTGATGTTTTGTTAACTTATTGTCCATGAAAAACTCAGGCTAACAGAGTCTAGTCCTACATTCCTTTTAATTACACAGTTTTTATTTGCTCATCAGTTTCACAACTCAATAATTGTCTCATTATTTTCTCTGTAATGTTGCATAAAATCTCTGAATTGGTTTCATTTCCGGTTATATAAACTTTCCAACTAAAAATGTGCAGTGCCAACTTCCTCCCAGTTTAAAATTATAAGGCAGGAATATTATTTTCCTTATGTTTGTAATGTAGCCAATCATGAATTTAAACACATGTCGTCAACTGTTTCCATGACAAACCAGTTCTCCACATTTTGATAAAGCAATTTATCCTAGAGAATTACCATTTACTTGAATGTTATTTATCACCCTTTACAATGGCTTGCTTCGGGGCTGTTTAGTATAATAATTTAAAAATATTTGTTTATCAAAATTAAAAATATTTATTCAAAATGTACAGACAGGTAGGTGTAGAGATAAAGAAAAGGAGGGAGAGAATGAAGTAGAGAGGGAGAGAGAGAGGAGATAAAAGAGAGAGAATCTTCCAATGCTGGTTCATTCCCCAAGGTTACCCAACAGTAAAACCTAACTTTTTGTAATGTGTTTAATGAGTTTCTTTTTTTACATGTGAAGTGCTAAACAAATAAGTAAAAAGTTATATTGGAGAAAGCATTTTTGGCACTGTGTTGGGCCACTCCCTATAAAATTGGGGTTTCATATGACCTCTAGTTCCAGCTCTTTTAATCCATCTCTTTCTACTGCATCTGGGTAAGTAGCAGAAGATAGCCCAAATACCTGGGCTCCTGTCATCCTCACTGGAGACCAGGACGGAGTTCTGGGGTCCCAGTTTTGACTTCATTCAGTCCTGCTTAAGACTTTGATTATAGCACCTGCATCCTATATGGGTGTTCATTTAGAGCCTGCCTTTTCCACTTCGATCCCGGTCTGTTATAATGGCTGGCAATGAAACAGAACATGAAAGTTTCTCTCTGTGTTACTCTGCTCTTGAAATCAATACATAAATATTTTTAAAAGACTTAAAAAGGCGTAAAAACAAAAGCATAAAGAAATGTGATGCCTAAATAAATAGTGAGTCTAATTGGAACTGAAGTATCTTATCAGGGTTATTTTATAATGGATTTATGAATACTTCAATACTTCAATAAACACTTTGAAAGTAATGTTAACATGATAACTGCTGAAATGTTGATGTAAATAAATCATTAGTTTTCTTAAGATTTTCAATTTGAGGTTGTATTTGCTAATATCACAACCACTTGAATGATTTCAAGTTCTTGAAAATTGCTCCCATGATAGAATTCAGACAAGCATAAATGCTGAGATTTTTTTAGTCATTTATGTCACTCTTATTGTATCTGTTCTTTTCCCTCTGGTCCAAACACATCTGCATGTAAAAAATCAGTGCCTTTCAATGATTTTCCTAAAAAATACCAGCATACAGTTTCTGTGAGTGGCGAAGTTGACTAAATGATTGGAATGTTAAAGCTTAAAATTGAATGATGTTAGCATTTGTTAAAGATTTTAGTTTTGCAACAGTGAACTTTAATGGCCAAATCTCTTCAATCATCTTCCTGATGTGACGTCAGCTGGTCCCCTAATCCCAGTGACACCTGTTGAAGCTCTGTCTCTCGCCTGTACTGTGCATGACAGTGTTTCTTTCAGCTCACCACTCATCAATGTGAGTGCAGATCTGATGAAGCCCTGATTTCTAGGTGTCACTTTTTCTGCATTATAGCCTTTCAAACTGCTTTGTTGCAAATCTCTTGCTTTCCTACCACTTTCAGTAATTATATACTTATTTAATATGACCTTATGCGTTTGATGACAAATTTCTCATTTTTTTTTCACAGCAAACCATCAACATATCTAAGCAGATAGGTTAAGTCAGTATTTCTTCAAGTGTTTGATAGGAGTGGGCCAGTGATGTAGCTATCCAAACTTTCAACTTTGAAGCTTGATCAAGTCCTATGTTCCTCATGAAATCATCCTAGGCACACTGATTTACTGTATTTTCCCCTTCAAATTTACATTTTTGAAGTTTTTATGCATTTGATAATTTTTTCCCACATATTGATGATTGATTTATGAATACTGGGTTAATGTGCGAATATATGATAATTCCCAAAATATCGTTTTTGCTAGGAACATTTCTGAGACTGCTTGGCTTGGTTGCAACTCAAGTTTCCTTTGTCATTTCACTTAATTGGACTTGCTTTTCCATATCCAGTCACAAACAACATTAAGAGATTTTTAACGAAAATCAAGAGCCAGGCTTTTCGAAAGGGGAAATTGTTTACTTTAAGAGGCACAATATATTTATTTCTGTTCTTTCTAACAATGATGATCTTTGGCAGTTCAAAGATCGGTCTTTCTGTTCTTACATTTTCCATTCCCTTCTAACAGGAATAATGCATTAACAAATTTTAGCAACACACTTTCATCTTTGTCTTATATACAGAGTCATCAGCATTCCTAAGAACGAGTTCTGGGACTGCGTACCACGATTCATGCTGCTCTTTCCCACCCACATGCAGTTCAGAACATTTTAATTCGATTAACTAAGCAAGCCCATGTTTCAAATATTATTTCTGACTGAATCACATTTTAGCAATTCCATTGATTTACTGTACAATGCCATTGTGTAAATGACTTACATGCACTTTTAAAAAAAAACTTATTTATGTATTTGGAAGCATTACAGAGAAGGAGTGACAGAGATTTTATACCCTCTGGTTAACTCACCAGATAGCAGCAGCGGCAAGGACTGCCCAGATCAAAGGCAAGAGCTTCACCCAGGTCTTCACGTGCGTGGCAGGTGCTGAAACATGTTGAACATCCTCTGTTGTTGTTGTTTTTTTTTTCTCCAGGCCACTGGCAGGGAGCTGGATCAGAAGTGGAATTGCTGGGACACAAATTGGCACCCATATGTCATACCGGCATAACAGGTGGTAGCTTCATTTGCTGTGCCACAAGGCTGGCCCCTGAATATTTAATTCAGCTCCCACCGTTCCTCACAAGAAAAGGCTCTGCACTGCATCTACCTGATGAAGAGGCACATGGAGGTAACTAGAAATCACATCGCAGGTGGTGGAAAGGAACGTCATATCTAGGTTTGACTGATTCTGCAAACAGCTGCAACTTCATGCTATGCTGCTTGACTCAGTGTAAAGCAGATAATACATTTATTTTGCTGTATAGTTGACTAGGTGCTTATACTTTAATTCACATAAAAACTTGATGAACATAAGTTTTGTTCTCCCCATTGTATAGCTGAGGAAATTGAGGCTATATTGTGTGATTTTCCTGGAGCATCACAAGCCTGAACTGGAGTTTTCGATACGAACATAAGTAGAATTTTATTTATCTTTAGTTCTCTGCCTCATAAGTACACAAGGAATTTCTAATCAAATCATGCACACGTGAGCATATATATATTCCAGGTGACCTTATTCAAAAAGAAATCTTTATCATTACATAAATAATGAATGCAAACACCAAGCTAATGAGATTTGAGCTGGGCACAAACATTGGGATAACTATATTTTGACTAAATACAAGCAACAAGGGAATTACAAAAGGTCCTGCACAAGAACTTCAAAGGAAATATGCTGTCCCTATTAAGATCCGTTAATATAAACTTATCTGAAACAGAATGCCTGCTATGGGAATTTTCTATGGCACGCTCACGCACACATCCTTGCCCACAAGGCAATCTGAGACACAGGATAAAAATAATGGAAATTTCAGGTGTTAAACGAGCCACCCTGGGGCACGGCTGCATAGTCCCTTGAATGCTGTGAAGGAAATATGTGGAATGCGACAAAGAAAATTAATTAAAATGGGCAATAAAGAGTGCCAGGTTCAAACAAATTGTGGCCTCTAGCACATACCACTTCTATACCTGCTGGCCAGACTTCATGAGATCCAGACAACTTAAAGCATGGCTTTATGTTTTAATGGGGAATGGAGATTTTCATGTTCCTTAGCTATTTGGAAGCCTATATGGTGACCACCCTACTTTTGAGAATTCTAAGAAGAACACTTTATTGAAGCCACATTGTAGTTTCTTACATATAAACTGCTAAATGCTCAACTCAATTCCATTTGGAAGTTTTTAGTAAGGCTTTGAATTTAAAAACAATAATTTTTCTGTTGTCAAAGAACACTAAAAAAAAAAACTCTAAGCTTATTTGTATGAAAGTCCATGTTTTCAATAATCATTTCAGTATTCCTTTGGATTACTGTTTCAAAAAATATCTTCTGATTCCACTATTTTAATCCCATTTCATAATATTTTTAATGTCTATTTTCAGCAATGGATAGAAAATTATTTTACATTATTTGGCTAATATACATAAAATATTACTACCAGCTTCTCTTTTCTCCATTGTGTGGTACTGCAACATGCAGTACCAACATAGCTGACCTAACTTCCTGCCTTCTCCATATTTTCTGTTAATATTTCACCCTGTCACTTTCAGGACTGTGACTATCTGTAAGTGAATTCAAATTTATATCCATCAAAATGGCATGTTTGCAGAGCCAAATAAACTGAAGCATTCAAATAATTTATGCCTTGTTATGTTTGGTGATAAACAGACACTTTAATTAAGCTGGAGGCTGAAGCTTTTAAAAATTTCTGCCTGGATTTTATCACCCAGAAAAGCAAGAGGTTCTTGGCGCACAAGAGGAAGAATCAGAAGGACATTATCTACACGTTGAGATGCAGTATGGATTCAGGCTTTGCTCTCTTTATGAAAGAACAGATCAAAAAAGGTCCGATTCAGCTCTCATAAGACATCTGCTAAAACTTGATAACAAAAGGGACATTTTTAGTGTTTGTTTTCTCTGCTGAGCCAAAACTCAAAGATTTTGGGAAATGGTGGGGAACTCCCATTAGTGATCACCATTACGAAAGCACCCACCCATGAAGGAATTTGTCTCTAAATCCTTTGGAGTGACATGGTCTGCTATATGGTAGCTAAATGGAGTCCTGGGCTGGGGCAGTGCAGGGGAATAAACCTGGAGCCCCATGTTCTCCGCTGGCTGCAGTGGAATGACAGCCTGGTTCATCTCCATTAGTGGTTAAAGCAATGCAAAGCCTCAGGACTGTATTCTGGGCAACTTCTGTCTTCTAAATGCATTGCAATCCCTGTGTGTAACTCTTAGTTTTCAATATGATGTTTTCCTTTTGCCCAAAGATTTTACATATTATTAATATATGACACTAATATAAATAACTTATTATTAGCTGTGAATTAAGACAATAGGTCAACCTTTTCCTAAAAAGTTTTGCTAGAGCTGCCATAACAAGATTTCACATAGCCTAGACAACAGTTCATTGCTGAGGCCTCACGCCTCAGCTTGTAGCCAGCTGTTGGTTCTCTGTCTCCATAGGCTTTTCTTTTGGGGCATGTTCTTCTGGTATCTTTATGTTCCTCTGGTATCTTTATGCCTAAGCCAACAGCCAAATTTTGAAATTTAAATCAAGCAACACTTTATTTTCTGTCTCCAAATACAGCTACATTATGAGATAGTAGGGATTAGAGACTTAATATGTGCATTTCAGGGTACACTGGAACACTAGAAATTGAAGTTCAAAAGACTGCATTTAGCACAAACTTTTACAAAACACTTTATTTTTTGGCTGGTTCATTGCACCCAGAGATAAATGTTTATGTGGATGTGAGATAACGTAAACATTTCTAAACTTTTCCACATATTTTTTTTTCAAGTTTCTGTTTCCTTTAATGCTGTCTTTATACTCTCTATGAAATATTTATCCCAGGTCTGATTTTAATTATCCAAGGGATGAAGAAAATGTCAGTGTTATGGTATGATTATATATCAAAAAGTGTTTATTTTCAGACTGAAAAATAATCCATACTTGCTTAAAATGTTATTTGACCAGGCATAATAAATATAGATATTGGTTTTTCCTCTCTTCTCAGTCTCTCATAAGAAGTAATCAATCCATGTATGTATTATCTATCTATCTATCTATCTATCTATCTATCTATCTATTTATCATCTATCTATCTATATCTATTCATCTATTACCTGTATAATATGTCATTGTTTGTAACCCTGATCCTGACCCTGTTTGGGGAGAAGAATTAATAAGACATATTAGCATGTAATAAAAACTAAAAATAATTGAGCATCTTTGTTTTAGTCTTTCCTGGCTGTCTTTGATATGGCTAAAAATATCTATGTTTTTCTCCAGGCACACTCCCAGATATCTAGACCTATGCCTTCACTATAAGAGTTCACCTTCCTATTGACTGTCCCTCAAATCCAGTCCATGCTGAACTGCTCATGTGTCCTGCATCATCTCAGTTGTCCCTGGATTCAGATGCATATTTGTGCATCAGCTTCTTGGTTTTCTTTGCGTCTTCCGGTGACTACTAAAACTCTGTGCATCAGCGGAGGGCCAAGAAACTGATCAAGAAAGCAAGAATTTTCTTTCCCAGGAAAAGGCAGACATACTTAAAATCAGATATATTCTTTGATGTTTGTCACATTTTTTGTGTGTTCATACAAACATAGATATACTGATTTATCATGTAGTTTTCTAATTTACAGTGATGTCATTGAGGCTTCCATTTTATGTCTACTTAAGAGAGGCATGTAGATTAAAAAATGTATTTAGAAATAAGCAATAACCAATACTTCATTCAGGAAGAGTTCTCTCTTTTATATGTTATAATAAATTTTCTAAAAGAAAAAGCAAAGAACATCTTAAATTTCATGTAACCCCTATGTCAGAAAAGAAGGGATTTATGTAGGGACAAGAGCTTTAAATGAAACTAACAGACAAAGCAAAAACTTTAGGTACAGGTCTCAGCTGGTAAAATAACTTTCTGATGAATAAACAAGACAAGGAAATAAACAACTCTTCTGTAGAGTTGAATTGGAGCCAGGTGTGGGATTTGTGGAGCATGAAAGTCAAAGCAGTTGAGATAGCAATGATAGGCTTGGGGTAAGACATGAATCCTTTGTAGTGCTAGCGTGTCATCCGATTCGCTTAGTTTTTTTAAAGTTGACACATCACACATTGTTGAAATGATGTGCTGCATGAACTTGAGCATACTCAGGAAAATACTAACAAAGCTAAGGACTCTGCCTCTTCCTCATGAGTCACCAACGCTAATAACAACCAAGAAATGTAGATCCATCTGTCTGGAGGAATTTTCAAACTTGTCTAAATGTTGTGAACATGTTGCGAACAGCACCATGTCAGCTGAGAAACTTGAAATAATGTTTGTAAAAGCAATATGCCAAAAATTGAGATAAGGAAGACATATATTTGTATTTCGATACAGTGACATTTTAATGAAATGAAAGCAGCATCATTCAGAATATTTAAAAGCTTGGGGCCTCATCACATGTATCAATTATTACTGCAGTTGAACTTGGCCCCAGAATGACATCACAAAGAAGATGAAGTCTGTAACATGTGTGGTATACAATAATAGGAAGGAAACAGGATTGTGCCACTTGGTGCAATATTTGAGGTTGTTGGAGTCTCTTTGAGACAGAGTGTACTTCAGTCAATCCTGTGTGGATAGGAATATAGAGGAAAAGAAGTGGGGGGGCAGGAGCATGTTAGATTGGGAGGAGGGTAAGAAGGAGGAAAAAGGGTAGGGATAGGAAGTTGGTGAATTCAAAGTAACATTTAACAGTTTACTGAAAATACATTGCTTAATGTAAGAAATAGTAAATAAACTTTACAATAGGCGATTTATTGCATCTGATCTAGTGAACAATATATAAGTGATTTAGGTAAAATTTGCAATCTTGCAAAAATCAAATGTCAGAATTTAATTATTCTTTAATTTCATTTACAATCATGTTTGCTATGGGAATGTGCCTATCATTTTTTCTCTAAACGGAGGAAAACTGTGGCCAATCACCCCGGCACCTGCCCTGCTGCCTGGAGGGCATGGCTTAAGCCTCACCTTCTCCATGGCCCGATGCACAGCTCTCACACCAGCAGGTGGAGTGTGATATCCAACATGGCTAGAAGGTCAAGGGAGGTACACCTGGAACATGACCTCTGACGTGACCGGAAGATCTAGGGAGACAGACATGTCATACAGCCAATTACAGCGTCTTTGGTGGGTGTGGGGTCTGCTGGAAGTCTCCCTCCAGCCCGCGCCTTCCTTACCCTTTAAAACCTGGAACCTGTGTCTAATAAAGCGGACATTCCTCACCAGCTTGTCTCCGGTTGTTCTTGAGGCCGAAGGCCACCGGCTGCCTCACCCTCGGTGAATTTGGGGCCTGCTGGAAGGTCTAAACCTCTGAGAGAGAGAGAGAGAGAGAGAGAGAGAGAGAGAGATAATGACAATAATGGATGAATGATAAATCAATTGATCAATTGACAGATAAGATACTGTGATGACAATTTATGTTAAATTGTCTAGACCACAACATATTCAGGTGTTTGATCAAATGTTATTATTGTGTGCCAGTGAGATTGCTTTGCGTGAGATTAACTTTTGAATCATTAAAGACCGAGTGTCCTACGACCTCGCTCAACGTGGAAGTGCCCCATTCAGAAGCTGAAGGCCAGCGCAGAACTAATGCAGAGAAGGTTTCGTCTCTGCTCAGCTGTCCTTGAACTTGGGTGGGTCTGATCTTTCCTTTGCTTCATGCTCAGATGCTGGCTGGAATCTACAACATCTGTTTTCTTTTTACTCAGGCCTTTGGAATCAAGGAAGTATACCCTTGGTTTTCCTGAATTTACAGCCTCAGAACAGTGGAGCTTGGAACCTCGACACCTCCATAACCATGTGAGGCAATTTTGAGTACATACGTCCTATTGGTTCTATTTCTCTGAAGTGTCCAGAATTTTAGTTACATACACATACATTAATTAATGGAGAAATATAAAAGAAATATAACAAAATAAAAAGGTTTTTTATATACATGCTATAAACACAACTGTTTCTACTTTATCTTATTCAAGTGTATTCAGTTTAAGATTATTTATTTGAAAATAAAGATAGAGGACAAGAGGGCAGTTATTTCAGTCCTCAAGTGTCCTCAGTCGTTAGAGCTGGGCCAGGCTGAAGCAAGGAGCCAGGGTTTTCATCTGGGTCTCTTGTGTTGGTGGCAGTTCGCTCCAATATATTCTTTTAACTTATTCATTGATATAATCTATCCAATAATCAGTTATCTTTGGGTCTGTAGTATCTACCAGGCTCACAAACTGAAATTACTACCTACAGTGAAAGAAAATAAGCCCATAGATGAAGGGTGCTATACCAGGGTAAGGCTTATGGCACTCCTGAAGGAAAGAATTGGCTAATTCACACTGGCGAACCTGGCTGAACTTTTGAAAAGAGATGAACTCGGTAGTAATGCTGAACATTTATTGTCTCCCCTGGAAATCTCTAGTGAAAGAGTGCATAGCAACTCTTAAAATTATAATGATTTGTTCCATGCTAACTCTCAAGCTACCCCAGAGCCTCAACTTGTTCCACCTTTGTCATAGAAAAAAGGAGACAAAATTGAAGAGTGCACCACCTTGTCTAAAAGGTGCTTTGTTCCTGCTGCTCAGAGTCACTGAGATCTTGCTGGAAAACCACCCTCTGTAATGATCTTTGTACCCGCGCAGTCAAATCCTACTTCTTTGAGGTAAGAATGTCTGCACAATTTACTGAAGCTTTCGGCAGGGTTATGTTGGCCTAGTAGTTAAATAGTTATGTTAGGAATAAAAAAGTACTTAATGGTTTATTGGAAAGTCAATGGCATAATGTGTGAGGTATACTAAAAGTGTCAGAATTGCATGCAATTTTCCACACATAAAATAGCATAATATCCTACAGGTGTCACCCCATTGATTTTTCACAAGCTCTACTCATTAGTAGAATTTTTCAAATCACGATGTCCTGCATATTAATCAGAGATGTTTATTCAGGTAACCAAGCTAGGTGAGCAACAAGGTAGGTTCTGAAAAATGTATTAAACACCAAGAACCCATTATGATTTGTAGTAAACGCTAATATTTGTGTTTGTTATGGTCACTTTGTATAGCATGAACTGACTTGGCTGTTGTGTTTTCCACTGTCAAATGAAATTTTTTGTTGCAGTTCAGACATTCTTTCCAGCTAACTTCTCATTGTTCTATGTTAACTATCAAAATAAAGATCATGTAAACACAAGCTATAAGTCCTGAAGAGTAAGCTTATTGTTTTTATTTGAAATTATACTTGATTTTCAGTGGATGTGTATCTTTTCTGACTACTTTCTTCCCTGTGGATGGACATGCTTCATGCAATTTCTCCAGTTCTCACTGGAACCTAAATCCTCATAAAAATGACTCTCACTTATTTCACCAAAATTAAAATGAAAACATTCTCTGAATGTTTTTGTAATTTTAAAACAAGGTTTATATCATTTAGCATTTCTCCTATTTAAAAATGTGCAGGTTTTTTTTTAATAGCTGAGAAGTATTCCATGGAGTAGATGAACCATAGCTTTCTTATCCAATCCTCTGCTGATGGGCCTTTTGGCTGTTTCCATGTTTTTGCAATTACTGATTGTGCTGCTATGAACATAGGAGTGCATGTTGGTTTCTCATAAAACAAGTGTTCTGGATATATTCCTAGGAGTGCTATAGCTGGGTCATACGGTATGTCGATTTTGAGTTGTTTGAATATTCTCCATACTGATTGCCATAGAGGCTGTACCAATCTGCAGCCCCATCAGCAGTGGAGTAGGGTTCCTTTTTCCCCGCAACCTCGCCAGCAAGTGTTGTTGGTGTTTTTCATGTGGGCCACCCTTACTGGCGTTAGGTGGTATCTCATTGATGTTTAATTTGAATTTCCCTTATTGCCAGGGAGCTTGAGCATTTTTTCATATGTTTATTTGCCATTTGGGATTGTTCCTTTGTGAAATGTCTGCCCATTTCCCGTGCCCATTTCTTGAGTGGCTTGTTTATTTTGGTGTTTTGGCTGTTTTGTAATTCTTTGTATACTCTGGAGATTAGTCCTCTATCACCTATGTCGTGCGCGAAGATCTTCTCCCATTCTGTGGGTTGCTTTTTTACTTTGTTGATTGTTTCCTTTGCTGTGCAGAAGCTTCTTAGTTTGATGAGGTCCCATTTGTTTATTTTGGTCTTGATTTCTACTGCTTTTGGAGTCTTTTTTAGGAAGTGAGGGCCTACCCCTAAGTGTTCCAGTGTGTTTCCAACATTTTCTTCCAAAAGTTTGAAGGTTTCTGGATGCAGGTTTAGATCTTTTATCCATTTAGATTTGATCTTAGTATATGGTGAGAGATGTGGGTCTATCTTTTTGTTTCTACAGGCTATCAACCAGTTGTCCCAACAGCATTTATTGAAGAGACCTTCCCATTTGCCTGGATTATCGTTTGTCCTTTTATCAAAGATTATTTGACTGTATCTATGTGGGTTCCCTTCTGGTGTTTCTATTCTGCTCCATTGATCTTCCTCTCTATCTTTGTGCCAGTACCAGGCTGTTTTGATAACCACTGCCCTGTAGTATGTCCAGAGGTCCGGGACTGTGATTCCCCCTGCTAACTTCCTGTTCTTCAGGATGGTTCTAGCTATTCGTGGTTTTTTGTGTTTCCAGATGAATCTTTGGATCATTGTTTCCAGTTCCATGAAGAATGTTTTTGGCAATTTGATTGGAATTGCGTTGAATGTATATATTGCTTTTGGCAATATAGACATTTTAATGATATTGATTTTACCTATCCAGGAGCATGGGATGTTACTCCATCTTTCTAGATCTTGTTCAATTTCTTTTTTCAGTAGTTTGTAGTTTTCCTCAAATAGGTCTCCTACATTTTTGGTTAGGTTTATTCCCAGATACTAGTTCTTTGTGGCCAAATGGGCCAAACTGGAAACCATAATGCTAAGGGAAATGAACCAATCCCAAAAGGTTAGATACCACATGTTTGCCTTAATTTAATATGATATGATGTTAAGCATATCATGTTATGTTATGGATATTATGTCATTTGTAGTATATAAACTAAAATTGAACTGTGAATGGGGGGGTCACAGAAAGTGGTTAAGAAATCGCATTTATTTTTAACATGTTGACTGCTCAATATCATGTCAATTAATTCCATAACGATGTTAATTGTTGCAGATGGTATATTAGTGCTTTTATTTGACCGGGAAGATACTCTGCTGACTCTGCCCTCAGACCAGAGAGGGTCTTCCCAATAAGTAGTTGGACTTGTCTGGACTATGGGATGTTGGATTCTATGCTTGGCAAATTCTTGCAGGAAGGAATTTCAACTAAACTTGAACTATGGTTATGCAGCGGGATGGAGGAACCCACCATGGGGGGAGGGTGTGGGGGAGAATCCCAGATTCTATGTAATTACAACACAATGTAATTAATGAATAAATTTAATTAAAAAAAAAAACAGTACATTGCTCTCAGGACCCACCTTCAGGGTAGAGGGTAGGGGACATAGCCACATTTCATTAGCCCACTGGCTATCGCTGGCTGCACACAATAACAGAAGCAAATGTTTTTTAATCTCATTTGGCACATACTTTTTGAAGTAAAATCGTAGTTAGGTTTTTGTAAAAAAAAAAAATGTGCAGGTTTTGCTGTCAGAAGATTTGCTTTCTCATCTTTTTCAGATGTTAGCTTAGATTGGAGTGCTGTGAAAAAGGCCCATAGACTTGGTGGCTTTCAAATACTAGGTATTCATTCTCACATTTCAGAAGGGTGTGTGACTTAATCAGGATGTCACATGGTCATGTTTGGGAAAGGGCTCTGTGCTGGGTTATAGACTGCTTTTTTTTTAAATTGCACTTCTTTTTACTGTTATCATTTTATGATACAGTTCCATAAGCCCTGGGATTTCCCTTATCCCCTCCCCAAATCCCTCCCTCCTCACTGAGTTCCCCTATATCATTACTATAGTATAGTTCTTCATACAGAGTCATATGCCCATTGAGGGCATGGGCAATGGCAGAGAGCCCAGCATCCTATTGTTGAGATATAATAAACATTTCATTGGGTGTCCGTCTTTGTCTTGAAGTAGAGATGCATACTGCATTGTATCTTCACATCTGGATATGATAGTCTCCATTCACAGTTCCTATACATCCCTTAAACGAAAAGCCACAATACAAAATCAAAAACAGGAGGAAAAAAAAGAAATTAACAACACCATGAAGTTAAATAACATGCTACTGAGTGACTAATGTGTCATTGAAGAATTGAAAAAGAAAATCAAGTACCTTCTTGAAGCTGCTGTGTGATCCATGAGTCATTGAAGAATTTAATCAACCCATTGCTCAAATGACAGGACCAAATTACCACCCATTCATATTAACCCTGAATGTAAATGGCTTTAACTCATCAATCAAATGTCATGGATTAATAGACTGGATTAAAAAACAAAACCCATGTATTTGTTGCCTACAGAAGACACATTTCACCAACAAATATCAGCGGAAACTATATCTCATGGATTTTGATTTTTTTGTTCATTTCATCTCTTCAAAATACTTTCTTCTGACTAGACTGCTCTTTTCTCAGTGTGTCCTCACCGGATGATAAGTAGAACAGAGCAAAAGCAAGTTCTCTAGTTATTCTTTCTAAGCTTTACTTTTATGGCCTCATCTGATTGTACTTATATTTCAAAGATTCTGCTCTTCATATTGGTATGAGGTTTCAAAAATGAATTATGGAAGGCCATGAGGATTCAATCCACAATACAACTAATAAAGGTAAACATACATGTTATACAGTATGTATGTACCCTGACTTAATATATAACAGAAGGTTATATCTTTATATAGTGATAAACACAGTGTAAGCAATACTTAAGGTCATCAATATAACCTCTTTCTGTAATAGAAACAAATTGAAAAAATGTGTGTATGTGTAACTATAATTATGTAATAATTTGTGTAATTACTGCTATCTTCTGAAACCATACAAAAAATAAACAAATATTATGTCTTGGAATATTGTATGCGTCTAACCTACTCTTAAAGACTTATGACACAGAACTTCCCTTAAAACATTTTATCATCATCATCATCGTAATGACACATGTCATGATAACTACGGGTTAGTATGTTCTTAGCTGTATCTTCAGTGGCTTACTACTTATCTCAACTCCATGATAACTTGTAACTGACACATAACCAATTCCATTGGTTGATTTCTAATCCTTGTACTGTTAAACAATGCCTCATAAAACTTGGATTGACCTGAAATCTCGGATTATAACCTTACATATCACAATAAGGTCTTTGGAGACACATTATTAAGATTTGACTAGTTTGGATCTAGAGTAGATCTGAATCCATTGACAAGAGTCTATAAAATAGAACATAGAAACACACAGAAGATGCAACAGAAAAAGGCTCCAGCAGAGGCTGGAGTTACGTGGCCATAAGCCACCCGATGCTAAGTGTCATCAGCAATCAGCAGGAGCTGGAAGAGGCAAGAAAAAAACCTGGACACCTTGATTTCAGACTTCTGATTTCCAGAGGAGTGACCGAATCACCATGTCAGTTGTAGGAAGTTGATCAAATTGTTTTTCTATTCTAACAGGAATTGCTCATGTGCTGTCACTATAAACATCAAATTCCTTTGGTTTCCAAAGCAATACAGTCGCCTGACTATTTTCTTCTACCTGAATTTTGATTGGACTCCTGGTCACTGCTAATTTATCTGATTACAGACACCAGAGTGTCCTATTTCTTCGCCCTCATACCTCTTCCAATCATTTGCCTTTTAGTTATTAAAGACACATTCCTTTCCTGATGTAATCCATTCTCATGGCCTTACATTCCATCTATATGGTGATAATCCTTAAATTTGTATTCTAGTCCAAATGTCCCACCTGTACTCTGTATGAAACTTCTTTATTAATGTGTCCCAAGCCGATAAAAAAATGAGCATGGACATGTCATCATGTGTGCTAATTATGGAAGAACATAGCTGTTTCTCCAACTACATCATACAATTAATAACCTGAGTGTAGTTGAATTAGATATACTGACATTTTATCTATTTCATTAAAGATTTGGTATTTAAAATATGAAAGATCATAAAATATATTTTATTTCTCTTGGTTTCCTAATTGACTTGGTCTTTTGATTTGATAAATAATGAAACATTTTGAAACTGTTTATTAGGTTTTCTATTTTCAGACAAACTTTGAGGATGGCAAAAGGCCATTCACTGCTCCTGAGGCAATACCAGGTGATTGTCTGCATTTTTAAATGAGAAAAAGAATTGCACTTAGAAACATAAGTAACTGCTAATTATCAAAGGAGATATTGAGGTGCATGAGAATATACACACATATGTCAGTATGTGTGAGTGGTAACTTTTCTACTTGGATAATTAACTTCTTTCATAGATTGGATATTTCACAGAATGTGATGTGAAGTTTCATCTTGAAACTGGAGCATATGGACAGAGACAACTATAGGGACCTAGGAGACATCAAAATTAACCTGCATGTAGGTATTGGTCTTTCAGTTATCAAGAACCATCAACAGAAGTTGAAAGTGAAGCAAATAAAATCTAAGCCAAAGATATGCCTCATGATAAGAGGCCCACAAGTGCATCCAAGTCAGATCCTTAAGTGAACTACAAAAGTTTTTGGAAAACACTTTTGATTAGACGTATAAATCCTATCTTTTTCAAGTTGAACAAGAAGTCATGATCTTCTACTTTAAATCTCTTGGCTCTGACATTCCTACTGAGCTCTTAAATACATCCAGTTGTATGCTTGATATTTCCACATGGATGTCTTACTGGTATTCCACACAGCACATCTAGATAAAAACTGTTGATCTCTGCCAATCTCCAACTTCGCATTCATTTTAGTCATCATTCTTGGTTGCTGTTTCAAAATAAATCAAGTTGCACAAGCCAAAATTGAAATTGTAAATTTCACTTCTTTCTGTATTTTATTGCAGGTTAACTCTCATACATTGGTATTTCTTTGGGGAATAAAATAGTTTTGTTATTAACATTTCTTTGATGAATCAAATTGATACCTCTACTTCAAATACAATATTATGATAGTAAAGAATAATCCTGTATTAAGATGTCACATTATTTCATGCTCATACTTTCTGTATCCCTATATTGATTTGTTGCAAAATGAAAACTCTTTTCTGAGCCTCCACGGGTCTGTAGCTCCTAGGTCATCCTCCAGTGGGCTCCTTCCCTACTGGTTTAAAAATTTCTCCCTTTTCTCTTGATCCTTTTCTTTCCTTTTCGTTTCTCAAACAAGTCAGTCTTCTTCCTCCTGTCTAGCTTTTGCCTTGTGACTGAATTAGCTCTTATGATACAGATTCTTTGACAGCTTTCTATAAGTTTTAATTTTAATGGACCCTCAGAGGGGTCTTCTATGAGTTTCAAATTTTAACAAATTTAGAATTTATTTACATTAACAGACTATGTGCTGTTATACTCGCAACTTACCTTTAGTGCATTGGATTACATCACCTTATTATACATATATAAGAGCATTTGCAGCCTTATCAAGATTTTACATTTCTGGAATGTTTTAATTCTGATTTTATGTCAGGAAGCACACACTCCAGAGGAAATTGTTGTAAATACTTCACACACTGTATTGAGAAACGGGATTTTATCAGTAAAAATAATGGCTTTTTAACTAGAATAATGGGTGTTAGAAAGGGATCTTATTAATATGTTCAAAGATATTAACAACATGTAATTGACTTAAATGCCATGTTTTACACTAAACAATCCTGTATTAGCAAAGCATCAATACCTAGAAATATCTGTCACATGCTCCTTTGCAGATGGACTCATATATCACTAACAATCTGTCAACATAGCTTTCTATTTGATTTTTTCCTCAGGAGAACACCTTTGTGTTGAAAACTCATTAAATATATAAACTCTGCAAAACCTCTTATGCACAAACCTTAACGTGTTTCCAGATAAGTATTTAGGAAAGAAATGTCACAACAGTGATGGCAATTGATCTGAGAGATGCTGTCAACTTGTGGGTAGAAGAGATAACTCTTGCCCTCTCTAAATTATTATTATCTTAAATAAATATTTAGTGCTTATTTTATTTGAAATCCATAGAGATAGAGGGTTGGAGGGAAAGAAGGAGGAATGGTGGGAGGGAGAGAGAGATTGAGAAGGAGGAAGAGAAATGGAGAGAGAGAGAGACACAGAATGACAGCCTGAGAAGGGAAGAGAGAGTACATTTGTATCTGCTGATTCTCTCTCCAAGTCCTGGGAGGGAGCTGGGAACTCACACCAGGTTACCCACAAAGGTTGCAGGAATCCAATTACATGGACATCACCTGCTACCTCTCAGAATACACATCAGTAGGAAGGTGTTATTTGGAGTGGAGCCATAACTTGAATTGAGGTACTCAAATATATGGATGACAAACTTATAAGTGGTATCCAAATCACTATGCCAAATGCCCGCCCCATAGTTACTATTTTTAACTATTCAAAAATAGCTGCACTTTGTCATAATGGTCATCAGTTCTTGTTCCAAATCCACCTTTCAGTGGTTGCCAAGAAAACAAAATTGGTAAAACCCCGAACATAGTTTAAAGTTCAGCTGTTCTGATAGCTTCAGTTGTTTCTGCAGGAAATGTTTAGCTGGCCTTGGAGGAAGAAGTTGGCCCATCAGAGAGCCACTCCTGGTCCTGTGTCTTTTCCTGAGATGACACATGCACTGTGTCGGAAGAAAGGACTAGGCATTCCTGTGACCTACATGAGGAGTTTGTCACATGGCATCCCTTGGACTCTGGGTTGCACTTCTTTTTCAATAAGATTTTGTCCTCCTGCTGCCTGTAGCTGAGTTCTCCTGCAGGTGTGATTCATGACCTGTTCAGAGTCCTGTCATCCTCACAGGCTGAGTTTGTAGCAGTAGCCCATTTTTCTGTGTAGCTGTTGGCCTAGCATCATCCCCTCTGGCCTCCACACTTCCAGCCCTCAGAATTGTCTCACCCTCGAATGGCAGGATTCATGGAAAGGCAGCTGCCTATTAACACAACATTCTAAAAATAGGAGGAGCAAGGAGTTTCTTCATTATTCTAAATCAGATACCCCTGGCTGCTCTCCAAGCAGGGAAAAGAGGGATTGTAGATGCTGAAGTCTACCTGGCTTCCTACAACAGGGACTTGAGGGCTCAGAAGATGCCTGTGTCTCTTCCATATTCCATTTACCATTTAAGACATTTTCCTTCATTAAGCTGAATCACTAGGAGAGCAAATGCAAATGAACTTCCTCTATTCATTCTCTTGCTTCCTTCCTGTGTTCTTGCCTCTTCACATAGCCCTCTTCCAAATAAAACCCTATTTCTGAACTAGAGAAGAGAGGTTCAGGTTTGGAGTCCACACAATCTGATCTTCATCTCCATGTAAGATGATGTCATCTTAAGTGACAGAGAAGACTTTGCCAATGCATCATGGTTACTAATGAGACAACCTTTACCTAATAATTTTATTGTGTGTTATCATGGTAGGCCAAATAATTACATGACCCCTTCAGTGTAGCCGAAGTAGAAGTCAGGGAGATAGCAAAAGGAGATGTTAGGGAGATTGGAAGTGTCAAGTAGTGTTGAGTTCATCATATGGTAAGATGAAAGAGAGAGAGGCAAGAGGGTGGAAATGAACAAAAGAGAAACACACTTGTTTTAAAAATCACAAGCACCATTGGCTTACTTTATTGTCGCCTATGCTTATAGTTTAGGATTACCACTTCATAAAATGGTTATTTATTTCTCTGAAAGAGGGAAACAGAGAGAGGAAAAACAGAGAGAGAGAGAGAGAGAGAGAGAGAGAGAGAGAGAGAAAGAGAGAGAAGTCTATCTTCCATCTATTGCTTCACTCCCCAAATGCCTGCAGTAACTCGTGGGTTGCTCAAGCCAAAGTCAGAGTCAGGAACTCTATCCAGGTCACTCACCTCGGTGGTGGAATATCAGGAGTTGGGCCATTAGTTGGGTCATCAATGATTTGATGCATTAGCCAAAAGCTGGATTAGCAGTGGAGAGAAGCCTTAAACTCAAAGCACCCATACCTGTATGAGATGTTGCTGCCTCAAGCAACAGCAGCAGCCAAGTCCAGGATTTTGGAAAAAATAAATCTGACATCCAAGTACAAAATGCATTATTGAAAGTGCAACTGCACGTGAGAATGATAGTTAAAATGTTTAGAATAAATGGATGATGAACACTAAAAGAATAACAAAGTATGAACATTTGAGAAATCATATTCTTCTAGGTGTGCATAATGGTTCTACCTAGTTATTCTTGGGGAATTAAGAATGTCACCTCCACCTTTCCCTGGCTTTACTTAATTAATAACTGTCATAGTTCTGTGGCAGAAGGAGAAACGGGATGAAGGGATGGACGGATTCCAACAGTCATCTTGAACTCCTTGTTGTTCAGGCGATTGGAGTAGAAGGAAAGGGTGATAACATTTGTCTCAGCATGACTGCTTTTATTACAAATGTCAGCTTAAGTGTCCTATGCAAATGCATTGTCTGATGTCAGTTATTTAATTCTTTCACTGCTTTTTAAATGTCTGATTACTTTGTAAATTTGAAACAAACCCTTTCTCTCACACATATTGACACGATCTAGTAAATTAAATAATAGTTACATGTGAGAATCGACAAACTATAAATGTCAAAAGAAAATCTTAATTTATCATGGTTTTCTGAATGCTGTATCCAAATGCCTAAATGAACAACTTTTCTTATGTCATATTATTAATGGAGGTAAAAACCATTAAATCAATTGATCAGAACAGTTCTAGCTGCTGTGGTCATAACTGAAAAATACTTAAATATAGATACATAGTATGAGACAGGTTTACTAATTCACAAATAAAATAGTGCACGAGTACCAGAATGTTGACTGCACTTCCTTCATTTTGAAATCTTCTGCTTTCATTGCAACATGACAACTTAACTCATCAGTAATACCTATCCTGGGTCATCCTCGCCAACATTTTTCTCCCTTCTCCATGTTGAGAAAAAAAAAACTGTGGCGACATGGAATAAAGAGTGGGCAACATTTCTTTCTATTTCTCAGTCTTCTACTCACTAGCTTTGTAATCTTTTAAGATTTATTTATTCTTATTGAGAAGGCATATTTACAGAGAAAAGGAGAAGCAGAGAAATATCTTTAGTACACTGGATCACTCCTCAAGTGGCCCCAGTGGTTGGAGCTGAGCCGATCTGAAGCCAGGATCCAGGAGCTTCTTCCGATTTCTCCCACACAGGGCTTGGGCTGTGTTGTGCTGCTTTCCCAGGCCACCAGCAGAGGTTCAGATGGGAGATAGAGTACCCTGCATGCAAACAGACATCCATCCTGGATCCCAGCGATTGCAAAGGCAGGTTTCAGCCACTAGGATTTTGTACCAGGTCTGCCAGCTGTCTAATCTCGAACCAGTCACATAAGCTAAGCAATTTCCATTCTTTAGTTTGAGGGTGAAAAATCTATGAATAAAGTAAAGGAACATTGAGAGAATGAGATTGTGTAGGACCATGCAGAATAGTTTCAGGAGCTTAGATTTTGCCTGAATGCTTAAAAGAAAGTTTAAAAGGAAGATTACACTTTCTAGGTGAAAGGAAAGAGTAATTTTTTTTTAAATTTTATTTTCCATGATTTAGTTACATAAGCTCACAGATTTCCCCTCACCCTCTCCATTTGCTCTCCCTCCATTTCCCCCTGTGTTATCACAATAGTCTAGCCCCTCAGTAACAGTCACAAGCCCATCATCGTTCTATTTCAGTTTATCATGTCATGGTAGGTACAGACAATGGTGGAAAGGCCAACATGCAGTTCAGGATGCATTGCTACTCCTGAAGAAGAGTAGCATGTTATGCATTAGAAGATATGACAAAGTCAAAGTTTTAAGAAACTGAGAAATGGAGTTTCAAGATGTTTCCATTTGGAGTCAGGCTTTCCACAAGAGCTATAGGATTTTCCCATTTGTCCCAAAAGGAGCTACACATTTACTCTCTCCTGTTCTGTTGGTGGTCATGTAAAAGGAATTTTTGAATGGGATTGATAAAGCAACTGAAATGGACTAGGAATATAGGCACAGTGGATGCCCCATCAAAGTTACTATAATTACCTCATTGTTCATACTACGTCAGGAGTGTAGTATGTTTCTTTAATGGAAGAAAGGATACCTGCCATATGTTTCCAATAGTGTAAAACACACTGGCTGGCACATCTTCGACATTCAACATATGGTTTGGTGATTGATTTCTACTCCATACATCCAGGAAATTAGTATGAGTCTTCCTGAATGTGTTGCCTGTTCAGATGTATTATAAATACCTAAAAGACATTGTTTCCTCTTTCCCTCCTGTGCTGAAGCCAAAATAGTCTGGATTTTCCTTGCTTTGAATTAAGAGCCAAAATTACTTCACTGAACAAAACCTTGGGAGTAAACTCAGCCAAAAATTTAGATTTGTTCACATCCATACCCACTCCCATGACAAAGAAGAAGCTTAGTAAAAACTTCTGTA
Organism: Ochotona princeps; assembly: GCF_030435755.1. Taxonomy (NCBI): domain Eukaryota; kingdom Metazoa; phylum Chordata; class Mammalia; order Lagomorpha; family Ochotonidae; genus Ochotona; species Ochotona princeps. Next base: position 12,213,586 of record NC_080857.1, read on the forward strand.
TGTTATTTGTTTTAAACTTTTGTAATATGAAATGATGGACTGTAAGAAAAAAAAAGAAAATCAAGTGGGTCTGCTTATTCAAGCACCATCAAAACTTTTGGTGAAAAAAGATTACGTCACAGTGTAGAATAGGTTTTGTGATATTTATCCCTGGTGCCATTCTATTTTGAATTATGACAAAGAAGAACAAGTAGTAATCGTGATTTTGCACAATGTTTTCCTTCTTCAGATATTCACTTATTTACCTGAATATTCAATGCTAATTGATTCTGATTAACATTTCCCTCTAGAAAAAGAAGCCACAAAGACAGTGAGTGGAAAATTTTACAGAGTTGCCCTGCATGGGTCTTCTGAATGTTATGTGTTGCATCTCAGCATAAAATGGAGGATGGGAATTTAGGCACTGAAGCCTACATTGGACCTTACGCTCCAAGACCAAAGGGCATATCCTTCTCTTGGTTCTGTATAGCATTATAAGCGTAGGACTTCTGGTTGTATGTCCTGCAAAGTTAAAATCATTCTTTATATAACATTCCCAGTCAGCTCAAGGATAAGAAGCATCAAAGAGGATATATTTAGAGTTTCTATGAAAACATGCTATCCTGAATAGTAGGACAATTATCATCAGTGTCCATGTGTAATTTTGGGATTTATTTCAGACAGAATTAAGGTGAGTACTACAGCAAAAATTTGCTCTAGTATTTGTAAAATCCAAAGGATTGCAAGAAAATTAAATACGTCCGACTGTCTTTTTCCATTGTAATTTTCATCCTCAATGTCTTTGGCCATGTTTTCAGAAACACAGGATATTGTGAAGCTCCTATCTTTTCGTGTACTTTCTTTGCTGTATCTTTTTCTTTTTGTTCTAAAACAATATACAATTCTTTCTGGAAATGATTTATGTAAAATTTCATGGGTCATCATTAAACATAAGCTTTACATAAAAATGACTTTATTTGGTAAAGCTTTATTTTCCTAGTCACCTATCACAGTCAGTCTTTATTTTCACAATGACTATTTCTGCCTCATTTATAAAGAGATGGCTCTTATGTTTAAATTCCTTTGCACTAATTTCAAATGAATAGAAATAGACTTCAGGCATGCATCAGTTCATCGCTTTGATTACTATTTTGTGTGAATACCTATGGACTATCTCATTGTGGATATCTTGCAACCATATAATAATAGAAACATCTTCTCTTTCTCCTTTCTCTTTATATCATAACTTCTGTTATTTTTTATGTAAATATCACAGACAGTGGCACTCCAGCTCTTTAATGAGGAGACTTGGGTGTCTTCACAGCTTCTTCCATCATTTCTTATGCACATCACACAATTGCCTTTTAACTAAAGAAACTTCAAGTATACAATAGCAATGCAACCAAGTTAGACCAAGAAAGCTGATTTTGTTACTCATTGCAACAAAACAAGAAAAATATAATGGAACAAGGTGGGTATCTCTGTAAGAGAGATTTCGGCATGTTACAGGGTTTGGACTTGTGTTAGGTGATTATTCAAAGGGTTCAAGGAAGCAGGGGGTTGTTGTAGATAGAACATTGCCAAAGCATAGATAGAGTTTACTGACTTGATCTCTGAATAGTTTATCTAGTAAGAGGGAGAGAAAGAGAAACATGAGGGTATAGGTCAACTTAGAAATGGTGTAGAGAAAGCCAAATTAATTACAAGCTGTTCAACAGGAGTAGTAGATTCCATGACCCCACGATACAGTTTGAAAACCATGGCTTACAACAGCATGTGTATTATATTAAAAACAAGAGGTGGAAATCTGGTCATTTCCAAATATAAAGAATCCTAGGTAAAAGGAAAAGCTAACTGATTGATTTAATTAGTTTGATGCACACATGCATGTATCTTCTACATCTGTATGAGAATACTATCCTTGCAGATGTTCATCATCCTCTGAAGTTGCTTTAGGGATGCCTTGAGATTGAACACAATCACAGGTAGATAAGCATTTCCACGTGCACTCAAGCTAGTTCTAGGATTAGGCCATAGTGTTATCTGCTTCAATATTCTAATGGTAGATCTTGATGTGATTATCATATTTTATTATGTGTTATTAGCATATCAACAGTCAATGATAAGCAAGTTAAAAAAAAATAGGAAAAAAGCAGGCATTTGGTACTACAAGTAAATCTCCACTTGGGTGTCCTGCATACAGTATCAGGAAGCCTAGATTTGTATCCTGGCTCTAGTTCTGATCCGGTTTCTAGTAAAAATACACTGTGGGAAGCAACAGATGATGCTTTAAATATTGGGATCACTGCCACTCACATGGGAGAACCAGAAGCAATATCAGGCTATGGGTTTTAGCCTGGCCTAGTCTCAACATTGGTAAGCATTTTGGAAGTGAATCAGTGTATATCCGAAATCTATGTTTAACTCTCATTATTTTTCTCTCTGCCTATCAAATAAAACTTTCAAAATTAAAAAATATAGAGCAAGAGGCAGATTATAAGATACTTTTATTTTCAGATTAAAGCCTTGGGGAAAAAAGATATAGCCCAGGGCCCAACGTGGCTGATGTCCTCATCTTTCACGTGCCAGAATCCCATTTGCTCAATGGTTTCTGTCTCAGCTGCTCCAATTTCCATTCAGCTCCCTGCCTGTGGCTTGGGAAAGCAGTTGAGGATAGCCCGACACCTTGGGACCCTGCATGGGAGATCCAGAAGAAACTCCTGGCTCCTGGCTTCAGATCAGCTTAGCTCTGGCCATTGCGACCACTTGAGGAGTGAACCAGCAGCTATCCTTTTCTTTGGATACAAAGCTCACATAGTAAAAGTAGAGAAGCAATCTGTGTGCAATGTCACAAACTTCATGCATTTCAGTGTCTTTGAGATCTGACTAATTTTGCTCAAATCTGTAATTTCAGATGAAGCAGCATAAAAATTCTCCAGCAGAACAATAAAACAACCTAAAGAATCATATTTTTCAGTTAGAGACAATGACTTTAATGCATGGTTTTACATATAATATATATATATAAGACAACTAATGCAGCGTAATTACAATTCTACTACAAAGCTACCTAGGTTAAAATTGCGATTTATGCTTTCATTTTGAGGAACTGCTTATTTATTTCTAGAGTTCGAGCTGCAGAGAGAAAAAGAGAGATTCCATCTGTTGGTTCACTCCCCCTGGGCACTATGGCCAACACTGGACCAGGGTGAAGCCAGGAGCCAGGAGCCTGTCCCAAATTTCCCATGTGCAGACTCAATCACTGGGGTCATCTTCCATTACTTCTCTGAGGTCTTTAGTAGGGAGCTGGAATAGAGGTGGAGCAGCTGGGTCATAAACCAGCGCCATAAGAGAAACCTGTCATATCAATTTCTGCCTCCATGCTTTAATTTTAAATTGGTTTCATATAGCCTTCATCGTATTAATAAACTTAATAATACATGTGTTGGGTTATTTTTGGAATTTTTAACAGTATTATTTATCAGTATTCAAACTTCCCAGTTTTGGGAGTTTTTTCTCCCTCATTTTGATAGTAATGATTTTAAAATGTAATTTTGTGTTTTACCCCTATTGCAGTTTTTTAGATGTCCTGTAAGTTGTGTAACTTTTCAAACCTACAAATCTGGACTATCCAAAGTTACATGAAAAATACTATACTTAAGCCCCTACAAATGCCAATGATTTCAGTGGCACTAAACACACAAATGATACTATTTCTCCAACTGAAACCCATGTGTTCCAAATGGACTTCTTGTAAAACATTATTAAAGCAGCATGTCTAGACTGGAATGTTTTAGATAGTAATGTATATGAGAAGACAACGATGGGTAACCCAAATATTTGGGCTCCTGACATCAATTTGGGAGAACAGGATTGAGTTTCTGGGTCCTGGTTTCAGCCTGGGACTTGGCTGCTGTGGCCGTTTGGATTTGAACCAGTGAATAGAAGTTCTCCTTCTCTCTCTGTTTCTGTTACTCTGCCCTTCAAACGTTTTTTTAAATAAAGAGCTACATAAAAATGATGCATCATATTAAAATGAATAAATGTATTTAAATCAGTTATGAAGAGCACTTATATTCAGAAGCAAAACTCATAGTCATGTTAAATCAAGATTCTTACTTAAATTTTAGCATTATTTGTATTTTATTTTTTGCTTTATTTGTATTGCATTGTTTGGCTTTTAGGACTGTGTTATATTCATAAAACAAGAACTAAATTTGTGTAAGTAACATAAGTTTATGATTAAGCAACATTATCCTAAAAATTATTATAAATACAAATTTAGACCTGATTTTAGGCATCTCCTGGGTTATGCATAAGCTATCTACTGAAAGTTTCAGGATGTTGTGCTGCAGTCATTGGTAAATCAGAATGGTTTTATCCCTGCAAGGTTCCTAGTAAGGCCTTCACCAATGGTGACTCCAACAACGGCTGTCAACTCAAGTGACTTTTCTGAGGTTAAATAATTCAAGATCCCGGCCAAAGGGTAGAAGTGAAGATGTTTCCATGATAATTAAAATAGATCAGTCCACTGTATCCTATGTTTATGCTACTGTAAATGTGTATAAATGTTTTAGGTGATTTACATGAATATTATTGTTTGTGTGATAAGATTATAGATAATTTATAAATATATTTTATGATTTATGCAATTGCATTTAAAAGACTCTATTTAAAATGAGATATTTATTGCCATTTCAGTTTATTGCTATTTTGGAGTAGTTTATTTAGTGTTTTTTTTTTTTGTTTTGTTATATTCGGCCTACTCAATTGACGCAAATTAAGACACTATTGCTTTGTTAGGGTAAGAAATTTAAATTTCTATAAAGCCTTGATTTTGGGAATTTCAACCTGTTCATCTTTACTTTAAGTTTTCTCTGCCTCTCTCTCTCTCTCTCTCTCTGCGTGTGTGTGTATGTGCGTGTGTGTGTGATTCTTTTGCATTCAGGCAGTCAGCTAATCTTGAGAGTAACATGCATTGTTTGTGAGGATGAGAAATCTTTAAGGAAGCCATGTGAGCCGTGCACTTTCAACCCGCATACTTCCTGTTGCTCCAGTCTCACTGTTGGTGATATAAAGTGGCATTATCTTCTCCCTATCTTGACAGATGCAGTGTGGAAAGAGCACCATTTGACAGCCAGGCAATAGATCATCCCCTTTGTTCTATTTCATGTTAGATTTCCAGATGACAGCTCAAGAAGCCAGAGTAGCACCCGCACTGAGACCCTCCTGGGAAAGGGTCTCCGTAGAAATTTCAAATACCAGATGTTTAGTCATGATTGTGGATGGTGTACTTTGTCTGTGTTTATATCTTTTGTGACAAAGCATGATGTCGTAGCTTTTCAAAAGGGTATTAAAAATAAATCAATGGACTGTGTCTGAATCTAATATTTAGACAGTAACACCTCCCCCTTCCCAAAACATAAGTTACGCGTTCTAGAGAAACTTAAATGCCATAATAGAAGCTTACAAAAATACTCAAGGGCGCATTTACCAGGGATATCTATTGCATTTTATTTTATTCCATTTTGTTTTACTTCATTTCTTCCTTTCTTGTAAAACATGTTCTTCTTGCCAGATTCTGAGACAGGCTTTAGTGACACATCAGTGATCAGAGAGAAAATACCGGCTCTCAAGCTGCCCACTGTCTAGTGGGAGAGAATGACAGATACACAGAGTGTTATAAAACAGTGTGGTCATTGTTGGACCATGAGGGATGTGGGGACCATGGAACAGAAGGAATATAAGTCTTAACTTGCCCAAGAGCCTTCAGGAAATGATGACTGTAGGGAAAATCGTTCAGGGACAGATGTAAGTCAATTGACCTAGTTAGAAGGACCATTAGAGAAGTTCCAGAAATACAAAAGAAAGAAAAGAAGAAATATCAGAGATGTTGAAAGCTTAATAATGAGAGTGCAAATCATTTTAAACAAGTGATTAGAGCACCTGATAGACTGGAGGAGGGTACTGTTTGTACTTGATTGTGAATTCATTGGAACAGGTTATTAAGATATGGTACGAAGATAGCATGAACTGGATAATTGACTAGGCAAGCAAACAGTGGAGGTTTACCTACACATTTGATATCCTTTAAGCCACCAAGAAAAGTGAAAGCATGGCAGTTGTCAAACTGAATGTAGAGGTGATTCTGGTGCTTGTGTACTGGGGAAGGAAGTAGTGCTGAATTCCACTGTAACTCACCTGAAAAAGGGAGTGACCTGCTTTTTTCCCTTCCCTCTGGCAAGGTGGCAGCTGCTCCTGAACAAGGGAATAGATGGGTTGTCCTACGTGCCATGAACTCCATTTACTGCCAAATACAGAACCTTGCTTAGTTGTAAGCAATATCATGCAAACGACGCATAGAAGCTAACTGTAATAATAAACTTCTGGATTAAATCTAAATAAACAAGAGCCAAGCAACCGACATTCGTAAATACATAAAATCCACACAATATGGCTATATTGAATGGATTTGGTTTTCCTTGAATTAAAAAAAATGATTTATTTTGTTGAAAGGCACAGAGACAGAGGGAGGAAAGGAAGAAGGCAAAGAAGTTGAGAGAGGGAGAGAGAGAGAATGAGAGATCTTCTATTTATTGCAAAATTCCTGCAATAGTGCAACAGGCACTACTGACTTGGTTGAATCCAGGGGACCAGAACTCAACCAAAGTTTCCATCAATGTGGCAGAGACCGAAGTACATGGGGGTCATCACCTGCCTCCCTGTAGGGTGCACATTAGAAGGAGGCTGGGATAGAAAGCCAGGATTCAAAGGCAGGCATTTCTGTTCAGGTCGTAGGTATGCCAGGCCGTGTCCTTGTCATTGTGCTAAGCGCTCACCCACTTCATAATTTCATTTCACGATGACGTGATATTATTCATGAAAGAAGGAAGCTACACAATATGTTTTTAGCCATTGTTTTAAACAAGTAGTGATGAAAAACCCAGTGTACTCTGTTATTGAACACCAGAAACATATACATGAGGGCACATCAACAGGTTCATGGCAGTGTTAAGAAGTTGCAATCTATGCACATGAATATATAAAATTGAATGACGTATATGTGATATCAAATATTCAATAGTGATAAATATTGGGAGAAGTGGTTTATTCTGATAGAGATGCATGAAATTTATCTTACGAAATATGTCCTGGGCCCTGCGCGATGGCGTAACAGTTAAGGTCCTCGCCTTGAACAAGCCAGGTTCTAATCCCGGCAGCTCCACTTCCCATCCAGCTCCCTGCTTGTGGCCTGGGAAGACAGTTGAGGACAGCCCAAAACTTTGGGACCCTGCAACCACATGGAAGACCCGGAAAGAAGTTTCTGGCTCCTGGCTTCGGATTGGCACAGCACCGGCTGTTGCGGCCACTTGCGGAGTAAATCATCAGATGGAAGATCTTCCTCTCTGTCTCTCCTCTTCTCTGTACATCTACCTTTCCAATAAAAATAAATAAATCTTAAAAAAAAAGAAAAGAAATCAGCAGGCTTAAATATCACGTTGAGTGAGTCATATTATATATATCCATTAAAGAAATACATCGAACATAAATACAACTATTGCAACTAAAAACACTGTCACATTTTAATTTTACTAATATGTGTTTAATTCTATGCATTTAATTTGCATTAAAGAACTAAGAATGGCTTAGGTAATCTATTTCTTCAATGGAAATTACAATATTTTCAGCTCAGTGTTTTGTGAACCTGTTCTCAAAGAGTAAAAACTTCCCTTAACTAACATTTCTCCATTTCTATTATTAGTCTTCCATTGTGCAAATTCAGCTGTCTGGACCACTACCAAGCTTTCAGAAGTAATCTAATCATGGCCCAATTTATCTCTTTAAAACATAGTCCAGAAGAGATAAAGCACAGAATGCAAGAATGCTTTTTTTTATTCTTTTTTTTTTTTTTGCCAAGTTTTAAACTCAAAGAGTCTCAGAGATATAAATTTGAACCCTACTAAATTTAGAATTAGGAAGTAAATCATTAGCCACAATCGATGTTTCCCCTGAGAAATTTTAGATTAATTTTCACTTCATTGTCAATTTTTTTTCAAAAAGAAGATTTTGGCTCCACAACGTATTTCCGATGGGAGACTAAGTGCTCTGAAATAATCTTCTAAGCATCATCCAATATCCTCTTTTTGATCCTGTTAGAAATGTGTGCCTCTTCCTTATATCTGATATGTAAAGATGCACATACCTAATCCGCACAAATATTTGACAAGATGAGAAAATAAATTGCTAGGAATAATGTGTATTTGCAATGCTAACAAATCTATTTGTTGTTTGTGTATGAGTCAGCACTAATTTTCATCTGTGCATCACATGTAAAGAAGCAATTGACATTATACACCCAAGGCAATTTGAGAAGACATAATATAATATCATCTAATACTCATTTTTGGCTAGATAAGCTATTCCTATAAGACTCAGTGGGCAGAGAGCCGCTGTTACTCACTGCTTCATCTTGTGAGAAAGCCAGCTCAGCATGGACACCTCTACTCCCCAAATTGAGTGGATTTCCTTGAAACCAATGTTATACTACCATGGTCAGCAAAGGCAACCTCACAAACAAAAGTGTACACCAAAAATTAACCTGTGCCATCTTCCTCCCAAAGGATATTTTTACTTAGCATCACACACACACACAGAAAAGCACAAGGATGAATCAAGGTAAAACATCCATCCCATCAAGTGTATTATATCCCCCACTTTTTTGTTTTTGATTTTCACATTGTTTGAAACAATCTAATTACAGCTGGTTAGGAATATTAGTAATCCCTAAAAAATGAAAAGATTTCACTGAAAAGGATAAGTGAAATCAGATAATGATGGGATCTCCTATCTTTACAATCACTTTTAGAGAATCATTAAATTCCCATTCTTTTACATACTGGCTTTACAAACCCTGTCCTTAAACATAGCAAGGAAACTTCATGCTCACACAACAGGATCATTTTTAAGTTTTATATTTTAGGCTTTGGCATGATGTCAACAGAATAATCAAAGAGGGAAAGAGAATAGATATTTTTCACAATTTTTTTTCAGATTTATTTGTTTTTATTGGAAAGCCAGATTTTATAGAGAGGGAGAGATAGAAAGTTCTTCTATCTGCTGGTTCACTTGCCAAGTGGCAGCAATAGCCAAAGCTGAGCTCTGGAAGAAGTCAGATACCAGGAGCTTGTCTCAGGTCTCCCACATGGATGCAGGGTCCCAAGGCTTAATCCGTTCTCTACCATTTTCCCAGGTCTTACACAGGGAGTTAGATCCGAAGTGCAGCACCCAGGATATGAATTGGCGCTTGTATGGGATCTCGGCACTTACACAATGAAAATTTAGCTTTGAGCCATCATGCAAGGCTCTATTTATAATTCTTCTCAGAGTGTTTCCCAGTTTACAATTCTGAGTGTAATCTGAAACAAAGTTTGTAAAAATGTCAAAGCTTAATAAAGCATTTTAAAAATTTTATTTATTTTACTTGAAAGAATCAGAGGAAGAGACAGACAGAAAGATCTTCCATCAGCTGGTTGACTCCTCAATGGCCACAATGGCCAGAGCTGGACTGTTCTGAAACTAGGATCCAGGAACTTCTTCAGGTGTCTCACAAAGGTGCAGGGTTCCATGACCTTAGGCCATATGCTACTGCTTTCCAGGGCCTTTGGCAGAGTGCTTGAACAGAACTGAAGCTTCCAATCAGAATCCTGATCAGAATTGGGATTCAATTGTCCGCAATATGGGATACCACTGCCACAGGTGGAGTATTAGCCTGATATGACACTGGCCCCTTAAAGTAATTTTAATCTTTAGATACAATATTACTTGTAATTCCTTAGTTTCAGTTAATTGTGCATAAATAAAAATTTGTTGATGCCATTTCTTCCTATGGTATTATTAAGTTATAATTACTTATCCTTTTTCAATGCTGTTTTTCTTTGTTTCTGTGTAATGAAATTATAATATTATTTCAACCCCAAACAGCTTGTATCTCATGCAATAAGATATTGTGAAGTAACCAATGAACCAACTATTGATATGAGTCAGATTGCTTATGATCTACATCAAAGAATTGTAAAACCTAATATACTTTAAAGGCCCTACACTACTCGGAAATGGAGAGGGAGAGCAGAGAAATCTTACTTCACCCTAGAAGGGGTGAGGAAGATGGGAAGTATAACATAATTCTCAATTTTGTCTGAGTTTCTAGAATAGCCTATACATTGTTTATCCAACATAGTAGTTATTAGAGGTTATCTTGTATGACTAAAATTGTTCAACAAATATTGTGCGGTTATTCTGTAATAAATAATTCATAGCAATATATTTTCAAAATATATGTCAAACTTCTAGAAAGTTATTTTGTCTAATGTGCTGTGGAACAATGTTTATCATTTTCTTAAATTGATTTACCTTGTTTAGAATTAGAATAAATTGACATAAATACCTCAACATTTTGACTACTAGTTAACCTGGCCCATAACCATGCCTTTCAAGTTTCTAATAATAATTTGCTACAATTGGATGCCAACAAGACAGTCTTTTCCTTGATTTCTTAATCACCAAATGCAAACAAAATGTGACATTCTTGTCCTTTCTGTCATAATCTAAGGAAAGCTTATTTAGGGAAAGATGGAATCTATATTAACAGTATTTCTGATTCAGAAATTGCCTGAATTCTCAGAGAATAATAGGCTTTTCTTAGGAAAATGACCATTTCCCAAGGAGAAAACTAAAGCTGCTATTTTGGTTTTGAGAATAAATTCTATAAAACTGTTTTAATTTATGAATAGATGTATTTATTATGTTTATGTACTATGGAGTCCACTATTTACCATCTTACATGCTAAGAGTTATCTGTTGTCTTTATAATTATTTTTACTTATTTCCTATAGCATATTATTTATATTTTATAGTTCTTTTTCCCTACATTTGCTTCCTCTATTTCTATATGCCTTATATACTCTGCATCTGTTTCATTATTATCATAACACAGTGAGTAAATTAGAATAGATGAATAGAGCCTACCAGAGATTGCTTTAAAACAGCACCCTCATTTAGATATTGATAATAATATTATGTAAGGTATCTGCCATCTTATTTTATAGTCCCATTAAAGCATATTGCATGGTTTATTTATTCTCTTTACTCATCAAACTTGATTCTGATGACAACCAGCTTATTCCACAGGCCGGTGATTTGCCTCCATGGATGCCACTAGGATGATTAAGAGAGATAGTACTATAAATTTCATAGCTTTAGAAGGGAGTTTAAAGAGGTTTTAAGAGGTTTTGAAATGAGGAAGCATCATTACAATATACACATTTCCCCTTGTGATAGCAAATTAAAAAATTTCTGGGGACTCGATAGTGACTGGATCTATAAATAAAGACATAATTCATGACCATGAATGAAGTGATTTAGCAAAACTCAATTTTACCAGAGATACTTGTTCCATCATGTTTTATAGCATCACTATTCATAGTACCCAACATATGGAATTCACGAAGAGGTCCATCATCAGAAGAAAACAAACAATGCATGGTTGAGGGGAACCCCACAAAAACCTCATCTGAACTGCTGGACTCAAAATTCCAACTATTGGGGGAATCATAGTATTTGTGGTCCCACTGTGGAGTGCATGTGTCAGAACCGGACATGCTTCATGGCTGAGATGAAGCAGTAGACAGATTGCCCAGATGCACCTGGGGGACATGGCACTCCATTGGAGCCTGTGGAGGACATCTGGTACCATAGCAGAACAAATTGCTGAAATGCCCCAGCCAAGCGTTAACAGCAAATATCTGGGCAAACTGAGACTATGCGGTGGATTGTGTTAGCAGATGGACCTTGAAAGGATTTCTCATACTTGGATTGGAGAAAGCAAGAGCATTTCAGAGCTATCAAAACCACTGGAGTGGAACTCTTGGAACAGGCCCCACTCTGAGGACCCTGGGCTGGCACTGGGGGCAATGATTCATCTCCAGGTACTGGGGCAGTAGGAAAGCTGGGTGCAACTTCTCCCCTAATTTTCTCCCTTCCCCCAGATACAGGAGAAAGAGGGGGGAAGATGGGAAAACAATGGTCTCACCCACACTCTCTTAGTCTTTGACCCTCCTCACCATTGTCAACCATGTAAACATCAAAAATAAAAGATAATATAGAATTAAAAAGAACATATGATATTTGTACACACTGGAATAGTATTCAGTAAAAAAAAAAAAAAATGAAGTCTTCTCATTTGTGACCAGAATGTGAAATCAGAATTCAGGCTCTGGTTTGTCCCCCTTATCACATGGTTGTCCTTGCCTACCCTTCATCCATAAAAGTTCACTGACTTAGGGGAGTGACTCAGGTGGCCTTACAGACTTTTAGTCACCAGACCCAAGTAGTCAGTTGCTTTTTCAATAAATAAGTACCTGATGGTCAGTATTGACCTGGAATAAGTTGTGTAGGGCAATTGCAATTCCGGGGAGAATGTGACCACCACCTTCATGGAATCCCTAGTTCAATTAGAGCCCTCATGTGCATCATAAATTCCCTAAAGAGTGTGATATCCAATTGACAACAAATTCCAAAAATAAACCTAAACATTGGTAAAACAGAAGTTACTGGATATTGTGAAGCGTAATGGAACTGAATATGGGAAATTGTCAGTGCTTCTCATTAATGTTATAATTTATTTGTTGAATTTTTGATAATTTTATTTAGTTTAAATATAGGTAAGTTGGGGGCAGGGGAAAGAGACTTCCTTAAAATCTACCAGAGCAGGGCTAAGTCAGGCCTAACCAGGGGCATGGAACATTATCTGTCTCTACCACATGGGTAGCACGGACTCAGTTACTTAAACTTCCACCTGCTACCCTCCTGGATACACATTACATGAGATTATTAAGTGTTGAACTCAAACACTATGATAGAAGAAGCCAATTCTCCAAGTAGTGTCTTAGCTTCTATGCCAAATTTTTGTTCCTGTAGATACAATTTGAATGATATGCCCAGACTAGCCCTCATCAAGGAGATGTCATTTAAATGAAAATGTGAAAATGGTGAGGCATTTCATAATGTTTATATCTGAAAGGTAAGTGTTCCATTCAAAATGAGTATGATTACACTATACAGTGAAACAAAGAATGCTATGAGAACCAGCAGAGTAGAAAGATACTGGAAGAGCATTAAGACATTGTAAGTATCTTAGGATTTCTCAAATTTGACCTTAGCAACATTTTAGTCCTGGCAATTCTTGTGAGAATGTTCTTCCATATGTTGAAAAATGTTTAGCAGCTTTCCAGACATTAACCAGTTTATACAACAATTCCATTTATGACCACCAGAAATATCTGCAGATTCTACCAATTGTCCTCAAAAGAACACGATCATCTCTAGTGAACCACCACTATATTAAACAATGGGGAAATATGAAAATTGAATAACTCCCAACACCAATCACATTTGCCTGGATTCTGGAAGTGTAACCATATTGGAAATACAGTCTTTGCACATTCATCAAATTAAAGTGAAGTCGTACTAGATTAGGAAGTTAATGAGAAGCAATGGCTTATACCTTCACGAAAAGAAAGGAAGGAAATGAGTATATTTAAAGACATCATTAGATACAGAAAAGGTCATTTGCAATTTTTTATACATGCAAAAAACCCTAGAAATGAAATGATGATGGCACCTACGACAGGTAGATATGGCAGTTTTGAAGATGGTATAGTGAAGTTACTACTACTGCATCTGTGACACTAAGAATATTCATTGTTGAAGATAAATATTTTACGTAATCTCCACACTTACTAACAACCTCCACCCATTTTAGTTCAATATCAGAAAAAAGTCACTTTCCAAATTTAGGAAACTTGGAATTGATTAATATGTTATCATGCTTGGAGAGCTCAAAATCCATGGTGTTTTCTAAAGTACTGTGGTAACTTTTTCAGAGTAGTCCCTTTCAGTGCCTTGGGTGTCTAGAACATTCCATTCAAAATGCCTGTGTGAGTAATGATGGTGGTATTGGTAACCCTTCTTGCTGAGGTTCATCTCCATGAGCGGGAGATCCATTATTCATGCAGATGCCATTCTAATAACACACTGCATGGTTTTATACTGCGACAGCAACTCAGTAGCTGAGAATAGAGAAAGAAATTAAATTAAAGGTTAATGTCACTTTTTATAGCAGGTTGGCTCTTTTAAAAAGATGTACAAAAGGGGGCCTTCAGAATCTGGTATATATATTAGGCATGGAGATAGCAGAAAGCATCACTCACGATTTCAAGGTTGAACCCTTCCTCCAGAAAGAAGAGCTATATGGGATTATCATGGAGAGTATCATTCCCCATTGAAGATATCTGTATGGGTGAGTTCCAATGACTTCTATTTTAATTGTAATCTCATCTTGAATATGAAGTCAATTTAAAAATTGTCACAAAAAATGATAAGACAAATATACAGTCCCACTAAATGAACAACATATAATTGTAACAAAATGTATGTGTTAAAAAAACTGCATGGGGCCCAGCAGGGTGGACTAGCGGCTAAAGTCCTCACCTTGAATGCACCAGGATCCCATATGGGCACCGGGTCTAATCCCGGCAGCTCCACTTCCCATCCAGCTCTCTGCTTGTGGCCTGGGAAAGCAGTTGAGGATGGCCCAATGCTTTGGGACCCTGCACCTGTGTGGGAGACCTGGAAGAAGTTCCTGGCTCCTGGCTTCAGATTGGCAAAGCATCAGCTGTTGCACTCACTTAGGGATTGTATTATTGGACGGAAGATCTTCCTCTCTGTCTCTCCTCGTTTCTGTATATCTGACTTTGTAATAAAAATAAATAAATCTTTAAAAAAAAAAGGAAAAGAAAAACTGCATGAAAAACCTCCACACTGGTTTTAAATGAAAGTGTGAGCTTCCATTGTGGTTATAAGAGCCAAAGAAATTACTCACCTCTTAAAAGCCACATGTAGTATAAAGCAGTAATTACTTTCTTTTCACCAGCCAATCTTATCTGAACCAAGAAATGATAGCCATTCTGTCCCAGTCTAATAGCTAGCTTTCTTCTACTACTATTTTATTCTGTACTGTTGTATTAAAATTTTTTTGAAGGTTTTTTTTTTGCATATCAACTGTGAACTTGCCAGAAACAAATGGTGCCATATATTCTTTTACCATCCAATATACATTTTTGGCACAAAAAAAGGAGAGGAGCCCTAGTCAGTAATAATGTTAATGCTCCCTCTTGTGATGGTATTTTGGGAAAAGTCAAAATTAATATTTATAAAAGCCTGACAAAATTAAATTGCCATATGTGTGAAAAAAAAATACCTTCATACAACACTTACATTGAATTAAAAGTTTTAACATGTTGGTTTGTACACAGAGTCCATTCATTTGATTGTGCTGTGGATGTTTGCCAGAATAATACAATGTTTCCATATGGATTAAAAAATTCTAGGCAAATGATATTGATTTGACAGGAATCAATACTAAAACAATATATTGGTTATGACTATACTTCCATATTAATTTATGTGAATACACGTTTGTCCCAGTACTAGTTGTTGAAAAGACTGTCCTGTCCACCTTGCACTATTAGGATACCTTTGTACAAAAGTCAGTTAACCATAACTGCAAGGATTTAGTTCCTGGCTCTCAGTTCTTTGCACAGTTCGCCTTGTCTTTTCTTCCCTTGTACCACACACTTTTGTTAATAGCAGTTTTGTAGCAAGTTATGAAACTGGGAAGATTGAATACTCAAAATTTGTTCTTTCAATTTAGAAATATTGTAGTTAGGCCAGGACTTTGCAGTTCCACACAAAATTTAGGATCGACTTCTTTAAAATGGCTGAGATTTTTTTTTTATGTGTTTGTCATTTGTGTGTAGTTCAAACATGTCAATGGAGCTGGCTTACACAAGCATTCCTTTTCGGCATTTTATAGAATCACACTGTAAATCATCAAGCAAAATGTGTAAATACATTAAACTCTGGTCTAATATAATCCCAAAAGTTAAGCAGCATTTTTAGCAAAAAAGTGCACTTGTTTTTGAGACTAAATACTAAACCCTCCTACAAACTCTTTCCATTCTTTTACCTCCTTTATTTATTTTTTTAATATCATATAGATCAGCCATTACTACATAGACTTCAGTAATCACAAAGAAAGCATGATGGTTTTTTTGTGTGAAATTTCCAAGATATGATTTGTTTTGATTTTGAAAATTTTGCATTCAGGAGCTGGTGTTGTGGTGAAGTACATTAAACTGACCCCTGCCATGCAAGCATCCCATCTCAGAGGGTCAATTCTAATCCTGGCTGTTCTGCTTTGGTTTCAGTTTCAAGCACTTCTCTGTGTCAGGAAAGGCAAGAGAGCATAGCCCCAGTACCAGGCCTCTCTTAACCACTGTGGAGACACAGATGGAATTCTTGACTCTTGGCTTGAGTCTGGCCTGACCAGAATGTTTCAGCCGTTTGGGGAATGAACCAGAAGATGAAAAATCTGTTTCTTCCCTTTTTTGTTGCTCTGACTTTCAAAGAGAGATTTTTTTTTCATTGTAGAGGTAAATACAAGTGGGGTAACACCTCATGCTGTACTGAATTTACAACCCGGAGAGTCGTTAAAAGCATGTATCCCTATCATAGCTGTGTATACTCTATCCCTAACCTAGCCTAGCCTAGGACAATGATTTCTTTCTCTTTCTCTCTTCTTTTTTTTTTTTTAACTTTTCTTGCACTATACACGTTTAATATGTTTTTTCTCTTTCTTCCTGAATACTATTTATTTGTTTTCGTGGGGTGATAGCTACCTGACATTACATACCTTTTTTGCTCAAGCTCCTAACAAAGACTGACGACAATATCTCATGTCTCAACTGTATCTACATAGCTATAGTCAGCCACCTTGCCTTCATTTGTTCAATCTGAGTTGCATAACACAAACATAGCTGTAATGCCCTTAGAGTGAGACATACATGGTTTTAAATTATATGTCTAATGAAATGTCCACTTCTGTATACTTGTATTTATTAAAGACATTAGGAAATAAAATAGTTGTAAATATTAAAATGAAAGCTATTTTTATAAACATGATTTTCCAGTGGTTGAGGTGGTGGATTCTTAGGCTAGGAAGAAAAAAAAAAACTTGTAGGCTAAATTAAGAGACACCATCTGTTCTCATCACTTTATAATATAGCATATCTGCTGAATCATTATAACGAGAAGGTCACAGATAATAATTTCAGAACTCAAGTCTAAATTCTTATCCTTATTTTGTAGCATTTATAACGTTAAATTCCCGTGGGCATAGGCTTTCATTTCAAAAGTTGACACAATATTAATCCTCAATTGATGGGCTAAGTGTGAATAACTTAATAATATATGATATATGCATAATTAGTATATCAAAGATTTTATTGAAATGATCATAAAAGATTTAGAATCAGTGTCTTGTTTGTTTGAATTCTGATAAAGGTAGTGATCAATTTTTCTGTCCTGGTGTTTGCAACTTCTGTGTCTATGTCTCAGTATTAACATCTGTAGCTTTGCAATTTGGCGAATCATACATGTCACGTTCCTTCAAGTTGACCCTTCTGGGAAGAGAGGATTGACTTCATTTCTAGAATAATCTCCAGTTGGAGTCCGTATTGTCTTTGGAGTAGATGTGGGAGGTCTTGAATATAGAAACTATAACAGCAAAACATACATGGTCTGACCATGACGCTATGAAACTTACACTTTGGTTTCTAAAGGCAGAGACATGACATGGGAAATGCATGGCATCAAATCAATCTTTTAAAGCAATACTTACTTTAAGTAAATGAAATAATTTCCTATGGTACAAAGGCAGCCCTCCAGCAACATGTATTTTCAAATGACATCATTTATACTCAGTTCTGCTTCCACTTGAAATGTTCTGCAGGATAAGCCACCAAAGTGTGCCATTTAGTTTACATAAAGCTAAAATCCATTAGTCTTTCAAATGTTTCAATAAACTTGTGAATATTATTTTTCTAAAGGAATCAATCCAACCAGCAATTTATTTTCTTCATGGCTTGAAATATACTTAAATCAAATTGTTATTATGGTCTTCTTTAGACTCTATGTGTAGTGTAGTTCTCCTTGACACTTTGATTACCTTCAGGAAATATATTTATTTGACTGCAAAAATAATTAGAGTTGGGAGGAAATAAATTCTAATTTAAAAGAGAATATAAATTTGGATGTATCACCCCACTCTCCCTAAATTCAAATGAAGTTAATTTAAGGCACATGTATTCTGTCATATTTAGAAGATATATTGTAATTAGTGTAATATGCATTATGCTGAGAAGTCAATTACTTTACAGCCAGGACATGCCATTGATTTATCTGAAGTAACAGGAATGCTCAAAGTTAATTAAGTTTGTTTTATGCTAACAAGAATTTGTGTCACATTATAGAAAGATTTTTGGAATACTAAAAGGTTAATCTGAACTGTAAAAATCTGCACATAAATGTTTCCTTAGAGATTGGTAAAGGGTAACATATGAAGTAACATATGAACAAAACTATAATCTATGCTTAGTCCTCTAATTGGAATGTATGTTAAGTTCCATATTTTAATTAGGAAGCTTTTAGCTGTAGGTAAGAGAAAATTGGCTACCAGTTTTGTAAGTGGTGTATGTATTTATTCATTTAGTGATGCAGTTCTTAACCACAGATGGCTCAAACCTAACGTATAACTTAGCCTAGTAGCACCTGTTCTACACTTCCTTGTTTTTTTGAGACAGCAATACTGAGAACAGGACAGACATGTAGGAGTAATTATTACATGTGCTGGTTTGCTCCCTCAGGGTCTTCAGAACCAGTGCCAGGCCAGATGCAAGCCTTGATCTAGTACTCATCTGTTTCTCCCAGGGGTGGCGGTTGCCCACGTATTTGGGCCGTCATGTGTGTCTTTGAGGTACAATAGGAGGGAACTGGATCCGAAGCAGAGCATTTGAAACTTGCTTTGGCACCTCTGTATGTCAGGGTCATAAGTGGCACCTCTGTATGTCGGGGTCATAGTGGCACCTCTGTATGTCAGGGTCATAGTGGCACCTCTGTATGTCAGGGTCATAAGTGGCACCTCTGTATGTCAGGGTCATAGTGGCACCTCTGTATGTCAGGGTCATAAGTGGCACCTCTGTATGTCAGGGTCATAAGTGGCACCTCTGTATGGGATGTCGGGGTCATAAGTGGCTTAACACACTGAGCCACAATGTTAAAACCACCTTGCCATTTTTCAATCAATCCCTGCAATTAGGTAAAAGAAAAATGAAGTTCAGGAGATGATTACCTTAGACTTAACTTCTGAAAATAGTAATGGCATGGGGCTGAGTGAAATATCTTCAGGGCGTTTATGCAGAGGTTGGATTTAAGACCTTGACCTAAGTGTATATGTGCTCACAAGTGCATGTGCTGGGGATAGGTTCAGAGTGCTTGAAAATGAAGAGTGCAAGAAAGGGAATAACAGAAACTTCCTAAGATACAAACAATGACTTCCAAACGGTACAAACGAACATTTGGAGATACTTGGTAATATAAAGACATACCCAACTTCAAAGGTTTCCTTTGACCTTCATAACAGTAATAGCAATAAAGTGTATCTCTTAACAAAGTAACTAATGTCAGACTCTATATCCTTTGTACAGCATGTAGCCACTTCTTGCAATATAGTGTCTGTTCGCACTAGCACAACTAATCTTTACTGAAAGCCCTACTATGACTTGTCCCTACCCCATACGGTTTCACAGGGAGTAACTGTTGATGTATCTCATCTAGCCAGGTCCTTTCTCACCCCTCGCTTCACGCATGTCATGCCCATTATATTGTCCATACCTTTGCTCATGCTATCATTACTCTCCACATACCTTTGTGATGAAAGGAATTCTAACCACTGTCCAGTTGGTTTTCACTGTGAGGACTTTGTCCACACTAGTGTACATAGATGGATTTTCTGATTTCCATAGACAATTATACTCTAAGTTGCTACTTCCTTTACTCATGCACTAAAAATATTTATTGACAATGCATACACTGGCAATGTTGAAAGTTGTCAGGGCAGAGATAGAAATGTTTTGTATGGTTCCTTGTATCAGTCTCTGCGTTTGTATATTTCAATCATTTCTCTCAAGCAAATAACAATTTCCCTAAGTTTTAGAGCTATTTCATGGATTTGTTCCCATTCATAACACCTAATAATGATTCTGCCTTAACAGAAAATAGATTCATCAAGAAGGTAGGAAATATTCGAAAATGCTGTGACGGCTCAATTTACAGATCTCAATGGTACTGGTAGGTTTAAGGAAAAGAAAAAGAATGCTATTGAATATCTATGGTCTAAGCAGAGTAGACTCAGGTAACACTGAGAGTTCAATATGCATTGTAAGATATTAGAAGTCCTTATCTTTTAAAATGTTTTAATTTAACCAAGTTGTGGCTGAAATTGTGTATTTTGTTTAGTAATCTTTTCTTCAGAAGGAAAAACATGGATCTAAATTCATAAATTTTGACTAAGGCAGATTTTGCCCTTTCTATGATGCTTTCTTCCTTTCCTGTCTCTATTACATTGATATTACCTGTACTAAGAAGCTCCAAATACTAAATGCAAACAATGATAAACCAACTGTAATCCAAGTGCGTGCACACACACACACATTCCACGGAGATCATTGACCAATGCGCATGGAAAGGTTATTATCAACATGCATAGAATGTTCCAATATTTTAGTATCATGTGGTAAACACTATCATCTTATTCATTGATGTTCACTTAATTAATTTAGTGTGGGAATCACATTCAATCAATGTGCTAGTTCAAGGACATTTCAATGAGTCATAAGTTTTCCTTGTACTTAATTAGAATGCTTTTTTTTCTTTCATATGTCTCACCAGCTTCATTAAACATGTTATTTTTTAACTACTTAATCCTATGAATGGAGAAATGACCATTTCATTATGCACCAATTTCGTAGGAAACTGACATACATACATGTGAGATGTTCATTCTTATATAACTTATCCCAAGTTCGTGTTTACATTTGGCATGGTCACTTCATTCCATGTAATGTCACAGAAACTAGGAGTGACTTGGGAAGCAACTTTTTTCAAGCATGTTGAGATATATGGTTTCCAGCACACAGGCATTACATTGCATTGCATTGCTATTCCAACTTTTTGTGCCTCTTATCACCTTAGTGAGCATATTTGCTTAAATATATTTTGCACATGGGAAATTGAAATTTCCTAGAGGCTAATGCAATGATCCTATATTTTAATATAGATATTCAAAATAGTGTTATTTTTGTTGGAGGATGTTTTGGATTATTAAACTGAAACTTGTGCTGCGGCTTAAGATAGAAATATTTAAGAGAAGTGTGATTATTGTAAATGAAGATTTTTAAATCATCTTAAAAACATGTGACGAACTGGTCTTATATTGGAAATGAATTTAATCTAAACACACCAGGGTTTATGAATGCTGCCAAAGCCAAACACAACATAATGAAACTTCATTTTAATATGCTCTCATTTAATATTTTTGTAACATTTACAATTTGTTTATTAGATTTATATAGCACCTATTATCCAAATAGCTCAAGACATTGTTCAAAGAATATTGAACTGAGACTCTGCATTGGAACCTATCCTGAGAAGTCTAGCACAATAAGAAAAATACATGAAAATTCACATACACAGAGACAAAATCAAATTCTTTCTAAAGTATCTCCTACAATATGGAGAACTCTTATCTGTTCTACTCAGCTGTTCACAATGGCAGGGCCATTTTTATGTGTACTGCTGAGATTTGGGAAGAAAGTGCAGCCTTGAAAATGAGAGAAGAGTGCAGCCTTACATCAAACTGCAGGCAAGAGGGAGCACGGGCATTGCAGGGCCTGAAAATATCTTGGAAGGTTGAAGAGCAGTTAGGCAAGATGCACGATTATTGCAAACACCCATGCAGGTGCAAATCACTTAAGAATGTCAATGCCTTTAATGAAGAGCTCTGGCAGCTGTGTTGGGGACGGAGGAGGAGGAGGGCAATGGGAGTGACTTTGTATTCTTGAGTTGTGGCAAGTTTACTCAGGCTGTAACATGGAAAGTAGACTAGACCAGAGTTGGAGAGAATCATTCATTCCTATTGAGAAGAAAAAGCCTAAGATAATGGTTTAAGTAGTAACAGTTACCTGTGTCAACTAAGACCATTCTGAAAAAATGAAACCTGTATAATTGTATTCAAAAGTAGATCACAAAAAGATACTTCAAAATTATGTATATTTATATTTAGTATTTTTTGATTCAGCTGTTGTGCTGATTTTGTAATGATAAATACTACAAAAGGCTAAATGATAAGTTAACTGATTTTCTTTGAAATAACATGACAAGAATCAAAGTAATATGTTGGCATGCAATTGCAATAGTCTTGAATGAGCTTAACCAGTGTTTATGAGAGATTGATTCCTTATACTATACATATTTTCAGGGAATTTGTTGCCTAAATGAGTAGCAAGAAAAAAGAATGAACACGGAGGACTCCACACAGAAATTTAAACAGACTAACACTATTTTTATCAAATTCTTTTTTTCTATAGGAACATCACTTAGGACTAAGAATAAATGTAATTATTAAGGAACTCAATTCATATTCAGACAGACTCACACAAGGGATATTCAAGACTAAGTGTCTACACAAGAGAACAGGATGAGTCAACTAAAATGTGACATGGTGGCTGAGGTCTTGGTATCAGTTCTATTACTGCACATGTGTTGCTGGATGCGTTAACAACCACTGTGCCCATGCCATGTTTCCTTACATCTGTAACTTGACATTTGAATGGCTTTTCCTTAGAATCAAAGGAAGTGATACAATTACGCCCTTTAAAATTGCATGTATAATTTTATTACTTTGTGCCCTAGAAGTGATACTAATTCGTACTACTGTACTACATTTATCACATAGATTATTCAGAATATAAGAGTATTTTTTGTTATTACAAAATTATAAGGATATTATTTTTGGAGAGAAAACAAAATGTAATGTCCAGGGTTTATGATTTTAGTTGTGTGAATATTATATCTAAAGGAAAATTGCAAATATTAGAAACATTGCTCATAGTAACCTGAGCAATGTCTAGGAAATGAAACAGAATTTCTTTAATTTTTATCTTACATTTGTCTTTATTTCGTTATGTTATAAAATAAACCATGCCATTTTATAATAAAAAAGAAAGTCATACTAATATTACATAGTATTGGATATTTTTATTATGAGTTTCCCCCCTGATTTTCTACATTAAGAATTGATGTAAAGTGGAATTAATTCTTCCCCAAATGGCAAAATTTGCTAAGGAAGTCATTTAACAAACATTTCCTCATGGTATGGCTTTTAACTACAAATTCGATTTGCTTTGTTACAGCTATTTTACTGTCATATTCCTGGTTTTTGCACTTGTTTTATAAGTGTTTTCAATGAATCTCTTCATTTGGATTGAGTCAAATTTATTATGTAGTGTTGTTCTTAATATCGTGTATATGTTTTCATAATGTCTGTGCAGATGTCCACTCCAGAGTTTTTCCTGTTTCATCCAGTTTAGAAGGTTTACAGATTTTATTAATTTTAAAGTTCCAATGTTGAGCTTGCCTGTGAAACTGACTTATTTATTTAACATGGTTATTAAGTTGCATCCATGTTGTTAAGTTTTACTGCTGAATGATTTTATCATATGGGTGATAATACGTTTCATTTATTCACTAAACAAGTACAAATATCTAAGAAGTTTTTCTACTCTTATAACACATCTAAGAATATTCTTTTCTTTTAAGATTTATTTTATTTTTACCGCAAAGTCAGAAATACAGAGAGGAGGAGAAACAGAGAGGAAGATCTTCCGTCCGATGATTCACTCCCCAAGTGACCGCAACAGCCAGTGCTGTGCCGATCTGAAGCCAGGAGCCAGGAACTTCTTTCAGGTCTCCCATACAGGTGCAGGGTCCCAGGCTTTGGGCCATCCTTGACTGCTTTCCCAGGCCACAGGCAGGGAGCTGGATGGGAAGCAGGGATGCCGGGATTAGAAACAGTGCCCATATGGGATTCCAGCTTGTTCAAGGCAAGGATGTTAGCCACTAGGCCACCGCGCCGGACCCAGAATATTCTTTTTTTAAGATGCATTTTAAAATTTTATTTGAAAGGCAGAGTTACAGAAAGACACGCAGAAAGATCGCTGGTTGATTCCCCAGATGGCCTTACAACCAAAGCTGGGCCAGCCTGAAGCTGGTAGCTCGGTCTCCATCATGTTTCAGGGGTCCAGGATTTGAGCCATTGTCTGCTGCTTTCCCAAGCAGCAAGCAAGGAGCTGGATCAGGAGGCACGGATAACTGGGGAAACTCATTTGAAAAGTAAAAAAAAAAAAAAATTCATGATATTTAAAACTTCTTTGCAAATGTAGAGATGGGTGACCAGCAATTTGGCAGTCATAGGAACTTTTTTGTCCTCACCACTAATGTTCAAGTTTCAAGAATGATCATTATAAAATGATAAATATCAGCGATAATGAGATACATCGCCAAAACTTTCATTAAAATAAAACAAATTAAATTTATTAAACAGTGGTTACTTACTGTAGATTGCTTAGTACAATGAAGTAGCAGTTACTTGTGGGACACAGCCTAAGCTTGTGGCTTTCAATATGTGTCAATGTGATCCATGAGAACTGGATTTCATATCACAACTTAAAAAACACATGCTTATCTTGTGTCTCAGCCTTATATATGTGTAAACTCTTTTTGAAGCCATAACTTGAGAATATATGCGCACATTTCATCATTGATATTCTGTCTCATTGTATTTGATTTCCTTATTTCTTAAAGTGGGAGTTCCCTTAATAGATCTTGTCATTATTGGATCATAACTCAAAAATGGAAAAAGTATTCATTGATGCAGTTGTTTCTTAAACTATGTGCCTCATGAGCTCAGCAGTGAAAAATCCAGAGGTTGAATCTCACTATTGTATTGAGAACTGTTCAGAGCCAGTCATCATTGAGCACCCCTTAATTTGTAGAGGAAAGTGAGAGATGATGTGTTTGTTTGAGTAATCAATTCTCTGTGTGAAAACCATCAATGTTAACCAAATTTTCCTTGCCTGTACATTGACAGTAATACAGAAACATCACTCATAAAGGGTTATATTGATACCACTTTTGCCATCAGGAAACTCTGAATATAAGTTGAATCTCATGCATCAAATGTGTAATGCTGGTTAAATGAATCTCCTAGAGCTGCCATTAGTTGTATCACACATCTGATAGCTAAGAGTTCTGGATCAACAAGCAGCACTGCTTTGCTCTTTCTGAAATTGATACGGGACTCTTCCCTAGCCACTTCCTTTCTTCTGATGGCTTGCTGACAGTCTCTGGCATTTTTTTTACTTGCATCCATACAATTCCAATCTCTTCATCATTACATATCTTCTGTGTGTCTCTGTCTTCCTCCGGCTGGCTGTCTTGTGTTAGGGTTAGCAACCCAGATTTTATTGTTAAAGTCAGTGATGACTGTACTCTAGTTTTTGGAGTGAAGACAATTGATGGAATTGGAACTCCAAATGAAAAGGAAAAATAAAAGTGTTCATTGCAAGGAAGGAAACTGTCACAGGAAAATGCATTTTCATTTGCAATACCACTTAAATCCACATTCTCACCAGAGGCTAAACAATTTGCTTTCAAATCCTAACTTTGTCATAGAGTTGCATGTTTTTCTTTTCTCTCTTCTTGCTCATAAATGAAAAGTCATCAGTTGCAGTTCATTGTTGTTTAGGCGTATTTGCAGGATTGCTGAGCCTTGGATTAAAAAGAAAAAAAAAGTTAAGTCCACCAACCACATGGCTTTCCCCTGCTGAACCAGAGTCCGGAAAATAAATGCTTGCACCTTTAATGACCTCCATTGTTCTGACTTCACAGAATCCCCAGTGTGCAGCTAATCCTTTGGAACAATGGAGTACAGATGTTTCACAGGATAAGGAGGCTAATTCCAGACCAATCAGAGTCACTCCAAATGTCACCGCACCAAAATAAAGTTAAAATATGGGGCAACCAGATGCAACCTCCACACTCGGGTCCTTTGTCCGTGCGTCATTGGAGAGCAAAAGGCCCTATCTCTGCTTTGTTGAAGGCAATGGCAACTTTCTCCTGTGTGAAAGCTGAGCTGCGGCGGGTGTTCTCTTGTATTTACAGTGTTCACGTTTAGAAATCCCCTTCGAGACAAGCACTGCTCAGCAGCGTCTCGACTTTTACGGCTCCCTCGGTCTCCGTGCAAATCACCCCCAGGCAGACGAGTGAAGAAATCAAGCTTTTAAATCTGAATAACAAATATTTCAGTTGTGTCCAAAAATTCCAAGCAAAGTTTTGATTGAGGTTGAGAAAAAGTCCCCAAATTTCCACTGTGAGAAAAGCAATCCTTTTGCTTCTGTACAGTTTATTGGTAATGGACAAGAATTATCCAGACAAATGCTACAGATTGCAATTTTTATTTTGGTAGGAACAGTACAATGTCATCAATATCTTTTAGATGTTTTCTCTCAAGATTTTGGAGATTAATTTAATAACTAATTATTAGTTGAAAAGTGTGAGCTCATCAGCTGGTTTTACTTTTTATTTTCTTTTCATATCGAGGTCATGTTTCAACACTATCACTCATTCAGTGATCTACCAACTGTGGTTGATGAAGGGTCATTTTATAGATGCGTAAGTGTTGGAGTCAGTGAAGTTCTGAAAAAGACAGTGGAAGAATCAAATCAAGGTAACAGACTATCTGTTTCACCAGAAAATGCTGTGTAACTCAACCCATTCTCAGGTCAAATTCCAGGAATAAAGTAAGACAAGAAATTATATCTTGTCTTTATTGGAGGGGTGTGTCAGAATAATTATATTCTTCGGGTACATTTTAATATTGTTGAACTGTAGGTTACTGTCATAGTTTATATTGTGTTTACATTTTCAGCCTTTAGTTCCCATTTTTACTGTGTTAATATGTTCTTTAATCTCCTCGGAGAACATTGGCTAAAGTCATTTTGGGGCCTTGCTAGCCTTCCTTCTTAAATACACTTAACTTTGTTGTCAGTAATTGAAGCTTAAAATCAGGAATTTATTTGGTTGAAAATATGTGTGTCTGTTTAGATTGCTGATCTTGCAACACCTACCAGCAAAAAAAAGTGTGCATTTAGATGAGGCTGGGGGTTTACTAATTTGGGGGCACCATGATAAACTGGTGGTCACAGCTGTTTTGCAGAAATAGGGATTTTAGGTGAGTTACGGAAGAAGAGAATAAAAGAGGGGAGGATATGAATGACCCCTGCCTCCCATCCGCACACACACACACACACACACACACAGCCCACACTACACTACACCACACCACACACGTACATACTTCTTCTTCTTAATTGTTCTTTCCCAGCTGTCTATCACCCTTGCATTCTCTGAGAAGTTCATCCATCGTTTCTTTTCTTTTGGACTCAACTACTTTTGCTTTGAAATATGTTTCTCAGGAAAGCTAGGATTGTGGACAGATCAATAGCAATGCCTAAATTTCTGATAAGTTAACCCAATTAATTCATTTACCATTGCAATTGCTTTTTTTAGATTCCCAAATTTCAGTAAGGCCTTTGCCATGTTTTCTTTTGCACTTATTTGTTTTCATTTCATTTCTAAAAACTGGTGTTATTACATGTTGTTCGGTTCTCCAATGAAACTGTGTCCAACCCATTACCAAGCTTGGATTCTGTGTCTATGCTTCCTCAAAGCTGCCTTTTCCCAGAAGTGAAGCTTGTAATAGATCTACCTGTTGGAATGGATCGACATAATGGATAGCTATTCAACAGGCATATTTGTTGGAGAGGGCTGATTGTGTTACATGCTTCTTCTAGCAGAGGCCAAAAGTTTCTGCACTCTCAGTTCAGAATCAATTTCTATCTTGACAGTTTAGAAAGAGCTAGAATAATTTAAACCAACAGGTTTTAGTTTTGGAATGTTCATTAATACAGTGCACATATAAATGATGATGTGATCTTTGCACTTGAAAAAACCCTTGTGGACATGAATAATATTTTTAAAGTCAGGATTTGGCTGCTGACTTAGCTGATTATAATGTTCCCATAAAAACTACAATTTCAATCTTGTGGAAAAATATGTAGAAATGTTTAAGCCAAATTGATAACATGAGAGAAGAGCCAAAAAGCGACGAAAGTGTGAGAGCTTTGGAGAAGAAAATAATTTTAATAAGTTAATAAACATTCATGGATAAAGTTAGAAAGGAAACTTGGTGCTTGGCACCAAATTAAAATATGATAACAACAGATAAATCAGCATTTCACAAAGTGGTTCTTGGAAGCAAAACCTGGAAAATGTTCTAAATTTATAAGCCTTTGCGGTGAAAATGTGTATTGCATCACCATTAATAAAGCATTAATAAGTAGGTAGGAGACTATTACTGCAAATGAAATCAAATTCACTGGAAATGTGCTGAGACATTTTTAAACTTTGATCAAATCACCTTTTCAAAATATGCTTCCAGATTCTATTCCAAAATGAGGTGTCATGGACAGCTTGGATTGTTTGTATTTTTGGGGTCTTCTAAATGTTAGACTAATAAGAAAACTATGTAGGAAGATAACCATCAAAACATTTGTGGGCTGATTAATCACAGTGAAGAAACATTTCAATATTCTGGGAAATTCCTACTTGTTCAAAGAGAGAGCAAAAATTTATTTAAAACAATGATATTTTTATGTTCACGTGCCATATTTCCTGATCCATTGTGCTTGGCCCCAGGAAACAACTTGGCATGAGCTGCTGAAATATCCATCAGCAACTGTGTCCACTTTATCACTTCCTGAGCTCATGCTCACAGGAAGTGAATACAAAAGCAGTGATTTAAAAGGAAAAACTGACCTTATCACCTAAAAAACAGAAAATATATCTTTAACTCTGTCTCCTTAGGGTAAATTATATGTTGAAAATTTGGGCTAACAGTAGACAATAATCATATCATAAAACATACAAAACTCCTCTGAAATCAAATTTAAAAATAAATTTTCTAATTTCACTTGTTTTTTAGTGCATTTAAAAAAATTGAAATAAATTTAATATATATTAAAGGTATAGTAGTAAAAGGATGATCAATGTCCAACTCAAAATGCTTCCAAGATCCTATTTCTAGAGAAAAATCATTATTTTCTATGAAGATGTAATAGTTGGTCTTGGAATAAATAACCAAAAATGAAAGAAAATTCACAGAATAAAAATATGAGACAGAACATTGTTCTGGGTATTTTTTTTAATTTTTTAAATCTCAAAATCAGATATACAGAGAGGAGGAGAAACAAAGAGGAAGATCTTCCATCTGATGATTCTGTCTGTTGATCAGTGCTGTGTCGATCCGAAGCCAGGAGCCAGGAACTTCTTCCAGGTCTTCCACACGGGTGCAGGGTCCCAAGGCTTTGGGCCATCCTCAACTGCTTTCTCAGGTCACAAGCAGGGAGCTGGATGGGAAGCAGGGCTGCTGGGATTAGAACCTGTGCCCATATGGGATTCCGGCTTGTTCAAGGCAAGGATGTTAGCCATTAGGCTATTGCGCAGGACCCAAGTTCTGGGGAGTTTTAAAGAAATCAAACACATAAAACGTTTCCTTGTGCAATATTTGGATGAGAAAACCTAACTGAAATGTTGGAAAATATGTAGATATTATTGACCTAAATCTGTCTCATGACATGAGCTCTAAAAGGAAACCTTCCTTGGTTTGCTTCCCGCAGAATTCACTGGGCCACTGGCACTCACCTGATTGTGCATAATATTTAAAGATGAACTATTAATAAGTTATCTTTGCTAAATATGTATTCCTTAAAAAACTGCCTTGGCTTTTTATCAGAGTTTTATTGCTGTTTCTGCTACCCCAAATTTTTCCCAATGGTTATGCTTTCAAACTTAATTAACCTCTGTGCGATAAATTAAATTCACATATACCTTAAATGGAAGTTCCATCAGAAAGACTTCATTATTCAGACAGCAAGAACCCAAAAGGTAGAGATATTTTCTTCTGGTTCCTGCATTATATGGCTGGACATTTTTATTGGACTAACGATCCATAAAACCAAGATTTTTAGATGTAACCTGTATTCATAAGTCTAGCAAATAAAATCTCAGAAACCTTTTCTATATTTATTGCATATAAAATTTTTAAAATAGATCTTATATTTTGAGACACAAATGTCCTATTTTGTGATTTAAAACATAGAATTTGAGAATGTAAATGGCCCTTCCTATCACACAGATACCAAGTATATAGCCCATGCTTCAAAGCTATAGGGATGAGTGTACCTTCTACTTGACTATACAGAACTCAAACTCAGTGTATTTTACTACTGCTTTATGTAAAAGCTTCAGAAACTTATTCTTATCAAATGATGGTAGAAAAAAACTGTTACTCTTATTTATTCCCAAAATAAATGTCATTAGGCACACCTATTTTGTATCTTTAGCCATCAAAGAACAAATGGATTTTGTGTGAACAAAATACACTAAATGTAGTTGACTGCATTAATGCATCTTGGAATATTTTTGAGGTCAATGATATTTTGTTTTTTACCTTCTGTTTTTCATCCTCATGTTGCAATTTTCTTTTCATATTTTATTCTTCCATCCAGAGACAACCCATTAACCATACTTTCCCACATCAGAAGAAAATAAAGCAGGCTACTACAAGGAACTAGATTTAATCGTAAAATTGTAGAATGTCATTCTTCCTTACAACCATAACACACCAATGAAGATGTAATGCAACATTAGTGGGCTGCAGCTCAAACAACCACAGCAGTTTTGGAAGGAATATTTAAGGAACCTCAAAATCAGCAGAGGAGAAAATAATATAGACACAAGATGAATTTGAAATATATGTTATTTAAGGTTAATGCAAATATTAAAGATTGCCTCACTCTTAAGCAGATTCAATAAATAATCTCATTTATAAGATAATAAGCTTCATTGATCTAAATATAAGCTCTGTTACTTTTACAATATGCCTTACTGCAAAAAGTAAGATGAAAAACCAAAAACAAAAACAACTATAATAAGGATTGATAAAATGCATGTGAAAGCACTTTCTGGAAAGCCAAAAAAGAAACCAGAATTTAACACAATTTATCAGAATTTAACAGAATTTATCGCATAGGAGTGTTCTCATTCAACACCGAATTGTACAATGCCAGGTAGCAGCTGTGAAAGGGTTGTCCAGCTGTTCTATGAAACCCGATACAATTGGAGGGGATGACTCATCAAGATGGGACAGACTTACTTATTAAGAATTTGGCTGGCAATATTAAGGAAAGCAGTTAGACATAAGCACCTTTCAAAGCTGCCATGTAAGGAGTGTGGGGGGAAATTATATATAACAGATTCCAGACAATGGGAGGTAACATTGAGGATGTAGAGCCATGGCCTGACGAAGACTGTTTCCTAATGGATGTGTGCTTCCTACATTTTTGGATCCAGGGGAGATTCTAATTAGAAAACTCAGATATAAGTGACCCACAATAAACTTTGCACTCTTGGATGCACTTTCATTCTAAACCCTACCACAGTCCTGAGACAAGTTTATTTGAAAACTAACACAGCCCATAACTTCTAAACCCATAATGACATACTTCGTGAGGATTTGAAGACACTTGACTCAGCCCACACACTGTGAAACAAAACAGAGATATCCATGCCACAGACAACAAATTCAGGTATTTCAGTTGCAGGAAGAAGAGGGCTTGACTGATGAAAAACAAAACCCTCAATTGGGGTCCCGTGCTGTAGTCCAGCAGCTAAAGTCTTCGCCTTGCATGCCCGAGATCCCATGTGGTTGCCGCTTTGCATCTTGGCAGCCCCGCTTCCCATGCAACATCCTGCTTGTGGCCTGGGACAGCAGTCGAGGCCCGCCTGCACCCTGGGAACCCTGCACCCATGCGGGAGACCCAGAAGAAGCTTCTTGCTCCTGGCTTCAGGTTAGCACCACTCCAGCCCCGTTGCAGCCGTTTGGGCAGTGAATCGATGGATGGAAGCGCTTCCTCTCTGTATATCTGACTTTCCAATAAAAACAAAATACATCTTAAAAAAAAACACTTCAAATTAGTCTGAGACCAAAAGTCTGTGGCTAAAAAGGAAGGAAAATGTCAATATGGTCTGTCATGAACGATGAAAAAGAAAACTCCTCCACGGTCAGTTATGGCAGATGAAGCTTGTGACCGGGCCAGTCCTTCAGACTCCTGAGTCTCTCGCTTGGCACCACCTAAATTAACACCGTCTCATTGACTCATTAAAAATAGAGAAAATCAATAAATTTAGAATGAGCAAAAATGCTGACACAAAAGTTTCTGAGTTTGAATTATTACTGAATGACTCTGTAGCTTTAGGCAAGTTACTGCAGCTTGTTGGTTTCAATGACCTCATCTGTAATAAGGGGTTAACAATGTCCCAGGTGATAGATTCTATAGGAGCTGAATCAGTTTGTACTTATTAAATGCCTAATACCGTGCTCTGTAGTGTATGCCTCCTATATACCCATTTTTTTCTTATATTTGGGAAAAGGAAAATACTATTGTGCTTTATTTCTATTACATGAGTACTAATATGTTCTTTGGAGATTTTATTCCATTGTCAATTTTGAATTGACAAATTCACAAAGGTACAAATTCTTGCTGTTTTTATTTTTATGATAAAGGTATTATCCTAGGCATCTTCTATACTTACTATGTTTATTTTTCCAAGCCACACTGTATACGATCTGATTCTTTGCCAATTGGAAAACATTTCCTCCAGCCTCTTGATTCTTTCTACTGGGGAGTTGTGATGTGTTGATAGTGTCAACGTGCATAACTCCAAAAGACAAGAAGGCAAAAATTTGGCTAAGCCTATCAGGATATTTTCACTTTTTACCACTTTACAATTTCTGCCAAGCTTCCTTGCAAATAAAGGCCATGATCCCTGACAGTAGAACATGAACCTTAATTGGATATGAACATAAAGGAGAGAGTGATTCTAGAAGTTCTACCTTTCTCTTAACTCTACATTTTTATTACTAAAATGCTAGTGCTTGAAACCATGATAGGCACTGGACTACCAAAAGATGGCCAAATTACTTCATGAAATCATCATACAGCTTCAAAAGTTTATATTTCATTTTGAGATAGATACATAGAGGGTATCTTTTATTTTTGGTTGTGATTAAATAATTGTATAATCCTATTCCTAATAGATAATAATTCACATCCTACAATCAGATAATTTGAAGATAATGATGTGGGATGAGGAGCAGGGTCAAGATTTGAATCCAAGCACTGCAGTATGGATGTAGTCTTCCCAAGCAACATTTAACCACTGCACCCAACACTGGCCTTTTCTAGTGTCTTTATAAAATGAAGTTTTTAGTTTTAACACAACGTAGTTTATTCATCTTTCATGGCTAATGTTTTTAAAGAAATTTTTCTATCCTATTATTAGAAGGATACTCTTCTATATTTTTCCTTCTGAATGAAAGTTTTATGTTTTACAAATGATTCCTAAATCTGTTTGGAAGGTGTGTCCACATATTGAATGAGGTAGGGATCAGCTGACATTTCTCTGCCTCGCAGTAGAGGGTTCATCCCGCATTAATGATGGATAAGTCCATTTTTCGCAGTAACTTTTAATGCCATGTAACATTCTATTTGCACAAGAAGTAGGAGAAATCCATGTTGAATCTGGACTCACCTTTTTTTTTTTTTTGAAATGTCTTGAATCCAAAAGGAAACTTGAGAGCAGGGAAACCAGATGATGTTGACATAAGGTAGCCTGTAGACAGGTAATCAGGTGGAAAGGTAGGAGCTCCTCAGCAGATGACAAGAACTCTTGCATGCAAAGCTATCCTGGAGTTGATGAGAAAGGTAAAAGGCAGCTGGAATAAAATCAACCCAGAGAAGACAACCATAACCATTAGGACCCCAAAGAGTTTCCACCTTGCCTAGTGGAAAGGAAGGCTTGTGCTCACACCCCCAAACCTTTTGCCTCCATATCAAAAGCACACCGAGTCAGGCAGCTGGATTCTCATTGTGAGCTAAGGTATGCAACGTTTTTAGCTAAGATTGTTGTGCAAGGCATCTACAGTATGTAATTAAACCGAGATGTTCCATAATCCTTATTCATCCGGGAGCGAAGTGAAAAAATTTGGTCACAGGAATCAACATTTGGATTGTTAATCTGTTACAGTAATTTCCAGTTCTTAGCAGATTCTTTGGAATAATGATAGATCTTCAAGTGAAAAATCTAATCACAGTTGAGTATTAGTATCTAGTGCTATAAAATGCAATTTGTGACGTAAGAACTCCCGGTGTCTTTTGTCATTTATGTTTTACTTAAAGAATCTTATGGTAACACAATGCAATAAAATATACTAAAATGCATTCATTTTAGTTGAAGATTACCAAGGTAGCTATGCTAGCTCTAGAGCTTTCTAATCAGAAGATAGTTATAATGACGGCACTTCACATTTGTAGCGCATCTTTGGTTTTGCTGTTCGTTACTCACGATGCTGTTACTCCATCGCTCATTTAGTGTGTTAACTATGTATCTCTGAGTAGTAGGCGTAGTTCTGGACATTGTAGAGCTAGCTCACAGTAGACAATCCAGGGAGGTAGACTGGTTTGCAAGCAACTTTTGAGTCTAAAGATTAGCAGGTCAGCTAATGTGTCTATAATAAACATGGTAAGAGTAAAAATGGAGTAAGAGTTGAGAGACAGCAAAATCCAGGTCCCAGTGGGTTAGAAGAATGTTGATAAGGATTTCACTCATGGTATGAGGAGACATGGGAAATGTCTCAGTGAATATGTGGCGTAGTTGGCTGCACGTTCCTAAATGATTGTTCTGGCTTTTGTGAGAGTACCTTGTGCAGGGCAAGGACAAAAGAGTGATCAGGAAAATTAAAGACATGCCTTTTCAATTAATGAGAACCAAATCCAGGATTGATACCTATTTTACTTACTCAGACGAGATGCTGCTATCATTACTCTCAATCGCTTCCCACATGCAGGCCTTGAGCCATCTTTCTGTTTCCTGAACAAACCAAATATTTGCCTGCCATCAGGCCAAGTGTAAACATAAACCTCTTCATTAGAAGCGTCTGTGCGGTGAACACTTACGAGAAAAACGCTGGTGCTTTTCTTTCCTTCTTAAAAGGACAACTATAGCTGTCTACACCTCCACGGGTTAGAGACAGAGGCAGCTGTTTGGCATCCCTCAGATTCATCATGGAGGCGAAAATCGCAGAGGGTGGCTTTGTCTATAGATTAGAAAGTGGCAGTACGCAAACATGTCATTAACTCATTTTCAATTTATGCCCTTTGGGGGGATGGACAAACTGCAAGTGCGTATCTGAGTTAACTGCCTTACACGGAACATTACATGGAGTAGACTAGACAAAGTGTAGGATTCCTTAATGGACAAGTAACACTTCCTAATTGGTTTCTAAAGACCTAATTCAAGGCTAGGTGTGGTCAAAAGGGTAAACCTCTGCTCGGATACCATAAAAGTCCTTATAAGAAGAGACACATAAGAGCTTTCTCTTTTGCTTCTTTTGTTATTTTTGCTTTTCATGATATACTTCCTCAGGCTCAGGGATTTCCCCTGCACCTCTGCACCTCTCCTCAACACTTTGTTTTCCCCTATATTATACCAGTAGCATAATACTTCAACAACATCTCTCTTGCTTCTACAGCCCTGGGGACAACCCTCTCCAGACACTAAACATGGCTGGCATCTGGAGATCCTGCACTTCTAATAATGTGCCAAGTGCAATTTCTGCTGTCTGAGCTACCCAACATCAGTGTTTTCCTATAGCAACTCAAGGAGACCAATGCAGCTACTGAGATGCAAAGAGCTCTTGCTTGTTTGCTTTGTCGTTTTGAACTCAGTATGTGGACCAGACAGCAGGCAAAGTCATTTTGTGACTAGAAATCAAATACAGACTTTGCACCAGAAAAAAAGATGTTACTTCATGCATTCAACCTTGTAAGAAAATCACATTTCAACTCAGTACTGAAAATTATAACATGTCATGAAGATAAATTTGGAAGGAGTGAAGCCCTGAGGTTTTGCGAGAATTGAATTCTGGACACAGAGGTAAGCATTAATTTCTCAAATAGGTAGGTAGTATCTATTTTTCATTTTTTATGCTAACGTGATTGCTTTCAAATTTTTAATCTTCATTTTGCATCCAAATACATCTATCTTGATGATTCACTACCAACTCTCAACTTTTCCTCAGAAGTGAAGTCCATGTGTGCTGTCATGCTTTTGTTTGATCTCGCTCCCAAGATCGCCCTATACCCCAATATCCTGCGGGCAGATGGCACAGTTGTCATCCTATACATGTGGTAAGAGAGGAGACAACAAAATGTGAAATGGGCTGGCAGTTTGCTCCAGGATGAAGCATTGGAGAAGTACCAGTGAAAGAAAAGAAAATCTCGCCAAGTAAATAATAACCCACAGCCAAGTTCTACTGCCTCACAACAAAGAAAAGCAGTTCACCTTGAGGCAGATGCCAATGCTAAAAGGGATTCAACCTCACCACATTGCAGGGAAACCCTGCAAGGACATTTGCCTCTCACAAGCAAGGCTTGAGAGAAAGGTTAGCATGTTGGTTTCCAAATATTACACATAGAACATGTGTGTTAATGAAGGACAACATAGATTTAGTCAAATCTCACTCAACTCCCTCTAATTATTTACACACATCAAAAATTCCAAACAGGGATGTTCACATTTCCATATTAAATATACTTAAATACTTTATAAGATATATTCTCATTTTAAAAAAGGACTTTGGTCAAGTTGGTGGAATTGATTATAGTACAGCAGACCAACTCCCAAAAGTGTTCTAACCTGTATTTTGAGAACTCTTTTTGCTTTAAATACCTCAGAGAGTAACACTGAAGAAATAGAGAGGAGTCATTATATAAAATTCAGAATACAGGGGCCCTGCGTGATGGCTTAGTAGCTAAATCCTCACCTTGCACATGCCAGGATCCCATATGGGCACTGGTTCATGTCCTGCCTGTTCTACTTCGCCTCCAGCTCTCTGCTTGTGACCTGGAAAAACAACAGAGGATGGCCCAGGGCTGTGGGTCCCTGTACCTGTAAACCCAGAAGAGGCTACTGGCTCCTAGCTCCTGTCTTGAGATCAACTCAGCTGCAGCCATTGAGGCTGCTTGGGAAGTGAACCAGAGGATGGAAGATTTTTTTTTCTGTCTCTTTCTCTCTGTACATCTGTGTTTCCAATAACAATAAATAAATCTTTAAAAAAAACTTCAGACTACATACAAGTCAATCAACTTTTGCAAACCTCAGGCCCTTAATTTGGAATATTTGCAGAATCGTGGCTATGTCATCAAATGACAAGGAGAATTGAGTCAAACAGTGAATATAGAGTATTTTGCAAAGTGTAGGTGCAAAATGGATGATAAGTACTTGGATTCTTTTCCTTCGTGTTATGAAAATTTTCAATATGGTCAATTGTTGTATTTTTTCTTGTCTAGAGTAAAGGAAAGGTACCACAATATTAAAAAGTAAGTTTGGTAGAATTGTTGGAAAATAAGTTTTACAGCTAAGAATGTGGTAGGCAATGCACCATACCTTTTTCCAATTTCTTACATTGATACCCAACCATCAGTAAGTATATATCTGCAGTTAGGTGAAGAAGAGGCAGTATGATTTACATGACGTAGTAAGAATTCATCCTCAATCTAATCAGGCTGGTGCCCTTATAAGAATAAAACGAGACAGCAACTTCAAAAAGAGGTGACCAGCTTCAAATCAGGAGGAGGTCACTCTGCTGAGTCCCTGAATCAGCTGGCTCGGTCCTTTTGGGCTTCCTACACTGCCCAAGATGTGAGAGACATTTCTCTGCTTTAGGGCAGTTAGTCCACGGTGCTGCTCTCTCCCAGCTCAAACTAAAATAGGAAGCATTAAGGGTTGCTTTTGGAATTTTAGTTTGTTTTGCTTTGCTTTAACTTAAGCAAAGTTAAGACAATATTCAAATAATATAGTATTTGAAACTAATAGGATAAATTGCTACAATGTTTAAACTCCTAGCACAGAGACAGTGTTGATATGCATGATAGAAACTACTTTTCAATCAGTCTTTGGATTCCCACCTCAGAAATCACCAAAGAATGTACAGTGGCAAAATGTGTAATATCACCATTATTAACCCAAAATATCATAGGAATTTGTTCTGACCAAGAATATTTTATATGCCTAAAAAATGTCACCCAGGAACCATGGGAGTGGTTAACAGTAACATAATGTTACTTACAGAAAGCATCACAGTGAGAACAAATGGCTATGTTTGAAATTAACTGGCTTTCAGAGCCAAGATGTAGAACACACAAACAAATTAGTTTGATTTATATTGTTATACTTCTTTAGATTTAGTTTTTAATGCTATCAGGAGGAAGAATTTTAAAAATTGCTTCTGAAAGATTTTTGTACCTGAAATAATATTTCATTCTTAATATCCTTAACTGCTTGGGGTATTGTCCTGTAATCACATGTATCCATGTGTGTATCAATATATATGTATCTCTATTATTGTATGTGTGCATGTATAACGATGTATGTCTATTTATTTGTTTGTTGGCAAAACAAAATAACTACGATAGAAAACATTCATTTAGGCACAAAAAATTTGCATTATTGAGGCATTTTATTTAATTCAATATAATTTTAATATTGAAAAGAATGTCATATCTGTCTGATTGAAAGTGTCAGAAGAATGTTCAAGGCAACATCTAACAGTTTTTTTTTCCTGCAGGCTCATCTTATTTTATGTGGAAAATATAGCTTAAGAAAGCATTTGCAAGCACACAAAGTCATTTCTCCTAATCTAATTTAGTTTACATTGAGCTACAGAGTGAGTTTGTATCCCTAGCCATATATAACATGCCTGGACTTATTATGCTAATTAGATCAATGGAACAATTTCCCCCATCACTATTTCAGAAGCCACAAATGGAAACTCCAGCCTAGATTAGCCATGCAAATTCCTGCTACCTTTTCCCTTGGGTAACGTATTTGAGTTGTTGTTGTTGTATACTTGAAATTAACGGATCCATTTTTCAAAAATCAGATGTAGTTTTGAAATATTTTTATTTTGTGTAGAGAATTCATCATATTGTTCTCAGAACAACTTTTAAAATGTGGAAGCCATAGGATTACATTAGCTGAAATACAATTTTTTATTTGGCAACTTGTCTTCCCAAGAAAATGTGGAATCTCCTGTTGTTTGTGACATTACATACACACTTACATGCACACTTCCGCTTTTTTGAATTCCCAGAGTGGCCTACAATATGCATTAGAGAAATCTGACAGAATTTGTTGAGTTGAATTAAAGGCATCAGCAACTTAGAAAAAGAAGATTCTACTATTACCCTGAGAGCTTCCATGGACAAAATCATCTGTAACACAACGGAGGCACAGTTATTCCTAAGAGAGTGGTTAAATGGATACAATGGCTCTCTACAAAACCAATGGGTAAGCTGTGCTCACAAGGTTCCTGAATAGGGTCTCCAGGTAGTACGCAAACATTTTAAAAATATATTGACTTTTTTAATTATATAAAATATAATGTGTCGTATTTCTTAAGATTCCACTGTATTAATGGATAGGAAACTGTTGGTGAAACCATGAAGTCTTTGCAGAAGTATAATGTCATATGTTTGGACCGTGCACAGCTCGTCTTGTAACTTGTGGTTGGAAGTATTTCTAACACTGAATATGTGTCCAATGAAGGCTCTGGCAATCAGACTTACATACTGCTTGGATCTTTGGCAGTGAAACAACAGATGCAGTTTTTCCCTATGCTTCTGAAATGGATTGTTCTGAAACTTAATGAACAAAAAGTCAAGTGTGGTATCCTAGTGGCTAAAGTCCTCAACTTGCATGCAGCTGGATCCCATATAGGCACCGGTTCATATCCTGGCTGCTACAGTTTCCTTATAACTGCCTATTTCTGCCTGGGAAAATAGTGGAGGATGGCCCAAAGCTCCTGGCTCCTGGTTTTGGATTAGCTCCGCTCTGGCTATTGCAGCCACTTGGGAGTGAACCTGCAGATGCAAAATCTTTCTCTCTGTATTTCCTTCTCTTTGTAAAATCTAACTTTACAATAAGCCCTTAAAAAAAAAGGCCTCTTACAAACTCTTTGGATCAATAGACAATGTGCCCTTGAGATGGGCAATTCATTTACACACTTTTGTTTGAGCTACCTATAAACCTGTCCACTTCAAGATTCTTAAACATGAATCCCTAGGATCACTTTTCCAAAGAAGTCACTCATATATTATTTGATTTCTGATCAAAGTCTTATTTGGAAAAACGTGGGCTAAGTCATTAAATATCCTTGTTATTGAAGATATCCTTGGTGCTCAATGGTTTAGCCACATTGCACAGTGTTAAATGAAGTGATTTCAAAGACACTCTTATAAAGAATTCTAAGATGTAAAGGAAATAATGACTTTTCACAGCATGTCTGAAATAAAACTGCCCTGCAATTAGAAATTACAAAATGTGATGGGATAATGGTTATGTTCAGTGCTAAGTAGAAACACAAACAGTTCAAATTTGCTCCTACTAAAGCGTCAATAATGCAGTCACACATGGGCAATCAGTTAAATTCTGCAAAACAAAATATTCTCTTGACTTAGCTTAATGTTGTTAAATGGGAATGCATTAATGTATAGGTTTTGCAATTCAGCTTGCAGTCATGGTTTATATTTTCTTTTGCTTTTTTATTACATAAAAACTGCATATGAAATGATTTTAAAAGTCAATCCATGTCTGTATTCGTTTGTATATTACTATGTTAAAATTACTGAAGTCACCCCTGGAGGTTTCAAAGTGGATCTCCTCAAATGTGTCCATATATTATCTGAGTTTCAGAAACAGTGTTCAAAGGTGAAGACCTGATTAAGGTTCCTTTAGGATTATTTATAACTATTAATAGAAACTCAGAAACCAGTCTAATCAGAGAATGCAATCAAAGGCTGTCATTTTTTATTACATTATGGCATTTATTTTTATTAAAATGCAATAAATTACTCCCCAGGGCTTTCTCTGAGTTCTTTTTCAAAGAGGGAGATGACAAGTAACATGAAGTCTAAGGTCCGTCCACCTGGAGATCTGTCTTCATGCACTCAGGAGCAATCTAACTCAACAGCTGTTTCTGCTTTAAAGATCACTGGGAATTTCCAAATAGCCTCTTCTTTCCTGCTATTTTCTTATGGTTAGAAAGTCCTATAACAAAAAAATAGACAAATTTAATAAATCTTGAGAAAATCCTAGGACAATAAATATCTAGCATAGGCAGTCTCCTTTACGAGGTCTTATTTAAAAAAAAAAAAAAAAACTGGATTGCGCTGTAGAAGACCTTAGAATCACAGGTTCAAATCCTCATCCTACTACTTGGTCACTACAGGGACATATAACTTTGAACAAATACAGTCCTATTGGAATCTGAGTTTACTGACTTAGAGAGCAAGTTAAAGTAATATTAATTTAAATAATTAATTCACACCTCTTTCTCATGACAGTGTGTGTATAGGACAAAAGAAATACTGAAATCAGCACACACATAGAGACTTATAGTTAGCTGTATGCTTAGTACACTTTTATGTACCTTAAACAATTTCTACAGTTCATCCTCTAAAATTATTCTTTCTCTAAAAATTAATAAAAATAAAGTAAGAAATACAGCTTAAGGCAAAATTTTGTATCAACTATGGTTGACAAAAAATCATAGCAAAAGTATCCTTTAAGTTTTATTCTTTGGATCTTAAACATAAATAAAAATCAGGATACCTAACTATAACCATGAAAATAAATGATGCTAAAACCAAATTTCAGATCTACTAAAAGGAAACTTTAAATAACACATTAAAAAATAAATAATGAGATAGGAT
Source organism: Ochotona princeps (assembly GCF_030435755.1). NCBI lineage: Eukaryota > Metazoa > Chordata > Mammalia > Lagomorpha > Ochotonidae > Ochotona > Ochotona princeps. Next base: position 12,255,591 of record NC_080857.1, read on the forward strand.
TTATTGATTTAAAACCATAGAAATGGTTTCTGCTGATCTGACACATGTCAGAGGAAGAGGGTTGATTTGCTTGCAACGTTGAAATTAGCCAGGCTTGACGGGGAGAAGCAGGACCAGAGGGGGCTTGGTCCTTACCGAGTGAAGACACATGTGGGTACAAAACACCACAGTTCTCCCAAAGAAGGGTGAGCCTGTGCTTTTTCCTCTTGCTTTGATTTTGATCACTCATTTCTTCCAGCTCTAGTTTCCAAGTTCCACATTCAAGAGTTAGTCCATAAGACTCTCCTGTCATATCTGGACACAACAGAAAAAGGAAAGCTAAATTCTAGTCACCAAAATAGGGAAAAGCACCTAGAAACATGGATGTGACAAATTTTCCATGTACTTAAGATAATCATTTCAAGAAAAAAAATGCTGACTTCTGTGATACGAAGGAGAGACTCAGGAATAAATCTCTTTGTAAAAGAATGTTTTATCAAATATTACTAATTAAGCAAATGTTAAGGGTGTTTCCCACTAAATAGCTCTCCACACTTTATTTTTTATAATTCTTACTTGTTTTTCTACATATTTTATTACAAATCTTTCAAACATATGTCTACACTAAAAGGGACTTGCCACTAGCATGCATATATTTATAACCTACATTCTGCAGTTAAAGTTTGCTTGTTTGCCTCATCACCTACATTGTAATTGTTTCCCTTTCCTACTATAATAATCGTAACTCAGATGGTTTTAAACAACACAAACATGTTATGTTATGGCTCTAGAGATCAGAAATCCAAAATAGATTTCCCTGGGGAGTGATAAGCCGTGTCCCTTCCAGATGCTTATTCTAAAAGGACATGCTTTATTGCGTTCTCCAAAAGGAAAATGATATTGTATCACTAAAGTTTATTTAATGAAGCATGCATTTGATGCATTCTTCTTTTTTTCCAGGAATGTGTCTCTGTAAATACTCTGTGTAGATAACCCTTGAATATTTTTTTTACTAATCTACTTAGTATGTTCACAATAGGTGCTATTTGTAGATCTTCCTAAAGTTTATGCTGACACTTTTCTTTGTTGCTGGTTTATATAAATATTTTACACTCAAGAAACCCACATTAAATTCTTCCCTCAAAATGTGACGATTAGAGAAATAAAATTCATTTGAAAGTAAAGATGTTTTATCCTAGTGCACCAAATTTAGCTCCAGTATAATTCATTGTTTACACACATCCAATCCAACACAAATCATCCTTTTATAAATCAAAGGGTTTTGTCCCTCAAGATTAAAATGCTGGAAAAAAATTTAATGATAAATACTTCAGCTTAGATACCAATGTGTTTTGACAACATTAACTCAACATTCATTTTGTAAATTCATATTGCAAACACTGAATTGGAATCCACCATGTTCCAACTCAAAAATTAATCAACTCATTATTGCAACAATACTAACTAACCTATTCAGAGTATTGAATGTGTGTCAAGACACTTTCACAGAACCAGCACATGGGAAAACTAAGATAAAAGCAACCTTCTTAGTATTTTTCCTGATTTTCACATGAAAGCAGGAATCAAGGAAAATATCGTACTGAGTCTTTAGGAAATAAAGGGAGACTTTCTGTCTTTATCCAAGCTGCCGTGACAGACACTATTGACTGGGTAGATTAACAGACATTTATGTCACACAGTTCTGAAGGCTAGGAAATCCAAGGCCCAGGCATGCGTAATTCAGTGTCTGGTGAGAGTCCATTTTCTGGTTTGCACATGATCTTCTTTTGGAAGTTATGTCCCCACCTGATGGAGGGCAGACTGAGAAGGTGCAGGCTCTGTTGGGTCTTTTGGAATTCTTTTCTCTTAAAAGTTTCACAATTTTCATTCATTGCCAAGGGTACTGGATACTGAGCTAAGAGAGAAATAAATTAGAGAATTGTTAATGAGAAGAGTTTCTGAGTACAGACTGGATTTAACTAAAGTAATATTTAGCAACATTTTTTGACCAAATATAAGTTTTATGGTTATACTTTACTATAAGGAAAGCTGGGATACATAATCTACAGTAAGAAATATAAATGGATTTTGTGCCAACAAACAAGATTCTGTCACATATTCTAGTTCTACCTTGAATTAGAAGATGGAACTTTAAGGGAAAGTTAGTATGCTTGAAGCTTTTCATAGCACAAAAAATGGTGTGACTCAAAGGGCGAGACCTCAGTTTTTAGAACTTCTTGTTTGTCACTTTTGTGTTAGAATTACTACCTAGATAAAACACAGAAAATAAATTATTGTTTTTAATAAGTTTTAAAGTTATATAAATTTTGTTAAACAGTTATTAAAGGCCATTTGTCTGGATTTCAATATGTGATTAATCAGTATGTAATTACTTAGCATGTCAATGAAAAATATAGGCCTTGAGTCTCCATTTGTAATGAAAAGGCAAATAAAATATAGCCTTCTACTCTTATATTAGTGAAAATTAATTAACAAGATTATACTTCAATTGCAATAAAACATTTGGAACGTATGTCAGTCTCCAAGGTGCATCACATTAATTGCAAATACTCAATTCCAACATCTTACTTTAACTAATTTTAAGCTTTAGGCTGTTAAATATACAGTTCCTTTAAAAAAAAAGTCACCACAGCTCAAATGAGATGTGTTCATCTGAACATACTTTAATCTTTAACCTAAATGACACAGTTCACAGAGGTGAGTGTGAACACAGGGCTGGAAAGTGTAGCTGGCTTGATTCTGCAAAGTCGTTCTATAATTAATCCTAGCCACTCAACTTTGCTTTCACGTTAGACTGGTCAGTTTTCAAAGTTGTAGTTTGTGGAAACTAGTTTAAAAACAAATCTTTCTTTTTCTTTTTCTTTTTTCTTTTTTTACAATTTTTGTATTTTATATTTGTTTATGTTTGCTTTGTATGCCAGTAAAGCTAATATACGTCATCATTGCTTTTTTTGTTCTTAAACAAAATATTATTTTGCTTATTTTCTTTTGAATTGGAATGCAATTACCTTCTCATACTGGCAGAACAACTCACTATGATTGATTTTGTAATTAGCATGCCCTTAGAAATCTCTTTTTAAATAAGAAAAGAAAAAAAAAAAACCCTCTTGCATGTCCCATTTAAAGCAAATGCTGATTGCAGAGAAAAACAACTGAACAATACTTGCCTTCTGTTCTTGTTCAGGACATCAGTGCAGTACATGTTGGGACAGATTCAAGATTCTGAGTTCAGATGGTTAGAGAACTTGTCCCAATTATCTGGTAATGTAACTACACAACATTAAGAAATAATTGCTGGTTTGCTGTTTGTGGTTATGCATCACAGTTTTGTAAAACTGATCATATATAATAGGCCTAGATTAAAGATACTCATGTGGAGAAGGCAAAGCAGCACAGACATTAATAAGGCAGTAGATAAAGGAGTTGCCTTGAGGCATTTTGATAGATGTTTGTTCTTTGATATCGACAGTATATAGAAACAGTCACAAGTTCATCTTCAAGTGAATCATTTGAATACAGAACTATATCTGGAAACGAACACTTTATTACATAAATCATACACACAAACACACGCAATCATCAAAGTTGTAAATGTGCAAAGTTCCCAGCTTTTGTAGGGCACTACTTTTGAACAGTTGTTTGTGAAATCCGTGATAAATTCCTGGAGTAAAAATTAAATACTCAGAAGACAGTGAGTAATTCTCAAGTACACTGTATCATCTTTCCATGTTCTGGAATGAACCAGTTTCCCTATTAGGGTCTGGAATGTGAAAGTGGTTATCGTATTTTGGGCATGTTTTTAAGGATTAACAATATTTAGGAAAAGAAGAAGGCAGAATAATGAAGAAGGAATGTGGGGAAATGATAGGAGGGGTGATACAAGGAAAGAAAATGGTTTGGGAAACACCTGCTCTGATGCTTTCAAGGAGAATCAATCCTCCTTGTTCTGCTATCGTATACTCCAATGCAGTACATAAGCTTAATAAAAATAAATACATAGGTGGAATTAATAACAGCTTATTTAAATTGGCTTCTACACTTTACTATCTATATCAATACAACTTCAGTGGCAGCATATTGAAGGCAACACATTAAAGAAGCAAGACAAAAATTGACTTGAAAAAAGCAACTTTTTCTCCAAATAGCTATGTAAGAAAAGCCATGATAAAACAATGTAATGTTGGGACAAGAGAAGGACAGTGGGCAATAATAATGTCATTTACCTTCTCTTATCTACATTTGATGAAGTCCTTAGCCAAATGCCCTTCCCAGCCATCAACACTTTGGGCAAACAAGTTAAGGAGTCTTTGTCAGAATGTGCAATGCTGTAATCAGCCTGTCCCTGGCTCCAGACCATTCCAATTGGCTACTGATTTTGCTATCATTCAGAATAGAATCTAGGATCCAATTAGGGATGAATGAATAGTACAGCTGTTTCTTCTCTCACAATCATTCTAATTTTTTACTTCTTGGCATCTCAGCCACATTTTCTCATTTCTCAGGTTTTCAGGAGTATTTTTCATTCTAGGACACACTGAGTGATGTGATCAGGAACCTCATGAAGAGTTGACTTCCCCTCAATGTTCTCATGTTTCCCATGATATTTATCTTTTTTCCTAATATTATTCATTCATTTAGTATATTTTATCTGCCAACATCTCCATTCGATAGACTCATAAATAGACAACTGCTTTGTTCACGTTATCCCAAGTATTTTGAAGAGTTTCATAATACACAGCAAAAAATTGTTGTATCATATATATTCTCTGTTGTAAGACAACCTGCAGGCAAATTAAAAAATGAATAGATATAGGTAATCAGGAGTGTGCAAACATTCTCACAGATAAACAGAATAGCAAAGATAAGCATACTGTAAGTAAAGTTTTGTTGCAATAGGTGTCTCTACTCCCGAATAGAAGAATGTCTCCTATTTTGAAACATGTAAATATACCTATACATAGCATGATACTGGATTTTCTACCTCTACCTGCTGCCATTTAAATGTTACATAATACATGTTAAGTGATACATTTAAATAGCAGCAAATTAGTCTTGTAGCTGTTACTAGAATACTAACGGGAAATGTGGGATACAGAGAGGAAAAGGAGAGGGAAGAAAGCAAACAATCTCAGTAATAGAAAATACATAATTGAATTAATAAGTTCATCAAGCTACTAGTTGTAGGTGTGTACAAATCTAGGTTTCACTGGGAACATTACTGTAAGTAAATATCATTAACAGTTTATAGTAATTTCTCTCACAGATGATCTTTTCTGGTTTTCCTTTTTAGCCATTATAGAAGCGGAGCATAGAAGTCAACTTGAAGTGGGTAATCAAGAAGCAATTTCAGAATCTAATGAATAAAGTTTACATTTTTTCAGTCAAGTTAGAGATTTTGCATGCAGAGATCATTGGCCTTGATGTTTAGAATCGGTACTTTCAGTGCACTAATATAACAAAGCCAGAATTGTACAGGTTTAAACTTCGTATCAATTTTCAAAGCGGTTGATAACTGTCTGGTTCCATATTGATCTCTGACTGGCAGAATGTCAGCTGCATGTCTTCTTTATTCAATGACTCCTTACGTAAGCCATCATGATCCTTGGTTGCTGTGTAGCCGAGGGTGCATGCAGAAAATCACACCCATCCTGGTTACCTCTGTCTTTAAATGGCAAACATTATTTCTGCTCTTATGTCATTGACCAGAACAAAAATCAGCCAAGCTTAACCTGAACAGAGTGAAACAACCTGAGTGTACCTTCTGCCTAGAAAAGAGGAAGAAAATATGGAATGTGAACATGAGTAACTGATGGTCAAATCTTAAAGGACTAAGTATATAAGTGAGAGGGAAGCAGTAACATTAAACAGTAGTTTCTTTGTTGTCAACATTCCTGCAGTTTATTGGTGGAGAATAACGAAAAAAAAAAATAAGACCAACAACTGATTTTTAGTATCATTTGCCCTGATTTTTTTTAAGATGAACATGTTTCTTGAACACTTAAAAATAAGTGCGTGTTTTAAATTGAATTGAACAAAATTTTTATTGATAGTAACTTTAAAAACGGTCTTACCACCTCGCTGGAATTCAGAATCCCCAGGCCTTCCTGAAACCGTACAAAATAATGTTAATTTGTTACATATTATTTTTCTTTAAGACAAACATATGGATCCAAGGATAAAAATGTATATGGATCCAAGGATAAAAATGTGGAGTTCTCTTTTATTTATGGTGTTCTCTGCTCACCCAAAGCTCATTCTGTTCTCTCATTTCACCTTAGTAAGATAACTAGGTTGTTTCCCAAGTATTTTAAGATGCAGTTTGCTTTATTTCTGTCTCAATAAATTTCTAAAAAAATGTTCATGTTTCCTTCTGAAAAATTTATTCAAATCACAGATGTATTGCTTCCTCCATGGATGAATTCCAAATAGAACTATGTCAGTATTGATAATGGTAGGAAATATGGAGTGAGTTAAGAAAATTAAAGTAGAAAAAAATGATTTTTTTCTCTGCTTTTGGAGTTTAGTTAAAACACTGTTTAAAGGCACAATTAAACACAATGCTAAACGTTATATAGCTGGTAACAAAAGTTGAGTTATGACTGTCCTCACAGTTGATCATTTCAATTACTGTAATCAAATGAGAAAAATCTCTTTCTCAATTTGCCATAAAAAAGAATCAACACGTAGAATCACGGCTGTGGGCTGTCTGACTAAATGCTTCTAAGGAGAATGTCACATATTTCAAAAGTCATGACATTTATATTAATTAGACCATATTGCGATTGGACTTAATCAAAGTAATGTTTTTAAAGTATAATTCTCATAAGTTTGTTTTTATGCTAGTCTAATTTATTTTTAAAAAGTTAGAGTAAGCCAATTAACCTACAAAAATGTGCTATGACCGTATCTTGTATTTGTTAAGATAAGTGTGCTCACATTTTAAATTCTAGTTGTTTCTGCTGAATGGTGTTTCCAAAACCGCATTTATAGTAATCGGGTTAAATCAATTAATTTAATTTATATTCATCACAAATATTTTTTAAAATGTAGAAATTTATAAAATCCAGATTTTTAAAAAAGATCTACTTATTTTTCTTGGAAAGTTGGACATACAGAGAAGAGGAGAGACAGGGGGAAGATATTCTGTCCGCTGAATCATTCCTCACTGATCGCAATGGTTGAGGCTGAGCTAATCCGAAGCCAGGAGCCAGGAACTTCTTCCAGGTCTCCCAAGTGGGTGCAGGGTCCCAAGGCTTTGGGCCATCCTGGACTTCTTTCCCAGGTCACAAATAGGAAACTGGATGGAAGAGGAGCAGCCAGAATATGGACTAGTGCCCATATTGGATCCCAGTGCATGCAACATGAAGATTTAGCCCCTAGGCTATTGTCTGCGTCCAAACTTTTCATTCTCGGTTGAAAAATGTGATTTTATTCTGCCACCAAAGGCTGCTGAATTAACCTGTCTGACATTGTCCCCTAAAGTGTCTACTGCAAAGTGTATAGGATAAAGAATTGATGTATCTCCTAGTTCATAAGGTCAAGCGAACAGAACACTGGCATAAAGTTGGTGATTGTTCCCTTCACATCCTCCTGAATAATCAGCCAGACCACTCACATTTACATAAATAGTGGCCTTCTCTGATGCCCCTGCTTGAGTTCATACACTTCTTGATTTTCGTGTCTCACCCCAGTAAAGGTTCTAGCGTAGGGAATTTCCCGCATTGCGCTTGAATCATAGTTTCTGTTATTTTGCTTTTTCTCTACAAGGCACTCTCCACCCTTCCTCTAGACAAATTGGTTGTATAAATAAATACTCTGCTAGAAATATTTTTGTGTGACCTGGAATTCTGCCTAGTGATAGTCAGAATTAACCATCCGTGCACATCTTCCTAATAGAATTATAAAAAGACAATGGAAAACAAGTGAAATCACAGCACTTGGAAACTCCCGTTGGGAGTGAGTGTTCTGATGATTTAAATGCAGGTTGAAATACCTACTTCTGATAGTTTCAATGCCTGGCTGCTGCTCAGGATTCTAGCCTCCCACCAATGCAAACCTTGGAAGGAAGCTGCGATGGCTCAATTGACTGGATTCCTGCCACCAACTTGGGAGACCTGGACTGTATTCCCATCTCTTGGCTTCACCCCTAGCCAGGGGTCACTCAGGGCATTTGGGGAAAGAAGCAAGCAGATGGGAGTTTTCTCTCCTCCCATCCCAATCTCTCTCTCTCTCTCTTTCTCTCTCTCTCTCTCTCTCTCTCTCTCTCTCTCACTCTCTCTCTTTCTCTCTCAGAAAAAACGTACCCGCGTGTTTTTTTTTCTTTCATGTCTCCTACCATTGTTATTTTCAACTTCTGAAACCTGTTCATCAAATTCAGTATTCATAGCAATGCATAAAACAACAAAACCTGAAGGGTGATAGTCTTTCTTAAAGTGTATCGCAATCCATGCCTTAAAGACAGAATTAGTGAATCAAAGTTAGAGCCTCAGAATCCTCTTGAGGGATTTGGAGAATACTGGGGTCTTCTCTTCATTCCTGAAATGCTTTTATACAGTTGTCTTTCTAATGACATAAACAGGAAAAAAAAACCCAACAAACTATAAAATGCAAGCACAATTTGCTATACTAATGCGATTTTTAAATTATAAAAATTATACTCATATAAAGTCTGCCTGGACACATAAGCCATGCTGCTGAGATTTGATACTTCTCAATATGACTAGGTTTTCTCTTTGTGAAGGTTAGACTTTAAGTGGCCTCATGATCCCAGTTCCTGGCATGTCTGTCTTTGTGTAATTGCCTTACACCTCCATCCCACAAACTCTGGAATGTACTTGGGACTGTGACTTGTTCCCGATGAAAAGAAAATGTCAGAGGAGAGGAGAGGAGATAGGACTCTCTTGATCATATTCTATTTTCAAATGCCTGGGTGCTGCTAGCAGACTTCCTTTAATCATTGTACTTTTTTTTTTTTTTTTTTTTTTTTTTTTTTGCTGTACAGCTTTTGAGGAAACAGGCTGCAGTGAATCTTAGAGACACACAGAAATGAGTTCTGCAAGCCTTGCAAACAGCTGTAGGAAGCAGAATTGGTCAAGTCTCTCAGGAGAAGTCAGCCCTGACTGTGTCCATGCTGCTATTTTAGGATCCTACATGCAGAAGACCCATACAACCTGTGCTATGCCCCTGACCCACCAAAAAACATGAGATGATAAATGTGTCTTCTTAACCTTTAGAGTTTGTGGTGATTTGTTATGCAACATGGACAACTAATGCGTTACTTTATTCCCTGACTCAAGACCACTGTCATGAGAGGAGTATAATACACCCTACAACTTGCTTGGAATAAACAGTTGAATAGTTCACATACTTTTATATGTGAGACTCAGACCAGCTGTTTATATGAAATATTAGTAATTATCATGGGAAGACATTTCACTACTGGACACCCAAAAACATATGTAAGATGTTCCAAAAATGTTCCTTGCCTTGCTGATACCTACCCTATCCGTATCTGCTTAATAGCCAGGGACGATAAATGGGCCCGTCATGTAATATCACTTTAAGAGTAATAAAGGAATGAAAGGCCAGTTAAGAATTAGGCACAATTCCTTTTGTATGAAGTTGCACTATTCCCACATGTCTATGAATTTTTTATGGTTTAGATCAACATTTTCTGCCGAAGCCTGGGTGACTAAAATACATGAGACGTTGATACAAAATGCTAAGGGGGCTCATATGGACATGCGTGGTTTTTCCTCTTCTCTGCATTTCATTTAAACTTGGTTATTTACTCTTTTTCAGACTATTTGCTCCCTTTTCTTATGGCTCTTTTACAGATAAGTAGCTGAACTCCACCTAAAGGCACTGGCTGGATGGTGAGTTCACCATGAAATTCCTGTTCTCCAGATTCGGCTACGGCGCTTTGCATTCTACAACTTAACTCTAGCCCCTTCTTTTAGAGTCATTTTCCCCCTCTATGCTCAGTATCCTCCCAAATGGATTATTTACACTTATTTAAAAGGGATTTTTAGGCAACTATATTTAGAGTCACTAATACTTTATTTCCTCATGTAGAAATGTAGTTTAGTTTACTTTCTTTTACCTGGAATCACAACTTAACTACATATAATCTACCAGCTACACCTGCTATCTTGAATGGTTTAGATTCACATTGAAAAGCATAACATCTAATATCACTAAGGCACTGATTGACATTCCCCTTCTAAATTATCCACTTCTGAGTACTTAGAACTTGTGAATGCTACCTTACATATAGCAAAAAGGGACTTTGAAAATATAACTAAGTTAAATGATTTGAGATAGGGAAAACACTTTGGTTTTTTTTTTTTTCTTAAATTTCATGTATTTGAGAAATAAGCTACACACACAGGGGAGGGGGTAAAGGGGGCAGTGGAGAGAGAGAGAAACCATTCATTATTTCTCTCCAGAAATGCCCAGACTGGATCAAGTCCTAAGCCAAAAACATAATCCAGCTTTCCTGTGTGGGTAGCAAGAACCCAATTGCTTAAGCCATCACCGACATCTTAATCGCAAGAGCATGAAAACAAAATTCAGTTTGAGTCTAACAAAAGTTCTATAGGAAGAAACGTTAAAGACTTTGCATAACCAAATACACATTTTACTCAGTAGAGGCATGGAGTTATAATGCTCTCATAGACAATAGTCCTCTAATTCCATCTGTTTCTCATGAAGAATGAAAATAAATTGCAGGCGGAATCAAAGGGTCTCAGAATTTCCTCTTAAATGTGTAATTTTCCTCCACAGCTATTTGAGGAAATGTATGATTTTTCCAACTCTTCTGCATTAGCTACTTGAGTCCACAGAAAACCCTTCTTTGGAAGCAAAGCTTACAAACACCCTATCTGAACTGAAATCTTCTCTGTAATTCACACTGTCAAATTCGACCACTGACGATGCTCCCTGGGCAACAGAACCACAAAAAAATCCACACATGTCAGATCCTTATGGTTATGTTATCAGTGTATAGCTCTCCCAATTCCCTTGCCCAGTTCAGTTGTAGATTTTTTTCTGTCTACTATAAAAAGAGATTGTAAACATTGTTTTGTGTTGATTTTTTTTTCATTGTTTATGGGTGAAAATAAAAAATAAAGTGATAGGATTTTTAAAAATATCAACTCACAATTTTATGTCCTTGTTAATTGAAAATTACTTAAACTGCTCCAAGATATCATGAGAAACTGCTTAACTAGAACAGCCATTTCCCCTTCAAGTGTGTTTTGAAACATGTGCTCCATTTCTTTAGGAAGCAAAATATCATAATCTACACATATTTGAAAAATCGATTTATTCTTGGGGTGTTCAACATATAGAATTACAAAATTGGTGTCTCAATGTCATAACCTTTGAGATATTTAAGCAATCACAAGTGGAAGAACTGGGTAGCATTTTTGTTATATTAAAATGATTATATTTATTTGAAAGGTGAAGAGAGAGGCAGAAATAGACAAAGATCTCTTGTTCATTGGTTTGTTCTCCAAACATCCACAGCAGCCTGGACTGGCCATAGCTAAGCCTAGAAGCTGAAAGTTTAGTCCTGTCTTTCAGATGGGTGGTAAGAATCCAAGAACTACCATCACTTCTTCCTAGGGTGTGTGTGTGTGTGTGTGTGTGTGTGCGCGTGTGTGTGTGTTTAAGATTTATTTCTTCTTATTGGAAAGACAGATTTACAAAGAGGAGGAGATACAGAGAGGAAGATCTTCCATCCAAAGGTTCACTCCCCAAGTGACCACCACAACGGCCAGAGCTGAGCCAATCTGAAGCCAGGAGCCAGGAGCATCTTCCAGGTCTCCCACAGGGTGTAGCAACCCAAGGCTTTGGGCTGTCCTTGACTGCTTTCCCAGGCCACAAGCAGGGAGCTGGATAGCAAGCAGGGATGCCAGGATTAGAACCGGTGCCCGTATGGGATCCTGGTGAGTTCAAAGCAAGGACTTTTAGCTGCTAGCCTTATCGTGTTGGGCCCTGGATATGTGTTTTTAGGAATCTTAAGCAGTGTTTTAAACAAGACATTGAGATATGGAGTATGTGCAGCCTTAGTCGGAACCACTACGTGGTTACTGAAGAAAGTTCATTATGGTCTATTGTATTTTTTTTTAAAGATTTGTTTATTTTTATTGGAAAGCCGGATATACAGAGAGGAGGAGATACAGGGGGAAGATCTTTTGTCCGCTGAATCATTCCCCACTGATCGCAATGGCTGGAGCTGAGCCAATCCAACACCAGGAGCCAGGAGCTCTTCTGGGTCTCCCATGCGGTTGCAGGGTCCCAAAGCTTTGGGCTGTCCTCAACTGCTTTCCCAGGCCACAAGCACAGAGCTGAATGGGAGCTGGGCCGCCAGGATTAGAACCGGCGACCATATGGGATCCTGGCGCGTGCAAGGTGAGGATCTTAACCACTACGCTATCGCGCCGGGCCCGGTCTATTGTGTTTAATCCTCTCTTTCCATTACTTGAATAACCTGGAATTGCAAGAGGCTACTCTGAAGGTGCAGAGACCTCAACTCCTGACAGGTTTGTATTTTGCTTATTTCTACATCTAGAATGCACACACTTTTTGTCGTGCTTGCCACCTGTGTCTTTCAGTACTTTTTCAATTCCCTTAACTTTTCTATACTCTGTACTCTTATTTAAAAACCAAAAGAATAAATAAAACCAAGTATTTGATGAGGTTAGTTCCAACACCACCCTTCTATCTCTGCTTTTGAGAATTTTATCACTTTCAGTTATTTGAAAATAGTAAATATTCAGCAATCCCCTGGTTTTTATTACATAAATAAAAAGAGAAATAAGAATCATTCTAGAGGCATTTCCAACAGACATCAGTTCTTCTCACAGACAATAATCAAAGAACCGTTTTTTTCCATGCTTCTTCAATACATATATATATGTTTATTATACATTGATTTATTTTAGTTGGAAAGGCAGATCAGATTAATGGAGAGAAGAAGAGACAGAGAAAGATCTTCCATCTGCTGGTTCACTCCCCAAGTGGCAATAACAGCAGGATCTGAAATCATACCAAGTCAGGAGATAGGAACTTCTTCCAGATCTCCCACAAGGACGTAGGGTCCTAAGACTCTGAGCCACCCTCTACTATTTTCTTATACCATAAGCAGGGAGCTGGATGGAAAGTAGAGCAGCCAGGACAGGAACTGTTGCCTATATGGAATTCAGTGCTTGCATGGTGAGGATTTTGCCATTGAGCCATTGTGCCAGACCCTGTTTTGTAATTTCTCAGGTGCTATTCATATCAAACTTGGAGCAGGCATGAATTGCATGAGAGCCCTTTGGGTCACAAATTTTGGTGACCTAATTAATTTTACACAATATATGTTTAGCTAGATGGAAAGCTAAATGTCAACCTAATTTTAATATCCTCATCTTCTATTACCTAAAATTTTATAAAGCAGTATTAATGGAAAATTGTGATAGACATGTCTCTATGGACTAGCTAGACTGCACACAAGCTATTGTGTTTGTTTGCGAAATAAATTACTTACAATGAACTAAGCAATAAAGCAATATTAGCAAAGCAATTCTGCATATTATTTGAGGTTATAAAGATCTAGCCTCATTACGGTTTCCTTTCAAACAAGCCAAATGTTCTTGATGTTAATGTTTTTGTGTTTTCATGTTAAGCAAAAATGCTACATATAGGCTACTTTGAGAATGGGAGTTTATTAACAAAATACTATTTGAATTAGTCATAAGTCTTGGTCAAAATTAATAATTGTAATTATTTGTATAGTGTGATAGCTGGTTCATAATTTATTCTATATCCCTCTTCTTCTCTCTCTCATTTTCCTCTCCACCCTGGGTGGAGCATATGACAGTCCATGTAGGTAGGTCCCTGCCACCCATGAGGGAGAATTGGATTGAGGTCCAGACTTCTTGCATGGTCTACTCTCAGTCTGATGATTAAAGGCCATTCATCAATTCAGGATTGAAACTGTGAATGGATCATCTATCTCTCATCTCTGTCTATATGTATCTTTATATATATCTACATATATACATATACATATACATAGAGCATACATATATATGTATTTTTACATTTCAAAATAGATAAAAGATTAAAATTTAAATATTATAGCAGTTTTTAAGTAATCTAGGAATTAAACAAACATCTGATAAAGAGTTATATAAAATATAGGAAGTTCACTTGAAACTCAACAATTTGTGAGAAGTGATTAAATATTGTGTGGTTTTTAAACAATATGAGTTATTTCAACAAGATCTATAGAGCCAAACTTTCCATCTGCTTTATAAAAGTTGGAGTGATATTCTGGCATCTGCTTTCATGCAGATAATTAGAATGGCTACAATGCAAAAAAAAAAAAATGGCAGTAACAATGCTAAAGACCACTCAGAGGTGCTGGGATTCATCTACTTCTGGGAAGGCCAAATGGCATAGTCATTTGGGAAATTCCTCACGGAGCTAAATAAACATAATGCTGCACTCAATTTATTATATTCCAACTGATTTCAAAACTTATTTCCACACAAAAAACTACACATAAGTATTCAAAGCAGTCTTTTCCATATATTCCCCCAAATTGAAGTCATGAAGATATTCCTAAGTGGATAAAGGGAGAGAAAAACTCCCATGTCATAAAAAGGCATACATAATATTAAAATAAATTATTTGTCAAAATAAATTAAAATACTCAATACAATTAACATAATGTTAAATGATATTAAAATACTATGTTGGAAAAATGCTAATACTATAACTAAAAGTAGATGTTCAAATTATGTGAAACTCCAGCAAAGAGAGAAGGAGAAAGTTCAAGAACCAAAAAAGAACATTAAATTATTCAAATCAATGCAGAACTGATCATAACTTTAAGTGTTTTGTGAACCACAGTTTGTGCTACAAAGCCTAGTCTTCTTCAGTCCATGTGTCTCATGGATGTATGGGCATTTGGAGATTAATTCCATGTGTGCACATGAATACTCATACTTAACAAAGAGGTACACAGGCATATGTGCAATTGTGTCGTCATGTGTGTGCATATGCACCATGTATAGAACCATTCTACATGAGTACACATCTCCATAGTCAGGACAGTATCTAGATATACCTGTATTACGGATATGTTGGTACATACGTAGGACATTTAGATCATCGTGTTATAATAACATGATTATTCAATCAGAGAGAAAAGCATCTACTACAAAAACTATTGATCTCAGAGGTACTTGCATGCTTTGCAAACAGAGAATTGAAACTATTATACAGAATTTTTAAGTTTTAATAGGTGAATATTGGAAATGAATAAATATACCAGGAAATATGTACAAATAGATAGGACTGGGCATGATGGCCTAGTGGCTAAATCAGGCCTTGCATGCACCTGGATCCTGTATGGACACCGGTTTCGGTCCCTGTTGCTGCACTTCCCATCCAGCTCCCTGCTTGTGGCCTAGGAAAGCAGTGGAGGATGGCCCAAAGCTTTGGGGTCCTGTACCTGAGCGGGAGACCTGAAAGAAACTCCTTGCTTTGGCTTCAGATAGGATCAGCTCTGGCCATTTAGGCCAACTGGGGAGAGAACCAGCAGACGGAAGATCTTTCTCTCTGTCTCTCCTCTGTGTAAATCTGACTTTCCAATGAAAATAAATAAATCTTAAAGAAGAAACAGATACAGATAGGATTTAGCATCAAAATGATGTTCTTATGAAAAACAATACTTTTCTCATTGTATGATGACATTCCAGGAGAGACATAACACGCAGGACTCCCTGTATACACGCAAGGCTGTACGTAGGCCTGGAGTCACGCAGAACTGATCCCAGACGCTGATGTTTTGTTGTCCCTTGAAATGTTGCCTGAATCCTTTTTCCCACAGGACAGTCATTTACCCTTCGCTTGGAACTGTTACGGGCTATTCTGACCTTGTGGAAACTTCGCTAATCTGTGCCCTGAGAGCCTGCTTTCTCACTATGTCTCTGTAAAAATAGAAAAAACTTTCACTTTCTTTATTTTGGCACGTCATCCTGCGAGATGATGGCCACCCTGCTACAATAATAAAAATTCAGATCTGCATGACTTCTCTTGTTCTACATTAATTCATCTCTAACAATCATAATAGAATGATATAGAGTTTTTGTATTCCTCTATCATCCATAGGTTTCAATCCCTTGGTTCCAATTCGGTGGCATTGAGAACTGAGGTTTTTAGAAGATGATTAGATCACGTGGGAGACACCTTTTGAATAGGGTTAAAGGTCTTAATAAAAGAAACAAAATCTTGCTCACTCTCTCTGTCCCTTGTAGGGCACCTTGCAAGTAACCCACACAAACATGGTCCTCTAGAAACCAGAACCTTGACCTTCAACTTCCCTGTCTTCAGAACTGTGAGAAATAGATTTCTGCTGATGAAATATGAGCTTAGTAAGATATGAATCCCAGTGGTAGGTACTGTAGAACTTGTTTAGAGATTAAGCATTTGAAACGAAGACTATGTCTGTTTTCTTAGACTTAACTTTATTGTTAATGTATTTTAGCTGACTAAATGGTTATTTTATGTCTATGTCTGTGCCTCATAGAATGATTTTTATCAAATCAGGACAGATTTCACTAGAAATAAGAGTAATTTTTAAAAATCTCTCGACGCAGCAAATTATATGAACGATTAACACAGATTGATTGAGTCAAGTTGTTTACGTCTGGGGACTGAGGCTCTTCTGACATCCATTTAAGTTCATTATTTCATTGCAGACAAAACTAAGCTGCCAAGACTAGGACTAAGCGAAGTGATTAGTTTATATACAGTGGCTTAATTTTTCTTGCATCATCCTGGGAAAGGGAGAAAAATCTAGGCAATGTTGTATGTTTCTTTCATTTTCCATTCATATTAGTAATAATAACTTGCATAGAGGACTTTTTGTGGGAATTAATGAGTGGTGAGAGTTAATGGACCGAAGTGCAACCCCTCCCAGGCAGTCATTAATCTCCAGAAGTCTCCCACTGCAATTGCTTAAATAAAAGCTTGTGAGATAATTCAAAAAGAAATGTGAGACCCACACACGCCATTGCATAATAAATGGCAGTTTCGATCCCAAATAAATCCCTGAGGGACAAATAATTTGTGTTTCAATTGTTCGTATTTCCTAAAATGCTGTGCAGCATTAACAGCTTTTTAAGATGCCAATGTAGCTTGTATTTCTTAAGGATTCAGTGCTGAATAGAATTGTCCAAAACTGGAATTTCCCCACTAAGCAGGAGAAAATGTAGACAGCACATTAGGGAATTAATTTGCAAAATTAATTTTTTGAACCTGTGAATAATATCACAAGGCCTCTAAGCCTAGTGACTTATAACTTGAGAGAAACCTGAACTATAAATTACTTACAATGCCTTTGTTGGTAAAACAATAGAACCTACATTAATTATCTTATGTCTCAGTCATAGTAATTACCTTTAATTTTCTGATTTTGAAAACACCATCATTTTTTACTTTATTTTGTGTAGATTTCTTCCTCCTTCTCTCTCTCTCTTCCCTTTGCTATTCTCTGAATGCCTAAACCCTCTGGAACTCCAAATTCCTGTCTTGTAATCCTAACCCCCATGAGTTGCTGGGAGATGGAGCCTTCGGGAAGGAAGCGTGTCAGAATATAGCCGTCACAAATTGGAGTAGTGCCCTGTAAAAGGATCTTCGGAGATCACCTCCTCCCTCCAGTCAGGGTACAATGAGAAGTTCTCTACCTGGATGAAGGTCCTCACCAAAACTCAAATTCAGTAGCACTCAGATTTTAAGTTTCCACTCTCCAAAACTGTGAGACACAAATTTCTGTTTATGAGCCAGCCGGTCTGTGCATAACAGCAGCCCTGACTCACATAGTTGGCTGTTCCTTGCTGCTTTTTCCACTGATCTCAGGGCTGGTGCTGTTCAGAGAACATGTTGAAACGTCTTCTCTTCTCCCTCCAGTCGTGTGCCTTTAGTTACCTTCTGTAGGATGCAGTCTTAATTCACGCTGAGTGAATCCACTCTACAACCATCTGTTCCTCTTTCCCTAAATGAGCATCATTCACCTGCATTCCAGAGAAACAATTTGCAAAATTATCTTGTCTTCACTAAGTCCTGTCAAGTTGGTTTTCAAAACAAGATCTCAATCCATCCACTGTTTGTAAGTTATATAACCTTTCCCTAATACAACGTGACATTGCCATCAGCATGGTTTGATGGGCAGCGTAATTGATTGCTCTAAGGTCTGTATTGTTTCTCAAAAATGCCTTCTCCAGATAATAATCATGGATCTTTCCAGCATGAAGCTCCACGTTACCACACTGTTTAACATCCTCAGTGAGACACTGTTGCTTTGTTGTTACAGTGTTCTTGACAGTCCACGTGGTTTACCATGTTATCAATAATGTGGCCTTCGCTAATCAATGGAAATGAGAAATATGGTGAATATTCTGTACCTCAGACATCTCAGCTTTACTCACTTTTGTGAAAAGACATTAAGATCCCTCACTCTGTGTCAAGCTATACCCTGTGAATTGTCAGGACCCGTGAATTGCTTCTCACCAATAGCATCTGCCAACTGGGAATGCATGCGTGTGATTACAGCTGTGTGGTTAATCTCCACAAACCGGAAGCCTCTGTGTCACCAGCAGGATCCCTCTTTTATCCTTAAAGAAGAAATTGTTTATGTTGTGAGTGATTTTGGTTCTCATACCAAGAGCCTGAGGTTGGCTTCTGGTCCTCAGACAATAAAAAAACCACTGGAAGTTCTCAATCTAGAGACCTGACACGAACTGATATACACCAATAAGAACATGCACGTGGACACAGGTTGTTCTTACATGACCTAGCAAAGCTTCAGAGGAGAATTTGCTCGGGAGACATCATGCTTTTAATTTTCTAACGGACCAAGCCTGAATTAATTCCTGACCCACTGAGACTAAGAAATCACAGATACGTGTTTTTTATACTATATTTTTGGTATTTTTCTATGTCTTGAGTAAAAATTAATGCACTCATTTTATTATATAATGAATCTTCCACTGCCTCAAGGTTCAAAAACAATATGTTCAGTACCTGTGTATAATACACTGTCAAAATATAAATCACAAGGTTGATTCTTACACTCAAACATGCACATTCACAGAGAAGTTTCCATTCCAAACTGCTTTAGGTCATGCCAGAAAATTGTAAGCTAAAATAGTTAAGTATAAATGTGGGGCTAAATTGCTACGTGCAGGGGAAAATGTTAATTAATACAAAATGGAAATAACATAATTTGTCAAGAACACAGAACAGAGAGAAGATAGGAAGGAGTTGGGGAGTCTTTAGGGTCATAGTATGGATAACTCACCTCTTCTGACACCAAATGACTGTGGTTGGGCAGGCAGAGGCTTGGTCGTTTATTTATTTTTCAACATATTCAAAATTGAGAGAACAGGAAACTGCGCTATTGCCGTCTGGGAATTCAGAATTTGCCACTGAATAGCTGGCTGTGTAACTCACATTTTACAAAGATAAAAGGAAGCCCCAAATCCTTAGCTAACCCTCCTCAAATCACACAGCTTATAGCTGGTAGCCCCCAAAATAAAAGGCATATTTGACTGACTTCAAAATCTGTATACATCTTATTATGAGTTATTTCGAGTTGCAGAATAACTGATTGCATGTTTCAGTACAAGTACTTGTTCTAGGCAAAAAGATTCTTAGTAAAATCATACCACTCTGAAAATAAGTCAAAATTATTGTACTTTAAGCGGCTTTTTCTTGGTGTTTTGAATCAGTCTGCCCTTCCAAAATAAAATGTTATAGATTTCTCAAGTGTTGAGCCTGATTAGGATGAGGGCAATGCTTTCTGCTTTCTTTACACTTCTTGTATCAAAGTTTCAGTCTAAAAGTTAACAGCCTTTTATTATATAAGGGACAACAAATCATGGAAAGAGAAATGCAAAAAACTGCTTCCCTTCCTGTTGTCAATGGTTGAGGCCAGGCAAGGGTTACACTAGGCAGAAGTCGGAAATCAGGAACCAAATCCAGGTCTTCGATGTGAATGGCAGGCATTCAAACTCTTGAGCCATTACAGGGACCTTACAGTTTGTCGCTAACAGGAATCTGGAGCCAAGACTCAATCCCAGGAACTCCAGCACGGAACACAAGTGCACCTGTCTAGCCTCAGAAGGGCTAGGGCAAACGTCTGCCCCAGAAGCAGTTCTTTATCTCATACATTAATTTAAGATGAAATTGTCACATTATGAGTAGAAAGATTATCATGAAAAAAGGATGGAGAAAGTAACTAAAAGTATGCATTATCTAAGACATAGTAGTTGGAAGAGCACACTACTATGCTACTAGACAATGAGACAGCCCAAAGGTTGTTAAATCATCTTTTAAACTGTGTGAAGTCCTGAGTATCAGCTGAGAGCTGAGTAAGTCACATCCATAGCATCTAATGACAGCATCAGGAGAAAGGAAATGAGCAAATGGAAATAATTCATTGAATTTTATTAGCATGCACTGATTATTAACAAACTCCTGAGATAGTTGATCACAAACATTGTACGTCAACTGAAGATGCTGTGCGTGTTAAGACGGTCATAAGCTAATTCATTTTTTTAAGGTTAAGATTGTATTTTGTAATTAAAATTTCACTTTTGTTTACATTTACGTTCCCCTAATGGCAAAGGAAAAAGTAAAGAGTGTACCAAACTAAAACAGAGGACAATTAAAAAAATAAACTGGTGTTTATTAAGACTGATTTTGTGCTAGACATACACTCTGCTATGGTGTGGGTTAATCATTGGATTATTTAAACTTGATCTAAGCATAGCTGGAAAATAACCATGATAAAATTTCTATATTTTAAAGTATCAGATGTGTTGATTAATTCTTCTGACATTGCCACACAGTAATTTCATCACAATTGAATGATTCTTAAAATGTATGTGTCTGTCCTCACTTCTACAAAGTATATACATGTCACCCAAAAATTATCTTAAAAAATATTAATTAGTGGAATCTTCACTCAAAAACAGTCTTTACATTATCTTTAATAATTCTATTAAGATAGAAGAATATACAAGTGTTTGTCCATGACTCTTATCTTCTGTAGAGTTCATTAATGAGGATTCATAAATAAGTGAAGGAGTTTTTAAAATCCTCTAAATAAAAGACTTCTATATTGAAGAAGAAAAAAAATGTGATACATGTTATGTTTTGTGTTTTTTTAAGATTTATTTATTTTTATCGGAAAGGCAGATATACAGGAAGAAGGAGAGATAGAGAGGAAGAGTTTCCATTGGATGATTCACTCCCCCAGTGGCCACAACAGCCTAAGCTGAGCAGATCCGAAACTAGGAGCCAGAAGCTTCTTCCAGGTCTCCCAAGCGGTTGCAGGGTCCCAAGCTTTGGGCTGTCCTCGACTGCTTTCCCAGGCCACAAGCAGGGAGCTGTATGGGAAGTGGAGCTGCCGGGATTAGAACCTGCACCCATATGGGATCCTGGCGCATTCAAGCTGAGGACTTTAGCTGCTAGGCCACCGTGCTGGGGCCTTGATATACAAATTTTAAGAGAGAAGGAGAGACAGAGGGAGAGGAAAAGAAATATTCCACCTATTGGTTCAATCCCCAATAGTTCTAACAGCCAGAGCTGAACCGATCCATAGCTAAGAGCCAGGAACATCTTTCCAGTTTCCCATGTGGGTGCAGTGGTCAGGGACTTGAGCCTCACTGCTCTCCCAGGCCATAAGTAGGAATCTGGATGGAAAGTGGAGCAGCGAGGAAACCTACATGGGATCTCGGCATGGCAGGCCGAGGACTGGTCTGATAGGTTGGACTGGCCTTAACCACCGTGGCCATTTGGAGAAAGAATCAGTGAACAGTGCTCTTTATCTCTCTGGCTATCCCATTCCCTCTGCTAATCTTCATTTCAAGTAAATAGATTTTATAGATTCTAAAAAACCCTGTTGTATTAATCTATGCTTAATTCTAGCTTATTGATATGAACACATATTAGACATCTACAGAGTAATATACTTAAGTATTCTGTATATCAATTTGGAAATAAAACCTTGTAAAACTAAAGCAAGCAAATAAATAAGCAGAAACAAGTGTGTACATTTGGAAGCAATGGCTTTGTAAACATTTGTTGACTGGAACTTGTGTTTGGTTTACAGCAAGACATCTATAGATGAATCGAATCTCTTCCTCTTATGATCCCATGTATGATTCAAGTGGTTTAATATTATATTTATCTTGCACTTTCAGGCAGCTGGGTGAAACCAAAGCACCCTGGACTTCTTCAGATGCTGCAGACCTAATGCGAGCTATCCTCAGGCTTCTCTTCTGAGTTGGCCTATCTTCATCAACAGCCCACCGGTTCAAACACTAAATATAAAGGATGAGAAGAAGATGTTATTAGATCCAAGCGGAAATAAATTTTAGGTAGTTAGAGTCTGTGCTAAAAGAAAATAAATAGGGACAAAAAGCCATTTGGCAGTCTAATTCAAATTAAGCAGAAATAATGGCATTCTCTGGACGAAGAAATAATATAAACGTGTAACACTATCTCCTATATCCAAATTATACAACGATTTGCTTCCACTTGTATTATTTGCTATTTTAAGTATAGGAGGCAGTTTTGGAAAGATTAGTATAATTAATTGCATACCAAAGATAATTCTAGGAGCTCTTGATTCACACTCTTTAATGTTTTCACACAATCTGTAATTTAAAAAGTCCACCTGCCTCCAATTCAAGAAATAATTTCATAATGGAAACTTAATTGGCTGTTATTAGCAGCAGCAGAGGAAGTAGCTCAGTGTGGCCATGATGAGTTTATCTATTCTGCTCATCATTAGGACTCCCACAGCCAACAAGCCCAGAGGGGCTTAAAACTCATAGTCAACCCCTGCTGCTAAGAGCCAAGTACAAATTCTCAGATCAAGCATCTGCTGTGCTTTCTCCAACAGTCGCCACCCCATTTTTCTCTGTATCTTTCTAATCTACCACGTGGATCAGTTTGCCTTCCGAGGAACTAAGGGGCTAAAGTCTTTATGTGTAGACATGTTTGTTTTTCTCAGAAGAGCAGCCAATAGCTTTGAGAAACTCAAACTAGAGAATTTGGGGCAGGGTACTGGGGTTACAAAGCTGTTATTCTCATTTATTGAGAAATCATGCAGTCTTCTGAGTTGGTAGTCATTGAGAATACATCCTCCCACCTTATTATTGTTTTTACTGTTGTTATTTTAAACAATTGTATTTGTACTTCTTATATGTCACAACTTCTCCCAGTTTTCTTTTGACCCTCATCTGGGAATAGATAAAACCTAACCATTCAGCCCTGTACTGATGAGAAACTGAATTGTATGTCTGTTAAAAGTAGGCTATATTTAGTAATGGCTCATACATTGGAGCTGGAAAAGTATCAGCGATCAATTTCAATGTAATTCAAATGCCTTCAAAGAGCACTTTAAACTCATGAATTACCATTCATGACTAAAAATCTGTATGTTGGAATTGAGCATTTGGTATAAAGGTTAAGACCCTGGTTAGGACATTTGAATCCCATATTGGAGTTCCTAATTTTGATATCCATCTCCAAAACTGAATCCTAGATTCTCACAAAGGCAGCAAGTGATGACTCAGGGATTTTTGTTCCTGTTATGTGAGAGACTTGGATTGATTCTGAGGCTCCCTGTACCCAGGGATGGGAAGATGGGGTTTTCCCTCTCTTTCTCCCTCTCCCTCTCTTTCCTCTCCCTCTCTCTTATGAATAACAAAAAAAGCAAAATCTATCTGCATAGAGACAGTGCTGACATTTTCAACAATGGAGAAACTTTAAAACCCTTATGCCCAGACCCCTCTCTGCATTAATGAAATTGTAACCTCCAATTGGACGTTCAAACATTGTTCTTACGAATAATGATAATAACAACAATAACAACTTTGTTCTTATTCCTTTGAATAAATTCAGAGGCAGAGGAAGAGATGGAGAAGTCTTTCAGCTCCTGCTTCACTCCCAAGTGGCTGCAAAGGGAGACAAGAGGTTTATCTGGGTCTTGCTTGTGGATGTATGGCCCAGGCATTTAAGCCATCCCCTGCTGCGTTCTCACACATATTACCAGGGAGCTGGATTGGAAGTGGAACAGAGTGGACCACCAGTGCCTTGGGTGTCTTAGAGCAAGGCCTCTGCCCTTTTTGGCTTGGATGAGAGCCAAGTGGGGCTGGGCTGGGCTGGGCTGCAGATTCAAAGAGGCAGCATATAAAGGTTTCCCGGACCACTGAGTGGTAGGGAGGGGAATAAAGCCCACCAATGGCTTTTGTTATTGACGAGAAACATGTGTTTTCATTTCACGATGGCCTTAACACATCAGAATCTCTGCTCTCAATATCCAAGCTGTGAGTGTGCTGTCTGGCCTCAGCACAAGTGCTGTGCAACCACATCACCTCTATCACTGAAGCCAACACCACTTCCAAGGAATGAGGAAGATATAGGGAACATAGCTGGCACTGCATGTTCTCCAGCTTCTAGAAGGATCCGTTAATTGAGATAGAAGGAGAGTGCTGAATATGGGATATTCAAGCCCCAAATCCTAAGCAGCAGGAAGTAATTACAGAACATGTAATGAATCTGCCCCTTTCAGCAGCAGTTAGAGTAAGATTCAAAAATCTCTAAGGGGAGAATGAAATGAAACAGGTTGGTAGCTAGGTTAGGGTCACAACCTGGAAGCCATAATCACCTGCTCTCTGTAAATCTCACCAGTATACCTTCCAGGATGTGCTTCTCCCTGTCTGAGGCCGGGGCTGTTTTATGAAAAAAACTCTTCTCCAAGATTGTATGAATCAGATAACCAATTATTTTTTTCCTCTAGCTTTTCTCATCCCAAGCTCTCTCTTGTGCTCTCTCTTCTTTCCCTTTTATTCTCATTTACCTCCTTACATCCATTCTCTTTTCTTTCTTGTTGCGATTGGTTATTCAATTCAGAAGCTCTTAAATTTTTTAGGTATTGATGTCAGTATAGGGATGCAGAACCTTGGCCATCATGATTGTCTCGAGAATGAATCAATAAATGGAAGATCTCTCTCTCTCCTTCTCTCTCCCTTTATCTCTCCCTAGATCTCTTGATGTCTAAGTGTTTCCCTTTCTCTATGTAACCCTTCCTGTCAGATAGATAGTTAAAAAAATGTATTTACTTATTTGCGTGATTTTATTACATAGTTGAAAATGGAGAATAATTTTCCATCCACTGGATCATTCCCAAAATACCAGCAACAGAGTTGGGCCAGACCAAAAACAGTAGCCCAGGACTCAATCCAGGATTCCCATGTGAGTGGCAGACACTCAAGTACTTGAGCCCTTGCCTGGTACTTGCCAGGGTGGGCATTAACAGGACGCTGGAGTTGATAGTGAAACCGAGACTGAAACCCATGTCCTGTAATCTGGGGGGAAAAAAAAGAATTCCCAAGTGCTTCAGAACTGCTGTGTCAAATGCTTGATCCTAGAAGTTCTGTTTTTCCTAAGATCCTGTGTGCCCTCTAGTTGTTTGTTGAGGTGCATTTTCTCTTCTTTCTCCAGAAAATCAATACTCTCTGACTATGACTTCAGTGTTTTTACCCTCATTCTTAGCCAAAATACAATGATATTTCACTTTTTGTAATTGGATAGGGTAATTTTTTTTGTTAATGGGAAACAGTTTGTCGCAGTTCAAAGTCACAATTTTAACAGAGCTAGAATTTTAACTCACTGAATGCTTCATATTTCCTGTCTTAGGATCAAAAGTATCTGGTTGATGTGTCTCAGCCTCTTATGCCCTCACCAACAACTGAAACATTATGGAAACAAGAAACAAGAATATTAGTCATCTCTGTGCAGTAAGTACATTTTTTTTGTAGAATGAAATGGTAATACAATGACAAAAAGCCTCTCACAGAAATCATAGATTTGTGAACTAATATAGCAATAGTTTGACAATCGATTGATTGAGTTCTTACCAGGAATTTTATAAAATTATGTACATGTATTAGCACATTTATTCTATAAAGCAAATCTGTAGAATAAGGGTTGTTTCATAAATTAGTCCCATTTTGTAGACACACTTGGTCCAAGACCCTGGGGACAACGCCAAGATTTGAACACAGGTGGCATGAAGACTTTTAGGATGTCAACACTATTTCTGCACCTGTCCATCCCTTCTCAGTGTCTTCTTTTTCTTAAAACAAACAATTGGGAAAATAAAACATTTGTCCTTTTGAATACTAAAGAGAAAGCCTCATTTCTCAGCATTGCCTTTTGTATCTTACAAAATTTAAATGAACACATGGTCCTCCACTCCATCCATTGTTTTATGTATTCAGTAAAGATTTATTTCAAATTTGCTTTGCTTGTAACACTACCTTACTCCTGTCTTACACCTATCTTACACCCTGAAAATTTTAATTAATTATTGATTTCTGCTCAAATCAGTTGACAGTTTCCATAAAAATAATGTTTAAAAATACACCAAACGTGAGTTCTTGAACCCTGCTTGGTGCTAGGTGTGTTCTCAGTATTTGTTGGTCAGCAGATCTCTTGAGTACTCTTTGCTATATGGAAGATATTATTTATGAACTTTTTTTTTCAAATTTGCTCCTGGTTTGCTTTCCTGATCAACTCCCTTCCCTCCTTATTGCCTTTTAAAAATATAGCCATAGGTGTAGTAAAGTTTCTATTATAAGTGTCTAGGGAAGCTCTTGTTTGAATCATGAGTTTTCCTTCTGTGATAAGGGGGTGAATATTATTGTTAACAGTAGGGTCTTTTCCTTATGGGGGTCTCCATAGGGACTGTAACACAGATGGTGCTACACAGTCTGTAGTGTGATTGTGCATGTCATAAAGAAAAATGATGTTTAATGCATTCAGGGAGCAGAAGCTGCAGCAGGTTTGTGGCCCAAGAGCTGCCCTCCAGAGGGCCATAAGAGCATGCATGCCAGAGTGTAAGTATGCATTCTTTGGAGAGCTTTTCAGAAGCTTTTCCAGTCTTGTCAGTTCTTTCGGAATCCAAGTGACGACTGCACTCCACGGACGTAGCTGCTGCTATAAAAGAAGAGAAAGAATACTGAAAAGTAGACAACTATCATGCCTTACTCTTGTTTATACAGGCCAAACATTTCACCATAGCAAAATAATACATCATACATCTTGCACTATGTTTGCTACTACAAAAAGAAGATAAACTTTTCCCTAAAGAAAACATTTGGTTGTTTCTGGTGACATAAATTTTTGTGTTGTGTTTATATCCAGCTGACCACAGTGAGAGCAGTGCCTCTATTCTTGAATGTTTGTATTTTTGGAAACTTTGAGAAAGTAGATTGATGGACCTACCACTGCAGATCCTGATTTAGTAGTTCTAAAGCAGGTGGAATCTACCAATTCCTGTTCCTCAGTAGCTCCACCTGCTGTCATTGCAGTTGGTCTTGGAATCACACAACAAATGACATTGAATTCAGTCAAACAACGTAGAGATACGAAGGCATCTTAGAAATCTTGGCTCAGACACTTATAATCATTTTTGTGAGGATTCACAAATAAGTGACCTGAATAAGTGTTCCATTATGGAACTTAGATTTTTAAAATACATTTGGCTTCATCACTTCAAGGTTAGCAGAAGAGTGTGTTCTCCAAATCGATTTTCTTGAAAATAAAAATCATTCTGAATTCACATTAAAAAATATTTACTTATGCGAGAGACAGAGAGATAGCGCTGGGAATCTCCTGATTGGCTGCTCACTCCCCAAGTACTCAAAATAGGCTGGAACTGTGTCAGGCTGAAGTTGGAATACAGAAAATCCATTTAAACCTCACGGGGGCAGGATCGCAATCAGTTGCAGCATACCTGTTGCGTCTCAGAAAACAGATGGCAGAAAGATGGAATTAAGAGAAGAGCTGAGACTTCCCACCAAGCATTCTCTGATACGGAGCACAGGAGTCACAGTTGGCTTGTTAAACACTGAACAAGTGCTTGCCATCAATACATACTTCTAAATGTTGCTTTGGTCATCTTGAATTTAAAACTGTCCTTTTAACAAACAAGAAAGAATAGACTGGAAGATCTTTTTGTTTGTTTCGTGTTGTCTTTTGTTTTTAATTCTTATTTTTTGTAGTATGGTTTTGTAGTTACAGAGATGTCCCTTTCCACCTCCATTTTCTCCCTCTCCATCACCCCACAGCTGTTTTCCCTCTATTATTATAATAATATAGTTATTCATCTTCAGTCACAAGTCTAACATTCTGCTATTTATAATGGCATTGTGGCTATAGGCAATGCAGTGTGAAGGTAACATTTGCAGTTTCATGGAAAGTCCTCCTTTCATTTGTGAGTAGAAATGCATACTTCAACAATTCTTTACTTCCTGGGACACAAGTCTGTCTTCTACAGTTGCTCTATTAGAACCTTCTCCTTTCCAGTCTTCAATGTATATGTCAGTAAAGGCATCATCCAGAGTTTTAAGTAAAGACTGTTACGCTCTACTAGCCTATTCTTTCTCCTCGTCACTTATGAGGCGGATAAAAGTGATTCTAGCTACTACATTAAATTCCCTGTTGAAGAAATCAAAAAGAGAATCCCAATAAGAAAATCTCTGGATTTGGCAGGGGGAAATACCTATCTGCCAATTTGCAGAGTGTAACCCTGGGATGAAGGAAATCCCCTTGAGTTTTTATCTTGTACATAAGTCTACACTGTAGTAGGGAGAACGATCGCCCGTTGCAGTCCTGATCCTGGTGCCTTACTTTGTCATGTCTTAGCTGGTAAAGTTACCAAGATCTGGCAATTGTGCAATCTCTGCTTCTGTTTCTTGAAGCTACAGATGTTTTTCTCCTGGATGAATCAATGTACATCTTCAAGATAACTTACTTTTTTTTCTTCTGAATTAATACATATAAACTTTTGAATATTAAATATTTTAGAAGAGGGAAAAATCTCACCTAATAATAACTTTATGTTGAAGGATTCTAGAAATCTGTGACATCTGCAGAACTGTAGATCCTGATGACATATAAAGCAACTCAAGAATTTCTATTCAGTTTTGAAGGAAGCTAAAAGCATTTGATGGGGAGAGGAGGAGAAAGGAGATACCTCCAGTTTATGTGAGAAATAATCTAAAATGTTGTTCAAACAATAGAAATATCTAATTAGAGGAGCACTGTGTGATGACAGATGAAAGGAATCTTAAAGCAGGAAACACTGAAATACCACAAGACAAATTACTGCAAAGTAAGGATAATTCTGCCTGGCAGGTAAGAATACAACAAAGTAAAACATAGCGATGTGATACTGTTTGAGGGAAAGGATGTCAACACCGATGAGATAAGTCACAAAACTCTTGAGGGAAAGAAGCCTGGCTGCTACTGGGAATTCGGCAGCTTGCCTGTCTATTGTGTCACTATTGGAGGATATTATTATGAGATATACTTTTTTTTTTTGGATAGGAGCATAGGACCTTGGCCAGAGCAGGCACAGCTTGCATTTACATGCTATGATATGAAAATATACTTGAAAAGAGGAAATGTATTCTAGCTCTTACTTGTTTCCCAAAGTGTTCCTTAGAATAAAATTGTTTTAATGACATAAAGCTTATGGTAAAACAAATGGCTTGAAAACTATAAAAGGTATATAAAAGAGAGGTAACATTAAGCTTCTATATAAAGTATATGTTCAATCATATGCATTTCAGAAGATAGAGATATGATTATAAATGTAAGCGTGATAATAAAACACAATAACTCACGTTTGGAGAGACAAATCATAGTCATCTAGACCTATTAGTGAAATGTGCCCCGTCGAACAAAGAAAGCCAAATGCATCAGTTGCGGCAGAAGAAGCTGAAAAATGAAAAATTATCAAAGCTAGCCTTCAAAATAAGTTGCACATATGATTTTTTCCCTGGACATTTCAGGAGTAGGCATTTGCAGGAACATGGAGTGGAGAGCAGAGCTAGGATTCAAATCTATTTACCGTGATAGTGGGTATGAGTTTCCCAAATGCTATCTTAATGTTTACAACAAATATCAACAACTGTTGGGCTATGTTTGCTTACAAATGAAATGCCCTTATTGTTTTGTGTTAGATGTTTCTACTTCTTCATAATTCTGTCTTGGTAAGTGTTATGTATTATACATTTATTTATTTCTTCATGATTATCTGGTTTCTTGGAACAGAACTACTCGCTGTAGTCTGTGGCATTCATTTGTAATGCTGATGTCAGCTTTAAAATTTCCTCTTTCATTTATAGTGCTGTTTATTTGAATCCTCTTTTTTCTCAGTAAAGAGTTGATTAATTTTGTTTACTTTTTCATAATTCTAAGCAATACATATGTCCATGTAGTACATGTTATTTATGTATAATATATATATATATATGCATACAGTAATATGTAAACATGCCACTTACGTATGTATCACCTTCTTGAGCAGGACTGTAGAAGCTTCTTCACTATCAGGTACCATAGATTGGTTACATAGTGTGTTTTCCAAAATACTTTCATATACAAACACACTTTCAAGTTCACCTTTAACTTTTTGGAGCATAAAACCACATTTTTCGTTCTTCAATGTGTTAATATTATAGATTATTTGGTTGATTTTTCAAAGATTGTTTTATTTGTATTGGGATGGCAAATTTACAGAGAGATGGAGATACAGAGAGAAAAATTTTTCAGTCAACTGGTTCGCTTCCCAAGTGGCTGCAACGGCTGGAGCTGACCCAATCCGAAGTCAGGAACCAGGAGCTTCCTCTAGGTCTCCCACCTGCATGCAGGATCCCAAGGGTTTGCTCCTCTCTCTGGCCACAATGAGGGAGCTGGATGGGAAATGGAGCAGCTGGAACACGAGCAGATCTCCATATAGAAACTGGTCATGTGCAAGTTGAGGATTTAGGAACTGAGCATGTGTGTATTATATCTATATATAAAAATGCAAAGAGAACAAATTTCATATATTTTGCAGGTACAGTTTGAAGATAACATACTTTATTCCTTGTTTCTTCCCTCATTCCCTTCCTTCCTTCCTTTTTCCTTAATTTTTGCAAATAATAACAATAATA
The DNA here is from genome assembly GCF_030435755.1 of Ochotona princeps. Lineage (NCBI taxonomy): Eukaryota > Metazoa > Chordata > Mammalia > Lagomorpha > Ochotonidae > Ochotona > Ochotona princeps. Next base: position 12,286,673 of record NC_080857.1, read on the forward strand.
GTAAGTCGTAATTTAATCAGAGGATTAACACAGCCCTAACCATATATACAACAAATGAAAATTAGAATGACCTGGTTCTGTAAGAATGTACCCAAGGGCTAAAAGCAACAATCAAATGAGAAGATATCCACTTCATTCCTATACATTTTTTTTTGTATTCTATATTGACTGCCATGTCAGACAAAAACACATTATTTTGGAACTTTGGGGACTGGTCTATTTCATTAATGTTAATGATTTCCAGTTGCATCCATTTGGTTGTGAAAGTAGAGACTGTATTCCTTTAAAGGTGTAAGCACTTCACCTCTTTGCCCTTCCCCTTACTTCTCCTTACAACCAGGTTATTTTACTCATTCTTTACTGCTAAACAAAGTCTACTTCTATTTTGAATTGTTACCTGATTCTTGTCTGGTTTTATTTCTCTCATGTTTTGCTATGCTTGTAGTCTGAATGGTACTGTTTTATTTTACTATTTTTTTTTTTACCTTATTCTGTAAGTTACCACTTTAAAAATGTTCTGAGGACTTGAGGATTGGGAATAGGTCTATACTTCTCTATAGATTCATTTTAGCTGACACTTTAGCTCTAAAGCTATCGTTTATTTTTAAATTATGTGTCATTTTTTGCATTGAATAGAGATGTCTCTAAGTGCTAAGATACTCTTAGGCTTCGCAGTTATGATAATACTAGCTTCCATCCAAATTAACATTTCCCCATACACTCAATGAATGGCAAACTTGAGAAGTTTGTATTTTAATGCAGGTTTCCATTCACTAACAGGATAATAAACTATATTTGCCTCCCACTAAGATATAACATTTTTGAAATCTCCTTGGCAAATAAGCACCTGATTTGGAGAACAAATATCTCCAGCACAAATAATTCAGCTTTCTATTGATTTAAATATGGGCTTATATAACTGTTCAAGGGTGGCCTACTGGGGGAACAGGGCCTGTTGAATTAGGCTAATCCATCATAATACTAACTAAAGCTCTTAATCATGTTCTCCAGGAGCAGAAACGAGCTTTAGGAAGACTTTAGGCAAAGATATCTTCATATTTCATTTTAAAATATTCTGTTTCTCTTTTCCCACAGAGAACATGATTCTCTAGCATTTATTTTTGTTTTAGGGATTTTTTTTAAGTCAAAGTAAGATTTTGCAGCTTTCTAATTCTTGATTGCTAAGATCTGCTATACAAGGCCTTGTGTCCACATGTTCATAAAGTCAGTTCAAATCCTGAAAGTATTCTAAGTGGAATTATCTATATTCTCTAGTTTTCCTTTTATTTCCATTCACCCACAAATTCAGTTGTCTAAGTTCCAGAGGGAAAGGCCCTCATTCTGTCTGCTGGATATTGAAATTTTGGTTTTGAGACACTCTTTATTCTAGAGGGGAAAAAATACTCTCTGCTTTCAATTTGTTTTAAACATTATCAGCAAACTTAATTTAATAATCAAATGAGTATGTCTAAAGGTAAAACTGATTTTTTTTTCGTTCTCAGGGAATTCAGATAGCTTATCACCACATGTGCTTCAGCAGAATTCCCAAGATCTTGGTGGAATCTGTTAATAAAAGATGGCAATAAAGAGCAGAAGATGAACATGCTAAAAAGAAAATGAATATGGGCTGTATGAACAAAAAAAGACATTTTTAGGCAACATTTACATGACACATTGTCTTATTCGTCCTATCAAGATAGTAGCTCTTGTTTCAAAATGCATTTCTTTCCATGACTAAAATGTTGTAATACATTTGTACTTAGAGCTGCATGACACTAATAAAGATGTAACAAGAGGGGCCCATGATGTGGCTCTACTGGTAAAGTCAGCACCCCAGATGGGCAGAAGTTCCAGACCCAACTGCTCTACTTCATATCCAGCTCCCTAAAAATGGCCCTGGACAAAGCAGCAGGCGGCCAAGTGCTTGTGCCACGGATGTAGGAGACGTGGATAAAATTCCTGGCTCCAGTCTGGGCTGTTGCATCCATCTGAAGATTGATTCAGCCAACAGAAAATCTTCTGTTGTCGCTCTCTCCTTCTGTGCAATTCTGACTTTCAAATAAATACATTTGTAAGATGTAGCAAAGTATGTAAATTAGCATATGAAAAAGCTCAGACCTTGTAAAATTGAGTCAGAAAACTATGCTACAGAATATAATACCTTATGTTAGGACTACAAAATTTTGTATTGTATGTTCTCATCTATAACATGCATCTTACTGTATTTCATATACTACAAAATTCGCATGGAAAAATGAAATTGTGAGTTTAGGGGCCTGGTGCAATGTCTCGGTGCTAAATCCCTGCCTTGCGCTTGCCGGGATCCCATATGGATGTCAGTTCGCGTCCCAGCTGCTCCATTTCCCATCCAGCTCCCTGCTTGTGGCTTAAAAAAGCAGGAGAGGATGACACAAAGCCTTGAGACGGTATTTGCGTGGGAAAAACTCCACAATAACCAAAACAAACAAACAAACAAAGGAATTGGGTCCAGTGCAGTAACCAAGAAAGGTAAAATCCTTGCTTTGCAAGCCTGCTGGGACCCAACACGGCACCACTTCATGTCCTGGCTGGTTCCTTCCCATCCGACTCCCTGCTTTTGACCTAAGAAAGCAGTGGAGACTGGCACAAAGCCTTGGGACCCTGCACCTGCACGGGAGACCCAGAGGAAGCTCCTGGCTCCTGGATTTAGATCAGCTCTGCTCCGGCCATTATAGCCACTTTGGGAGTGAACCAGTGGATGAAAGATTTTTCTCTTTGTCTCCTTCTCTCTCTAGATCTGACTTTCCAATAATAATAAAACAAAACAAACAAATGAAAGAAATTGTGAAGGTTTTTTTTTTTGCTGAAAATTATTTAGAAATCCATGCATGGATTTTCATCATGTGCATTTTCCATGTATTACAAAAAAATAATTTTGACATCTCAACATTTTAGTACCAAAATAAATTCATTTTAAACCCATTTTGATGTATAGTAGTGAGTTATATTTAATCTATTCATCAAGGACAAAGACTCAGGCATACACAAACACAAATATAAATAGGTATATGGGTTACACTAAATTTCTTGAATCAGCTAAGAGAAAGATGAAGGACACCATTAAAATGCACATTGGATAATCCTAACAGATAAAACTATCTTCACAGATAAGAAAAACGCAGTGGCATCTTTCCTCTTATGTTATATAACTCCTCCAAAATCAATGAGTTTCACTTTAGAAGATACAAATCTTTACCAACTATTCTCAGCATTATTACTGATAAGATAGAAAGATAATTAGACATTCATGCGATATACTTCTCACTATTTCTCCATTCTCTTAAGTCTGTATTTCTGTTCATATTTTCCCCTTTGGAAGGAATATTCCACTCCACATATTTTTTACAATTCTGCACAGAATGAAGCATCTTGTATTGTCTTACATAGAATATCTGCTTCATGAGGAAGCTTTGTACGTTTCTCTCATACACAAGCCAAGTTTAGATTTCTTCTCGGGCCCTTACAGAGAATCTGGGCCATAACTCTAACACAGGTTGATCGCTGTTCATGTTAGTTATCTTGGTTGTTTTTCTATCACATCCACTAATATGTTACAACATGAAATATTCTATATGTCTAGTCAACTGCATCCTAGGAAGAGGGCCTCACTCAATCAGTAATTCTTTGCTAATTTCAAAATAGATGAAAGGTTTCCTGTATTTATTCAATCTTCTCATAAAGAAAACTTTCCAAGCAGCATTTAATTAGACTCTGTAATTTAGACATCCAATAAATTGATCTGAGTAATTCAGATGTTAGCACTATTGGTAGTATTAATTTCCATAGAAACAATTATTTTCTCTGTCATTATTAATGATTCTTTAACAAAAGACAAGGAGAGCAAAAACTGTTTTTGAGAACAAGGTGTTATGAATACAGTATCTTAAATAACACTTCAAATAATCCTCCTTGTTAAACTGTATTGTAATCTGTCACCCAATGTGTGCATTACTAAGCCTTTGCATTCATATATATCCCCTTTGCCAATTCTTCCTAATACATGAGTCTTATCTGAATGGTATTGCCTATACAATATTCAGATTCATATATCATTTGGTCACTAAGAATATGTAAAGGTTTTCTTCTTAAACTACGATACTATTCTCAAGGGAAGAGATAATTTGTCAGTGAATTGCTGATAATTCTTACCTTTATAACTGGGTCCTGTGTTTGTGTAATCCTTATTGAAGAAAGGCATTATCTGTTTTTAACACATGTTGTAGGGGATTGACTAGATGATGAAAACAAATATGTATCAAAGCTTTGAAATATATTAAACAATATATACCTTATTTTAAAAATTAAACATATTAAGTCATTAGCTCCTTCCAAAATTACTTTGGAATGACAAACACTCAAATCCATTTAGATTTATCCTTCATCCCTAGACAACTGAACTGAGTACTCACCTTAAGAATCTATATTGGTTTTTGAAATCTCTTCCATAAAGAGATATTAATGGACTAAAACATTGGATTTGATTATTACAGGATTCATTGCCAATGTATATTCATTGAAATTTGAATCTTGATTTTTTTTTCAGTTCTGTTCTTCTATCCTGTGCCTGGAATTTTTCCTTAGACACTGAAATCTTTGTGGTTGTCTGTCATTATTGATAATACATGTCTGCAATGCCTGACCTTTCCAGTTTTTATAAGTAAAACTATATGATTTCATTAACATCTGGGCTTCATGTTTTTCTACCAGCATAAGAATATGACTCTGAGTGGCTTCATATTGGTTGTAGAAAAAGAAAAATGTTAATATTTTGTAAACCTATTAGTTGATTTTCTCTTCTTGATATCTGTCTGAGAGTTTTGAATTGTTTTAACATAGACTTATCTTCTACACCTATAATAATTACTAATATTTTTTAATTGATCTTCCTAATTCTCTTTCTTTTACTTCAAGGAACAATATGCTTCAAACTATTTTTTTCTCATAAAATTTCTTAAGAAATTAAAAACATAGCATTTTTTATATTGAGGAATTAAACATTGCAGCATATTAAAGATTTAGTTTGATTTGAGGTGAGATTGTATGAAATTACATGATAAGCTGCACTAGCAAATATGATTAAGTACATTTATTACTTGAATATAGGTACAAAATGCATGATTATGAAAATTTCCTAAAAAGTGTTTTACAAATAAAAGAACAAATATTAATTGGCAGCTGTGTGTCATCTGACGATTTTAATGCCATTTTGCAAATAGAAACCAAGTACGTAATAACTAAAATGCAAATTTCACTATTTACTATGAAATATAACTTCTTTGTAAATTTTATAAAGAGCATTTTTTGCCATGCATAGAGTCCAGCATCTTATTGTCCAGATACATTCAACAGTTTCTTGGGGAGACCATCTCTGATCTAAAAGCAGAGTTGGCAGAATATCGTTCTGACCAATTAAAAGCCATAACATATCATTAACAACAGTTTACAACATTATGGAGTTAGTTGACATGGTATTGAGTAACCAATATGTTAGAAAATGCAAATTCCTAACCACATCCTGTGACTATTTCACTGACATTTCAATTGTAGTTTATATACAACCGGCTTCTATCCACCTTAAAATGGCCATAGGATACTATTCGGCTGTCTCTTGTCTATTTTCATTTTTGTATTTAGCTGTTTATTGTATTGAAGCATAATTTTTACTGAACTTGGCAGATTTTAGGATAGTCCAAACTGGCTTGTAACTTTAACAAGGCATATGTCAACAGTTGAGGCGCAGAACAGTTTTAGGAGGGGTGTGCAGAGAAACCTTCAATACCCCAGTGAGGAGCAACTTATTTTCGTGTCCTAGCTAGTAAGGTATATGTGAGTCCCTGCTGACCATTTCCTGTCTGTTTCTAAGCTTTCTGTGTAGTTCTCTGCCTATCTATTCTAATGTTTTTATTGTTGCTTTTTTGTTTTGTTTTGCTTTTGGGGGGGGGGTGACTCCGGGATAACCCTGATGGTCATTACAAGAGAGGGTGGGGATCCAAAGCTGGAACTAAGCAAGAATCAGAGACAGTTCCTCTCCCTAGTCCCCAAGGGAGTTTACTGTTCTTCTGTTTCTGCAGACCGCTCAGGGCTCCTGGCTGTTGTTCTGATGACATTGCATCCTGCGAGGAAGGATTTGGGCTTCTTCCATCCCATGTGGGAACATGGTACATGCTTGCAATGAAAGAAGCAAGACTGGATTTGAACTGTAATACTGCAATAAGGTAGAGGAATCCACCATGGGGGGAGGGTCCGGGGAGGGGTTGGGGGAACCTCAGAACCTATGAAACGATGCCATAAAATGAAAAGCAATAAAAAAAGAGTTAATACTTCAACACTGAAACTTTTATGAGTTGTTTATATTGCAGAAATATTAATTTCAGGGTACTTCTATGGGCAGATGATATAAATGGAGATTAGCTACTATTTAATTACTATCTTTTGTATGATTATTGATGATTATTGTCTTTTGTATAAATAGGGACCATATTTGTATTCTATAGTTAATATATTTTCTGTCAGAATTAGTACTAAGCAGTCAGATATGTGCAACTCTGAAGAGCTTGCACAGAGACCTGGACTGTGGCTTCTTCTCATGTGTGAGTGATCTCTAAGAGCTTTGACATTTCCACATTGCAGGAATCAGACAGAAGATCTGCTTTTTGTTGAGATCCGTTTTCTGTAAATAAGCTCACACAATTCTTTACTTTTATTTTATTGCTAGTAAATTTGGATTACTTTTTATTTTTCCAATGTCCACTGAAGCAGGCTTATTTCCAAGAATAGAGTTGTGTTTCTTTTACCTTTCACCAATACAGGGAATGGCATTTTGAGCTGTAAATCCTAAGAGATCCAATACAGTTCTGTCGGTGTCTGATTTGGAAAAATTAAGCAATGTACCCAGCTAGTGGACACATGTTTCAGAATGTCTTCATCAGTTCCATTGGTGTCAAAGAATCAATGTATTTGTGATGCCAAGAAGCAAAATATAAGAACATTTTTATCATATCTTTCCTAATTTCATAAGTACTGTAATCAAATAATTTAGGAATTTTATAATAGATACTTCACATTTTGGCGGTGTTTATACTACATATATAGATCACGATTTTCATTTTCATCACTTGAAGAAAATGTATCTTGTAATTTCTAAATTTAAATTTTATATATTCAGAGGTTTTATATATTTCTTTGGAAGTCAGAATTACACACTGAGAAGGAGAGAGAGAGAGAATGAGTGAGAGAGATCTGATGTGCTCATTTATTAGCCACACAACCCCACAGACTGGCAGACCAAAGCCAGGAATCATGAGCAACTCTTGGGCCATCTCCCTCTGGTTGGATTAGAGGTGGAGTAGGCCAGAAACCAGTCAACAGCCATCTGGGACTCGGGTGTCAGCTCTGCTTACAATCCCTGTACCTATCAGTGATCTTTATGTTTTTCGATTTTTATAATATGGTGAAATATATCTTGGAATTTAAATGGAATAAGTTACTTTGCTAATGATTCACACATTTTATTATAGTCACATATTTGGCTTTGAAATTTTCCATTGGGAAACACTAAAAACCCATTTTCCTTTTGTATTTTTTTAAAAAAATCACAGTTATTTTCATTAGCAACTTGTAAAGAATTTAGACATGGAAAATAGTTTCGGGAACAAAAGTGTCAACACATTTTATTTATTACAGTTTCTAAGACATACAAGCTGTTGTAACAAGGGAAAAGTCCTTTAAGAAGACTGAAAACAAATGCATCTTTCAGCGGAGGTATGTGAACACAGATGAATTTAAAGTTAGTTGATTTGGATGGATTTAAGCTCAGAGTTAGTGTGGAATGCACCGCATGCTAACTGTTTTCTGAACACAAAAGTGTACATGCTTGCCAGTGTGCATAGTTTCAATCAGATTTGAAAATTACAGTAAGGTTTGAAAGGGTTTTGTCTGAAAGTGGAAGTGGCGATGTATTTCTTTCCTACTCCACAAATCCTTTTTTTTTTTTTTAAATTCCAGGGCTTTCTGTTTCCTGACCTTCCTCTCACTCCCTTGCTTCTTCAGAGCTACATCTCTAATGATAAACATCTAAAGATGCATTTCAAAGACAGAAGAAGCAAGGTGTCCACATGGTGGAAATGGGCTGTAAATGTATTCTTTGGACTCAGGAATCACTCTTACAGTGCATGCTGTGAAAGACCTTGCCTTCTCTCCCAATTTGTCACACACATGCCGACATGCATACACTCACACACCTGTGCAGACACACACACGGCTTTGTAGCTTTTAGTTGGCAAGTAGCAGCGCCATAAATTATGAATGATACGGCTGTTAGAGTTTCCAATTGTATTTCTAACAAATAAAGTTTCTGCTGCCGTGGTGGAACACACTGAGTTTAGATTCACTAAAAGACAGCAAAAGGGCTGATAGAACATGAAAGAAGGCAGAAGAAAAGGAGAGAAAAGAATAAGAAAAGGAAGCATTAGGCAAATTGCAAATGCAAATTTTCTTGGTGTTTTTTGTTTTGTTTTGTTTTTATTATTCACTCTCTGGGTGCCTCTAGTGCCTCTAAATCTAAGCATTTAAAGAAAGGTAATAGGTGCTATTGTTTTCCTTAAAATGTTCTCTTTTCACTACCAAGGGAACAACCCTTTCCTGAAAAGAGGAACTAAAAGTATAGAGATAGTAATATGCAACCAAATATATCCAAACAGGTAGAACAGAATACACTTTCCCTTTTTCAAAGGCTCTCTCAGTGGGGTATGCCCAGTGACAGTAACTTCTGCAAGAGAATCAGTAATGCCTCTGGCGGTAACCTCAGGTTAAGGAGGGATAATGGCTGCTTTGTTTCCTTTGACAGTGGAGAAAGTCAAGTCAGGTTCAAAAACTCTGCTCCATCCTTCAAATGTCTGGAATGTACTAAGGGTGGTGATGGAATATTTGCCATGCACACAGATGAAAAGATTCTTGGTCTTGCAGTTTGCCTTGCCAAATATTAATACATCTACCTCCCCAGCATATTTTTTTCTTCTCATTTCTGATAACAAAAGTTAGTCGGACTTGTGCATGTTTCTTTCCATGCCTAGGAAAAAGCAGACAGATTATATCCTCTTAGATTCAAATCCAGTAAACCTTAAGTCATGTTTTAATAATGACCTCTTAGCACTGTGTGATGATTTAGTATTACAGGTAATTCATCAGACAATATCAGTTACAAACTTGACATCAGGAAGAAGCAAAATAAATTAGGAAAACTTAAATCAGAGTGGTATATTAGGGTTGTCTGTTGAGGGAAAGCCAATAAAACCCTAAAAATGTGAAATAAGAAGCAACAAACATGAAGTCTGGATGCATATCCAAAGCTGTAGACCGTTGGACCTGACAACACAGAGTTCTAAATTCAGTTTGACTTTGCTGATAAGGAGAGAGGGAGCTTTTACAACATATTTTATTCTGCTAATTTTGCTTAAAATGTATCATAATGTGAACCCTGACAACAGAGGTTTATTTCAGGAAAGGAATCCCCTTTCTCCAAAAGATACATATTTTCATGAATTAGAAAATATGTTGACTGACAAAGAGTGTGACTTGAAAAAAAAAAAAAAGAAGATAAAATGAACAAGCCCTTACAGTGAAAGAATCTTTGTGACATAATCAGGGGTCCTCATAGGGAAGTAACAGCAATGTTTCCAGAGGTTCATGGTTCCGTTAATTTAGCTCAAGCGCAAATTAGAAGAGACAGCACTGAAGTGGGGAAGGAAGCTTCCATTGGAGTTCCTAGAACATCTTTCTAGCTAGTCATGTTTTTACTCATGCCATTTAGCAGTGGCCACACCACATAATGAGTTCTCAGGAGCAGTTTTACTTGGTGGAAATCATGATTTTAAAAATAGTCTTGAAACATGTATTAAAAAGTTTTGAATTTTTTAAAGACACTAAATAGTTAAAAATAGCCTGTGTGGATATATTACTGAAAATTACATCTGAGCAAAACATACATAACAGTCAGTGAAGAATTAGCACTGTTCAATATTTTAACATAACTCCCACATGCCTCATCATTCATTGAGTTTTCCAACAGTTAAGATATTCAAGCCTAAGTGAGGACACAGTCAAGGAAATGGTTTGGATAGGAGGATTTAATCCGTTGACTTCTAACTTTCAGTAAGTGGCATTTTATCAGGTGCTGCTTAGTATACCAGTGTTTGGTCCTAAGTCCCAAGTCTCTGCTTGAGCACCTGCATCCCATGTTGGAATGCCTAGTGTGAGTTCTAATTGCTTCACTTTCTGTCTATCCGCCTGTTAGTGCACCTCCTGGGAGGCAAGAGATGATGGCTCAAGTACTTGAGCTGTTGCGAGAGACTTTTCCGAAGGAGTTCCTGGTTCCTGGCTTCAGGTAACTCCAGTTGCTGCGGGCATCTGGGGAGTGAATCAGCAGATGAAAGAATCTTCCTATCTCTCTGTCTCTGCCTTTAACATAAAATCAAAATAGGTTTAAAAGTAAAATAATGTGTGATATTTTGAGGCAGGATTAGTCTATGAATTGTTTTTGTAACAAATTTTATAAGGTCGTTGATTTGTTCGTGTTTGCGCTTTTAACTATACTGGCACATGGAGTTGCAACAAAGAAGTTTCGACCTGCAAAACCAAAAATATTCACTGCTTATTTTCTTTGCAGAGAAAGTTTGTTGGCCTGTTGCCTTGAACTTCGTTTACACTACCAATATGCTTTCAAAAAATTATGCAAACGCCATCTCCAAAACAGTAATTTTTTCATGAGATAAGTTGTATAAAGTTGAATACTGTTAAGTTGGCTGATTTGCATAATTTACATGTTATTAATCATGAAAAAAGGTTTTAAGGTACACTAGCATGTGATCAAGTAACATGATTATTCAAATGAAATGTAGATAATGAATACTTCTTAAATATGGGTCTGAATATTTTCCTTAGCATTAGATAAGTTATGCTTTCCCGTTAATTATCGGAGATCAGACAACCCGACAATGTTTCTGGCATGTGTGAGAACACAATGGTCATGTTTTAGTTAAGGCGGTTTTAGTAATACATCATCTAAAATCTTCTCTCCGAAAGCATTTCTAATTTGGAATTTTCTTACGAAGACTACATTTGATGAAATTATTCTCACATTCCATTTTCAAAAATAGCAATATGCTGTATTTTTCATATAAATATTTCATTTTTATATTTTCTGTAAGAGATAGTAAACACATTTCAATCTATGCGCCAAATGAAATCAGAATTACACATTGAAGTCATTCAACTGAGTAAAACATTTCTAAATCTTATGTGCCTTTGTTTTAACTCTTATGCACCGTTTATATATTCATCAATATTTTAAAAAGTTGAGTTTTCAAATCCAGTATGACTGCAACTTAATTTAACACCGAGGGCTGAATTGTTTCTACCCCTGTAGTAGAATAAGAGAGACAAGCTAATTGTCTTCTTAACTTTCAGGTTTTCAGTGTGAGACCTCATTATCATATGCTTTCAGGAACGAATCTTGCTCAAGATTTGATGGAGACTGTAGTTTCTTTTATCATAAAATCATGAGCCCTTTACCTTCTCTAACTTTCTCTACATTCCAATACTTGATAGAAGCCTGATTTTTCTCATCACTGTTTCAAGTGATCCTTAGAATAACTTAGGAGGACAAGGAATACACCCTATTTGCATAAAAAAATACTTGAAAAATCAATTGCTATGCCAGGTAGAAATGATTGCACCCACATTCCTATTCCAGACATCTAGAAAGGTCATGTACTATTTTTTTTTATTTGTTCTCGAGAAAAATTGAAAATGACAAGTTTCTCTTTGTCATATACAGATTATTTCTAACTTTTCTATATTTCTAAACTAATACAATAAAAGATACTCAATTGTAAAAATGCCATCTCACGGTCTATGGGACAGAAGTTAAACATGTAAAGTGAGTAGTTGACAAATGGGTTTAATTAGCTTTAATATAAGAAAACTAGGAGAAATATAAATGTTTATAACATTTGAGACGTTGGATATTAAATAAGATGATGTATCTAAAAATAATATAATGTTATTTTGTGGATTTTAAAAAATGCATATTTACTAAGTGGGTGATTATAGTGACTCTTATTTTAGAAGAAAATATTGAATTTGATAGCCTCATGAGGAATATTTCTAAGGAAATAAATGAAAATAATTAAATCTAGATTACTGTTGTAGATCAGACTTTAAGTCACAAATGATAAACTGCCATAATATGATTTCAGACACCGCAAATGAAATTAAGAAGGTCAATTTGGGCATAGAAACATGGTGCCTAATATAGGGTGGTTATAGTAAAAAGAAAAAGAAAATAGATATAATATTTACTTCAGAGGAAAAGCAGAAACAAACCAGAATAATGAAAAATGTTACAAATAACTTCTTTAATTATTTTTGTGTGTTTTTGGAAACCTGACAGGTGCCATTTGCCATGATGTGGAAGAATGTCACTGGGATATATAAGTATTTTAAAGTTGTTTCCAGGCACAAGTGTGTGTGTGTATAAGAGATACAAAGTTGTCAGCTTTGACACATTAATTTTTGACACTCCTGGGCCAAATAAATGTAGATGTCACATAGCCTGAGAGAAAACAGCATGAATCTCAGACATAGCATGAACTCTGGGAATACTCAAGGATTTTGACCATGGTAAATACCACTATGAGGATTAATGATATCAGCTAGGAAAGAGCCAAAACAGAGGAAAAATTGGACAAGATGGTGTAGAACTAAGCCCAGAAACACTTCCAAATTTATAAGTGGAGCACAAAGGAAGTAGTTTAACCTAGGAATAGAGTGTCATGAACCCCCAAAGAAAGGCTGTCATGAACAAATACCTGAGCATGGGGAGGAGTGGAGAATGGTAGCAATTACTGACAAACACTTACAAGAAGCAGAACAAAATTACGTCAGAAGATTTTTCATTAAGTTTGGCAAAACACAGCCCTTGTGGACCTGATCTGGACACATTCAGTCAAGTGAATGCTACAGGAATGTTAAGCAAGTAGAGATGGAAGATACAACTTTTTGAAAGAAATTTTACTGCAAAGCAGAACAGAATAAGAATAGCTGGCTGGATATATACCTAAATTCATGCATATAAATACAATGGAAAATTATAGAGTGGATTTATACATGTGTAGATAAATTATATATGCATAAATACACCTCAAAAATCATGGAAAGTTCAAATATAAGTTTATGAAGGTGCAAAGAGTTTGGAATCTATGCATTATTTACTTATGTCCTTTATTATCAGTTTGTAGCACTCTTGTTCATATATACACATATATATAATTTACATAATATATTTACATAGCTGTATTAATACATATAATAAAAAATGTCTTTAATGTGGATATTTAAGTATGTATGTGGATATATGCATATATAAATACTAACATATAAAAAGCCTTATATAGATGATAGACACTTATGTATGTGTACATACACAGATATAAATAAGAGGTACTTGAGAATAATTAAATGAGGAAGGAGTAAGCAAGCAAACAAAACAGAAAATACCTGCAGGAAAAATGTCTAGTATCATAGGGATGTGAACACAAAGGTAAGAGGAGTGACATCTCTTTTATTTCAAGAGGCAATCGGACGTTTTGGCTTGAGGTAAAATGACCAACTTTGTGATAGGAACTGTTAATGATTGATCTCTGCTAATTTCCTTTTTTTTTTTTTTGTCACTGAACTATAATGTGACAGGGAAGCGAGAGTCAGGCAGAAATCTGTAGAGACAGGACTGGAAAATGGAATAGCAACTAGAATTGTACTTACTAAATACTTTACCCAAGTCTAACTAGGTAGATTAGGCTTTGGAGAGGTATAATACATGATAAAAATGCATCATCAGCTTAAAACAGAACAGACCTGCTGAATGGTGTTGAGGATGTGTGCATGTTTCCTATAGAAATTTCATAAACGCTTAATCTAAGTCATTCTAAAGTATGTAGTGTTTGTCGGTGTTTTAATCCTGAATGTGCTAATAAAGAACAATCCAGAGGCACCAAAAGGCAGATAGCTAGTTAGTAACAAAGACTTAAGTGAATACTGTCTTGTAGTTAGAAATTTGTTTCCATGGCATAACGCTTCAACAGAATGATAGCAGCAAATCACCCAATTTGCTAACATACAGAAGAAAGAAAAACGAACCAAAAGTTTGTGATTACTCCACTAATACTTGGGTAAATAAAGAAATGCCTCAATAGTTCCATCCTCTGACTGGTGATAATTAAGCCACGTGTTTTATGGTATCAGTGAAGGGATGAGTAACCAAAATGTACCATTAAAACATTAAGTGAGGTATTTTTAACTCATTTTCTATACCATCGGGACAAGTTCTGTAACTGGAAATTTATGCTTCACTTCACCCCTGAAACTCTCAGGTCCAGATTCTCCCGGGTTGATTTTCTTTGCTTTCTGGATCAACTACTCTCACAATTTCAATCATTTGGGCCTCACCTTTTCCTTAACTTTGATGTATGCTTCTGGTTCATTAATGACAACAACAGCAAAATCTGTATCCACATACAGACAGATACGTGAGGAATAAGTTATATATTTAGGAGAGATTGTTTTGTTTATTTTCACAGCCATTGTCAAAGTTTATTCAAAGAGAATTTTACTGGATGAGCTCCATGTAGATTGTTCAGCTGTCAGTCTCCATCACCTAAAACCTTAGCCATCACCCCTACCCTCATCACAGTCCCGACCATCCAATGCCAGTGTGTTTTAGAAGTCAGATTTCTTGTTTTGTGGCAAAAACAAGCCTTGTGGTGCTTCACTAGTCACTTTTGCATTATTTTAATGAAAAATGGATTTGAAGCTGGTTACCTTTATACAAAAACAAACAAACAAGAAATAAAAGAAAGAAGCCTATTTCACAGTTTTAGAGGTTAAGAATCTAGGATCAGGTGGGCTTCTATATTTGGCCTCTTGTAAAGAGCTCATGGTGGAAAACGTCAGGACAGAGTACATGTAAGAGAAAGATCATCTCAAGCAAAGCAAGACACCAGAAAAGGGGAGAGCCCACTTTGCTGCTTGTAAAGTTGTTCTTTCATAGCAGTTGACCCAGTGACCCCATGGACATGAGAGTCTTTCCAAGGATTAATATTCTCAGTACCATAACCACCATTAGGCATTGATTCTTAAAGATTCAAGGCACCTCCAACAAAACACATAGAAGACTAAACCTCCACAACACAGTAACACATATCTGAATCTAATATTTATGTTAATTCAAATTTTACATGTAGGAAATCTCTATGTCACTGAGGGGAAAATGAGGCATAAGGTTCCCTGCTTGATTTTTGAAAAGAATTAGTTCAGTATCAATATTTTTGTGTGTATATACAAATAGCTTATTTAGACTAAAATTGGTTTACTCAGGCTCGCTAAGCCCACCTTGTGTGATTCAGAAAAACAGCAAATATTTTTACAAGTATGACTTAGTGCCCTATTACTAAAACACAGTAAGAACCTAGCTTGGTTTCACTCTCTCCTTGATGGGCAGGTTTTACTAGGAGTGATGTTTTTCTAGGTAGATGGGTTCCCTCAGCATATTTTATTGTAGGAGAATGAGGTAACTAGTGAACTAAAACACAGAAGAGCAAAACCCTCAAATAAATTTGGGGCATCACTTTTGATGTTCAAATTTCCTTCTCTGCTACTATTCTGCCTCAAAGGTTTCTACATTGAAAATGGTATCCTCTATTCTCAGGAAAGAAAAAATACCTTCCAAATAATCAACTGAGATAAACTGATTTGGTACACTTTCTGTTTTTGTTTGAAAAATTTTATTGCAAAGTCAGATACACAGAGAGAATGATATTCCTCTGATGATTCATTCCTCAAGCGGCCACAACAATCAGAGCTGAGCAGATCCCGAGCCAGGAGCCAGGAGCCTCTTCTGGGTTTCCCATGCAGGTGCAGGGTCCCAAGGCCTTGGGCTGTCCTCAACTGCATTCCCAGGCCACACGCAGGGAGCTGGATGGGAAGTGGGGCTGCCGGGATTAGAACCGGTGCTCATATGGGATTCTGGCATGTGCAAGGAGAGGACTTCAGGAGCTAGGCCACTGAGCTGGCCCATGATTTAATACACTTTCATTTGATTTATAATAAACTGATCCTGGTGTTGATTAGAGTGCTGTGACTTACATGAGATTCTCTTTGTGGCCAGATGTAAGCACCTCTCTTAACTGAGTCTAATTATCACCACAGAGAGCATTAACTGTGGCATTTTTATAGACAGATCAATATGATTGACAGCCAAATAAGTATTACTCATTATTTTAAACTGTTGTACAACATACAGGTCACCAAATTAAAGGGGAGCATGCTTGATTATCAGCCATTAATGTAGGCTGGGGTGCTGCTTTCCCAGGTCTCTGTATCAGTCCTTTAATAAGAAAGCATTGTTTAGGATACAAAGAAAACAAAGAACCAAGCTTGGAAATTCATCAGGGCTTTTTGCCAAGAGCGAAGATGAGATCTTGATCCATGCATGCATCAGGGAGTGTGAGAACATATGAAAACAGTACTTGGAATATAAGCATGAGCGATGAGTGTATGAATTCATCAAGGTATCATCTAAGACAATTCAATGTCATTGAGATTCATGGTGCAGTGATTTAAAACCAAACTTAGGATTTTACTAGTTTTTATTCAGATTCTTTTTGTCCAAAAGTACTCAAATTAGAGATAAATAGTTTCTAAGGGTTTCTAGCCATTGCATAATTCTTTCACAGGCATTGTTCTGAGGGTTTAGATATTCAGGAAACAGTGCAAAAAATGGTGACATTGTGTTTGATACAGTGAAAATACTACGTACAGAGGAAAATGCGTTTTGTGAAAGGGATGCTTTTGTTTTGATCATATGTTGTCTCAAAAAAAAAAACCTGCTCGCAGCTTGGGAAAGCGGTACAGGATGTTCCAAAACATTGGGACCCTGAGACCACATGAGAGACCCGCAAGAAGCTCCTGGTTCTTGGCCAGCTCAGCTTTGATCATTGTAGCCACTTGGAGAGTGAAGCAGTGGATGAAAAACCTTTCTTTCTCTCCCTCTTTCTCCTTATGTCTGTAGATCAGCCTTTTTAACAAAAATGAATGAATCTTTAAACAAAAGTGAGTTGGAAATTGATGATCTACAATATAAGCATATAAATTAGAATGGTTATATCAATCCAATTAGCATTCCAGCAGCTAGAATAATTATCATTTGTATGTGCATTGAGAACATTTACTGTTTACTCACTTAGCAATTTTAAAATATGTAATGTGTTATTAGTACATAGTGTGCAGTCACACGATGATCGTGCTGTGCAACTGATATTATGAAAGGTGTAACTGAAGCTATGCACCCTTTGTGCATCTAATAATTATCATTCCACTTGCTCCTTGCATGAGCAGGTCTGCTTCAGATTCCACATGCACGTGAAATCAGGAGATTTTTGTCTTTCTGTGTGATTTGCATCTGTCATCATAATGTCCTTTAGGTCTATTATCCATGCTGTTGCCAGTGACAGAAATTTTTTTCTTAAAAAAGAGCAGATAATTTTCCATTGTATGCGTGCATTTATAGACTGCGTTTTCTTCATCCATTCACCCGCTGATGAGCATTTCAGATCCCACATTTCAGCTGCTAGGAATAATGTTGCAATGAGCATGAGATGCTAATAGTTCTTGCACACACTGATTTCAAAGTCTTTGCAAATATCCCCAGGATTGGAAGTTCTGGATCATAATGGTGTTTCTATCTTTAGTTATTATGAAGAATTTCCACGTAGTCTTCAGTAATAGCCCTGTACTATCGTACTAATGTACTAATTTTTCTCCACCTCCTGTTCCCATGTTTGGTCATTTGATAGCATTCACCTTTAAGGTATGAAGTGAGACTTTATTGTGGTTTTAGTTTCTATCTCAAATAGTTATTAAATATTGAACATTTGTTTTTCTTTTATCTGATGATCATTTGTAGCTTTTCTTTTGAGAAATAATTATATTCTTTATCCAACATTAATTGTAGTTCTTTTTTTTTTCTTGCTATTGAAGTGTTTGGGTAGCCTATATATTTGGATAAGAATGTAACTTTTTTTTTAGTTTGATGTGACTCTATCTATTTTTTTTTTGACTTTTGTTGTTTCTATTTGATGGATCACATAAAAAAATAATTTCTGAAGCCACTGTTGTGAAGATTTCCCATAAGTTTTTTTTAAAGTCAAATTTGAGTTTAATTTGTAGCTGGCTTAAGATAGAAACTCATATTCTTTCCTTTGCTTGAATTTCTATCTTATGTGATACTAGAGACCAGTTTCTTTGTCCAGGCTCCAGCGTTGGGCCCATCCCAATGATTGAAGCCATTTAGAGGTTAAATAATAGATTGAAGATCTATCTTTTACTTTCTGTCTCTCCTTTTCTCTCTCTTTCACACTGCCTTTCAAATAAACAAACCTTAAAATAAGACACATGACCAATTAAATAGAACAGAGAACTCAGAAATGAACTCACATCACATGAAAAAAAAACAGTGAACTCAATCTACATCAACTGATTTTTGATGAAGGTAACAAGAGGGCAATTTTGATTAGAAAAGATATTGTGAAATCCGAGATTAAGGGGTTGAAATGCTAAGTTGCCTAGTGACAGCTACTCTGAATTTGCAAAATGGTACCTCTCTAATAAATCCCCCAGAGAGGAAAAATGTTATGTCCTCATGTTGCAGATAACAGATGACATGAAGGAGATAAACCCATACCTGCGTAACTAACCTGAGAAGTAAGCATTTGGTGAGGGATTAAACTATTCCTTGGGATGTCTGTATCCAACACTTGGACTGTCTAGGTTTAACTCATAGCTTTGCTGCTGGTTCTAGGTTCCTGATACTGCAAATCTGGGAAGAAATCAGGTGATATCCCTACCACTCAACGAGAAGACCTGGGCTTGTTTCCCAGTTCTTGATTTTAGCCTGTGCTTTGACGGTATTTGGGAAGAGATTCAGCCAGTAAAAATCTCAATCTCTCTCTCTCTCTCTCTCTCTCTCTCTCTCTCTCTCTCTTTCTTTCTCTTTCTTCTTCTATCTCTCTTTCCTTTCAAATAAAGAAGAATAAGTAAATAAACACTTTAAATAAGGATAGCAGAAGTGAGAGAACTTTCCCCTTAAGCACTTTTAGCAGTATTAATCCACTCATGAGGCTAGAGCTCTCCAGGCCTAAGCATCTTCAAAAAGGCCCCACCTCCAACCACTACCATCCTTGGGTCTAAGCTCTCAACACTGGATTTTGAAAGACAAATCCAGAACAAAGCACACACGCAGAAGTGCTCAAAAACATTTTACAAGATTTAAACTGATGCTTTAATGGACATAAATTCCCCATGGACATTAAACCTAATGGTCACTGTACTGCTAGGACAAATTTAAGGCAAATAATTCTTCAGTGGCTATCTAACAATGCTAAAAATATTTAAAGATCATGCCTTCAACCACAGAATCTGTCCCGACCTGCAGGACACGACACTCAAACCCTGAGGGTGGACTGGGAATGCCGGCTGCTGGCCCAAGAAACACATGGACACACGTACTTGGTGAAAAAAAGTGCCCATGCCCTTCATTTTACTCCTTATATATATACCTTCTTGTCTAGGGGAGGAGCAGAAGTGGAGGGGTTTCCTGGAACCAATTATCTTCATTGAAACAGGGAAGGAACTAATCATCTATATTGGAACAGGGAGGAACTAATCATTTCTATTGAAACAGGAGAGGTACTAATTATTTGAACAGGAACAACGGTGGAGGTTCTGTTCTGCCTGCTTTGCACGGGATGGACTGACCACAATATTGTACTTGCTGTGGTCCTGTTTGCCCAAGGCAGGCTCTGCAATGCAGCAGGCTATCAGGTAGGCCAAGTCTAAGGCCCATAAGTCTGTGGCTCCTAACAAGAATCCAGTAATTCTTAAACTATCTTATGAATACCATGACTATACTATTCAAATTCATCCAGAAGGTCAGAATCGTTCTAAAAATTATGACTCATGGGAAAGAAAAAAAATCCTAGAGTTTCAAATTTCAACTTGACAATTTAAGTTTTACTTGACATTTACTCATCAAGTTCATGAAATTCTCACATTGGAAAACTTGAAAAATGGGAGAATATATTGGCCATGTGTA
This sequence comes from Ochotona princeps, assembly GCF_030435755.1. NCBI lineage: Eukaryota > Metazoa > Chordata > Mammalia > Lagomorpha > Ochotonidae > Ochotona > Ochotona princeps. Next base: position 12,306,915 of record NC_080857.1, read on the forward strand.
TATCTGTTCTGCGTGAACTTCTTCAAAGACATTTGATTAAAATTTTCTGAGTTGCATTTGGAAAGATGGAATAAATTGAAAGCTGAAATGTCCTGTAAAATATAATAAATGGTCCATAGCAGTAAGCTTTTCAGTCGCTAGGTCAGAAGGGACATGGAAGAGAAATCCCTTGTGCCAATCACAGTCTTGCTCTGGCATGCTGTCCTCCAGTGAAACTTCTAATATGTTTTATGTGGAAAGCTTATTTTCCTCTCTGTTATCAGTTAAAATATATTCTTGTGAGTTCCAAAGGACAACTGCCAAGACTAGTGTCTATAAACTTTAGGACTGAAATTTTGTTTTGTCTGCTCTGGGAATGTCAGCGCCTTATATCATCCCCAGTGTGAGGAAATTATATGATGTATCCATTTTATTTATCTTCCATTAGACCCATGCACATATACTCTCAACACAGCAGCTCTTGGTATTCTAACAAGTTTAGTCCTGTGTGTTTGTGTCTTCATGATACACAGTCCCAGGAGGTTTTATATTACGTTTTCAAATTTTTACAGCTTTGCAGACAGAACTGTATGAATTTTCCATAAATATTGGCGAAAGAAAGCAATAACCTTGATATTTGAAAGAACTAGTACATAAAACAAAATGTAGACAGAAACATTTGTCCAGGAGATCTTTTTTTTTCCTTTCTTTTTTAGTTTTTCTTTTAGGTACATATATAAAAACTTTGAACTGCATTGGGTGATAATTCTAATATTCCTGACATTGAATCTAATCTCTTTCTTTGATAACAGGCATTACTCATGCTCTTTTACTTTGCTTCTTTAATAAAAGAAGAGAATTACCAAGAGAATAACTTTTTCAGTCCTGATTTTGCTGCTATTCTGGTACATGTGTGGGGGTGGGAGCTGCAATGTACATTCAATTGGAAAAAATGTATTTATTAAATCAAAGGAATGTCATCCTAAGAGAATCTTTTTGTACTTGTATTTGTTTTCCTTTTGGCAAGTCTTCTTTCTCTTGTGCGGTTGTTGTAATGCAAGAACACCATCAATTTATGATGAACATATTGTTTTTAGATGTGTGAAAAAACACTAGACTATTCTATGGTAATAAGAAATAAAAAATAATAGTGGCCCAAGGTGAGCACCCTGTGTCACCCTTCCTGCTAGTTTTTGCTTTCAGTTTTGCTGCGGATTTCCTTGTGTGCTGTCCCTCTAGAATATACAAAGGTGGAATGCACCCCACTCCAAATTCTGCTGGTTCCTGGGACAGGAAAAAGAGAGAGGGAGAGAGAGAGAGAATGAAAGGTTCAAATTGTACCCTTTAAGACTGAATGCCGAAAGAAAGAAAGAAAGAAAGAAAAAAAGAAAGAAAGAAAGAAAGCAAGCCCTGGTACTTCTGTTTCATTTTTTTTGGCCAAATTGAGTAATAAGGCTCCCTCTAAGTATACTAAAGGCAGCATTAAAATGGTCTTAGAAGGGATAACTCATGATCAGACAGTAATTTCATGTCTTGTTGTAATTTTAAGATGTCACGTTACTTACTAATGCACATATCTTTTGTTTCTCTGTGAACAAGCCTTCACCTTTCCCGAAACCTACTGGAGGCAAATTTTACATTAAAAGTCCTTATTTTCCACTTTATATTCTCATCTTAGATATTACTCATATACAGCAATGCTTCTTACAATCAATTGGTTCATCTGATTATATTTTGGTTTGTTTACTACTAGTAATTTGACATGATTGTGGGCTGAGCTTTGACATTTCAATGCATAGGCACGATGTTTGCTGACACTTGTTTTCAATTTTGGCATTAATTTATGAGTGAAACCTCAGAGATTTGTGGTTGTTATTAATGCTCTGTTTGGAAATGTTTTGTTCATCCCTTTATGAAGTTTTCCTATTTTATTTTTATTTTAAAGATTTATTTATTTTATTTATTTTTATTGGAAAGGCAGATATACAGAGAAGAGGAGAGACAGATAGGAAGATCTTCCGTGGTTCACTCCCCAAGTGACCGCAACGGCTGGAGCTGAGCCAATCCGAAGCCAGGAGCCAGGAGCTTCCTCCAGGTCTCCCATGTGGGTGCAGGAATCCAAGGCTTTGGGCCATCCTCGACTGCATTCCCAGGCCACATACAGGGAGCTGGATGGGAAGCAGGTGCTTAGAACCGGCACGCATATGGGATCCTGGTGCATTCAAGGCAAGGACTTTAGCTGCTACGCTACGGCACAGGGTCCAAGTTTTCCTATTTTCCACCATCCCCACTAACAATAAACCCTCTAAAAGGAGGGTTTCATAAGTGTCAGAGTGATTGCCAATGTGAAAAACACCGAAGTGCTACAAATGCTTCTTTCATTTTCCCTTCTGTCAAATCAATGCCTGCTGCTTTTGACTTCATCATGGCATGGGTTCTGATTTCAGGAGACACATCATTTCATGCAATCTCTACACTGGCAGCAATCTGAAAAATGTGCACGTACCTTCTTCTTTCAATTCCGCCATCGCCATCTCATTTTACAAGACACTAGAAATAGCAAAGGGTTAACACTTTGTGTCGGGACAGTTAAAGAATACTTGTCAATCAAACATGGGAACAACTGAGTTATTTATTCTCTCTCTCTTTTGTTTTTTTCTACTATATAATAGAAGAATTCATTATTTCTTCCATGGGTTATCGTGTTAACATTCCTTAAGATTTTTGCTTATTTTGAAGAAGCAAACCATCTCCTGACCGATAGAACAACTTTGAATTCATAACTTGACAACCAAACATTTTCTTTTGTCCTCACTTGTACATAGCAGTTGCTTCTTCATAACATTTTAAACAAAATTGAATTATTGATCTAGTTTTTCTTTATTGTTTCCAACACCTTGATTTCTTTCCTACAGTCTGATTTCCATTTATATGACCTTAGTACAGCAATCTTGCTTTGACCTCTAATGCCTCCACTGTTTCACAGTTTGGTCTAGAAGTGGTTTCAGTCTGAATGCTGATTACTGATGTGCCTTTTACACCTGCTGTTATCTCTCTAAGCTCACATTTTACAACTTTCCCTTCCCTTGCTCCTTGCTAACAGTGTCAGGTGAGAATTAACTCTAATCTCACAGTAACCAAAGCAGAATGCCATCAGAAACCCATTACATTTGTTGCTCTGTCTGCATAAATTAATCTTTCCTAGATACCATATAAAAATGCTTTCCTTGCTTTTCTGCAAATCATCTTTTCTGTGAAATTTGGACCGGATATCCTATTTAAAGTTGCATAACGTGACTGATATGCATAATCATAAGGAGAATGTGAATTCAGGAGACTTAAGAAGACAATCAAATATCAAGTATTGACATTAGGATTCAAGACTCACTGTTTCCTGGGACTGGTGCGCTGGCTTAGTGGCTAAATCTTCGACTTGCATTCTCAGAGATCTTTCATGCAGACCACGGGTTTGTATCATGATTTTTCTACTTCCTCATCCAACTCCCTGTTTGTGCCCTGGGAAAGCAGAAGAGGATGGGCTTATCTCAAGAGATTGTCTTCAGATAGGGCCAGACGACCCCAAACAAGATCTACAAGAGAACCCTCTGTGTCAAATTTGTATGAACTCAATGCATGCAGATGCGTATTAGAAGCAGCATTGTAGCATGCCCCCCTCTTTCGTTTCTCCCTTTTCAGTATCCATCACGGCCACTCCCCTAACCCATGGTCTAAAAGCCCCGGTGGACTGCTGCTAACCCACTCAGTTTCTCTAGGCAACACCCTCTGCCTTTTACTTGTCACATGTAAATGGAGGTTTCCTCTGAGCAGTCCTTACTTGAGGTTGAATATTTTGTGGCAACTCAAAAGAATGGACTCTGTGCATCTTGTAAAAAAAAAAAATGATGATGCTGGATGGGACTATCCCTCACCTAGGCTGGGCAGACAGAGAAAGCAACTGTCAAGTGATTTCTTCCTCTTGGGGAATATTCCCTCTGTCTTATCATAGGAGGTCCCCTTCTATGTGGCCTGGCAATCCTGCAGGACTGACTCAGAAACCCAAGAGGTGAAGGGTCTGGAACCGACTGGTATCTAGCACCCACACAGAATAAGAAGTGAGTCATTTGAGATTGCAACACTCTAACCAGTGTCTGAGCATTCCCCAAAGTGAAGCAGGTGGGAGATGGGCTATTAAGAAAAAATCAGGTGTAAGACAGGTTTCTCCAGGTGCTGAATAGTGTGTGGAGTTTTTCCTCTGGGAGACTGACAATCACAAAGCAAGGGGTCTGAGAAAGCCTGAAGCAGGATTTTCTGTTAGTCAGGGGTTATTTGACCCTACCTCACAGGTGTTGCTGCAAGAATACCTCAAGGGAAATGGCCATTGGAACAGACAGTGGTGTTGCCAGTGGTCGGAGAGTATATCTATAATCACCCACCTAGAGCACCTAGGGAAGTGGGAGTATTGACCCTAACATACCTATACTAAGCCAAAGGCAGAGCACTTCCCATGCCAACTTGAACCTGAGGAAGACTCTTTCAGCTGGTAAGGATAGGGGAAGCAAGTAGGGCTGCCTGGGAACCTAGACCTCATCTTGAACCCTTACCTCTACCGAGACGCCTCAGACACAGCATCCCTGTCCTGAGTCTCTCCTGCCACTGCAGCTGTGGCAGCAGCTCAGCTGACATCACACCGGCCCTTCCCAATGGCGTGAGCAGCATTAACCTCGGGAGACAGCTGTCAGCCCTGGAGACACAGGCTCCCCTTCTTCTCAGGTCCCAGAGACGGAAGGAAGGTGGATCAATGTGCATATGTTGTCCTTGCACCACCTCTGACTTACCTGACTTAAAGGCACATTTTGAAGACCTGAAAGCCAAACGTAAGGAATTCATGCCACTGAAAAGAGGTCCTTTTTCAATTCTACCTGAAGAGGTGTTCAAATCTTAATGACTGTCCTTCAAACAGCCTAAGAAACCAGCTCAGTTAGCAAAAGCCAGGAAGACAGACAAAATGGCTCACCAATCAACCTGGTAACCGAGTGTAAAGGTTCACGTTTTATACTGCCTTGAGGAATCTGTGTTATGTAGCGATGACAAACTGGAGTTGCAATATACCGATGACCTAAACAGAATAGAGAATTATTGAAATAAGTTGCTAAAACACAAATGAAACACAAGTAGGTCTCCTCACAAATGTTACAAGCTGAGACAGATAAACAGAAACTACAAGCTAAAAAGAAAATCTAAAGAAGGTAAGAGTATTTCAAGCACTATTTTTGTTGGGGTCGTTGATGTCTAGGGAAGTTAACATACGTCTCAGCACCTACTTCGTACACTGAGGTGCTCCAAGCATCTAGAGAAAGCTGTAGAACTTGCTATTTGACCTGAGACTGATGTGAGGTAACAAGGAGGACATTAGTTTAGGTGAACTGACACTCTGGTCTCCCAGGGAAATGCGAAGCTATCTCTTTAAAGGCCAATGCTATGCCTTCACCTTTCCAGGATGCACTTGCCACATCACAGCGGGCACCTGGGTTAGTGCGCAGACCCCAGACTGCTTGCATATGAAAACAGCTTACAGCTTACAGTTCCTTCAGATAAGCAGTGAGGGAGGAAAGGCTTACCTGCGGCTCCCGCTGGTTGACCACACTTGGACCTGCCCTTCTGGCTCTCATCTGCCTTGCACCCTTTGGACTCCTGCCTCTCTCTTGCACTCCAATCCTGGACCAATCTTCTCAATTAGAGGTACTCTTGTACGCTTTTTATTGCTCACTCTGGTTGGATGTTTCTCTGTGTGGGGTGTCCCATAATCCCCTGAGAATGTATGCTGATTTCCTTACCGCCATACTCTATTCCCACGATACCTACCAGCATCTGCTTAGGATATTTTTAAAGACTTACTTATTTGTTGGGCAGTATTTGACAGAGCTGATATAGAAAGAGTGACAGAGGCATCTTACCTCCGCTGGTTCTGTAAGAAGCGATTTGAAAGTCGTCATGGAAACCCTGCCACCTTGGACCTGTAGTCATTCCACATGTTCATTAATCAGACAATCCGGCGTCATCTGAGAATCTCATCTCCCATCTTTCAGCCCCTTCCTCAGCCATGCCCACTTACTAATTATCTTCAGGCATTCATTTGCAGGCACCAATCCCCTGGCGCCTGCCTTCTGTTCCTCCCAATACCATTCCCCTGAGCCTTGTGGGCTCACCTGAACCTAATGAGCTCCCCCCAGGTACTTCTATCTGGCCTTTCCCTCACTGCCCGACCACCACCTCAGTCCAACCCCCTCTCTCAGTCCTGTTCCTGCTCCCCTGGAGGCGCCTCCATGCCCCCTTTCCCTCTGTGCTCTTCCCACGCTCCCCTGCCCCCTGTCCTGTTTCTGCCCTGCTGAAATAAACCTCCTTAAGTGCCTCGTTGCTTCTGGTGTTTTCAGAAAGTGCCTCCTTGCGTTTGGTGTTTTCGACTCACGGTAAAAGAACCAGGCTGCGGGAATTAGCTGGTGTAATAACGTTAAGAACCCCAAGAACTCCAACTTCTTAAAATAACGAACAGGTTTCCTCCTCAGTTAACTGCATCGACCTTGCCTGGGCCAGGCCAACACCAGGAGGCGGGAACTCTGTCCTGTCTCCCGCTTGGTGCCAAGGGCCAAGCTACTTGAAGTGTCACCCACTGCCTCCCCAGGCCATTAGCAGTGGGGTCAGGAACCAGCACTCGTGTAGGGTACCAGGGCTGCCCCTTCATTTAGTACCTTTAGCTCAGAGTGAAGCAGAATGCTGTATTAAACAAATCTGGAGGAGGTCTGGATGCCCCTTCATTGTTGAGTCAAAACCAATTCCTTTCGGTTTTTGGAGATGGACTTTAAAGTGTTCAACAGTTCAGGCCAGAAGATGGTAAGAATCATAAAAAAGGTTTGAAAGTCATTGGATGGATTGGTCATTGCTATTCCGGCTTCCCTGTGTAGTCCAGAAAAGGGAATGAAGCAATCAGTGGTGAGTATACGTGGCCCTCAGCATGACAGCGATAGCAGCCTACTGGCTAAGCTGGGATCTAACCATGAGTGTATGTATTGCCAGGAATAGGGGCACACATTGGCGTTGGAGTGTCCAAGTCATCTGCAAATAGGATGGGATTAGGGAAAATACAATTCCGGTTATGTCCACTTGACAGAAGAATATTGCTCTGCTCAGGGTGGCTCTTTTACATAAAATCAAAATTATCCTCGGGAAGCCCCAGCTTACACTCGAAAGAGGAAGGGGGACAACTGAGTTTTGGCCACCTGAGAGTTTCACTTTTACCTGAAGACAGCAGCAGCTTGCCCCTCCCTTGTAGCTCCAAGTAGTTAGAGAAAAAATAACCTTTCTTCCATACCCCTCAAGAGTTAGGGTGGGCACCCAAGGTGAATGATTTTGTTGCTTTCCTACTCAAGAGTGTAGGATTTAGGGAAGGTGGGTAGTTGGTGGCTAGAAAAACAGAGATTCTTAAACACTTTACTCCCCTGAACTTGCTTTATCAGACACTATTCCAGGAAAGCTGGCCTTGCACTAGAGTATGCTAGAACAGGGGCAGAGCACCACACACAAGGAATGCTGTGAGAAGCCAGTTGAGTCAGAGCCTGTGTTTGGAGCGGGTTCCAGGAAGGCTTATCTTGCCACACTGCACTCAGGGAGGCAGACCCCAACAAAGAAAGGGGAGGAAACGGGGGTAAGATTTTGCTTTGCTCTGTTTTGTTTTAGGTGTATATTGCAAGGGGGCGGGGGAGGGGGAGTACATCTCTTCTACAACTGGGATACTCCTGTCGCCTGTGTCCTATAAGCCCTGGCACGCTGTTATAAAGGAGGCAGATGCTTCAACCAAGTCTTGCTCCCACCTCCCTTCTTTCCTTGCCACAAGTCAGTAAGATTCTCCTCTGCCGGAGATTTTCCATCTCCTGGAGACTGATTATTCGGCAACCTCCCCAAAGAGACGTGCATATTTTATCTTCTAACAGTTCCTGCTTTGTGCCGTATCACTGTTGTGCTCTTCATTGCGTCCATGTCTGATACAGAGCTTTTTTGATTATGCTGCCATATCTTGTACTTGCAGATACTGCACTATTTTCAGTTATAAGTAAATATGTGCACTGAGTTGGAAAGAAAAAAATTCTTTAATTATGTCTAGTTATTGAGTTATTTGTAAAACAAGCAATATTTTAAATATTACCAAATTCTACTTCCCTCAACAATTCCTACATTTATATTTTTAATACTTTGTTAAAGCAAGAATAGAATTTAAGATTATTTGTCATCTATTATTGTAAACCTGGTTCATAAATATTAGCAACCCCAGGCTTTAACTATCCTTTTAATAATTCCAATAGTTAGGCATATTTATTAAGTATAAATTCATTAAATTCTATTTATTGTTTGCCTTCAAGCAAAAGCATTTGAGCATATTACTTTTACACAAAACTTAGAAGGAATATGTAGCAATTAATTTCAATTTCTTGATTCTTAAAATACCTAGTGGTTTTTTTAATTGAATTTTTTAAACTTTATTTATTTTTATTGGAAAGGCAGATATACAGAAGGAGGAGATAAAGGAAGATCTTCTGGAAACTGATTTACTCCCCAGTCACCCACAACGACCAGAGCTGTGCCAATCTGAAGCCAGGAGCCTGGAGCCTTCTCCAGGTCTCCCACGCGGGTGCAGGATCCCAAAGCTTCGGACCATCCTCAACTGCTTTCCCAGACTACGAGCAGGGAGCTGGAAGGGAAGTGAAGCTGCTGGGATTAGAACCAGCACCCATATGGGATCCTGGCGCATGCAAGGCAAGGACTTTAGGTGCTTGGCTGCTGTGCAGGGCTCTGATTGAATTTATACTGAAAATATTGTCAGTTAGGTGAGTGTAGCTCATTCTGCAGTTCTTTTTTTTAGCTTTATTTATTATTATTTTTTTATTACAAAGTCAGATATTCAGGGAGGAGGAGAGAGAGGAAGATCTTCCATCTGATGATTCACTCCTGAAGTGAGCTGGAGCTGAGCCTATCCGAAGCTGGGGCTCTTCCTGGTCTCCACGCGGGTACAGAGTCCCAAGCTTCTGGATTATCCTCGACTAGGCCACAAGGAGGGAGCTGGATGGAAAGCTGGGTTGCTGGGATTAGAACTGGTGTCCTGCTTGTTAGATCCAGGCTCATTCAAGGTGGAGACTTTAGCCCCCCAGGCCACTGAGCACCACGCCCTACTTTCCCTTTTTTTTTTTTTTAAAGTTTTTATAAGCTAGACTTCTATAGAAAAGAAGAGATATAGAGGAAAGACTTCCATCTGCTGGTTCATCTCCCAAATGGCAACAGTGACTGGAGCTGAACAGACTAAATCTAGGAGCCAAGAGTTCTTCCTGGTCTCGCATGTGGGTGCAGGGTCCCAAAACTTTGGCCCATCCTCCACTGGTTTCCCTGGCCATAAGCAGGGTGCTGGATGGTAAGCAGAACATCTAGGATGCAAATAGGCACCCATCTGGCCTGCTGGCACCTGCAGGAGGAGGATTAGTAGTTGAGCCATTATGCCGGCCCCCTCAACCTGCAATTCTTCTGTCATTTTGGCTTTTTGTGATTATCAGTGTTTGCCTCCAAGGATGACACATGTACAGTTGAGGAAGCGTATGTTGTAAAGTGTGAACTTGATTAATTCAAATGGTGTATTTTTCTGCTCGTCATAAGTTGCTCATTTGTCAATGGGCATGTATTGTTTTTCTTAGGTCGTTCTTTTATGAGATAAAGACTGTGTTTGTATACTTTTATCTTCCAGTTATTTTTTCCCACGCAATAGTTATTGGTGCTCTATTTCTTTTTACCTTCTTCTTTTTTTTCTTTTTTAAGGTTTTCCGTAGTGTCTAGACATTTTCATCCTGGGACGTGTCAGTCATCGTTGTCAGTCTGCCCAGGATCCAGAGATCTACCTTCCTTTCTTTATCAGTATCATTCCTCTGATCTGTGGTCCCTGATCGCTTTCTCACCAAGGTTTCACAAAATTCAATCTGAGGTTGTCGAACACTAAACTATGGGGGAAATAATCCTTTCTTCTGATTGCGTGAGGAAATGATACAACACAAAGTTATTGTTTCAAAAGGTTTCAGTGTACTTTACTAATGTCTTCCAAAATAATGAAATGGAAATGTGCAGGCTATCCAGGTATAGTGAAGGCTCCAATTTACTGACGTTTTATGAAATTCAGATGCCTCCATTTTCTTTTTCTTAATTTACAGCTTTTTTTTTTTTTTTTACATAGTGAGAGGGGAATGAAACAGAGAGAGTTTTGTGTCATCCCCTGGCTGACTCTCCAGAGGGCCAAAATGACTAGGAACTGCTCTGGTCTTTGAAATCCTCCAGAAGCTACAAGCTTCTTTTGGGACATTCACAAGCATTCACTTGGAGCATGCTCTGAAACCTTCCCAGGCACACTAGCAAGGAGCTTGACTGGAAGCAGAGAAAGCAGATTATGAACCAAATTTTTGTATTCAAATAAGTAGAATCTTGTCCTGCTCACAACGTAAATATTTCTTTCTACATTTCTGAAGCTCAGATATTTTCATTTTGAAACGGTGCTTTTAAACATTTATTATTATTATTATCATTTTAGTTGGGAAAGTGGATTTACAGAGAGAAATAGAGATGGAGAAAAAGATTTTTCATCCATTAGTTCTCTCCCCAAATGGCCACAATGGCTGAAGCTGAGCTGATTCCAATCTGAAGCCAGGAGCCAGAAGCTTCTTCAAGGTCTCCCATGTGAGTTTAGGTTCCCAAGGCTTTGGACTATTCTTCACTGCTTTCCTAGGTCGCATGCCAGGAGTGGGGTAGGAAGTGAAGCAGCCAGGATGTGAACTGTTGCCCTTATGGGATGTTGGCACTTGGAAGTATAGGGTTAGCCAATTAAGCCATTGTGCTGTGTATTCTATCAGCATAAAGATTTAATAGTGGGGCCCGGCGACGTGGCCTAGCAGCTAAAGTCCTCGCCTTGAAAGCCCCGGGATCCCATATGGTCGCCGGTTCTAATCCCGGCAGCTCCACTTCCCATCCAGCTCCCTGCTTGTGGCCTGGGAAAGCAGTTGAGGACGGCCCAATGCTTTGGGACACTGCATCCGTATGGGAGACCTGGAAGAGGTTCTGGGTTCCCGGCATCGGATTGGCGCGCACCTGCCCGTTGCGGCTCACTTGGGGAGTGAATCATCGGACGGAAGATCTTCCTATCTGTCTCTCCTCCTCTGTGAATATCTGGCTGTAATAAAATGAATAAATCTTTAAAAAAAAAAAAAAGATTTAATAGTGTCCTGAGAAAAGACATTCTGTTGAGAGTAATTAGAAGTCAAGGAATATTTGACATCATTTTCAGGGCTTTATGTTTTAATAGGCCACCTTTAAACAACCTAGATTTAATCTTTAAAGAGCAACAAAAATAGCCATAAATACAGAAAATCAAAGGGCTGACTATGCCTTTGAAACGCCTTTTGGTAGTTTTATCACAGATGTGTCTATTTTCAAGCTCACTGAATTGTATATATTTAATACATGCAATTATTTGTATATTAGTCATAACTTAGTAAGGTTTTTAAAAAACTAAAACACACCCGAGTTTAAAATATTTATTTAGTATCAGATTTCAAATTGAGAACCAAGACTGTTGGTGATTCTGTAACTCAGCTATCAGCTTGAGGGCGGGGCCCACAGCCAAAGCTATGACCTTTTGTCAGAAAGAAAAGACTGCTGCATTGGTTGCTTCAGGAATTTTTTGAAATCAGATTTATCAGAATAAGATACTTCTCAGCTTGTTTTCAAGACAACTTATGGTACAATTTTCTGGCTAAAATGTCCCTTTGAAAGACAGATGATGTCTCAACTGGGAACACAGTTATGAACTCTGTGTTTAAGAATGTATCTTTTTGTGTCCATTAGTTCAAAACTCCTGTCAACACAGTGTCCAAGCCAAACACTGCCCACATTGAGAAACTCATTTTAAGCAAGTTGAACTCAGACTTCAGACCTCCTCCTTTCTGAGACACTATCAAAGACTCTCTCAGGGTGGTGTTTTCTTTAATTAATGCATGAATATATTATTTAGTTTAATTAATGCATCAGGTGAATTCTAATAGATACCAAAATTTTCACGGAAAAAAAATGGAGAAAATTCAAAGTTTAGATGAAACCTATAAGGGAAAAGATATAAATATTACCTGTGCCATTTCTTGGTCAGTTTGTTCTATAGATAAGAATATGTTAAGGGGCCCAGTGCAGTGACCTAGTGGCAAAACTCCTTGCCTTGAATGCACTGGGATCCCTGTTTCCCATCCAGCTCCCTGCTTGTGGCCTGAGAAAGCAGTTGAGGACAGCCCAAAGACTTAGGACTCTGCACCTACGTCGGAGACCTGGAACAGCCCCTGGCTTCATACTGGGGAGTGAATCATCAGATCTTCCATCAGATGGAAGATCATTCTCTCTGTCTCTCCTCTTTGTGTATATATGACTTTACAATAAAAATAAATAAATCTTAAAAAAAATATATGTCCTGGACCGGGTTAAAAAAAAAATATATATGTCAAGACTCCTATTCCCAATCCCAGCAAAGAAGACAGTAGTTTAGAAAGTATTATTTTATTCCTTAACGCTTCCAAGCAAAGTACTTTTGGCTTCAGAGAAAAGTTCATTTTGGATTCTTCTTTTTAAAAACACTTTTTATGTTCCTTGCTATCTTGAAACTTTTTTCTGCCCGTTTTGTAGACTACTAGAGAGGAGAGAGAGTCCCACTTTTTGTCTCACCAAGGATTTGGCAGATCAAAATTCTATGTGCATAAGTCATTTGAATGTTTATCTCAAATAGTCTTAAAATACTTTGAAATATTTTGTGTACTGTGATTGCTTTATCATACAATATGACAGCACTATAATCTTTTAAAATATGGAATACACTGAGTAATTCTCTGTGGAATTTTACAATTTATTCCCAAGTTGGATCCACTTACCATTTTTCATTTGTTACTTTGGCTCTTTGGCTCTTATGTCAATAAGAACAATATATATTTTTTAAGACTTATATTTATTTTTATTTAAGAGGAATATTTGCAGAGAGAACGAGAGAGAGAGAATGATCTTCCATCCGTTGGCTCACTTCCCAAATGGCAACAATGGCTGGAGCTGAGCCGATCCAAAGCCAGGGGGCAGAATTGTCTTTCAGGACTCCCAAGTGGGTGCAGGGTCCCATAGTTTTGGACCATCCTGCATTGCTTTCTCAGGCTGTAAGCAGAGAGCTGGATGAGATGCGGAACAGCCAGTACACGAACCAGTGCATATATAAGATCCCAGTACTTGCAAGAAGAGAATTGGCCAATTGAGTCATCATGCTGGGTCCTGCAATGTTTTTCAAACTTAGCATTTACCTGTCACCCTATTTTTAACCATAATATATAGATTCCATATCATCTTGAGCATTGCATATCAAATATACTTTCAATTTTTATTTGTTAGTTAGTGTCTAAGCTTCTGAAACCAAACTAATTTGGATTTGAATCCTAATCCTGCCTTTCTCTTGTTGGCAAGCCTTATTAAGAAGTTTTCTGTGCTCTTGAAGTTCACAGTTTTCACCCTTGATGATGGGAACAATCGTGTCCAATTCACACTGGCTGTAGGGCTGGTGGGAAATGGGCAGATCACTCCTCAGTTGTTAAGCCAGTGTCTGGCACAGGGGAACTGATCAGGAAATGTCAGCCATGATAATCATGATTTCTACTTTACCCCTGTGGAACTTCTGTACTTGAATACATGTTGTCTTTTTCAAGACAAATACTAAACCACAAATGAGGATAAAGTGTAGTCTGTTCCACATTCATAGAGTAGACAGATAAGTACAGAGAGCCAAGATTGAGATATATGCCCCTTTGACAATCCTGAAGCTTATGAGAACATTTGATAAAGATAGCAAGGCATTCCTGGGAAGAGTGTGACTGGGGTCATGTTTTATAGTGAGGGGAGTTGAAAGTCCCAGAGCTTGGAACTGAGCCTTCACTCAAGAGGAGAGATAGTATTTATCTATCTCAAGTGAGAAGGCCTGATCTCAGCTCAAGGAAGAATGCCAAATGTAGGAGTAGGCCTAAATATTTTTCCAAGTGGTTTATAGTTGCAAAGTTCCTAATTAGAAACTGTTCTTCCTTGGAGAAGAAAAATCTGATACACTACTACTTTGTCTTCAATGAGAGATATAAATCTGAAAGTTCTGGAACAGCACCAGGCTGGAAGAAATGAAAGCCAAGCCTTCATGAAGTCTGAGTTTGCAGGAAATCGAGTAAGAAATGTCTGGCTTTACTGTTTTCAGTCTTCTTTTAAGACCAGACTGTGTCCAGTTCTGCGTGATTCATAACAAGAGAAGAGGCCCTGAAGATGGAAATACCTTTTATAATCATTGGGTGAAAACTGAAAATTTTTTGGATGTGTCCTGAAAGAAAATCTCTAAGATTGAAAAAAATGACCTTTGTGTGTGTATGTGTGTGTGAGTTGGGATCGAAAAAAATGGAAAAAAGTTATGTTCTTTTACAGAGCTCACTCAATTTCTTCAGATCCTAAATCTCTTTCCGGAAAGACCAGGGGATAAGTGGATACTTTGCGTGACAGGTTTTTTGTTTTTTTTTTTTTTTTTTTTTTTTTTTAAGAAATTTAATTTGGAAACTCCAGCCATAGTTCATGGAAGATTATATGAGGTTTTGATTCTTTGAAAAATGTCTAATCCTTTTATGGATAAAGCATTCCATTCCCACCCCAGTAAATCCCCATCTACTGTATTACAGAAGTGGTATTTTGGATCAGCACTTGAACCCCCAAACTCTGTACAAACACAGATGGAAGAATTAGAGAATTATACAAAGCACATAATAGGCTTTCATTAAAAAATCAGGAGGTGGGCCTCCATTCATTATTTTATGCTTGAATCTATTTTAATTTCTTTCCAAATCTTTGTGTGTTTATGTTGCTTTAATCCAATGACCCATATGCACAGGCATGTCTGCGTGCACACAGACGCAGACGAAAGAGAAGGCTGAGGAATGAAAGAGTAAGTGATTGAAAGAGAGAAAGAGCAAGTGGAAAGAGGCACAGGGGAAGAAGAGAAGCACTGATTGAAACTGCATTTACACCACAGCAGTATTCTGATGACAATGGAAAATACAGTACATACATACGATCCAAGTGGTTGGCAATTTAGGGATAAAAATGGTACAATATCTACTATCATCACTTTTCAATCACTCATTATAGAAAGCATAATTATAATTTTGTTCCATTGTATGGAACAAAAATACAAGCTCATTCCAGGAAAATAGACAGTTTTGAACATTTTAGCTGTGAAGGAAGGGTTTGGGAGGGTCATGTCACTGGAGAAGTGTGGGGTTCATCAAGGGCAGAGCTGAAACTTTCAGTGTTCTGTTAGGGTAAGATTTCAGCTCAGAAAGCAATTGTGTTGGATTTAAGTATTGTTTTATGAGAAAAATGTGAAAAAATTAATTTATGGTTCTTTGAATGTATATTGACAGGTCAAATTTGGAAGATTATTGTTGACAATGGGTAGCAACATTGTCATTCCAAATAAAACTGAAAAATCAGAGTCATCTTGAATTCCTAACAGGCTTATACCCATAACAAGCCACTGTAGACCAAATCAATAGTACTGACAAGATTAGAAATAAACAAGATAGAATAAACTTAGGCTTTAGGGACACATAATATATGACAATGAAGATTCCGCCAACTTAAAAAAATCTAATTCTTTTTCCTATACAATGCAGAATCTTGCAATACTTCAGACTTTCTGAAGCATTAGAAACAGGAACTTGACTAAAACAGAGTACTGCAAAGATATTTAGATGAGTTTTAATTTACACAAATTATCTAGAAAGACTCAACAGATGTAAGAATATTAGACTTTAAAAATTCAGAAACATTTACTGGCATCAACAATAGATGAAAAGTAAACACACCACAGAAAAGGGAATAAATAAATGATTATAGAGTAAATTAATGAATACAGCTAAATTTTAAAAAATCATTAGTTATTATTCAGTTGTCCAAAGAAGTAAGATTTACAGAAATTTCAAGATGCAGTGCTGGTTGGTTTTTCAACATACATAATTTCATTTAATTCCCACGGTAGAGAAAAGGGTACTTAGGGTAAATGGAAGATAGATCAAGTGACCTGTCCATGATCACACTGTCACACAGAACCCTAACTTATGTAAGAGCATGGTTTTAGAATTTTGCTAAAAATTAGAAATGAGCAGTGATGACATTAGATGGGTTGATGATGTTAATCCTGGGAATGTTGACAAATGGCTTAGTCTTTTAAGGATGATAAAATACAACAAGGGACAGATACATATTTTACATTTTTCCACAGACAAGATTCTGGTACTACTAGCAAGTTAGGTGTCTTGTGAGAACCTGTTTTCCTTAACGGTATTGGCTTGTTGTATCTTCATATAATTGAAAAGGATATAAATAATATCCATTAGATTTCTTTTATAAGGGCGTTTATCTCCCGTGTTTCAAAAATAGGCAACAGTATTCCAAATTTTAAGGATGACATTTAACTGAGCTAACAGACACTGTTCTTGTGGTGCACATACAACTGAATCTTCAGTGTAGCATTTCCATTACTTGTTTTGTTATTTAAAATTTTTTTTTACTTAATTGAAAGTGTGGCAGATATGCATGGGGGAGAGAGAGAGAGAGAAAAATCTTTCATCCATTGTCAAATGGCCAAAATTGTGAGCTCAAGCCCAGAGCCTAGAACACTAACTGGTCTTTCACTTGGGTAGTGTGGGTCCACAGGCTTGAGCCATCATTCATTGCCTGCCACACATGTGAGAAAGGAATTCTGTTAGCAGCAGAGTTGCCAGTACTGAAATCAGCACTCAGATTGATAAGTCCCAAACATCAGCTTACCCGCTACAACACAACAACTGCTCCTAGTTTCACTACCTTTAAACATACCTGGGTATGTATTTTTCCAGGTTGAAGCATATCATGTCCTCAGTGAGAGAAAGAATTTCAAAATAAGACATAAAGTTCCTCAAATTTATCAGCAGATCCATTCCTAAGTGATGTTTTAAAGAACTTGGATATTTAAGCACCTAACCACTCATGACTCTTCTCGTCTTAGCAGCAGTCTTTCCGTATCTCAAAGTTGAAAGAGAGGCAGTGGAGAGGAATGACTGAAATATGATCACTTCAAGGACTGGCTTTGACCTTCTTCCTCTTCCTCTTTCCTTGGAGACGCTGTTGTTGGTTATTATTGTTGCAGCCAGTTTTGTCATACAGAGCTCAGAGAAACTGAAATAAGTTTATAAGTATAAATCTAAGCTTTTTCAAGAAAGAGAAGAAAAGAACATGCCCCTCTTTAGAAATTTTGAGATCTGAGTCTGGTTCTTTCGACACGTTTTTTCTTTTGTGGTGGGGAGTGATAGTAGGCAAAAATCTCACTTATGCCACATGGTCCTAAACAAACAGACACATGGCAGTTTACACATTAAGAGGTTTTCCACTCTTCGCTGTTCTGTAGTCCAGATGGCGACCACATGGGCCAAGGAATCGGTTAAGCAGAAGAGGGTCTCTGGGCATCCACTAGTGTTTATGACTCTGTCTGTGTGTACCAAACTGTTTAAATAAAACCTAGTTCCGAAAGGAAAGCGATCAAATAGCCTTTTCAGAAAATTAAATGGTCAAATACCTCATTTGTTCAACGTTTCAAAAATTGCTGTTTGTTTTTTTTTACCTAAAGTATGCATACATATATAGTTGCAATCCATACCAATATAATACATACCCAAAGTGTCTGTCTTCCCTCATTTTCATCCTCATTCCTCACAGAGCATCAACAAGTTATTTTCATGCCATTGAAGTCAATATCTGAAATGGAAATAATATCACATCATTTCCTTATTCTGAATTTCTTCAGAGATTACCATTAGGCCTTCCAGTAAGTGCCAGACCAAAATAGAGACATGTAGAGCCAGCTTACGAATTACTTCCAGTAAGCAGAGATCTTACCTTTTAATTTTTCCAAAATCATTCAGGCCTGTGCTCAGTGTTACTGGATTAAAGATTGAGAGGAGTTGTCTAAGAAGCAGCTTTCCACACATGGTTTGAATTTTGCAGATAAATAATTCAAAGTTTATCAGCCCATTTTCAAAGTTAACTTACAACCTCTGCCATGTCTGTGTTATTATAACACTGCAAGTGTTTTCCAAGGAAAAGTGTAATTTTTCCTCCTATCTTATCGTGAAAAATGGACAAAAAAATAACCAAAATTGAGTAACTTCAGAGATTTCTATAGTTAAGATATATATGTATACATCTTAGTAAAGTATGTGGATTCAGCATTATGTAAAAAAACAAGCATATTAAAATAATATTTCAGATAGTTTCTTCAATCACCCTCATCAAATGTCAGATACATTTTGATGTGACCTAAAAAATATCATCATTCAAAAAACAATAGATCATTTTGCAGGGTAAGATTATTTAAATATTATTTTATGATGTAAAAAGAACCAGTGAAGAGAAAAGATTTCAAACTGGTATCTTAGAGCAAAGAATTGCGGTTGTAGACGAGGCATTTAAATTAGTAGGTAAGATACTCATGTCCTCCTGCAACGGAGAATCTACATTCAGTCCCTGATTCTGGTCCTTGGCTCTAGCTTTCCATTAGTGCAAGACCCTTGGAGGCAATTCATGGCCGCAAAAATGAGACCACAACACTTGTGTGACAGACCTGGATTCCATGACTTCTGCTGCCCCTTGGAAAGTGTATCAATAAACTGAAGTGTCTCCTCTTGCTTCCCAACTCCCCATCCACCTCGCAAGTAAACACAGAACTTAAAAAATATATATATCTTGAAGCATTATCATTGTGCTAATGGATTATTCATTGGTCCTGGCCAAGTTGAACAATGATTTTTCTTTTCTTTTCTAATTGTGTAAATCTTTGCCACAAAGTATTTTGACCCTGGAAAACTCTTCCATTTCTGTCATGGTTATTTGTTTAGGCTGGCTGTGCACTACTCTCAGATGATCGGAGTTGACTTGATCTAACCTAACAGAGGGCTTGGCGGCAATGTGAAAAAAAGTATGCAAGAGATTAAGTTTTCAGTTTCAAGTACCATTAATAGTTCTTGGATATTGTGTAGTATAGCAGGAACTTTTGGCATTAGAAAGACCTAAATTTAAATTCTGTGTTCAGTAATTACTTAACGTATACAATTCAGATTTCTTGTCGGCAACCTGGGGACATAACACATATCTTGTGGGGTATATTAATTCTTTGTTGAGAATGTTAAAAAAAGTGATGTAGAAAAAGTATGGGCAAGAAAAAAGTTCAAATTCCCCTCAATGAATACCTTTCATGTTAAAAACTGTCTCTATGTGGAAAATATATACGCAGATATGAGTGCCTATGAATATCCATTTCTATATATTTGCATCCATATATCTATCTGTATCTTTACAATGCCCTTCAGCATTTCAAGTTTTTAATTTGAGTCTCATTGAGTTGGAACCTTACCTTTAAAAAAAATGAGGTTTGTTTGAGCAATTAGAATGGAGTAACTGTCTTGAATCTTGCTGTTCAATTACTTATGCTTTGTAATTCTTTTCCCTTGTCCCACAAAGAGCTGAGTACGCGACTTGAGTGTGTTGACAATACCATCAATGCAATGTATGCCCTGCTATGATAACCTATGGTCATAGAAATATCACCCTGAAAGCTTGATTTTATTTAATTTGCATGTACAACAATAGTTAAGCCATTTGTCTACCACTTGTTTTTTTTTAATCAACTTGGTGGACTTGGAAGCATTAAGGTTATCTAACAGGATAAACAAACATCCTCGGACTGTCTTTTTAAAGATTTAATAATAGTCATCTAAAGGCATGCTTATTAATCATTCTGTAATGTTGTTGACATTTTGTTCTCAACAGCAAAATGTAGTTTGAAAATGTGTTGTTTCTCATAGACTGAACTCTGATAGTTCCTAATTACAAAGACAAAATGTAGGTTAGAATCCCATTCTTTTAAAAATTTGATCCAATACGTGTTTACGTAGAAGAAACTAATTCGGATTTTCTGTTGTGCAGGTATTACTTATGCATGATATTCTAAACCTGTTATAAGGGTTTCCCTCCAAAATACCAAAAGGTTTATTTATAGCTCTCTACTGCTTTTTGGTAATATTTTGAAATTAATCATTGAGTTACTGTGGTGCATGTAAGTTCTTGGGTTTGATGTCCAAGGGAACTGCCAACACATTTATTCCCCCCAAAAGGCAAATGCCATTTCACCTCATCTCAGGTGCCAGATAGGATCTGGAAAGTAAATCTGCCATATTCAAACCAGTCCCATGAAAGCCATGGGTTTGGATGAAAAAAGCAGAAACCTTTCTGAATACTCAAGCATCTGTGCCAGTTCAGCAGCTTATAAGGAAATCCAAAAACATTTGTAAAGAGCGTGTGGCTGAAAGAACATGGGGATCTTGTTTGGCTGTTGTGAATAAGCCAAGGCCACAGAAACTGTTAGTTTGGCCATATTTTTCTGTGTGGAAGATAAAGTATTATGATAACTTTTCTCCACATATTTAAATGTATGGGAATTTAACCTTTCCCCCTATAATAGCTAAACACAGGATTTGGACAATAAATTAACAATGAAAGAAAAAAGAAAATATTAAATGAAATCTAGATAGATTTTCACTTTTAAATAAGTTAGATTTTTAATGGTTGGCTGATTTTGGTTACTTGTTTACAACTTTGCTTTCTAGGTCTATTTTATTTATAAATATATATGTATTCACAAATGCTTGTACATATATAACATGCAAACATAAATATGTAATATGCAAAAATATGCACCCAGATGGATATAAGTATATAGGCTATATGCGTGTAGAAACATCTATATACCAGTTCATCATTATACCACTATTTTAAGTTGCGAGAAGCTGGCATAAAAAAATAACCTTATTATGATTAAATTCTTTGGAGTGTGTAAGCCTTCAAACTCTATGTAAGATATGAATTTAATAATAGAAGGCTAGATTTCCTTTTCTCTGCCTTGGGCTTTTTAAAATAATAATTCCTTTTACATGCATTATAGAAGATTAACACATTTAGCACTTTGGAAATCTTTAAATTTTAAGGTTTTCACTAAATCATTTAAAATTTCTTTTTCAGCTCTAGCATTCTATAGCTATTTTTGGAACTAACACATTTTGCAGCACGAAGATCATTTTGTGTGTGTGTGAGCGAGAGAGAGAGAGAGAAAATAATTTTCAAAAAGCACAATCATCTCAATTTGATGCAAAAAGAATACAGAAAAGGACTTAAAGTCTAATCCAGGCCTGGTGCGGGAGCCTAGCAGCTGAAAGTCTCCACCTTGCACATACCAGGAGCCCATAAAGGCACCGGTTCTAATCCCGGCAGCCCCACTTCCCATCCAGCTCCCTGCCTGTGGCCTGGGAAAGCAGTTGAGGACGGCCCAATGCCTTGGGATCCTGCACAAGCATGGAAGACCCAGAAGAGGTTCCGGGCTCCTGGCTTTGAATCAGCACAGCTCTCCTCTCTGTCTCTCCTCCTTTTTTATAGCTGACTCTCCAATAAAAATAAAATACATTCTTGTTTTGCATTTTATCCCAACAGAATAGACACAGCTCAATTTGTCTGCCTTTTTGATATAGTTGAAATACATTAGATAAATATAACAGTACATTATGGCGTTATGATGTCAGTTTCAGAGGTTGAGTTTAAGGATTGCTTCTCCCGTCTGCATGGATAACCGTCTCAAGATTCTGACTGTGGACGTTTACTGGGCGCACTCAGAATGAATTGCACCCACATCTCTAATTAGCTCAGTCACTACAGAAACCACTCCTGTCCTCTTAGCAAGTTTGACATTCTTTTCACTTCTGAAGTACATTTTCCTGGGTTTCTTGCTCAATTTTCAGGTTAGCATTCCCTGTTTACTGCAGCTCCTATGATCCTTTCGTGTTCTGAACTTCAGGAATACTAATTGTTGGGATTTATCTGATATTATACATATAAATAGTCTCATCATCTCATCTCATTTCCCCAGAAAATCAGGTGCTCAAATCTCTCTTTATACAACAGTTTTAAAATCAGATATTTAATCAATAAATTGGAGCAACTTAGGTATATCTGACAAAGGTAATGCATTTTGAACTGTGAAGTACATTTATAAACCTGCTTTTGCACAACCTAAATCATTTCAAGTAAAACAATATAAATCATGAAAGAGTAAGCCAGGCAGCTAATGCGATTAATCTTCACAGTGCTAATGCTACAAAGATAATTCTACGAAGATAATGAAACAAGCTAAGAAGAGTTGGTTCAGCAAAGGAGTAGGGATCACTTCCGTTTGAGTGTTTCTGGAGTCCTTGTAGGGTAGGTATCAGGAAGTATGGCTAAAAGCAATCCATGAAAATACAGCTGTAGGAGGAGCAGAAAACAAGTAGGAATAAGACCCACAGAGAAGCAAGTCCCAAGAAGCAAGAAAAGCTTGACTGGCTTGATACACAAGTCGCTGAAAGTTAGACCTGAGTTGAGGAGGTAGATGAGATCAGTGCTAGATGACATGGAACCTTGACTCTGCAGCGGGCAGTGCTTGGAGTGTTCTAAACACGACAGCATGTGGTGTGTTTTGTTTTCTGAAAGGTGTCGTTTAGAACTAACTGCAGTAGAAGGAAGATTTAATACAGATATCAGTTTGAAGGCTGACATAATAATAATAATGGCAGAATAATAACAGAGATGTAGGAATGGCATGGCCACAAGGGGACACTGAGTTGCGGTCATATTTAAAGCATATTTTAGAGTTAGTAGAAGTGCTGGAATTGAAGATAGAGAAAAGGGAGGAATCAAGATTTCTAAAAAAAAAAACCTGGTTTCTAATGAATATGCACATTGAAATGCAGACTGGGAATGACTAAAAAAGAATTCTTTTAATTACATGAAAAGCATCACACACATTAAAGTAAACTTGAGCTTCTTATAGGCAAGGGTCATGTCTAGTTCCAGCTTGATAATAGCAGGATGCTTGTTTTAAAATCCATACTCTGATTTTGACTGAGTTTAGATGTGGATAATGTTAGCAACAGAAAGAAAAAGTTGTTCTCACAAATCTAGAGAACACATGTGCAGGAACCATGAATGGCAGTGCATTTATAAGGTAAGTATTAAAAAATAGTATTAGATTGGTTTGTATTTTAGCAGCTAGAATGGGGTCTTTAGGATATGTAAAAGATATCTTCTATGGATTCATGGCAGAACAACTGATGCTTACGTTAGACAATGATCAAAGTATAATGAAGCAGCCTTTTTCCTTTTATTTCTTTTAAGTTATACACTCAGTACCTCCATGTGTAAGTATTGTGTCCTGTGTTGTAAAACCACCCATAGTGTTGGTTTATAAATATTAGGTGTGATTATAGATTGTACCTGAGCCTTCAATATCTGTTTGCTTAGCCTCACGGATGCCTATTTGCTTTCATAAACCCACTGCTTCCTTTCATTCCAATATTGTCAAGTGCCAGAAATAGGAGCAACAAAAGGAGGATGTCATGGAAACTGAGCCCCAGCTGTTTTCCTGTTGTCCCTTTTGTCTACAGTGAAGAGTGCATGCAAACCAAGAGGGTGATCTTGCTTATCCTTAGCTCAGAGTGGATTTATTAATCTCACTGTCTGGAGAGTTTTCGTAAGGATATATATAAACAGGGAAATACTGGCTATAGCATAGTTAAGATGCCTGAGATTTGGGGTGGGGGGGGGATCCCCAGGCTGAGCTGAGACTAGCGCTGGAAGCAATAAAAGGGCAGGGATTCCATGAGGTAAAAAGTCCAAGTAAGATGCAGCAACACCGCAGTGCTAATGGAGCCACATCGCATCGCGCAGTAGACAGAACGGTGTTTCTCAAAAGGTATGTCTACGTACTAATTTGGTGTGCCTGTGAATATGGCCTTATTTGTAAATAGGGGTTTTTGGCGGTATAACCAATTTGAAGTCATATTGTATTGAATAGTTCTGATAGGAGAGAAGGTCCTGGGAGATTCTAAAGGGACTGGATCCTAAAGCAGAAACATTTGGGGGCTGGGGCGGAGGCAGGGTCGGGTGAGGATGTGTGAAAAATTCTTCAGGTGACTTGGCTTGAAGACTGTCAGTGACCTTTCTGGAGTTGCCTGGAAGACAGATCCACATCAGGGTCAGATGCCTTTCTCAGATCTGCAAAGTCAGCCAGCTTCCAGAACTCTAAAGCTCTGCACTTCTCTTGTCCCCATCCACAGAAGTTCTTGCAATGTTTTGTTGTGAGAGTCTTAGGAAATTAATACCAAGAGTTCTGAAAAATTGCCACACGCAGCATATAAGTAATTTTCAAGAAGTAGAGGCATTTCAGGAATTGAATAGAGGTATGTGTGGTGGAGCTCTGGATTCCACTGTTACTTGAAATGGGCAACCCCTAGCAAAGCACCTTTTCAAGCCCTGGCTACTCTACTTCGGCTCCAGCCCCTTGCTAATGTGTCTAGGAAAATAGTGAAAATGGATCAAATGATTTGGCCCTTGCCAACCATGTGAAACCAGAATAAAGGTCCAAGCTCTTGGTGCAATCCTGACTGTTGCAGCCACCTGAGCATTGAAAGAGTGAACGGGAGTTTTCTTAATTTTCGTCTTCCTCCCCTGCTTACTCTGCCTTTCAAATAAGTCAGATAAACTTATTTTTGTAAAGAGATGGATAGATGAGTGTATGGCAAGTGGATAAGTCAACAGATTACAACTTATAAGATATAAGGCATTTTAACACCAATATGTTTACATTTTCCATTGTGCTCTGTGTATTATGAATCAAATGCAAGCTAATGATAATTTGCAGAAATATTACAAAAATTTCCTGTTAAAAAAGAGGAGGAGAGAGACAAGAATACTGGGAAGATTTATTCCCAGGATGAATAGATTGGCAGGGGGAAGGGGTTTGCTGAAATACCTAGTTTGTGCACACCCTGCAGTAATTCTTGGCCATTTGTATGAAAAAAAAATTGTTCACATTTGTTGCTCATCTGTAATTTTTCTAGATACAAAGGGTAGGGATGGTGTTCAGGGGAAAAGTGTGAACTGGGGCAGTGAAGTGCATTTCAGGTCATTAATTGGAATCGGTTTATACACTCAATGCATTTCTTCAAAAGGGATCTAAAGTTGTTCCTCTTGGGGAAAACTAAGACAATTTTCAGAAAGAGAGATGTGTTTTTAACTGTGGCAGCAGCATGATGTCTATGTAATACTCATGCTATTGTCCTGTCTACTTGTGCGAACTCCAAAATGAGTGCTGAAAATGGCTTTTTTCCCCCCAACTTGATAATGCTAATTTTTCCACTAATTTTTTTCCTCTTCAGATTTTGCTGTTCTGTGAGCATTTACATTAACATACCTTCAACATTAATATTGTCTTCCATGACATCCTTTAGGTGGTCTAATTTCATGTTGGCCAACATTTCCTGAAGACCTGATATGCACTTCGTACCGGGCTATCATGTAGTGATATGTGGTCTCTGATGTTAGGAAGTTCACAGAGAAATGGGAGACATGGAGGCAGAGCAATTGTGGTACAATGTGATAAGCACCAGATAAAAGTGGTTTCAGGTGTGTCTGAACACAAAGATGAGCGATCAGATCATCCTGGGCTGAAGGAAGGAAAGCCAGGTTATGATAGAAAATGCGCTGGTTGCACAGAGATTTGAAAATCATTTCATCCATCATGGACTTCACTGAATGTGATTCCTCAGGTCTCCGCTCCTCCCACCTTCAGCAAGTGTTTTGCCTGGGTTATTGTTAATGATTTATTACCACTTACTTGAATAAAAAAAGAATATTTTTTGCTTCATATTATTTCCCAAATAGTCTAGCACCTTTAAAATTAACAGGTATCATACCTATATTCAAACCATGTATAGAAAAGACTCGAAGCTATTTAATTGTAGGGAAAGCACACAATTAACATGTGGATTATGCTCCAAAGCTTACTTTCTACAGAGATTGTTCAGAATGTGTAGTACAATTTTCCCAAAAGAAAAAGAAACTATATATTATTGGGCTAGTCCATGAAAGTCTAATTAGCTTATAATGTAGCTGGTATATTGTGAATTTATCATGAAAATCATTAAAATCATATTATTCACGAAATTGGAAAGATTAAATATCCAATAATCGTGGCTTAATAAAATAAATTTTGTTTTAGCTAATTAGCTGTATAATAGAATGCTATGGAGTCATTGACGATTACCCTGTGGAAGACTGTTTTCATACCTTGTAAGTATTCTAATTTAAAATATTAGGTAATACAAAAATGTAAAAAGCACAGTTCAAAATTTCTCTTTATTCCACCTTCAAGAATCATCTAGTAGTAACAGTTTAGCATTCATTCCAGACTTTTAAAGGGAAAATTATTAATGTAAATGGGAAAAAGTTTATAATGGTATATCAATAATAAAATATAGCTATACTTACTTTTTCTTTTGAAATCATGATAGTAATACAAAAAATAAAGTGGTTTGAAAATGGATGATTTTTTAATGTATATTTTTGTTTAAACTTATTTTATTTTACAAATTCATCTATGCTTTTCCAAAACTTGAGTGTTTCCAGGTTGGCTTAAATTTTGGTCACTTTTTCAATGACTTTAGCTGAACAATCTATAACATGATGCTTCCTCTCCTACAACTGTGAGGAGATTCATTGCTATGAGATTCATTATCCACTAAATGTGTTTTATTTGGTCTCATGATATTTGGTCAACACTTGAATACTGCATATATCTTTCCCTAATATCTTCAAACTGTATGAGAATGTATTCCATACTGTGGATACCACGTGTAGTTTAGTTACTGCCTTATTCCTAGGAAGCTAAATATCATAAGGTTTGAAAAAGATACAAACTAATGCTATTGAAAGAATCATGAGATGTAAATAAGTTACTAATCTTCTAAAAAGTATTCCTGTTGAAAACCAGCAATGTATTGTTAGCACAATTCATATGCAATTGTAGTTTTAATTTTGTATGCTTGTTTTGAAAATAGGATAATTAAGCAGAAGAAATGTAAGTTGAGCTATTGAGAAACTTTTGAGAATTTTCACAGCAGAATTCAGATGATTTGATGTAACCAAAGAAATCTTCATGAAAAATTAAGCTATTTAGGGATAACAAACCATGCTAAAATATTATTGGCCTAAATCAGCAGATTCATTTTTTATTCATGCTATATACAGCACAGTTTGGAAGCAGCTCAGCTCCACATATTTTTTGGTTCAATTCAGATGACCAAATTTGGAAAGGAGCCTTTTTCCGAGCCAAATGGGGGAAAGGACCCTTTGAAGATGGCTGAGTATGCGCTCCCTCTTGAAACTCTACTGTGGGTGACAACTATTACTTCTATTTAGATTGTATTTAACAGTTCTAGGCACATGACCTAGAGTAGATTCCATGTGGAAGAGAAATTCAGTTTTATGCCCAGAAAGAGAGCAAGAATCAATTATTTGGGAATAGTCCTAATGGATACCCAGCAGACACAAGTAGGTGGGATTCTGAATGTGAGAACATGCATACACCAACAGGAAAAAAAAAAAAGAAATGCTTTTAACATTATCTCAGTTTCTCTGTGTGATCGGGACCGGTAGAGATTAGTCATCCTCCAATCAGTGGGCGAGCTTTCTTAGTGTGGAACAGATTGTAGATATCCGGAAGAGTCAAATCCTCTGTTATGGTAACATTTAATTTTGTATGTTCATATTTCCTCTTCATGTGTTTCGGACGCTTACATGCAACATTATGATGCATGAACAAATACAACTGGAATTTTTAATAACTGTATTAATAATGCCCTTAGTCAAAAATAAGCATAGTGAGACCTAATTTCCTATTGATTTCAAGCACTTCACATCTTTAATAATAAAGAAATCACAGGACATCTATACTTATAAAGCGATACACTTAATGGTAAGTAACTCAAGCTTAAAAGGATTTATTTGGAGTAATTTGCTTTCAAGATTCAGTTATTACTCTATTCATGTGATTCTCCTATTGTTAGCTAAATCTCACACCCATTAGTCTAGAAACCAATGTACGACAGGCACTTCTCTGACTCCTGTATTAGTTGCCCACATTAGCCACTCTTTCCATTTTCCTTTTTTTATAATTTGCTAATACATTAGTTTGCTCCCTCTGGATATGAGTACAATGCAGCTTTTAGCTCTGTTTATGGGATACGGAACACACACCCTGCCAAGAGATTTCCCATTGAGCTACAAATTACTATCACCAGTAATATTTTCCATTTCATTCTTCTCCTTGTATGGAGAATTAGTTTAAGGATCCCATTAGCAATTGTGTCATTATAGTTAGAATTTTTTTTTAAAATAAGGAATCAAACCAAGAAATTCTTATGATTCCCAAGCATAAATGAATGTTAAAAATAGGGTTTTTATTGTGAAAATAAATAATATCTAGAAATAGAATCAGGGTTGAATGCACAATTTTTTTAATGTAGCTGGAGATATGTGTTAGAAAATATCACCATTAATTGGATCAAAGAAGATAGTGAGTTAAGGATGAGCAAAAACTGTGAAGTAGTATGTTTGTCTCTGTTATGAATTTGCTACTTCTCTTTTCTGTAGTAAGAAAGAAGAATTGTATCTAGTTGTATGCCCTTATTACTTTCAATTTTTAAAACAATTTTAATTATTAAATCTAAATTAATTGCTTGCAGATTTATTAATTTATTTGAAAATCAGAGTGATAGAGAGAGACAAAGAAACAAAGCTGGATCTTCCATGTACTGATTGACTCCTCAGATGGCTGCACAGGTCCAAGCCAGTATCCAGGGTCTTTATGTGGCTCTCCCCTGTGTAGCAGGATCAAAGCACTTGGACTGTCCTCCACTGCTTTTCCCAGGCTGTTCTCATGGAATTGGACCAGAAGTAGAAGCTAGCATCACTTTACTTCTAAAACCAGAAAATAATACAATAAATAAAAATTATAGACCAATGACCCTAGTGGACATAAACACCAAAAAATTTCAATAAGATCCTACCGAATCAAATCCAACTACACATTGGAAACATCATTCACCTAGACCACATGGGATTTATCCCTGACATGCATGGATGGTTTAACATAAGCACATTAGTAGATGCAATACACAACATTACCAAGCTGAAGAATTGAAAACCTTATGATTTGGGACATTCTACAAGACATACGCATAGGCAAAACCTCTTGGAAAAGACCCCAGAAGCAAAGGCAATTAAAACAACAATAAACAAATGGGATTATGTTAAGCTAAGAAGCTTCTACACTGCAAAAGAAACTTTGAACGAGATGAAGAGACAACCAATAGAATGGGAGAACATATTTGCAAGCTGTGCAACGGATAGAGGGTTAATATCTAGGATCTATAAAGAGCTCAAGAAACTCAACAACAAAGCAAATAATCTGGTTTAAAAATTGGCAAAGGGTATACACAGACATTGCTCAAAGAAGAAATTCAGCTGGCCAGTAAACATATGAAAAATGTGCAGCTTAAGTAGCCATCAGGGAAATGCCAATCAAAGCCTCTATGAGGTTTCACCTCACTCCAGCTTGAATAGTTGTCATGTTTAGCCTAGTGGATGAGATCCAGGTTAATATGTCAACGATCCACACTTGAATAACTAGTTTCAAAAATCTGGGCTCCAGCATGACGCTCACTTGCTCTTTTGGGATCAATGCTGGTGGTTCAAGTAATTGGGTTTCTACTACCCACTTGGGATGCATGGGTTATGTTCTCGTGTCATGGACTTGACCTCTTCGGTTGAGAGGACTTAGGGAGTCAACTAGAATACAAGAGCTCTCTCAGTCTGTGTTTCTCATTCTGCGTCTTCCCACCTTCAAATAAATTAAAGGGATTTTTATTGAAAGTCAAAAGAATCAAACAAACATGAATGAGAGTTAAGTGGAAATTGAAAAAAAACTTGAAAGACCCTAAGGGATATTTGGTAAAGCCATAAGGACCAAGTCGACCTATAGGATGTAGGTACTCTACTCTTCTTTACATTCACGTTCCGTAAAAACATGCTTTTAATTATATGCACATAAGGAACTTCCATTAACTAGCTACAGTAAGTTTATTAACTGTCGCATCTTTAATTTTAGGCATATACATATGCTATAATCCTTCTAATACCCCCTGGGAGTCAGGACTATATTATTTAAAACACTGAGAAACCTCATGTTATTTTGTGTGTATGCACCCTTTTGTTTCAGCCATCTCTTGACCATACTGCTTCTTTGTGTAATGCTGTCTCTTCTGCATTGAGTGCAGTAATATCTTTTATCTTTTAAAACTTGTACTACAGAAGATGCCCGTCCTTGCACTGAGCAGTTAATAAGTTTACACTGCATGAAAGCAAAGAACCTGCAAGCACCTGCGAGCATTTACAGTGTTCGGTAGTAGGTGCTTAAACTTTTACACATATTGCTGTATGCGAAGGTGCATGTCTCCCCCTCTGAAACCAACAAGGTGCATGTCTGCAAATTATTCAGTAAATAGCCATTGTTATGACCTGCTCAAAAGGTCTATAAAATTGGAAAAAAAATAGACCAAGTCTTATTTACAGGATGTCCTCCATACTATCTTGTGTAGAGAATAGCCAATGTTTATTAAGCAGCTAAGTTCAGGGCAATACTTCTACTTGAGTGTGCTGCATAAATACAAGCACTAATACTTACGTTTGTAATTTTTAGAATATTGACTTATTTGGAATGCTGGCTGGTAGAAGGAGAGAAACAGACACAAAAACGCACCGAGAAACAGAGAGAGAGAGAGAGAGAGAGAGAGAGAGAGAGGCCATCTACTGAATGATTCCTCCAAATAACCACAACAGCCATGGATGAATCAAATTGAAACCAGGATCCAGGTTCTCATCTGGGTCTCCCACCTAGGTGGTAGGGACCCAAGGATTTGTGTCAATGTTCAGCGCCTTCCCAAGCAAATTAGTGGGAAGCTGGTTAAGAAGACTACTGGCATTTTCATATGGGTTGAGAGCATTGCAAAGGGTGGCTTGAAATACTGCACCACAGCGTTGCCCTCCAAGTTTAACTTCTTGTATGCTGTATAGAAGGCCTTCTATCCTCTACAATTTAGAGTACTGTTCCTAAGAACCCTTTGAAAACAAGTGGCACCTCTTTTGACAGGCCTATCCAAAGACAATAAATTTGAAATATACTTGAAAACAAAGAACTCACCCTCCTACCAAAAAAGTTTGTCTACACTGAAGGACTTAATGTTCCTACCAGATAACTAAAAAATGTGCTGAATCCCAGGAAAGAATTTATGTGTGGCCAAGTGAACTTCAAGAAATAATTGCTCTGCTAAGATTTATCTTCCTTGCAGTTGGGTTAATGGAAGGCTGTATTTTGGTATGCGAAGAATCTTTCTTTAAAATAAAAATTTGTAAAGCCTCTTAGGCACACTGCCCTCTTATTTAAGAGAGTTTGTCCTCGCATATAATCTGTCATAGCCAATTCTGCGAAAATAAACCACTGGAAAGTATAAATGAAATAGCTACTTAGAAATCAACAAGGTTTGGCCTTACTTTATCAGTTATATATTGTTGAAAGAATAAATGACTTTCAGGGGGGAGAAATTTCAACCCTGCAGAACCAACACATTAGTAGTTTTCTGCTCTAACAGAAGGCAATAGTGCAGAAATACGGAGTAAAAGCATTTTCATTTCTGAAGACACTAGCCCACAGGCTCCTGTGCTCCTCCTAAGCATGTGTGTTAGGCAGAGAAAGCAAGTCCCATTGGGTGGCATGCGTTTCATCTAGGTTTCAGATTAGCTGCAGTCCTAAAATCTATCTTGAAGGGCTTGTGTTAAATGACAAGGTTGTGAAATGAAATACAAATTAGCCTTAACTAGGATAGATGGCTTTAAAAATGTACTTGACTGAACAGGGAAGTTCAACCAAAGTTCAGTGAGTTCATACTGGTGTGAAATGGGGGTGAGGGGCTGGGCACAGCATCACGTCTGCTGTGGGTAAGACCTCGCTAAGACACATCTTCTGGCTCCCTCACAAAGGCAATGTAATGTGAATATATATACAAGCTCAGGCTTTCCAGTAATGACTGACATCTTGCCAGATGCAGCTAATTTGAGCCACGTGAGGGTGATTGTAGCCATCAGCTTTAGCAACAGAGCGCTCATTTGGCGATTCACACTAAGTATACGTTGACCAATTCTCCAAACATAGTCATCTATCTCCATTGTCAATAGATGCTTTGGATTTTAAGCCATCACTCACATGTTTATGAAAAAGAAAACGAACTGAATGGAACGTAGGCTCAAAACACAGGCTCTAAGAAAGTACCTTCATTATTTTTACATTTTTAAATTTGAAACATATGTCCTTCCCCTTTCCAGCTTTATCTATTATCACTGAAATCTGATAATACAGCTGCCTTCTCACAATATGGAATGAGACCCAAAACTGCATTAATAGCAGTCATTAGGACATATGAATGTACCAGAAACAACCCAAACACATCCTCCCACACAGTGCTCAAATAGAGTGACAGTTATTACCTTTAGTCCTATTGCGTATACGAGAGAGCTGCAGCATAAAGAGGTTGAGTCATTTGTGAAAGATCCCAGGCTTGAATGGAAGGAACTAGGATCGAAACTCCAGTAGCTTGAATTCAGAGATGAAAACTTAAGCCAGATTAGTATGAGAGTAGCCACCTCATGCTCTACCAGAGAACGAATTACAGAAATGACATTGTTCTAACACCTGAACTACTCAACCTGAGAGAACAAAATCGAGAATGCACATAAAAATGCAAATAATTTTTTAAAGATTTATTTATTCATTTTATCAGAAAGGCAGGCTTATAGACAGAAGAAGAGACAGACATCTTCTATCGTCTGGTTCACGCCCCAGGTGAACACAACAGCTGGAGCTGAGCTGAAGCTGAGACCCAGGGGCCCCTGCGTCTCCCACATGAGTGCAGGGTCCCAAGGCTTGGGGCTGTTCTCTACTGCTTTCACAGTCCAGAAGGGGCTGGAAGTGAAGTGCAGCAACTGGGACACGAACCAGCATCCATAAGTGTAAAAATAATTTTTATAGGATACCATGGTTAATACAGTTTCATTTTGGACTGATGGTAATATTCTAAACTAGATCATGGCAAAGGTTAATAAGTGTGAACCCATTGAAAACAATGGAATACATGTTCACATGCAGATTACCTTAACCAGGTTGCATTATAAAATTGTAATTTATTTCAAAGGCTAGAAAGAGAGCGAGAGACAAAAGACATGAGTCTTCTGATGGTTCACTTTGCGAATGTCCACATGAACTGGGTCTGAGTCAGGAGCCTGAAACCCAACCTGGTGTCAGGTGTGCACATTCCTGGACTATTGCCTGCTGCACCCCAGGGTACACAGAAACAGGAACTGGAATCAGAAGGAGAAACAAACCCAGAATCCAGGCTCTCTGATACACAGTGTAGACATGCTCACTGGTGTCCTAACCACCGCATGAAACACCCACCACAAAAATGCATTTTTTTAAAAAAAAGATTCATTTCTTTTACCTGGAAATGCAGAGTCACAGAGAAAGGGAAAAAGAGAGAGAAAGAGATAACTTCCATCTGCTGGATCACTCCCCTAGCGGCTGCAGCTCTAGAGCATGGCTAGTCCAAAGCTAGGAGCCAGAGCTTCTTCCAGGTCTCTCATGTGGCTGCAAAGACCAAGGACTTCAGCCATTCTGCCCTGCTTTCCTAGGCCATTAGCATGGAACTGGATCAGGAATTGGAACAACCAGGACATGAATTAGGGCCTCTATGGGATGCTGGCATTGGCTAGTAGACGATTAGCTTGCTAGGGCACCGCACCTGCCCTAAGAGAATGCATTTATAAAATATGTGTTTTAACCATTTTGGTTAATAAATCAAGTTGTTACTGAAAAATCATCAGCAGGTCAATAATGGTTAATACTATAGAATTTTCTTTGATCATATCTAAAGGTAGTATAACATTGTAGTATGGATATACCCCCAAAGGATTCATTTTTCTGTCACATTTTTGTGTGGCTGACTTAATTTTTTTTCTCTCACAGTTGATATATACTGTATTGCCTTGCCCACAATCATTTGTGTGTATACATGTATACACCTGATGTGCCTAGGAAACTTCTAATTACTCATAAAATAATCTTAAATTCTTGGTCCTTTTTAGCTTTGGAAGGGAAAATTCAGGCACATGTGAGTTTCAATTTCTATGTTCCTTCATCCTTGTAAGTATTTTCTTTTTCATTGTGGGGTGCTTTGGTCCTTCCCTAAAGTTAGTTCAGAAGGCTACCTCATAAAGTAAAAAACCTTCTTTCTTGTATTTGTGATGTTAGTATTCTAAGTCTAATTTTCCTAAAGTTATATCTTCATCTGCTGGAGCAAAATTTCTGAAACTTTCAAGAATGGTGTAAACAAGAAGATAATGTCACAATTTATTCTGTAACTTAAAAGCATTATTTTGGTTTGTTTTGCTTGGAAACATCAGTTGTGGCATGGAGTTTGAGAGAGGATACACTGAATAGATCTTTACCTATTGCATTTATACTTACAGTATGTTTTGTTCTCACACATGTATCATGAAATCTCATTGACCTTTATTCTGTGTGTCACAGGGGAAAATATGTAATTCAAAATCATTACACACAGGTTTACCCTTGAACATCTTTTGCTTTTTGTCCTATCAGCACAGCTACTTCAATAAAATGCTAATTGTAAAAACTGTGCATTTAGAAATAGTTAATTGCAAGTCTACTTGGACTTGTTATACGCCTCTTAAAAATAATAATTTTAGGCTAAGTTTTTTCTTTTAAAATGCTTTATGTTCT
The DNA here is from genome assembly GCF_030435755.1 of Ochotona princeps. Lineage (NCBI taxonomy): Eukaryota > Metazoa > Chordata > Mammalia > Lagomorpha > Ochotonidae > Ochotona > Ochotona princeps. The sequence goes on from NC_080857.1 coordinate 12,341,881, forward strand.
ACTTGATAATGCTCAAATTAAGCATATTCAATCTACTTGAATCTCCCCTCATGTACTGGAACTTTTCTGAAAAGTTGGCTTCCTCTTGGTGGCTTTCCAAGAATGAATTAAAATGTGTGAAATGATTTGAGATTCCTGGTGAAAGGATGCTTTAGAGTGTTGATCCCTCATGAATTCTGCCTTGAGCATCCTGCTAAAAAAGAGCAGGAAACCTCTGAACCTGAATGTGCATTGTGGGTGGGCATCTTGTGGTTAACAGGAAGAGAGGGGAGATTTTAGTTAAAGACATGAATTGACTCCCCCATTACTATTATTTGTAGGTGCTTGTGCATGTGTTTAAGTATAAGCCCGCACTGACGACAGAAAGGCCAAGGGAAACTGAAAAACGTACTCTCCCACGAGTCAGAGGAAATGCTCTGTGAAGGGGATGAATTATTTTCAGGAATTGGTTTTATACACAAAATCCTTCAGTGGTTTAAAATATCATTCGATTTGGCTATAATCAGAATTTTGGAGACTTGTGGATCAATTGAGGTAGCATTATGTTTTGGTTTACTGTTAAACTTTTAGAATTTAAAATGTTTTTCCATATCCGTTTTTCTGGGTTGGGAAAAGACTATAACAGACATTGTTTTCTGAGATTTACTATAGCAAATAATTGCCACATTTTATGACCACACAGTTAAAATAATTTGCTTTCTTTTAAAAAATATTTATTAATTTTGAGGGGAAAGGCAGATTTACAGAGAGAAGGAGAGGGAAAAAAAATGATCTTCAACTTGCTGGTTCATTCCCCAGACGACTGCAATGGGTGAAGCTGGGATAATCTGAAGCCAGGAGACTTGAGCCAGGAGCTTCTGAGAGTTTCATACAGGTACAAGGTCCTGGGTCCCAAGGCTTTGGGCCATCCTCCACTGCTGTCCCAGCCATAAGCAGGGAGCTGGATGGGAAGTACAGCAGCTGGGTCAGGAACCTGCACCTATACGGGATCCCAGCACTTGCAAGGGGAGGATTAATCAATTGAGCTATCATGCCAGGTCCAATAGTATTGCTTTTTCAGACAGAACTAGAAACCATTTCTCTGATGATTAAATAAGAAATTAACTTAAACATCATCATTTAACATTACTCATTTTTGATTTATAATTATGTCATAATCTCTTTGTTGGGATATGTTAGTTGAAGTTATTTTAATAAGTTTTGATAACCATGAAATATGCACAAACATATAGTTATAATTGAATTTGCATTATAAGGATCACACATAATTTGTAAAAAAAAATATGTACAGTGTGAATTCCTTCCATCTCCAAAATTAGATTATTTAAATATTTCCATAACTTATTTAAAACTGTAGCAAAGAGATCCTTTAGGAGGTTTAACATCATAGTAGCTACATTTATGAGGTGGGTCGAGGCCAGGGTGGGTGAGGATTGTAGATGATGACAGGAAACATGAAAATAGAAAAAAATTGGAAGAAGTCATAACCCTTTTTATGTGCAAATGAGTGGATTTCTTACACTCTTTAAAACTTTTTATTTGGCAGATGGAGATGGAGGTCTTTCATCTTCTTCTCCTTGTAAATGCTCACAGCCATCCGGGCTGGATCAGGCTGGTAACAGGAGCCAGGAGCTCAGTGTTGGTCTCCTGGATCAGGAGCAGGGGTCCGTGTATGAGTGATCACGTTAGCCTCCTGTTAGCAGGAAGCAGGTTTGCAAGTGCAGCAGCTGGGACTCTAACAGACATTTCAGTCAAGCCCCCATTCTTGTGTGTTCCTGCTCTTTTTTTTTCTTTAATTTCAACTGTTTATTATTAGTTTGAGATGTACTCCCTAGTAACTTTCCATAGACTTCTAGAACAATTGGGATCAGACACTTAATTCTTCAGCTCGTCAACTTCAAGGGGAATGACCATGGACTGAATCCGTATTAAGTAGCTCGGGTGCCCGAAGGTTTCACTGAAGAACTCCTGTTTCCGTGAGCTCACCTCATCTTTTTGTTGCTTGTTGTCTTCTCTTCTCTCCTGCAGAATGGCACTGTCTCAGGCTGCTCCGTCTGGGCAGGACTCTAGCACAGTGGTCATGTCGCACATCTGCCCTCTGAGTCAATAAATGCAGATCCCGCTCATTAGTAACACCGGAAAGAAATAATAGCTCTTTTATTTTGCCAAATATATTCTGCAAGATCCCTTATCACCTTAATTTTTAAAAATTCAGAAAACTTTTAATGACTGTAAATGAAATATGAAGCATAATTTAAAATAAGGATGGTAGTAGAATCGATAGACATTGTATTCTGATATCTGGGAATTGTAAACAAATATTTTTATTTAATATCAAAAGGAGTGATTTATCCTGAAAAAATTAAATACAAGTTGGGGGAATAAATACTTTGATTGCTGATATTCTACTTAATAAAGAGGAAATTATTGGATGGACTTCTGATAAAAAATTATTTTGTGACTAATTTGAAAAAAAACATCAAAAATAAAATAGAACCGCTATAACTTAACATTGAATGTTAAGGTCAATGAATAGTAGAACATCCAGATCTGCAAGTGCAAGAGCAATGCGGGCATGAGGAAAAGATCAAGGAAGGAAGAAAGTGGGGAGGACGGGGAAAGGGTGTGAACGAAAAGCCATTTCCTAACGTATTCGATCAATTGTTTCTCAAGCCGTGTTTTCCTTCCTTTCTCTGCCCCCTTTTTTCTCATGGCCCTTGCATAAATTTTCTTCTGCCATCTTTTTCCTCATTTTCACTTTGTTGAATACATTCCTCACTGATAATTAAAACATCTTCCCACACTGTTGCCCCTAAGGATTCATCACCTAAATATATTACATTTAGCAAGGATTCTAGTCAGACGTGGATATGCATATTTGATTAATGAGGTAAAAACCAAATGAATTAGAATCTGTCTGAGAAGGAACTGAAAGTGAAATTTGCACCCATATTTATATTATTTTAGACCTTTATATTTATGAAAATAAAGAATGCTTCCTCATCACAGCTAGGACTTCCAGCTGTAAGAATTTAATCCAACATTTTCCATCATTTGATATTTACAAAATCATAAAATATGAGCATTGATACGAATTCATTCTAATTCTCTTCCTCATGCCTTTTTGTTGTTGTTAGTAAAAGCAGCGTATCAAGAAAGTAGAGTGGCACTTTCCTTTTGATTTAAAACATAAAAATGTGTAGACATCAACAACAACAGGGCTAATTTAATTTATTCTTGTCACATAATATCACTAAATCTGAATGTACTGCTTTGCGTTCAATATTAGGGGACACTCAGCTAGTTCATCATATTTTTGCTACTAAAACTGATATATCTGCTCATAAATCAGTTTGTGTTAGTACATTCAGGTGTCATAGATCTTTAATGTAAAATACTATGGTCAAAACGCACTTATATTTTCTTAAAATAGACATGACTAGCAACCATTGTTGCAGTATTACAGCAATTCACATTATCACCAAAAATATATGAAGGAGAAATTTGTATTTATTCTTGCCTGCATCAGATGCTAATACTTACTACTTTAAATGTGATGTTTTATTGTTTCATTAAATGTATTCGAAGAGCATAAACTTCCTTTTCAGTCATCTTTGGCCTTCAAAGGTTTTGCACTAAGCAGCACTCCAATTTTGTTTTTATTTATAACTAAATCATTTTTTTGTGTTCAATATTTCCTTGACTCCTATCCTTCTTCTGTTACAATTCATGTCATTGAATTAATTTATTAGTATTTTAATAAAATTTTCATGTTAGACTAGACTTAGAGTTAAGTAAACTTAGTATACATAGGAAGGATGCTGATTGTGAAACAAACCTAGGTTTCCCCAATCCTTTCCCACCTCTCATCACATTACTGGTATTCATTTCATTTATACTTATGCTACCAACACTCAATATATTGTTAATATTTTTGAGTTCAATACTTATCTTCCAGTTATATCAACACTAAGAGAATATACTCAGTGGTTCCTTCTTCAAGGTTCTACATTTTTTTGGAAAAGATTAAAGTCCATGTTTCTGACTTTTTAAATTTTCCTCATGTTGGAGAACTTTCTTAAAACTTTTTTTTTTTTTTGGTGGACAAAATTGCTGACAAAGACCCTTCCAGTCTGTGAGAAAATCTTACTGGTTCTCTTTTTGAAACAATCATTTCACTATTTACAGAATTTTAGCTTTGTTTATACATGAACTCTTTAATATTTCACTTTCCTCTCTGTTCTTGCTCAGTTTCTGCGGTTTCTGCTGAGAAGGTGGCAGCCACACTGTTGTTCTCCAAGAACACTGCACTTCCCCTCTGATGCTTTTCATGATAATTCTTGTCTATATTTCTGTAGTAATAGTTTCTTAGTCACTTCAGGAGTCTTCCAGGTGCTCATGGAAAAAGTGCATTTTCTAAATTTCATTTTTCCTCCTACATGCTGAGTATGGCCAGTTTGGGTATTTATCTTGGTTGGTTTTCTCTACATCTCCTGTATCTGTGGTTTAGTCTCTTATTTAAATGGAAACACTTTGGCCATCATTGCATAAAATATTTTTCCAGGTCTTTTACTCTTCTGCTTGTGTTTCAATGATGATTTTTAAAGTGTCATATATTGTTTCAGGATTCCTCTCTTCTGATTGTTGCTGTTGTTTTTTTTTTCTTTTTCTACTAATGTTTCAGAATTTTCAGTACATAATCTTCAAATCTATTATGTGTTTGTTGATTCTGACAATGATACTGTTCAGATCTTTATTCATCTCTGCTACTTTAAAAAAAATCTATCATTTTGTTCTAATTCTTTCTTAGGGTTCCCATTGTTCCATTCACGCATAATCTCTTCCCTCACTCCAGCAATAACTCACTTCATTTATTGCCTTTTAGGTTACACATTATTGGGAAGCGAGATTTGAATCCAGGCACACCAGATATGGGATTTCATCATCTTAACATGTGTCGTAACCAATGTACCAAAGTCTCATTGAAGTAACCCTTACAGTTGTGCAATTCAGTGGCTTCTACTCTAAGGGAGCAGATTCTGCCTGTGTGTCCCCAAAGATGCACACCTTCTTAGATTGCTGCATGGTGATTTGCCTTAGACATACACTAATAACACATAATATACCTATTCTTGGTACAGTACAATATGGAATGCAACGTGTAGTACAATAGTACTCTATTGTATGTGTGCTTGTTTCATCTCTCATTTCAGTTTATAGAATTTCCTTCTATTGCTTGACAGTATTTGAGAAATAAACCCATTACTTTTTCGCTATCTTTGAATATTAAACTTATATTAACTTGTAAATGTAAGCTATGTAATCTGTATTTCTGTATTACATGCAATTAAATGCATAGCCTTGATTACTCTTTGATCTTCACCAATTCTCAGGGGCCCTGAGCGTGCCATGTGCAAAGGAGGGAATGTGGTACGTGGTCGGTACTTTCTCTCTTCTTGCCGCAGGCACCACCACCTCTGCATGCTGCGTCTGCTCTTTCTCATTCATTCCAATTGTATTGAAGCTGGATAAAAGTGTGAATTAAGTGAAAATCCCAGTTAGGTTTTCTGTAGTAGGCGAACTACATGTGGTATTTCATGGAAATACGAAACAGCATTGTCACCTGGGGCACAAGGCTATTGTGCATATTTCTCAGATTCCAGGGGACTCATGCAAATTGGGGTTTCAAGTATTTCAACATTCAATAGGCATAAATCTGGAGGGAAACATTTCTGGTTGTCCCTCCTGGCAGGGAGGACCTGTCTTCCAGCAGGCTCATGGACACCCTCTCTATTTGATTTGGAAAATGAGTGGAAAGCCTTTCCGCTCTGTCTGATGAACACTTAACACTATTCAAAACAAGCTTCATTTATGTTGATGAATCTCTCACCTGAAAATACAAGTGGTAAGTGTTGCACTGGAAGTGTCAGCATTGGCGTTGCTCTTTATTAATGAGTCGGGCAGATGTGTCTAGCTATTCGCTTTAAAACACTGCAGCATTTTAAAGCAATTGGTTTTGGGCACAACAGAAAATCCCATTTAACACACTGCTACCTAAATGCATCCCTTTGTCAATATGAAAAAGCATGGTCAAAATAATCTATCACAATATAAAATATAATTTTCCAGGTGGTTGATACCCACCTGGAATTACATACCCTTGGCATCAAGAGGGTTGCTTTCTTTTCTCTAAGTAGATCAGCAGACTGGTCTGATGTTAATTGGAAATTAGACATATCTATACCTGCTTACACATAAATATGTATACATTTATATATTTACAATTTATTGGAGAGCAAATAAGAGTGCAAACTCAACTTGTGATTCACTCTGCAAATTTCCTCCAACAAATGGGACTATGTCAGCCTGAAGCTGGAAGCCTCATTTCATATCTCAGTCCAGCTCTCCCACTGTGGTGTTAGTATCCTAAGCACAGCACTTGCACTATAACCAGTTGTCTCCCAGCATGCTCATTAGCAAAATGCCAGAGTCAAGAGCATAGCCAAGACTTAAACTCAGGCACTCCAATCTCAGATTTGGACATTTCAGCCAATGAGGCCAAATGCTGGCCTTTAAAGCGTATTTTTGGGTGTCAGCACATTAAAAATAGTCTCTAGTACTGGATTTTAAGTTGTTTACTAAAGTATATCCAGAATGCTTTTGGAAATCGGTAGTTTGTTACAAAAATGCTGCTAAAATCTTAGTTATCCTAGGGCTCGTGGGCACCATTAGCCTATTTCAGATACACTTATGTTGAAGAAATGCTAACTGCAAGACACCTATTTGCTAAACGCAGGTGCTACCAAGTTGTTGACATGCCAATGAATGGCATAAAGCAGTTGAAAAGGAAAGAGAGAAGCACATGATTTGACAGGTCAAATGTAGACTTGATGTATGCTGCTTGAAAACAAATGTGGAAAGACATCCCTGACAGCCCAGCATGAAAGCATCCCTTCCTGTTAGTTCCTTACAAGGAGTTTTGTGTATAGTTTCATGAAAGGAGTGAGTGGAATATCAGGTGCATTCTGGTACAAACTGGCATGCCTATGCTTTTCCCCTATTTTTTTTTCCATGAAGGCATTGCATGAGCATGGTTTCCTGGATTTAGGATGACATCACTTGCTGAAATTCAAAAGATTTAACCTAGCCCCAAAAGAAAATGAATTGAAGTTTACCTTTCTTCTCCATTGAAATCCTTGATTTTATGTGTCAATGAAGAAATTGATCTGCCTTTCGTGTGAAATAAATCAGCAGTCTGAAAATTATTAGGCCAAAGATTAATCCTAAGTCTACACCTAACTCTAACGTCTTGTCATATTTCTTCTTCGCAGTCACGGACAGGGAGAGGTAAAACGTTTACAAGCACAGCTGATGGGATTGTTTTGCCTCCATCCAATCACTCCTGTAAGAGTGAGTGGTGGCACCTTCAAGAGCCAGGTGAGGCTAAGTGCTAAGAGGTGCTTCAGACTAATCATATCTGTGTGAATTCCACTTACAAAGCCTTGCTTGAACTCTAACCTGAACCCAAGTGAGATCACCACACATGACAGTTGTAGCCACTAGAGGGATTCTCCCGGCAGCATGCACACACAGAGAGCCCTGGAATGCGCAGGGATGCTTGTTGTCTCCTCTTTCCCTACATATGTCCCCTCTTCTCCGGGCATCTCACTAGACAACTTGGGCTTTTGTGTAATAGCACTGCAAACATGCTGTGGCCATGTGTGAAATCACAATATGTACTTGGAAAGGAAGCTCTCATTAACATTTTCTGACCATTCATTCCCGATGAACTGGAGGCAGAGAGGGGAGGTGTACAAATTTTTTGGAGGTAAAATAGACCAATATTGACTTTCGAACATATCATGCTAACATACTTTTACAAAAAGAAACTTTGTCAGAGGTTTATTTTCACATTTCAGTAGGTCATTATAGCTCGCTGAGATCTGTAATTAACACAAAAAGAGAAACTGTACATGATGAATTCAATCTGGAATACATTGTCACATTTAGGACTTTCAGAGGGTGAAGACCAAGTCAGATCGAAGGAACTGAAAGAAACAACTGCTAGCAAATGTATAAACCTACAAAGTGTCAAGTGCACTGTGTCCTTTCGCATGCAGAAGTTGTTTCAGATGAAATAAAGGAGACCATCTAGTCTGTGTTTCCTGATTGAACCATCTACCCTCTTTGTTAGAATACTAGGACTGAGCAAGGATCTGATAGAACTGTACCTGGGTTCTCATCTGACCATACTTTTTCAGTGCTAGAGTGCTTCTGGGAATGTTTCATAGAACATTGCCATTGTTCTCTGACTTTACCCTGAAACACAACAATTCCAGATAATTTTAGTGTGAATGGTTTTGTCTCCTGCCCGCCTTTTCTTGCTTCAGTGATACAAGGGACAGATAAACTTCTCTCTAACTCCTAGGATCTAATTTAATAACGCTGGGAAATCCTCCTCCAAGGGTTAAAAAGTGTTAACATGACTTTTTAAGAAATAATTTTATTGGCATGCACACTTGGTGTTTCTCCATCAGTGTTGTAGGGTACTGAGGATAATTGAGATGCCCGAAAGTAAAGCACTTCACATAACACTTGAATGACTGAGTTCTGGGAAGCAAGATACACAAAATTATCACTCTAATTAGTCTTACATAACACAGATACTCTGGTTGCTGAAAAGGAGGGGAAGAACTCAGCGATTTTACTGTTGGTGGCCATCGGTATGCAAGTGCATTCTTCCAAGGGAAGAGGTCACCAGTTATCATCACGAAGGAACTGCGAATACATATCCTGTATCTAATTTAGCATGCGAAATAGAAGTGGAGGGAGGACTTTTTCTAAGGAGAAGAGTGTGGTTTTGTGTATGTGTGTGTGTGTGTGCGTGTGTGATCTCTTTCATGCAGCTCATTTTCTTGTATCACCTTTCCATAGCAAGCTGAAGGGCTGCAGCCCAGTCTTCATGCCCTGGGGTTACACAGTGGGATGGCATTGGTAATGGGTAAGGCTGTTTCTTCCTGAGTTGTGTAACTACACCTCGGAGTTTAAAATTTGTGCAGCCGAAAATATGGTGAGGAAAAAAAATCATATCCAGATGACATTTTGCAAGTTCTTTCTGATCTGGTGCAACGTGTGGTTGTTTCTTTTCTCTTTTCTCTTGAATATGCTGTGGTTTATAAGCTTGCCTGGAATCTGTAGCAGTTTCACAGGCTAAGGACATGGTACATAATTTCCATGAGGTATGGAGATTTTCTGATTATTGTCTTACATGTCTTGTCAATTTCTTAATGGTTTATTTCTTGGCTATAAACCTATGACAATTAATCAGCAAGGATTACAACAATTCTATTATATTTGACATATAGCCCATGTTATTTCCCACACATTAAAATATTAAGCCACCACAACCAAATGGTTTGATGATTCAAAGTATTCTAACATATTTTCCTTTTTGAAAAAATAGGTTTTTATTTGAAATACCAAGTTACAGAGATAGAAGGAGACCGAGAAAGCGAAAGGGAGGAAGGGAGGAAGCGAGGGGGAGAGAGCGAGTGGTTTATCTGCTGGTTTACTCTCCAAATGGCCATAAAATGAGAAACCAAAGCCAGGAAGCAAAATTTCAAGCTTCTTCTGGGTCTGCCATGTGGCTGCACAGTTCCAAGCATTTGAACTATCTTCTGCTGTTTGTCTCAGGCATATTAGCAGGGAGCTGAATCATAAATGGAACAGTTGAGTCTTAAACTAGTGCCAATGTGAGATGCCATTGTTGCAAGTGACAGCCTTATGCATAACAACGCAATGGCAGACCCTAACATATTTTTCCATGGTTCAAGTACATATACATAGATAAATCATATATATCTTTTACATACATTTCTGAATATGTATCTTTCTAGATATCATATATCTGTTATATATCTTTAAAACTATGACACTCCTCTAATTATATATATTCGGTTATTGAAGTATTTATTTATTTCAAGGGAAAGGGCTAAGCATGAGATGGATTTTTTTTCAGTTTTGATATATTTATTTAATGTATTTCAGGATCAGACAAATGGAGAGTTCCGATCTTCAGGGTACCAACAATGAGTGTGGCTGGGCCAAGCCAAGGCTGGAGCCAGAAACTCAATGAAGTTCTTTCATGGATGAGCCATCATTACTGCATCCCAGCATCTGCATTCGGAGGAAGCTGGACTGGGGATGGCTGGTATGACAGGAATCAAGGGACTTTTATGTGGGATCTAGGTACCCCAACCAACCTGTTAGCTGCCACATCACACATCTGTCCTGCAACACTGATTTTACTTGATTATCTCCTTTAAATACACTTGAGAGAGGTTGTGAACTGTTAAGCCCCATACATTATGATCAGCACTGATCTCACAATGCTTACATACTATCGCCTTTGACACCAATACTAACACTTTTAAAACCCTTTGGGGAATACCAAGCATGATTTTTTAATTTTTCATGTTTTCTAAGGAATGCTCTTGCTCAATGATGAATTCAAAATATACATTTTCATTTTTTGTTTCTGAAGTCAGCTTGAAGTATTTAGGTCTATGACTTGAAAATTTCTAAATTGCTATAGGAATTTTAACTAAAGTATTTACCTCAAAGAACCAAATAAGCATTTTATCTGTGTTTGCAGTTTGTATAGGCCCTTTTTTATTCAAGTTAATTGGCAATTTTAGAAACATGTAGATCTGGCTATTACTGTGTCATGTCAAGCTATAATGATCTCTGGTGATTAGAGTTATTACCAGTGCTGATATGCAACTTTTTAAAATATAATGCTATAGCAGGAAGTGACAATAATGCTGTAATAGCAATATGTCATCGCAGAAATGCTTCTCATTTTGTAGCTGGCACCTCAGTCAGTGTCAACTCAGCAGGGATTCCTGCTGCAACTCCAAGTCGGCTGCTCTGAGCAACCAGCTGTTTTTCTTCCACTGCACACCCTTTAGTGTTCTACAAGTTTCCACACTTGAACGAAGAGACCCTGAAATTCATGCTTGTTTTTGTCTTCATTCCTTAGCACTTCAACCATAGCAAACCGGTAACTTTAATAAAATATGTGTAAAGGTAAATCCCAGATTATCTGGCTTGAGAACTCTAATATTGCACTGTTAGCAACAGGACATCAATTAGTAGGCTATCTAGCGATAGATATGATAGTCTGAACACAAATTTTGTGAAGATAAAATTAATTTGCAAGTAAGTCAAGCTCATAAAACAAAATAATCCTAATCTTAGTTACAAGTCAAAATAAAATATGAAGCTATTAAGGCTTGTGCATTCTCAGTATATCTGTATAGTTTGTTTTTGCAGAGGCCTCTAGGAAACCAGTTAGTTCAAACTCTATGGAGATTTAGAGATGAAATGTTAAGTTATGGCTGGTAATAAAACGCTGGTCATAATGGTATCTAAAAGGGATGATTGTTTTATTTAGTTTTTAAAAAATGTTTTTAATTCCAGTGACTACAGTATTAGTCACACAACTTTGAAACAACAACAAAAAATCTACAGAAACCTTATTTTTTAGAAGTATAAGGTGAGCATTTAGATGTGTCCTTTTGGGACTGGTGTTGTGACGAAACAGATAAAGACAGGATGCCGGCATCCCACAGGCATACCAGATCATGGCCAGGCTAAGTGTTTCTGATCCAGCTCCCTGCTGGCAGCATGGGAAAAGCAGAGAATGTTCCAGGTATTTGGACCCCTTCCAGCCAAGTGGGAGAGGTGGATGAAGTTTCCAGCTCCTGCCTTCAGCCTGACCCAGTGCGTGCTCTCGCTATCTCTCTCTCTCTCTCTCTCTCTTTCTCTCTCACATCTTTCCATAGTTGAGCCTACCACTTAAATACACCTTTTAAAACATGTGGCTTTTTGTGGTGGACATTTGTCAAATCAGTTAAGATGTAGTTTGAGACATTCACATCCATATTTGAGTGCCTGGGTTCAGGTCCCAGCATCGTGAGTTGTTCTAGTTTTCTGCTAAATGCACATGTGGGAAAGCAATAAATGATACCTTAACTATTATGCTAGAATTCTTGGCTCCTGACTTTGACCTTGGATTACTGTGGGTATTTGGACATAAAGCCACCCAATAGGCACATGTGTGTGTGTTTTCCTTATCTCTGAATTTCAAATGAAAAACCAATAAGTGTTTTTTAAAATGTCATATTTCTTGGTACATAATGCATCCTTATCACTACTTCCTTGAACATATAATGTAATAAAACTACTAGAATTGTCCCTTGGTAAATTCAAAAAAGGTGGGGCTTTGATAGTTTAATTCATTTTGCTTGTGTTTCCTTTGATCTTTTTTTCTTAACAAATTATTATATTGTATTTCACAAAAATATATTTGTTTTGAAGAAGGAGTTTTTTTTTAAGTTTCCAAATGTAGAAGCCTTGCACTAGAAGGTTTGTTTACCAATGAAGGCTCCTAATTAAAAATTCAAAAATGCTCCCAATACGAAAGTTAACAAGTGCAAAATTCCTCACCTGATGGCATGTGGTGGACACGCAAAATATCAGGCAAACTAAAAACAATTTCAAGCTATAAATTTTATATAATGTTATCTCCAGGCTATGCCTTTAACTTGTATATAATACGATCTTGAATTTAATGTTTACTGTTAGATTTTAAACGTCCTAAACTCCTTTTCGCTAAAGGAGTCAGAATAGGAAAGGAGGAAATCAGGTTAGGCAAAAAATGCCACAGTGGAAAAGGAAATTGCAAGGCCACTCCCATGAACAATAGCTACAAAATATTCAAACACCTTGAGTTAGATTTAACCATGCATGTAAACAGTCTTTCAAGGGAAAATTACAGAACAGTAATGAAAGCAATAGAACACACACACACACACACACACACACACACACAGAATTATGTGGTTGTTGGGAAAAGTGAATCTATGAACACAGTATGAAACCAGAGCCATACACTACACTCTATTAAAAAATCAAATTACTGTGGGAAAATAGAGGGGAAACACATGTGTGACACTGATATAGACAAAGACTTCTTGACGTAAGACCCTAAAAATATAGGCAATTAAAGCAAAAAATAGTCAGTGAGATCACATCAAGCTAAGACGTTTCTTTACAATAAAGGAAACAATAAAAACGTGAAAAGACAACTGAAGAATGGAGGAGCATTTTTTCAAATAATACATCTGATAAATAAAACATTAATATAGAATATATAAGGAGCTTGCAAGAAAGTCAACAACAAAGAAACAATCCAGTTAAGAAATGGCTAAGGATATGAGCGGACGTTTTCCAAAGGCTGACATACAGATGATCAACAGCCATGTGGAAAGATGCTCAGGATATGCTAATAAAAGCCATAACGAGGTTTCTCCTCATCCCAGTTAGAATGGCTATCATCCGAAAATCAACAAATAGCAAAAACTGACAAGTGTGTGGAGGAAAAGATACCCTCGGTCCATTGTTGGCGGGAATGTAAATTTGTGCAGCCATTATGGAAGAGAACACTGAGACAGCTCAGAAATCTGAAAATACGTTTGCCATATGACCCAACCATCCCACTCCTGGAAATGTTCCAAAAAGTCATCAAGTCAGCAAAGAGGTCAACTTTCATAGAATTAGTTACAATGATAGGTTCTTAAGGCTGGTGTTGGTTGCAAGGAGTTAAACTACGGTAAGGTGACTCACATTCCGTATCTGAATGCCTAAGCCTGAGCCCCAGCTCCAGCCCCAGTTCAGGCTTTGTGCTTATGCACCTGAGAAGAATCAGGTAATGGCTCAATTACCTGGATTTTTGTCACCCACTTGAGATACCTGAGTGGAGTTCCTGCCTCATGGTTTCATCTGACCCAGTTATGACGCTTCCGGGCTTGGTCATGTAAACCAGTGTTTGGAAATACCCTATGTCTCTGTATCTCTTTCTCTCTCTCTTCTGTAACTCTGACTTTCCTAATAATAAATAATTATTCTTTTTTTTTTTAAAGATTTATTCATTTTATTACAGCCAGATATATAGAGAGGAGGAGAGACAGAGAGGAAGATCTTCCGTCCGATGATTCACTCCCCAAGTGAGCCGCAACGGGCCGGTGCGCGCCGATCCAATGCCGGGAACCCAGAACCTCTTCCAGGTCTCCCACGCGGGTGCAGGGTCCCAATGCATTGGGCCGTCCTCAACTGCTTTCCCAGGCCACAAGCAGGGAGCTGGATGGGAAGTGGAGCTGCCGGGATTAGAACCGGCGACCATATGGGATCCGGGGCTTTCAAGGCGAGGACTTTAGCCGCTAGGCCACGCCGCCGGGCCCTATAATTATTCTTTTTAAAAAGAACTGATTCTTTAACTAGGAGAGTTTTAGGACACATATGACTTCAGTTTTAGGATTTTATTTTTGTCTTTTTCATTTTATTTCTTTGATCTGTGGTACATTATTAAGGTTAATCTTATACCGTGGCTTGTGGTGTAAGTGTCCCATTTCCATATATATGTATTATTTCTATTAATATATTATCATATATTATAGAACATGTCATACATTGCATAATATACATGATAACACAATATTATCTGTAATATATTATTTATTGTATAATATGCATTATAATGTATATGTTATATGTAGTATTATTATATTATGTATGTATTATTTGCCACCATACAATTTTGTTGGTGTAGGAGTTTTTCCTCGTTCCTCCCTTTCTCCTTTTCTGCCCCTCAGACCTCCTATTATTCCCCCAATTATCTCAGTATTATTGCTCCTTAGTGAAATAGCTCAGTCCCATAAGGACAAGTATCATATGTTCTCTCTGACATGAGGCAACCTTTTGACAAATTACAAAGTAAATAGAGACAGGTAATTAAGTATATACACATGCTCGCACACATGAATGGGATAATGAAGACTAGCATACTAGAAAGTAAAGTTACCTTGCAGTATGTGTCTCTACTCCTGAATAAAAGTAGGATTTCCATTTTGAAACATGTAAATGCATCCATAGAGCATGATACTAGATTTTCTACCTGTAACTACCTACAA
This sequence comes from Ochotona princeps, assembly GCF_030435755.1. NCBI lineage: Eukaryota > Metazoa > Chordata > Mammalia > Lagomorpha > Ochotonidae > Ochotona > Ochotona princeps. The sequence goes on from NC_080857.1 coordinate 12,356,913, forward strand.
CTACTGTGTCATGATACATTTAAATAGCAGAAAGTTAATCCTGTAACTGTGTAAGTGAATTTCACACATTATTTTCTGCAGTATATTGTAAATGCAGTTTGGAATACAAGTGAAAACAAAATATTTGACTTCTGAAGTTAACCAGAAACCCAGGTGTGAACTTATCTATTGAGACTTTGTCATTAATTACATTGCCTTGTCTGTAAAAATTCTTTATACTATTGGTGAACATGAACTTCATGTCTAGCAGCAGGCAATGTAGTTTTATATTACTATAAATTTCAAGCTGTTTATGTTACATTTCAGAGTTAAGAGGTTTCAGATCTGAGAATAGTGCTGCAAATGTCCTCAAGTAATTAATATTGATATTCCTTTAAAAAAGAAAAAGAAACACACTTGTACATTTGTGAAATTGAAACAAAACAATTTCTTTTTAAAACAGAAGAACGCTTTTCTCTTTATTCTGCCCTGATTATTTCAATTTTATACATTGTTTCAACTCATTCTCCCCAGTGTAAAATAGCTAATAAATAAATACATGTACCAGCAAATAAGTATTCGGATGTGTATCTGTTCATTCTTTGAGTTTATTAACAGAAAGACATCCTATTATCTAGATGCTCCTGTGTTCTTCCTTGTGTAATTCATACTACGTTTTGTCTTTACATCCTGTGGAACTATTTAGTCGCTTTTATTTGTTGTTTTCCATCATCCGAAGGTGGCAATGCTTGCTCTTACTGTCTTCTATCGAGGGTACCTGAATTGTTTCTGTGCAAAACCATTTCTTTATGAAGTTGTTAGCTAATTGAGCCAGTTGCAGGAACTCAGATTTAAATGCTGCACTTGTTTTTCATGCAGACTTCTTAAGGTTTGTCAGTGTGTATGAGTCCCTTTTCCTCCAAGACATTTTAGAGTATGACCATCTTACCCTGGATTTACTCTCAACTTTCTGCACAGAGCTCTACCAACTTCCTTAGATTTCCTATGATAGTTCAGGTTGATTTTACAAGGCAAAAAAAAAAGTTAATGTGGTAGAACTAATCCTTTTGGGGACCTGGCTCAACATCAATTCATAAAGAGTCACCTCTCAGCTATCTGTGACAAGGATGATAGACAGTGAAGGACAAAGATTTTGAAAACGATGTTAATTGATAACAATATAGATTTACCTGAAATCAAATTTTAATCATTTTATCTGAGTTTTGCTTCACTTATATTTGTTTTTCTACCAACAAATACTGAAGTTCAACATAGACATTGGAACTCTTTTTAAAGAATTTTTAAGAAGTACTAAATATGTGATACAAAGACAGGATAAGGCACCAACTGAAAAATTTGTTCTTATCAGTGGAATGAAGAAACCTCAAGGGCAGGGTCATTTCATTGTGATTTATGACCACTCATTATTCTTCAATATGAGTGCTTGCAACATGAACATATAGGAAAGTAATAAAAAATACAGTGAAGTGTGTAGCTTTGCTCTGAGGGCTTCTTGGCAGCACAGAGCTTTGACTATCAATATAAAGAACTGCCGTGTCATTGTAAATCCTCAGACAGAATTTATCACTGGGTTTGGAGGAAATCTCTGATAAGGGATTTGGGTTGGAAGGGATTGCCTTGGCCCTTCGGTATTGATGACAGCTGCTTCCGGGAGTCAAGTCCAGCTTTGCTCTCATGACCTCCATCCGCATCGCTGTTGAGCTGGCAGGAATGGCAAGTTCCACTGGTGACTCTCCTCCAGTCACTGGCTGCCAGACAGTGCTGTGCAAGTGCTGCGAGGTCAGTGTGCAGAGTTCAGGCTTAAGCACTTGGTTTTGGTGTTCACTGCCACAGACCACAGCCCCTTCTTGCTCTCTTAAGACGGATTAGAATCAAACAATAGGCAAGGACATGAGGTTCTATTTTCATGATGTCTCATGGTACAAATTATCTAGCTTGTAAGAATTTCATGTTTTATTTATTTAAAAAGAAACTCTAGCACTTTATTTAAATGACATGGAAGGCAAGTACATTCTAATGTTTTCAAAAAGATTTATTTGATTTATTTGAGAAATAGAGTGAAAGAAAAAGAGAATAAAATCATCCTTTTACTGGATTATTCACCAAATAGCCATATAACAGTTGGGGTTGGATCGGGTCAAAGCCAGACATGAAGAACTCCATCGAAGTCTGCGGTGTGTGTAGCAGGACACCAGTGAGGCAGTCAGGATTCGCCAGCATTTTAATTTGGATGTCATCATTCTCAAGCTTCAGTTTAAATCTCTGTACCACAACGTCATCCCTGTTCCTTTACTTCAATTCATTTATGCATGTAGAAGCAAACAAAAATCCTAATGTAAAGGCTTTTTAGAGCAAATGAAGCAGTGAAACCCACAGGTGTTCCAATATTACTGCATGTACATATGATCTAATGCCAGTGGGATCTTTGCATAACACTTACAATGAAGTACAGAAAGGGCAGATAATTCAACAAGGGGATACTCCAAAAATAAATCTTACTACTCTAACAAGATTAAAAATGGGAAAAGAGGATAGTCTTGCCATGCTACTGAAGAATAGTTTGTGAATTAATTTAGGAATACAAGTCACTGTTTGGACAGATAAAGCCATTTTTTTTGGAAATAAGACAGATTCATAACTGATTTAGAATAAGAAATAATTCAGTTGAGGGGTGACCTCTGCAACTGAATTGCTGAACTCAGAACCCCAACCAGAGAATTGCAGTTTCCATGGTCCGACCATGGAGCGCATGTGTCAGAGCTGGGCCTTCTCCATGGCTTACACAGAACAGTGGAGAACGTATCCAGGTACGTATGGAGGATATGGTAGTGCATTGGAGTCTGCAGAGGACACCTGGTACCACAACAGAGGATGGAGGGCAAAACAAATCAATCAACTACCTCAGCCAAGTGTTGACAGTGAATAACTGGGCAAACGGAGATTCTAAGGTGAACTATGTCAACCAGTAGATTATAGAGAGATTTCATCGTGCTTGGAGTGGCAAGATTGGTAGTGATTCAAAACTGTTGAACTATCAAAACCTTATGAGCAGGACCCTCAGAGCATGCCCCACATTGGGGGTCCTGGGCTGGTGTCGGGTGGCTGTGCTCCATCCCAGGGTACAGAGGCATTTGGGAGGGTGGGTATGGCTTCTCTCCTTGTCTCCCCCATCCCCCAGATACAGGAAGGAAAAAAAGGGAATGTGGAAATGGTGATCTCACCCACCTTCCTGTAGCCCTTGACCCTTATCACTCTAATCAACTATGTAAAAACCATCAAAAAATAGTTAATAATTTAAAAAAAGAAGCGTATCTTCATTTCTGATAACACTATAATGTAATTCTATATCATTTATTTGGAAACTCATAGGTATTATAAGAATTCTATCTCCTCTAGAGTATTTTGAGAGGGATCCATCAATATTTCTACAAGTTCTTTTATGTCCTAGTGGTTCATTCAATGAAGTAATAGTTACTCCCAATATGCAACTCATTTACCCTTCTAGTGAGTGAGAGAGTTTATCAAGACAAGGTCTCAGGCCACTAGCATTGATACAGAAATAGAATCCATGTAAATGCATATCTTTTGGTTAACCTGAGAGCATCCATGTGCACTTTTGTAGTATTTGCACACATTATGTGTCTGTGTGTGTCTGTGGTGTGAGAGAAACAGTCGCAAAGTACATTACATTCTTATTTCAAGGACACTCTAGCAGCAACCTATGCTGGTCTTTGTGCTGTTAACTTTCTCAAATACTCTTTTATCTAACATATCTATTTATTAAATATTGAAAATGCAGATTAATCAAGAAGAGAAAAATGTTTTGTCTTCTAAAATGGGTTTTCAATTGATTTCAGACTTATTTGGCAAATGAAAACAGAAAAATTCCCTGAAGTTTGTCACCTTACTTGCTAATTTGTTAGAGAAAATATCCAAAAGAATAGTAAAACTCCCAAGGTGATAATAGGAAATAGCCTAATATATTATCTTGACAATATCCCCACAGGTTGCTAAGGAATATGAAACTCAGCAAGGGGAGATGCTCCACTGAACACTTTGCTGTAAGAACAAGAACGATCACTTTCAGAGGCTACGCTCAAGACCACTGCAGCTGCAGGAAAATTGGGAGAGATATCGTTCAGGCTCAAAGCACGATGCCAGGTAAGACTAATTGAATGACTCCCAAGAATAACGAAGACTCAATTGTGGATTTTTGTGATCTAGGTTTAATCAGAGAGAAAGAAAGAATATACCTTCACCTGGGAATAAACTAATCAAATTTCTGCAAGAAAGATATGAGAGGGCCACTTAGTCCATAGTTTTTTTTTTTAAGATTTGCTTATTTTTATTGGAAAGTCAGATATACAGAAAGGAGGAAAGACAGAGAAGGTCTTCCGTCTGTTGATTCACTCCCCAAGCAGCCACAAGGACTGGAGCTGAGCCAAACTGAAGCTAGGAACCTGGAGCCTCTTCCGGGTCTCCCACGTGGGTGCAGAGACCCAAGGCTTTGGACCTCCTCGACTGCTTTCCCAGCCCACAAGCAGGGAGCTAAATGGGAAGCAGGGCTCCTGGGATTAGAAAACTGACCCCATATGGGATCCCAGCACATTCAAGGCAAGAACTTTAGCCACTAGGCTACCGTACCGGGCCCTGTTGCCTATAGTTTTGCAGGTTTAAGTTCAGAGAGTTCAGCACTGAGCTAAATGTCCCATGTCACACATTTCTGAATGATCAGAATGAAACTGAACCCAAGCACCTCATCTTTAAAGCTCACTTACTAAATTATATTGTTCTCCTGCAAATTCATACACTACCATTAAACTATCGATGACATAGTCCTCCCAAGGGGGCATCTCAGTGTAAAGGTGCAGCCCTTGGCTTTGTTTTGAAAAATACAGCATTATGTACAAGTACTCTTGGACTACAGCCTCAGACATTTTCTCTTTGCTCGCTTCCAGAGGGGAACTGATTGTACAGGTTTGTCATGTTTATTTTCAGTCTATTTTATACTTTTTACATAGATGAGGGAATACACTTCTCTTTGTAGCATAAAACCTTGTCTTGAGTGAGTTTTTATGAATTAAGAACATGTTTGTACCTTCTAACAGTTTTCAACTCAGCATTCTTTGATTTGGGGAGTGTCGCTAGCTATCGAGTCTCAGGACTTGGAAGTCAGTAATTAAGCAGGTGTTTTTAACAAAGAATTGGGAAGGAGGTCAGTCTCCTTCATTTTCCAAGGAGTCAGAAAGGGTTCTTCAGGCTTGAGCTATTACCTCTGGCATGGGAAGCCATGAGCAACAGGTAGATGAAGCAGAGGCAGGGGAAAAAGAGTTAGTGGGGCGACTGTAGGCTGCAGCTCATGGACTTTTTATGGGATCAACTTAAAAACATCCTAAAACCAATTGTAAGACATTAAAAAGAAATAACGTTTGTCTATGTAGAAATCTAACAACAGGAAATCATTTAGAATATGCAAAGTTAGCAATGTTTTTTAACCACAAACTAGTGAATCCAGTGGGCATAAATTAGGAATTTTCTATGTAAATGCCCCCAGCTATTGAAGAATCTTCACAGACATCGAGATTAACTCATCACCATACTGTGTCTCATAAAGGTAACCAGACATGTAAACAGATTAATATACACCTCAATTAGGAGTCAAAGCCAAGTGGAAACAGGCACCTTTATAGCACTTTGGGATAAGAACTATGGAGCTTGAGCTCCTAAAACAGAAATTGAGGACATATGATGATCAATCCTAGATTATTAGCTTTTGTACTCAAACCGGCTCCTTCATCATCTTGCTGATACTCACTTCTACTGATTTCCTTAAAAATGGACAGAGCACAATTCTAAAGCTAGATGGGAGTTAGAAGTTCTCGGCTTCTATTTGACTGTAGGATGATGGGTATAGATAATGTTAATGTACCAGGTGGTTCTCTAAAATAAAAAAAAAAGCTGGAAGAGAGGGTTTTGGACATTTTCACTCTAGACACACATTAAATATTTGAGGAGATAAATACGTTTACCCTGATTGAAAATTATATTGCAACGAGTGGTGTCCTTTCCAGGCGGAATGTGGGTTCTTCTTTCAGAGGCGGAATCATTACAGTGCGTGGGAAAGCAAGGTGTATTTAGAGCAAAGCGGAATGGTAAGCTACAGAAACACAGCCGAAGGGTCACTCCTACACCTGCTTTTAGCAGCTGAGGAATCTCACACTCTCCTTCACTGGCACTAGTTTGCATTCCCACCCACACTGTAACAGGGCGTCTTTGTGCATTTGGGATGTGATTTTTGTGTGCAGTATTGGTTTATACATCTGAAGACTGGTCGGTTTTTGTTTCACGTTTGTTTTGTTTTGAATTTTGTTCTTTGTTCTTTGTATTATTTTCTACTTGGTAGGTGTTGGTATCTTTATCGAATGGAGTTTTAAACCTGTAAGTGCAAAAATAAATGAAACTAGGCTGTTGTAAAAGCGGGGGAAAAAATTAAGGAAGGAGGCAGGTGGTGGGAATGTAGTTGAGAGGTAATCTGTATTGTGTTTTAAGTAAAATTGGTCCACTTTATATAAATAAGTTATTTATAAAAATAAATAAGGCCATGTAGAATGAGTGCATGAACAAACATTCAAAACTCAGAGAAGACACCACATGGAAACACACGCACACGCACACACACACACACACTTTACCAAGGACAAAGTCAATATTGAAAAATCAGTCAACAAGAACAACAGAAAAAACCTTCCCTCTCAACATGTCAGACATGTCCTGATACCGTCCAGAGTGGGGCTTGCCAGGGTATTCAACTGAGTTTTGAAATTTGGATGATCCAGAAGGACTCAATAGCAGCCCATTTCTGTGTCACTTTTTGCAAATGTCAGAAGTATTTGAGCTCAGGTGCATGATGGGTGTGGTAGTGTTCACTGTTTCAGTTTAATGACATTATAATGCCCTAGTATCCACAGAGATATTCCTACCCACTTCTGATGCTACATTTGCACTGTTGGGGAACTTGCGTTTTCAGATACATAGAAGCGAAATTGGGAGGTGAGGAAATGGGGGAGCTTAATGATGCCTGGAAGTTGGCCTGAACATAGTATGGAAAGGAAAGGCGGGGTTGGTGCAAGGGAAGGAAGAGCGTTTGGATAATGTTGCAATGGGAGTTTTCATGCAGATTGACCCAGGCTGTTATATCTACAGACCGCAGCTGTTGCATACTAGGTCAGCACCTGTTATCAAACTGCCAACTGCCGGGAACTGTCCATCAGAGCCTGAGCAGGTCGTCTGGGACTGAGATCAGCCACTCACATTGCCATCCAGGTCACCTAGAGTTGGCTATCGGTGTTTGGCTAAGTCTGCCAGATGGTGGTCCCTTTCCCTAGCTACCTAACTTCCCACATGGATTATACAATAGACATGGGTATTATAATATGCTTAGTAGCCCATAAGTAAGAATCTTTTCAAGTCTATTAAATTTCAAATATAAAAATTACTACAAATAATACAATGGACAGAGATAATAAAATGTTTTTACATTCCAGATGTATTTCACAATGCTCTCTTTGAGGAAAACATCCGTATCTTACAGAAGCTTTCTTGTCACAAAAGTCAGCTCTTCAAATTTGCAACCAATTTTATAATTTAGAGTTTTTGGCATTTCATTGGGCACCTGTACAACTTCAAAATTTTCATTTTAGAAAATCTAGGAAGTTTCTTTATATGCTGAATAAAATGACACAAGGAAAATTTTAAGATTTATGGATAGAAGACTATGGGAAAATTGGAAGGGAAAATGCATAGGAAAAAATAACACCGAGATTGTTATTCTAATAAATGGTTACATTTGTTTTCAATATGGTTTTGAATCTGGTGAGCAAGAGTGAAATTTGACTTTTCTTCGAAGTCAGTCTCAACGAAGAATGGAAGAAGTTATTCAAGAATGCAAAGCATATTTGAAACAAAAAGATGAGGAATTTTAAAGAAATGTCTTAGGTTAATTTGGTTACATATTTCTCAAGAGCAAAGTAAACATACTCATAATTGCTATTACCTGGCATGGGTTATTTTCAGTGAGAGAACTTTTCTATTTTTCTGTAACTTGCAGATAATAACTGTTGTTTTAGCTAAAGCCTAGTTTCAGTTGAAGCTGGAGGTTGTGTGATCAGAGATGCCAGTAAAACAAAAGGAAATGAAATATCTTTGGCTCAACAGGAACAATTACTCCATGATAAGAGAACTAAGGTAAATTTCTTCCTAGTTGCATTTGCTACTGTGTTACTCTTTGATGCACACTGTTTTTAATCATGACAAAACTTCAGCAGTAAACATACAAAAATGTCCCTTGACATAAGGAACACCAAAGGAAAAAAAGTGTTTTTAATTTTATATTTCATCACTTTAGAAAAAGATTTTATGAATATGTTCCAATGGTGAATTAGTCCAACCTGTAAATAGTTTAGGTACGTTTCTTCATTCCCTCCCAGGACCAAGATGCAAAGCCAAGTTTCGCTTGGGGTTGGCTGAGTGTCTTGGCATATGAGCCCAACCATTTGGCAGTTGAATTTCTTGACTTCAGTTAACTGGCATTTTCATCTACAGTTTATTATGATAGTTGAGGAATGAATATGTCCAGCAATAAACTTCCAACACGAGTGTTTCTAACTGTGCAATTAAGTATATTATTGCAAACTTTACTGGGTAAAAGCAATTATTTGCTGCCCTAAAAGTGCTGTGAGGTGGAACTAGAAAAATGTTCCACAGACAAAACGACAGCATCCAATAATGAAATCTTAGGTTTGTAGAAATCCAGTGTCCTGAGGAAGACTTGGAATACCAGTTATGAGATGGAAGGAAGCGCTTAAGTATGATACCAAAATCGAAGATACAACTTTGCTTTGACCTAGTATACCTGTGTGACTAGTGAATCTTACTCATTAATTATTAATTAGAGCATTTGAAAAAAAACTCTAGAATGTTTGATTTTGATAATTAGTTGTAAGTGGAACAGAATCTGATAACCTACCTATGCAAATTTTTCTAAGAGCAATGTAACACACATACATATACAAAGGAGGGCTTAATATCCCTACCAAAGTGTTTAAAGTTGAAAAAATTTTAGATAATTTAAATTCCAAGAAATGTGAAATGTATTAAAATATGGCAAATTTACCTAGTAAAATATTATCTGTAACTATGATCTTTGGGGGAAAAAAGCCATACACTTTGCAAGAGAGCTGGAGATGAAGTAAGAAATAAAAAGAAACCAGAATCTAGACTACTTCTTTTGGATGAGGGTGAAATAATTACATTATTCCGTGCATACAGGAGTTATTGGTCTAAAAGTGTTAGTTCTTTAGTGACAAATGTCAGAACTGTATAAACAGTTTGATGTATGAGGGAGGGAAGGAAGGGGGCAGAGAGAGAGAGAGAAAGAGAGATAGAAAGAGAAGTATAAATAGAAATAAAGGCTTTAGACATGGATTAATAAAAAGAGGGGACAGAGAATTCAGAATGAAAAGAATACTTTTTCATCCTCTTTTTCCTTTAACAGAAAACTTCTGATAATCAGACAGGTAAACTTAAGAGGAAATTCTTCCAAGGATTAGAGAGATGTTTGTAAGAGAACAACAGGTTCTTCTAATGAGTTCAAAATTTAAGGGGCAGTTACATATTAAATGATCTATTGGTAAGATTATTTATGAATAATAAATATTCTTTCAATATACTCTCAATATTTCCAAGTATTACAAAAATACTAGAGATAAGTAAATGTATCATATTTTTATAAAACAATAAGAGATTAATTTTACCTTATAAATCAGTCATCCTGTCATGTTTATCTCAAGGATTCTGGAAAGACTTGTTTTGTATGTATTATTGGGATAAGTTGGCAAAGGAATTGAAAGATAGGATAGCATAAACGCATTATTCATTTCAAACAGTAATTATAAAGCTTTTGTTTAGATACATTTTAAGTGCAATAAAACTAAAAGAAGCACACAGATAAAAGTAATGAGCAGTGTATTTGTGAATCACAAACAATAAGTAGATTATATCTGCATAAAGATACTATGTCACAAGTTATACTGCTTGCAGAAAGGGTTACATTATTTTGACTCAATGAAGTTTTTTCCAGTAACTTAATTAAAAAATATTCTTCAATGAACAGGATTCCATAAATCATCAGGATTACACAACACAAAAATGAGAAATATTATAAAAGAAAATGTAAAGTGGTTTTAAAGTATGCAACGATTGAGTTTTAAAGTAAGCAATGATTACAGATATCCAAAGTGACTAACTCACAGAGCCGGTTGGATTTTTCTGAGAAGGAACATGAAAGGAGTTGGGAGTAGACTGAGAGGTCTCTCATTGTACTTCAAAAACATTGATCAAACATTTTTGAAGAACAAGATCATGTTTTAGATAAATAATAGTTTGAAATGGGATGTATTAAACATAGTAAACAGTGACAATAACCAACTCTAGAGCTGATTATTATTTGAAGCAGGGAGGTGTAAGAGACAATGAAACAAGGGAATCACTGAGATATTTTATAGAAAGTATAAAACATTCTAACTATTTATAAATCTGCAGTTATAATGCATTTTATATTTGCATAGATATTTCATTTTTTGCTGACTTTTAGCAAAGAAGTCTTGGCATATTATTGAAAGCAAAAACCATAGGTTATAGTAAGAGGTGTTTTGCTTGATTTGTTGAAATAAGCAGGTCCACGAAGATATGTATGTAACATAGTAATAAAAAATAATAACACTAATAATGTGGGTAACTTTTTTCAGACAATGGAAGTAAACTCCCTTTCCTCAGAGACTTTATACCACAAATGCTGGTATCTTTTTTTGGATTTAAATATTTGTTTAGTTAAAAGCCAGAGCAATGGAGAGAATTAGAGATGGAGGGAGAGAGAAGAGATCATCCGCCTGCTAGTTCACGCCCTTACAACTGCCAGGACTGGGTTATGCTGAGGCAAAAGCCAGGAACTCCATGCTGGTCTCCCATTTGAATGGTAGGGGCCCAAGTACACCATCATCTGATTTGTTCCTAGACACATTTAACAGGGAGTTGTTGGATAACAATAGAGAAGCCAGGCCCGGCACAGTAGCCTAGTGCCTAAAGTCCTCGCCTTGAATGTGCACCGGGACCTCAAATGGCCACCAGTCCCTGCTTGTGGCCTGGAAAACCAGTCGAGGATGGCCCAAAGCTTTGGGAGCCTGCACCTGTATGAGAGACCCTGGCTCCTAGCTTCAGATCGGTGCAGCTCTGGATGTTGCGGCTGCTTGGGGAGTGATTCAATGGACAGAAGATCTTCCTTTCTGTCTCTCCTCTCTGTATTTCTAACTTTCCAATAAAAATAAATAATAAAAATATTTTTTTAAAGAAGTAGAGCAGCCAGGGCTCAAGCTGACATTTCGTGTCAGATAGTGGTAGTTTAACTTTCTGCACCACAATATCAGTCCCAGACAACCAATCAGTCCCTGACATCAGACAACCTTCACTGACATAGGGAAGTACAGTAACTATATCTGGCTTTGAATTGTCAGTATTAAATAGTAAATGGGGTTAGCAATGTCAGGTGCAGGAAAGAATAAAATGATGAAAAGATACAGGGGACATTTGATTGTTTCAGTATTAGAGGATATGTTATAACTGAAGTTTGGAAGAGTACTGTTAATGACATTATGAGTATCCGGGGGGGCGGTTACAAAAAGAAGGAGTGAGGACACCTTACAGTCTTAGGAAAAGATTCCTATCAACTCGGATCAAATTTCCATGAAGGCAGACATTTGATACAGCAATTAAAATACTGCTTGTGATACCTGCATCCCTTATGGGAGTACTTGAGATCAAGTCCTGATCCTTGTTTTGATTATAGATTTCCGATAGGGGGTACCTTGAGATGTCATGATGACTCAAGTACTTGGGTCATTGCCACACACATGGGAATCCAGACAGAGTTCCTGGATCTTGGCGACAGGTGCAGCCAGCCCGAGCAGTTGCAGGAATCTAGTTTGAACAGGCAGATGGGAGATCTGTCTATCTTTCTCTGTCTTTCACACACACACAAAAAAAAAATTATTGTAAAAAAGGAAACCTGAAATATATGTTCTATGAAGAGCTCCCCTAGGTATTTTGTTCAAAATGAGCTATATTAATTAATAATGTTTATTTATATGAGCAAAAATGTTATGCCATAGAAATGTAATATTCATTTTTTAATATTTGAGGTCACGTAAAAATCCTTTTCTAAGCAAAAATCTATTACCTGATTTATGTTATTTTGCAAGTCCTTCCTAAATAGCTTCATCTCTTAGCTTTAAATATTTCTATGGATATCATTATGAGTTAATTACATTGGTCGCAAGGCCTGTCATTCTGTCGCCTTATCTTTCCTTGATCAATTTAATTGCTCTGCCTGAGCCTTCATTTACTCACTTATAAAGGGAACATAATAATAGTATCTACCTTCCAGAGCTCTTTGGGGAAATGAATTGCTCAGCACAACATTAGCCACAAAGACAGCATCCGATAAATGTGAACGATTGGGGCTGGTGAAGTAACAGGAGGCTGATCTCCTTGTGTGATGCTGCCAGTGTGATTCCTGACAGCTCCACTTCTGATCCAGCTCCCCACCAATGCCCTGGGAACACAGCTGAGAAAGGTTCAACACCTGGGGCCCTTGGGGATGAATCAACAGGTGAATATTCCCTGTCTCTCTCTCCCCGTCTTCTGTCTCTGACTTTCAGGTAAACACAAGCAGACAAACAAACAAACAAACAAACAAAAACCCCAACTTTAAAGTAAATATAAACTATTCTTAAAACTACATTATATATTCATATTTTCATTCAAAACTTTGTATAAACCTTTTGTGCTTAAGTAGGTTTTAATCTTTCAAAAACACGACACATAGAACCCATGGCTATTACAGAGCTCATCACAAACATTATTATACTTAAAGAAATATTATAGTCAGAACTGAGAGCCAAGTAGGTTAAGATATGTTGATTTGCTGATCTTTACTGAGCTGTCATTGATCGTAAAATAAAACCCGACTCTGACTTCCAGCGCCCTGTGTCTCAAGGGTTCCGGATTCCAAGAATGACGTCATGGTTGAAGAAAGCGTCCCTAGACTGTGAAGGGGCTAAGGGAAATTCTGCAGCTCCGAGGAACGCAAGTTGGATCATTTCCACACAAATCACAAAACAGTTCCTGACTTAGAGTAGCTGATACATATCTCTTCTACTTTTTTTTAAAGCAGTACTTCACATTTATACTATTTTTGATACTGTAGTGGGAAATCTGAACATGTACAAGCCCAATTTCCTGAGTCAGCTGTGAAAATACTGCTTCTAAGATCACAAGATGGGTCTCCACTGACAGTGTGACAGGGAGGTGTGGCTTTTTCTTCAGCTTGAGGAAGCAGTCAACTGACTCCAATCTACTTTGGGAGAGACATGAGGAAACACTAAAAGGAATGTAGTTACTGTGCATCCTTGTAGTTTATAACTCCTGTGGAAAAAATACTAAGATTCATCTCTACAATGATCCTTCGAATAGTGATGCTATGTTCGGAGGGAGATTCGTGAACAATTGGACACTGAGGTCTTCAAAAAGTTTATGGAAATGTTTACTATGAAAACAATTGTGCATGGATATAAAAAATACATAAAAACAAACATCGCTTCATTATGTGTTCCTCTAGCTTTTAAAAGTATCCTCTTAAGGAAATCATATTGGTGAAAGCAAAAACTGAGACAGGTCTTGAAGACGGATTAGCAGAGAGCAAAAATTGCAGTGTTCCAATTGCCTTCATTAATGGAGACGTGACGACCAATGTCCAGAAAGAGAGAGCAATTTTGTTTACTTTCTTGCTCCTAAATGTGCAGTTATATATATTGTTAGTCATCTTCAGTGCCTGCAATGCAGTTGCTCCTGGCATAGAGAATAATCTTTCCGTTTATTTTATTATGGTGTGTTCAATATTTTGCCTAATCCTGAATATAAGCATGGGTTTGGACTATGCTCCACCCAGCTTGTAGTTTCAGGATCTGTACTTTTGCAGATCTTTTTAAAAATTTATTTATTTTTATTGGAAAGGCATGTTTACAGTGAGAAAGAAATACAGACAGAAAGATCTTCTGTCCAATAGTTCACTCCCCAAGGGGCTGCAATGACCAGAGCTGAGCCAATCCAAAGCTAGAGCCAGAGGCTACTTCCAGATCTCCCATGCAGGAGTAGGGTTTCAAGACTTTGGGCCAGCCTCTACTGCTTTCTCAAGTCACATACATGGAGCTGGATGGGAAATTCAGCAGCCCGGACATGAATCAGTGCCCATATGGGATCTCTGCATGTGAAAAGTGAGGATTTAGTCCCTGAGCCACCGTGCTGGACCCTGTACTTTTGCAGTTGTATCTGACACGTGAGCAACTGTAGCAACTCCTTCAACTAAGGAATGAGTGAAATTTATTTTCCAGAGTAACCTCAATAATGTTCTCCTCCATGATCAGAAATCCAAATTTCTTGGCTTATTATAATTAAATTGAACTGTGCTATGACAGATCTTGCTGTTTTTCCCTTGGTTTTTCTCTGGAAACCAGAATCTATGAATAATACTTTCACTATGAAAGCTAGTAATGTCCTTAATTCATACTTTTGAAAATATGATTTAGTTGCACTTACAAATTTGCATCTATTCAATTAATTTTTTCACTTTATTTTCCCTTTAAGAGAAATGTCGACAGAAATTAATCCCTAATGACAGATCCCTAAAACCAAGCAGATGATTTATAATGATGAGAATTGCTTTATGGAGTTTAAATTGCCCATTCCACGAGGGTATAACGGTAACTCAGGCCTCAGCTGTCTAGATCATAATTCCATTCATAGACAGTTCAAGAAATCCATGGGCTGAATCCCTTCCCAAGCAAAAGTTGCCCTGTGTTTGTTAGAGTAAGTTAACTACAAATATTTTTCATATTTAAGTAACTATAAAATTTTAAAATAGCATTTCCTGACATAAAAGTTATGTTCATAGGTCACTGTCCAGCAACAAGGTTTTCTTAGAATCCTGCGGTGCTCATTTCTTTATTGTTGGTAGCTGTGTCTGGGCTCAGACAGGAAACTTGAGTTCTTACTGCAGATAACATGATTTATAAAGTCTAAGACATTTAATGGTTTTCTTCTTACAGAAAAACAAAAAACAAAAGCCAAACCAAACCCACAGATGAGCATTGCATACCCTCTCATAGAGTTAAAAAGAGCTCTGCATTTTCAAGTAAGTTTTGGATATTTTAAGCCTAATGCTGCATCTGTCACATAAGTATGTAACCTTCGGGAACGTTTTTAACCTTCTGAAGACTCAGAATTTTTATTCCTTTTCTGGAATGTAGTGATGCTGTGGCTGAAGTGCAGGTATGCTGTGACACAATGCCAAATGGAGACAGACAGTATTTATTCACCTGCCGCTGTGGACCATTTTTAGCTGCTAGAACACAATGTTGAGTAGATAATTCATAAAGAGGTACGGTTTACCTCATTTGAATTTCTGGGTATCTGTAAAGCCTAAAGGTCACATTTCCAAATACATTCACACACTACTTCGGGAATGAAGTTTGCAACCCAGGAAATTTGAGGATACAAGCAAAGCATTGTCATTTGTTCCAGAAAATTAAAATATTGAAAATTTGGCCGTTTTATATTTACTCATTCATCCAGCACAAACACAAGTGCAGTGTGAAGAACTGAAGTGAACTTGTGGATTGAAGTGCATATAAAGGGTAGCCTCACCTTTCCACTTCAAACGTAATGACAGATATATGTGTGCAGTACCAGCAGTATGGATGGGAATTTATAATATATGCACATCAATGTAGATGAGGAAGAGTGCCGAAGGGACCCACTTGTCCTTGATGCTCTAAAATATCTTTAATTAATAAAACTGTCAAGTTGGAAGTGACCAAGTTGGAAATAAATTACAGGAAGATTCACTTTTCAGCAAAAATCCAAGGACAGGTCTACACGTCGTTAAGTGGATGCAGAACTCTGTGCGTGGAGACAATTGAAGGAAGCCCCAGGAAACCTGGACACTGGACCCTCAGGGGCCTGCTGGCAAGAGGCTGACACTCAGCCCAGGCTCTCCTCTCACTATCACGGCCTTTCCTTTCCGGTGACATTCCATTTTACAGAATGATGCCACTTTTGTCAGAGGGCCAAGTGCTTAGCTCAAGATCTCTAACCTACTCTGAACAAAGCAAAGCACCTTGGGCGTGTTTTGATAGCCTGCCTGGCTCCTGGGGTGGCTTACATCCAGACAGGATGTGGATGACAATGCCTTAGACTCTGGGCCTTAGGGAGCCATCAAGATAGAAGGACAGGGACAAAAGGAAGGGTGTCTCCAAGGTTGGCTGTAAACCCAAGCCAACATCGCTTAAAGATTCATCAGTGGGTCAGAAGTGACCCCTAGTGGGGTCTGCAGTTTTCTTCACTTTAATTAAAACAACCTCTGTCACAATAGCTCTCTTAAGATCATGTCATGAAGGCAAAAACAACCCGAATATTGATGATGATGATGATGATGATGATGATGGAAATGAAGAGAAATAAACACAAAAAGGAAAAAAGTGCAATGAAACAAAAAGAAAAAATTTAAAAGATTATTTCAGATCAATAGAAGTAGAAGGATTGGAGCATCTGCACTATATGCAAATATATATACATATATGTTTATACATACATTTTTTTCTCAGTGAGGCAGATGTTGATTACAATAACTGAAGTAAATATTCTCAAATTTAAAATCTCCCAAGAACCATCCAACCATCGATTTTAACTATAGCAGTCCTTTGACTTGGCAAAGCAGGGAAGAGCTCTTACAATCTATTGGACTTTAACTTCCTGGCCTCTGCTTGAGCTGTCTCCTTGTTGCCCAGAAATGCTGATTTTAGTTCCTATGACAGAGGAGTGCCTCCTGCCTAAGCACCTTTGCTCCCCCTGCCCCCTCAGTCTGGAATCATCTCACGATTTAGCATTTGCTATCTACTTTATTATCACCTGTTCTGAGAGATTCTCACCATGAGAGGGAAAGGAAGACGCTGCTGTCTCTCACCATCCTCTTGGAGATGGACTTGTTTTTCTGTAGATGGTGTACCTATTCCACTAGAATGTAAACTCAGTGAGAGCTGCATCTCTCGCACCAAGCAAGTGCTCAGTATTTATTTCTGAAACAAATAAATGGATAACTACTGAACTACAATTGTTCACATAGATGTTTTGAAAAGTTGGAGCTGGAGGTGATGGGAACATAATCTGAAGTTTTCCCACATGTATATTACTGCAGAAACTAAGATCCTTAGTGTTTAACTTATTTGAATAAGGACATACGGTTATGTGTGACATAAAATGTTACAGGATTCATCTGTTGAAGAGTATGCCCTGAGCTTCTAGTTCAGGAATTAAAACTAGGAATATTTGCTAGTTGACAGTTGTGGTGGTCTACAGATTAATCACCTGCCTGCTAGTGCCTTCACCCCACATGGCTACCTCTTCTACTTGTGGCTGTTCCAATTCTGATTTGGAGTCCTACTTGCGGATTGGAAAAGCATTGGAGGATGGCTAAAGCCCTTGAGACCCCGTACCCACATGAGAGACTCAGAGGAAGCTCCTGGTTCCTGGCATTCAATCAGGCTCAGCTCCAGCCATTGCAGTCATGTGGGGAATGAACCACAGGTGGAAAGACCCTCTCTCTCTCTCTCCTTCTCTCTCCATAAAATCAGTCTTTCCAATATAAATATTTTTTAATAAAAAGAAATATTCCATATAAAGACAAGCATGTGTTAGTGGAAGCTTCAGATTACAGCAGATTTGATCCACTCAGGCAAGCACTATGGTGATAAGTTGTGACTGCTCTCTGGAAACAGGTTTTAGACAATATCTGTGTGCATGGGAAAAAAAACAATAAAAATCTGAGGATTGTATTTGTGACTGAGTCACGTGTATTTTAGGTTCTGTTTTATGGAAAGTGTAAAGCATTCCAAAAAAGGGTTTTAATGTAGACTTTATTTTTGCATACAAACTGTTGGTTGCTGAAGACAGCAGTCTGATCATGATTCCATATAAATGTGTTTTAAAAAAATCAGAAAAACGGGCATGGTGTGGTAGCCTAGTGGCTAAGGTCCTTGCATCACATGCTCCAGGATCCTCTATGGGCACTGCTTTGTGTCCCTATGACCCTGCTTCCCATACAGCTTCCTGCTTGTGGCTTGGGAAAGCAGTAGAGGACAACCCAAAGCCTTGGGTCCGTGCACCTGTGTGGGAGACTCAGAAGAAGCTCCTGGCTCCTGGCTTCAGATCAGCTCAGCTCTGGCCATCGTGGTCATTTCGGGAGTGAATCAGAGGATGGAAGATCTTCTCTGTTTCTCTTCCTCCCTGTAAATCTTTCAAATTAATTAATTAATTAATTATCTTAAAAATCAGAAAATGGAATTCAAAAATTAACATTTCAGTGCAAAATATTATTGAACTCATACATATAAGGATTTTCTTTTAAGATTCAGTAAATTTTATTGGAAAGGTAGATTTACAGAGAGGAGAGACAAAGAAAGATCATATTTCTTCTGGTTCACTCTCCAAATAGCCTCAATGCCCAGAGCTGAAATGATCTGAAGCCAGGAGTCTATACAGGTGGAGGTGCCCAAGGCTTTGGGGCATCCTTCAGTGCCTTCCTAGGACACAAACAGGCAGATGGATGGGAAGTGGAGCAGCTGGGACATGAGATGATCTCCATATGGAATCCTAGAGCTTGCAAGGGGAGGGATAGCTAATTGAGCTATCGTGCTAGGATTGAGGGATTTTCAAAAAGATCATGGACAAGGCATATCATGAGAAAAACCTATGAAAGTGTCTCAAGATTTGATGATTTCAAAATAAGCTTATTATTTTATTCTATATTCCATAAATTTTTTGAAGTACCTTCGTATTAATCCAAAGCAAATAGATGAAATAGTGACGATGTTAAGGGTGTTGAAGTGTTTGTTGGCCAGGTTCCCATTCCCATTTAGGCTGCTAGGTACAAATGACTGACTTATTATTTAATGATGTATGGACAAACATCACTTGCCTGATTTTGTAATTTTTTGGAAAGACTTACTTTATTGGAAAGGCAGAATTACAGAGAGAAGGAGAGACAGAGAAAGATCTTCCATTCATGGGTTCACTCCCCAAGTGGCTGCAATGGCTGGAGATTACCCAGTCTGAAGTCAGGAGCTTCTTCTAAGCTCCCTATGCAAGTGTTTGGTCCCAAGGCTTTGGGCCATCCTCCACTGTTTTCCTAGGCCACAAGGAAGTAGCTGGATGGGAAGTGGAGCATCTGGGACATGTACCAGTGCCCATATGGCATCCCAGCACATGCAAAGCAAGGATTTAACCACTAGGCCATCATGCCCAGTTCTTGCCTGATTTTATTTTAAACTCAATGCCTACATCAGCAAATAGTGTTTTTCTAAAGCTACCATAACAGAATATCACAATCTGAGTGTTTTAGAATAACAGAAATTTGGTTTTTTTTTTTTTTGGCCCAACATTTTTTTTTTATTCATTAATTACATTGTATTATGTGTCACAGTTTCATAGGTACTGGGATTCTCCCCACCCCTCCCCAAACCCTCCCACCATGGTGGATTCCTCCACCTTGTTGCGTAACCACAGTTCAAGTTCAGTTGAGATTCCCTCATTGCAAGCAAATACCAAACATAGAGTCCAGCATCTTATTGTCCAGTAAAGTTCAATGGCTTCTTAGGTATACCCTCTCTGGTTTGAAGACAGAGCCAGCAGAGTATCCTCCCAGTCAACTAAAAGCTCCAACATACCATCAGTAAAAATTTACATCATTATGGAATTAATTGACAGTAATGAGTACCCAATATGTTAAAAATAAATGCTAGTTCTTAACCACCTTCTGTGACCACCTCATTGACATTTCAATTTTAGTTTATACACAACATGTTTTTATTTTTAGAACTAGGCACTTGATACCTGAGATTAAGCCATCGACAAGATTGGTTCCTTCTGTGCCATGCCTCTTCCCTGCTTCTGATCACCTCCTGGTCATTGGTATTCTTGATTTTGAAGGAACATCTGTCTTTCACTTCACTTGACAGTATCTGCCTTTTATTTCAAATGACATTCTCTCTGCATATGCGCTCTTGTCCAAATGTCACCGATTACACTGTATTAAGCCTTATTCCAGTGAGCTCATGTTAACTCGCCTATTGAATGGCCCTATTGCTAAATAAGATCACATTCTAAGATCCTGGCAGCTCAGAATTTTGACATGAATTTTGGAGAAATATGCTCGTATTCATAAAAATCAGGTTAGTTTCAACCACTCCTGGGACTGACTGACTCAGAAGGACAGCCTTACGATAAAGTGGCATTTGTGTCTTATAAGTTTGCATTTCATAATCCTTTCCTTCAATCAATCATTAACTTCATCTCAGACTTTTCTATTACACAAAATTGACTTCATGCTGTAGAGAGCAGCATAGTTGCATGACTTCACTGGTCTGTTCTTGATAAGACATTGTGTTTACCTGCAAGGGTTCAACTGGCAACAAGAGTAATTTCTGATTCACTAGTGTTATGGGGAAAACACCAATGAAAAAGGCAGTCACCTCGGCTCTTGTGTCTCTTGGTTGAAGAATCTCCTTGGGGACAATTCAGTGAGCAAAGTAAGATTTATTCAGTCAGAAATCTCCAGCCACATAGTCCCATGGGAGGAAAGTACTGGGAAAAATCTTGAGGATCAAGATTTCTAAACAGTTTTGGGGAGTAAAAAAAAAATAGAATATCAGTTATTAGTTAACAGGTAGATGCCACACTCCTTAAAGGGCTGGAGACACAGTCCTAACCGTGTGCTCAAAACAAAAACACAGTCAGAAGGATGTGATGGGTCACTTTTTCCTTTTCTCCTGAGAAGACTAGAAACCCAGAGGAATAGGGGTTGACATTTTGATTTACCCAAAGGTAGCTTTTGAGTGAATCTAGCGTTTTGTACCATCCTAGAGACTTTCCTTTCCACATTCCAATAGGGACCTCTAATAACTGCCTACTCATTGCTGTCCTTACGATAAACCTAGAAACTCAGAGGAACTGATATTTTGCCTTTCTAAAGCAAGCTTCCAGGGAGAAGCATGCATTTTGAACACTTTCAAATAGCAAGAAATAGTAAATTTCAAATAGTAATAATCAGTGGTGAAGTTCCCTTTCAAACTGTCCGGACCCATGAGTACATTAGTACACTTTTCAAAACCTTGCATCATCTTTAGGGCTTTATCCCATCGCAGGGTAATTTAGGGAATGACTTTTTCTTTAAAACGATGCATTTCATATGCAGAGTTCTTTGAGTCTAACAGATCCAATGCACACGTTGGTGAAGTGGCTGCAGGCTAGGCTTCGTTGCATTGCCATCCCTCCACTGCTCCTGTTTATGAAAAGCCCTTTCAGTTCTAAATGTGCATTTATATCTAACATCTGCTCTTTCCCTCTAGTGGAAACAGCAGCATGTAATCCTCAGGGGAGTCTGTTTGTTGAGGATTAACCTGTATCACAAACACGTTTTATCTGGCTTGGTGCACACAGCAGAGTCCAAGAAGCTTCGAGCCATTTGTCTCTGTAGGTTCCTCAGAATATTAAAGTAATAAGCCATCTCCAGGTCACAAAACTACAAAAAGCCCACCACACAGGGATTTGTAGATATGTTGCAAAACCCGTAAGGTGCAAGTGAGTGCGGCTTACATATAGCTGATAACTCCAAAAGACCTACAAAATATTTTGCAGCTACAGACACTGTGACGGTTTAGCATGAGAAATGATTCTTCCTGAGTGCCTTGAATCAGACACAGGTGCACGTGTAACAGAAGGAGAATGCTTGTCCGATATGGCAAACTCCAGCATTGCCATTCCTCACTTGGCTCTTGAGACATGCCATTTTAAAACTCAGATGCACTTGTTCTCCTGTGTGAACCGGGAGTCTGAACTAGAGCAGTCTCATGAAGTACCATGCTTCCGACAATATCTTATTTTATTCCCACTTCTGGATGATAAGACTCAAAATGGAGAAAATATTTTGTCCTGAGTTATAAATAATCACTGATTTATGGGAGTGTGAAGCTGTGCATCTCATTTCTATTTTAATTAAATGCCATGCAGCTACCAGGATGAGACTGCGGAAGCCAAAATTATTAGTGGCAGCAGTGTTATCATATGGAGTTCTCAATTTCCAGGCAATAATAAAAGTGTTTTGTTAACTTCTGTCACTGTCAGAGTTTTTAACGACTACAAAATTTTCTAGGCCACAGCATTTATCAGGAGTCAGGCAAGGGTTCCATAAAGTAGATGATCTCTACAAGGTCTTCCCCCACAATCCAGAGAATTTGGAGTTATTTATAAGCTAAATGCTCATGATTGACTTGGAGAAATTCTGATTGATTATAGAATTTGGAGTCTCTTATTAACCAGAATTGGATTTAAGCCCTCAGGAGTCACCTGCACCAAAGAAAAATTTTGGTTAAACCTCTGCACATTCAGCTTCTGCCAGCAGAGTACAGAAAATTCAGGATTTGCCTTTCCAGAGACTCCCTGGTTTGCAAATAAGCCATTAGCATAACGTCCTCATATCTTTGTTTAAATAACAAATATCTTCATTTCTGTGTCACATTATTTATTCAATTATTGTTATTTTTTTCTTTTAAGAATTCATGCAGTGGGAGTAGATTTCATGTATTTCACAATGCCGCTTTGAAAGCATAGAGGTTGCTCCAGCCCACTCAAACCCCTAACCCCAACTTTGTAAACCAGTGTAACCGTTGTGAAAGACAGTATGGAGATTCCTCAGATATCTGCTAACAGATCTCTCATATGACACAGCCATCCCACTCCTCAGGATTTATGAGAGCTAGTTATTCTGTACCCCCTATTTATAACAGCACAGATCACAATAACCAAGAGATGGAATCAACCCAGATGTCCACCAACCGATGACTGGATAAAGAAAATGTGGAATATGTACAATTAGCCATAAAAAAAGAATGAAATCTTGTCGTTTGCACCTGAAGTAAGTAGGATAGTCACAAAAAGACAGATATATGTTTTGTCTCAGATCTGTGACAACTAATACCCGAAACACCAAACAATGTAACCTCTATAAACAAGACTAACATCCTGGTAAAAAATTACTGTTTACAGGGCCAGGTGCAATAACTTAGTGGCTAAAGTCCTCACCTTGCACGCACCAAGATTCCATATGGACACTGTTTCTAATCCAGGCAGCCCCGCTTCCCATCCAGCTCCCTGTCTGTGCCCTGGGAAACTAGTTGAGGACTGGCCAAAGCCTTGGGACCCTGCACCCACGTGGGAGACCTGGAAGAAGCTCCGGATTCTTGGCTCCCAATCCATGCAGCTCCAGTCATTGCAGCCACTTGGGGACTGAATCAACGGATGGAATGTATTCCTCTCTGTTTCTCTGTCTCTCCTCCCCTCTGTATATCTGACTTTACAATAAAACCAAAATAAATCTTAAAAAAAATAAATTAGTCTATAGTCTATAGTACTGATAGTAAGATTTCCATTTTTTTTTGTCTTTTTCCTCTATTTGCTGTTTTGTGATATCTTAAAAAGCAATTATTAAGCACATATTAAGGGCCAGATTCTGTACTGGGACCCTGAACACAAGAGTTGTATTGTCTGTCTTCAGGGAATTTATTATAATCTGATACGATTTTTAAATTACCCTTAGCTCAGGGAGACGAGCAAAAACAACATGAATGATGAGAAAAGAAAGGATTGGAGTAGTAGACTGGGAATGGAATTGCATTGTGGAGTAGAATAGGAATAGAACTGAGAAAAACATCAAAAAAACAAGCATTGAATTCGGTGGTTATGAGACAGGAGGAGTCACAAAGGACATGGTCTCGAAGCAAATGCACTGTTTGCATAGGTTTGGAAGACACTTGACCTCTACACGATTTGTCATGAACAGTGTTCCTCTGCTATTTCTGAGTTGGTTTACTTGTTATTAAAGATTCTATTAGAAAGGCAATTCTATTGGAAAGTCAGATACACAGAAAGGAAGTTCTTTCATCCACTGATTCACTCCCCAAGTGGCTATAAAAGGCTGGAGTTGAGCCAATCCGAAGCCAGGAGCCAGGAGCTTCTTCTGGGTCTCCCACACAGGCGCACGGACCCAAGGCTTTAGGCTGTCCTTGACTGCTTTCCCAGGCACAGACAGGGAGCTGGATAGGAAGTGGGACTACTAGGATTAGAAATGCTTCCAATGAGATATCCCAGTGCATAAAAAGCGAGAATTTAAGCTGCTAGGGTATTGCATTAGGTCCATAGAAAGGCTTTTTTTTTTTAACAGAGAGAAGGAGACATCGACAGAGAAGGTTTTTCTATCCACTGGTTTACTCTTTACTCTCCAACTGGCCTCAACAGCAAGAAATGCACTGATTAAAAGCCAGGAGCCAGGAGCTTCTTCCAGGTCTCCCACGTGGGTATAGGGTCCCAAAAACATAGGCCATTCTCTGCTTCGTTCCCAGGCCACAACCAGGCAGCTGGATGGGAAGCAGTGCAGCTGGGACATGAACTGGGCACCATATGGCATGTCAGCACCACAGAGCAGAGGTTTAGTTTGTTGAGTCATGGTGCAGTACCCTTTGAATGCATTTAAATATTGTCTCAATTTCCTGTGCTGGGTGTAACTTTTTTTCTGAGATGTACCACCAAAGTGCAAGTGCTGTGGATCTGTTGATTATTTGGAGTGCATATTGCTAGGAGAGTGATTCGATTAAGGGAAGAAATTCAAGTGTTTCACAAAATATACATCCTTTCACTGTAATTCGCTCAATGCACATTAATCATGAAGCCGAGTTCCTTGGAATTCTTCTGCTTACAGATTCAACTACAGCATCTAGATGGTCAAGTTATAAATCTAGCAAAGGCAAGCGACAAATTGCCTCATTTTCTTTTTCACTGGATATATTTGGAATTAAAGAGCACTCCAGAACACGAAGAAACAGCATAGTTTAGAATGGAAGAAAAAGAATTTTGGACAAAAGTGAAAGGAACTCAGAATCAGTCATTCCTCTGTCGGTGGATTGTTTAAAAAAAAAAAAAACAACTAAGAGCAAATTAGCAGAGCTGATGTTGTGGCTTGGTGGGTATAACCACCAGCAGCAATGCCAGCATTCTGTATGGTGCTGCTTCGTGCCTAATATCCTGGAAAAAAACAGAGGAAGATGACCCAGTTGCTTGGGTCGCTGCAGCCCATGTGGGAGACCTGAAAGAAACTCCTGGTTCGTGGCTTGGGCTTGGTCTAGTCATAGCTGTTTCAGGCATTCAGAAAGTTAACTACCAGATGGAAGATCTCTCTCAATGACTCTCTGTCTCTCTTGGAGAGCCCGATTTCAAATAAATAATGAACAAGTGTTTAAAAAGGAAGATGATGTTCTCAATAGATTTAATGGGAAAGTGAATGAGGAAAACGTATGTCCCTCAAAAACTGGTTCATGACAATTGTAGTGACAAATTCATTTTTATTTCTTTCTGATAAAAGAAAATGTTGACTTAAGAAGTCTGAAAACAGGGAAAAAAGGTCAACTGATATAAAAAAGGAATCTACACACAAGTGTAATTGAACTTACCAAAAATATTTTGAGTAAAGTAGCACATTGAAACTACTTCTACAAATGGATTGCCTTCTCTTCTGAGTAGTAGAGTATTGGATCTGATTATAACCTCTGCTCGGTCTCTTCCTTTTTATGGCTTATTATTATCAATATACACGAAAAGCAGAGTTATAGTGAAAAAGGGGGAGTATCTACTTTACTCCCCAGATAGGGGAGTAAATACCTAGGGCTGGGCCAGACCAAAGCCAGGAACTGTCTGCTTCTTCCAGGTCCCCTAATGGAAGGACAACAACATTTGGACAGTCAACTTCAGCTTTCCCAGCTGCGTCAGCGGGCAGCTGGATCAGGTGTGGAGCAGTGGCTCTCCAACTGGCAAAGAGGGTGCCTGCTATGCCACAATGCCAAACACACATTCTTTCCTTTTGAAAAACTGGTGTCCTTCATTTTGAACAATCTTCTCCTAATTCCAAATATGTGAGGCTAGGGAGAGAAGCGCATGTAAATAATTTCAAAACCACTGATGTGGATTCCTGAGTGAGGCTAATCAATCAAAATTCATTCCTGGGATTTTCTTTCAAAAGAGACACAAAACCTTTTCTTCTAGAGCCCATCAAAGATTTAACCAACCAAGCTGTGACAGAGAAATCATTTACATGTTGTTAAAATTAGTGTCTTCCATCTGATACAATAGTTTGCCTAGTTAAGACTTTATTTTTCAGCCACTATACTGAACTATCCTCTGCCTAACGTCTACACCCCTCTGTTGGCTAAATTGTGGAAACAATCTATACCATCATTATTTTCTAACGATGTTCATAAAAAGAAGCTCTTGCCCAGTTTGTAAGTGATTATTCTTGTTTCATTCAGTATTCTGTGCTGCTGTCTTGGCTTTTTCTAAAAAAAGGATTATTAATGTATTTGACAGGCACACTTATTGTGAGAGAGGCTTGGACACACAAAGAGAGGAAGAGAGAGAGACACCACAGACACCACAGACACACGTATACACACACACACAGAGAGAGAGAGAGAGAGAGAGAGAGAGAGAGAGATTATATCACTTGGGTCTCTTCCCAGGAGCAAAAAACTCCATCCTCTGGGTATTCCACATGCAGTCGCTTCTCTGATATGTGGGCATCGCAGGCAATGACATTACAGAGTTGGCACTTCTCCCTGTTCTTAGGTTATGTTTGATCTTCCTTTATTTTTTTAACCACCTGCTCCAGTTTTAGGACAGGTGGTGAAGAATTAAAAAGAGAGAGAGAGAGAGAGTTTTTTATTTAATTGGTGTCATTGCCACTTTCCCTCGACAGGGAACACCTGTTTAAAGAGTGCTCTCAGAGGTACATGTGGGAGTGGTGTTGCAGTCTCTGGACAGTACAGATCCTTGATTGGTAAGAATTTCCTGCTTTTCTTTCTGTACTCACAGCAGCTCTCCACAGAGGGGGCAGCCCTCCTAGGAGAGGTACTATTAACATTGCTCCAGTCTCTTCCCTTGGCAGGCAGAAAGCTCATGAGTCATGCAGGGGGTAGATTACCACAGTCCTCACTTCAGCCACCCCACTTCGACTGCTCCCGCCAGGCTTTGGCTTTGCATAATCCTCTGGTGCCAAATAGAGGCCACCACTTCAGCCCAGGCACTAGACTCCTGGGATCCTATCAGAGTCAACACAGTGGTGGTGGCAATAGGTGGGGTCTCCAGGCTCCTGAATTCAGCAAACAAGCAAGTCCACCGAGCTCCCAGTCCTTCAATTACCATTCTGACACTTACCAAGTTCCATGGGGATTGTTGCAGGCAATCTGTGAAAATGAAACAAATTCATCTGCCGAGAAAGAAACAGAGACCAGACCAGGGAAAAAGCAGCGGCGCGGTGCGACAGAGAGCCATCCTGGTTGTGTGCATGTCTCTTTGATTTTATTAGGACTAGGTTCTCTCTGAGTTCCCAGTGTGCAGTTACATGAGGCAGGAAGTTGTCCGTTCTGTGTCAGTTTTTGTTTTTGAGTCAATTTAGTGTTTCTGGAAACTTGTTTTGGTTATGCTTCTATCCATAGTAGAACCAACTGCATTTAGTTTAACAACAGAAAAGGGAGATATCTCAGGCATAAATACAAACTTTGACATAAAGATTGCAATCTGAAAACCAGGGCTTGGTGGGGGTATTTTTCAATTCTTTGTCTTTTGGATGAATTAGAAAGATGCTTGGGAATTCATAGTTCAGCAATTACTGGGTATGTAGTGCTTTATTCCTTTGAAAGATAAAAAATAAAATTAGTAAATGCTTTTTAATCCAAATAGCTGAGGCTATAAGATAAACTTTATTTTATTTTAATTACATGCACCCAGAGAAATCAAATGCGTGCATTTGGAGGGCAGAAAGGATATTCTGGGTCACTGCAGCCATCATTGAATAAAATATACTCCACATTCTTGCAGCATTCAGCATAGTTAATTATCTAGTCTGGCCTTGGGAATCTCCAGAGAGCCTGCTCATGCTGCCTTTTATTCCATTAAATATATCAAGCAGTGTTCATTCCCACTGTCAGAGAAGCAGGAGAGAAAAAGGAAAATATTTTTTCTTTCTTATATATAAAATATCATTTTATTCTAACGAATACAGATATTATTTTGAAAGCCTGACCTCATTACAATCTACTGAGTTTCACATATTTTCCACATTCCGACCTATAGTTTAAGAGACTCAACAAAGCTGCTGTTGAACTTGCAGATGCTAAAGTTATATCAAATGCCACATACTTGCAGTATTTACATGGAACGGGTACTAAAATATTTTTACAGATTTATTTGTTTTTGTGAAAAGAAGAGTAACAACAAGAGGTGAAGGGAGGAAATCTTCCATTCATTAATATGCTCCCCAATGGCTGTGATGACCAGGTCTGTGCAAAAGCCATCATTAGGAAACCAGGATTCTATCCGCTTCTCCCATGTGGGGAGCAGGGGTAAGTATATGAAATACCATCCACTCCTATCCATGGCTCGTTAGCAGACATCTGGACTGGAAACAGAGCAGTCATGGTTTGAACCAGCACCCTGACGTTGGATGCCAGCATTGCAAGCAGAAATTTAACCATTTATGCTACAGTGTTGATTGCTGTCCCCTGAAACATTTCTTCAAAGTTTTTTGTTGAGATTAATTAGACTGAAAACAAATGGTTTAAAGACAAAACAGAATAACATGTAGTTCTAATTGAAAACACTGCACGTCTGACTACGATGAGTGCATATTGACATATGGCAACAGTCTCTAACTTACCTTGAAGGCAGATGGGCCACTGCTCTATCTCTCCACTAGATCATCCTTGAGTTCGACTCAATGAAATTGTTCAGTTTTACAAAATCTCTGTTCCTTCAAACAGCAAGTTTATTGGACTAAAGATCCTTAATAATTGATAGGCAGTGTTGAAATTAAAAAAAGGACTACATATTCTGCCCTAAAACCTATGCCATACAAAACGTTCCTTGAAAAAGTAGCTTGTATTGCTTTTGCTGCTTCTTCTTCTCTTTTTACAGATTTGTTTATGTTTTTTTAATTGCAAAGTCAGATATACAGAGAGGAGGAGAGACAGAGAGGAAGATCTTTCATCCAATGATTCACTCCCCAAGTGACCGCAACAGCCGGAGCTGTGCCGATCTGAAGCCAGGAGCCAGGAGCTTCTTCCAAGTCTCCCAAGCGGGTGCAGGGTCCCAAGGCTTTGGGCAATCCTCAGCTGCTTTCCCAGGCCACAAGCAGGGAGCTGGATGGGAAGTGGGGCTGCCAGGATTCGAACCAGCGCCCATATGGGATCCTGGTGCATTCAAGGTGAGAACTTTAGCCGCTAGGTCACCGTACTGGGCCCTGCTTTTGCTTCTAATTCATGTTACATTGATTATCAATCATTTATCTTTAAAGCTAAACTTAAAAATAATCGATGCTTTCTTCACTAAATGTCATGTGACTTGATTCACAATTTGATATCTGGTCAAAAATTAAATTCAAATGTTGAAATAATTCCAGGATTGAAAAAATAATTACTCATATCCTTACATTAAAACAGTCTAGGTAACAACATAAAATTGTTCTTAGGCGTGATGAAGAAGTTCGGATACAGAGGGCAAGTCTGGTTCCATGAAAGATGAAGTTAAAGTAAATAGTAAATCTGGAAATTCACTACTTAAAAGCTTCCTCATATACATGTAAGGTGGCTTATGCTCTGGGTCATATGCTTCCCCTAATGGATCTGTTAGCTGGTACAACTAGAAATGTATGGTTACTGGAATATATATCTATTTGAAAAAGCATAGTCAAGAGGAAAACAAATTGCTCATTATTTAACTTTGAATCGAAGAATGCTAATGTTAGAACACATCTTGAGATCCTTAAGTCTCAGAGAGAGAAAGAAGTCCAGGACTGGGTCAGACTTAAGCCAGCAGCTTCAGTCTCGTCTTCCATCTGAATGCAGTAGCCATATAATTGGGCCATAGTCTGCTGCTTTTCCGGGTGCATGAGAAAGGAGCTGGATCAGAAATGGCTTGCCTGGGTCTTGAACCAGCGCCCATATGGAATGCATGCTAGCGTCACAGGATGAAGTGTAATGTGCCATGCCACAATATGAGCCAGAACGTGACAAATATTTTTAAAAGGTAGTTCTGAAGCCATTTTCTTCATTTCAGTAAACTGATTATTAAGTTGACTAAAAAAAAAAAATCAATTGGGCTTCTCTTTCTCCCCCTCTATTTTAGCTTCTCTTCCTTTTATTCTTTGTTTTCTCCAATAATTTCTATACAGATGTTAATAAGTCCATGTGAACAAAGGATACCGGGAGGACTGCAGAGGCACTCTGGGGACTGACATCAAGCGTTCAATTCTAGTCAGATGGTGGATTCTCTGTCCCAGAGTGCCTGGTCTGGATTCCATGATCTGCTTTTGGTTTTTGCTTTCTGCTAATGTAGATCATGGGAGAGAGCCATGTTGGGTCCATGCTTCAGGTAGATCAGGACTGAGTTCTTGGCTACCGGTTTTGTTCTGGCCTGGTCTGAGTTCTTGTGGGCACTTTGGATGGGATGGCACACTTGATGTTCAGATCTTGCCTTTTAATTATCACTGTCACCTGCAGAATCTAGGCCTCCTGTAGAAATGATTGATTCTATGACTGCCAACAGGCAAAGTAAAAACTAAATCTACAATGTATGGTTAGATTTTAACAAGTAATCATTTAAATTATGCTTGTGTCAAAGAACAGACCAATCACCTTGCAATGTATTCTATTAACTGACTCTGGGATGACTTACACATGAAAACATAGAACCTGTTCAACAAATAAATACCAACCAAGGGTATAAGTGAATGAACAGACAAAATCTTGAGGCTTGAGATATTTTCCTACTCTCAAATTACTTCTCAACAAACACTTTTTTTTTTGAAGGCATAGAATGCGAGCCAGGAAATCTTCCATCAGCTAGTTCATACTAAATGTCTGCCACAGCTGTGGCTGGTCCAGGCCAAAGCCATGAAAGCAGAGATCCATCATAGTACCTCACCAGATGGCTAGACCTGAGCCCCTGGGCCATTCTTTGCTGCTTTCTCAGGCATGTGAACAGGAGCTTTACTAGAAAACAGAGCAGCTGGTATACACAAAGGGTCAGATATAGATGCCAGCATTGTTGGAGTCAGCGAGGTTCTACGTGACACAACACCAACCCCAGTAGAAAAATAAGGGACACTTTTGGATGAGGACTTCATAATTAAGTGAGAATTGTACCTTTATCAGGATGGGACAAATCAATAGTGTTTGTCTTTGAGAATACTTTAAGAAGAACGAATCAGCACCTCACAGATAATTCTGACATGCACCATAACTTGAACCAACTTCTTCAGAAACCAAAACAAACTTAAAATGAGTGGATATTTATCAAGATAACTCTTCTGTAATCATCAAGTATTTTCGGGTCAGGGAGGAAAAGGAAGTCTGAGAGCAACTCATCGAAGGAGACTGAGAGACTGGGAGCTACAGGCAACACAGGACTCTGAGCCGGATCCTTCTACTATACATGTGCAAAAGGGAGGCTTCCTTGTGCACGAAAAAGAAGGAGAGTTTGGCAATTGCACAGAAAGGAGGTAGTTACAAGCTGAGTGAGTCAGGTTGTTTCACAGTCAGTTGTCCTGCTGTGGGTTGCGTCCCTAGGGCTATTAAACTACTGGTTGGCTGAGCCTGTCACTCGGCTATGCATGGGACAACAGATCTCAGCCCCCTTTTATAACATTACCTATATATCTGTATTATTTGCCAGCTCAAAGATTTTCATTTCTTTGTCATAAAGAGTGGCTATACAAGGAAGGTTCCTCTTCTATAACTTTTTCATGCTGTGTTAAGGTGTCATCTTTCCTGAAGAGGCGCTGTAATGTCTGATTGCTTGATCTAGAGATGTTGTTTGAGGAGTTAAAGGATCATCTGGTTGTTGAAAATGACTGCATTCTCTGTACACCTGAATACCAGAATTCTGGCATGAAAATGTTGAAGTCTAGAAGAGGCAGATCTGACAATTGGGAGAAGTGCAATAGATCAAAGAAAGAACAAAGGTAAAATAGATTTTAGAAAAGAGGGATTGGATACTACTGCCTGCCTGGGGGTGGTGGGCATTCAGGGGTTTCTCTTACCAAAATTACAGAAATATTTGTCTTGCTTATAAATCTTTTAAATATCATTTTCAATGAGTACTTTGGTGTTAGTGGAAATGTGACATACTTCGTAATTCACTGCACATATTTGATCTTGTATGCCAGGAGACATGCTAACTCAGTGAGTTGTACATGACCACTTTAGCTAGGAAATCTGCGGAGTTGTGTAGTTATTGTAAAGCGTGGCCAGTGATCTAGGCTGTCACCCAGGGCAATAGACAGACTCCTTCAAGTAGCTTCATAGTTTGTAGTTAGATTTCTTTCTATTATAGTTGAAAATGTTACCAATGGCTATTTATGCCAAGAGCAGTTTCCTAAGAAAAATAGAGGTAGAAAAAGCATGACAGTTGGGCTGTGAAACAGATTCAATGTCTTTTCTCTAGAGAGAAGTTTATGGAGAAGCAGAAATTTTGCTTATCTTTTTGAAGATAAAGTTAAGATACTCCATGGACTCACAGAAGTAGAATTATCCTCTGGGTAGAGCTGTGGAGACTCGGGGTTAGGAGTTTAGTTCCAGGCAGATATATTCAGTTAAAGATTCACAGCTGGCTATCTGGACAGTTTGTTCTACACATTGGAAATCCCCATTTTCTTCAGCTTTATTTGCTTTAATATTCAGCAAAATCGTTTTTTTAAAGATTTATTTATTTTTGTTGTAAAGTCAAATATACAGATAGGAAGAAAGACAGAGAGGAAAATCTTCCGTCTGATGATTCACTCCCCAAGTGACCATAATGGCTGGAGCTGCGGCGATCCAAAGCCAGCAGCCAGGAACTGCTTCCAGGTCTCCCACATAGGTGAAAGGTCCCAAGGCTTTGGGCCGTCCTCTACTGCTTTCCCAGGCCACAGGCAGGGAGCTGGATGGGAAGTGGGGCTGCCGGGATTAGAACCAGCACCCATATGGAATCCTGGTCATGATGAGGACCTTAGCTGTTAGGCCACCGCACTGGGCCTATATTCAACAAAGTTGTAAGGCTAAGAATCTCATAGCCAGTTTCTGGGTCTAGTTGAGGAAATAGGTACAGAAAGGGACATGCCCTTCATGGTTACTATTGCTTACATCAGTATATTTTCTTAATGAATCTACCATCCCATACTTGGTGTATGGGGTGGATTATTTTTTTCTTTCGTTGTGTTAATTCCATGTCAATGACAATAATTGTATTATCTCAGTGTTTTATGTTGCCAGAGCCTCTTTGACAAATTCAAACAGTGTCTGTTATTGGGGTGTCTGTAGATCTTACAGTATATTGCTAAAGCTGTTGAGCTGCAAGGGTGTCAACATAAGCTTGGGCTTCAGCTCAGATACACGATTTTTCCTCTAGAGTGCAGCAGATGAATAAGACAACATGTTTGGTGAAGCCATAGCTAAGACTTCAAACTCTTGGATAAACTTGGCATAATCTTCTGAAAGCCTCCTAAGTTTTTCTTTGTGTCGACCTAATGATTTATGGAGATGGGGTCACATCCTCTAATTGGCCCACCATCTTAGCCACCTCAGGGGACAAAACTTACTTGTCTGGCTGGGAGCTTGTGTCTGGCTGGGAGCAAGCCCCCTTGCAAGTAATTCCAGTTTGGCTGTCCTCTGGTGGGGCAGGGTGGGGGTGGAGATATAGGTCATGGAGTAGAGAGATAGGCCAAAAGGAGTTGGAAGAAATTTGGATTGGACTCGAAGGGAAAGGGGTAAGGCTCCAAGATTCCTATGAATCTTTCTGGCACTGAGATGTGCTATCCTCAGGGTGGTAGACCACCACTAGGTTGTGAAGCTCCTACTATAACTCTCTATTTCTCTTCTGTATCATGTGTCTCTAGGAAAGCAGGTGCAAAACGAAGCACACACTCCTTCCAAGAGTTGTGCTTCAGAAGAATGACACAAATTCTTGTATGGAGGGAAATTCTGATTGCTTTTGTGCTTCTTATAGGAAAGGTCATGTTGGCAGATGGTGTGAAAATTGAGTGTGTTGTGTGATTAAGTTGCCCATAATCTAGCTTATTTTATGACCAGATAGTACTGAAAAGAAATTAAGCTTCTTTTTTATTGTAACATCTACTCCTAGAGTTCCCAGTTTCATATTTCTAAATTTATATTTATATATATATAGCAAATTTCATACATTTCACATATACAGTGTTAAGAGCATGGTGCTACTTCCCACAGTACTTGCCTCCCTCTCTCACTCCCACCTCCTCCTTTTTAAAAATTTTTTCTTTTAATATTGACAAGGGCAAATTACAATTTAATTTATTATTGTAAAAGTTTACCTCCACTAAATAAAATATTTAACAAATAGTAAGAAGAAAAACCAATCTTATTCAATAGTATAGGAAAGGACCATAAGCAATGATCAAATTTCAAAGCATCAGTTTTGCTCCTATACACTAGATGGGTTTGTAGTTTGTTTTACTTACAACAGTTCAGGAGAACATGTATTTATCTTTTGGGGGACAGCATAATTTCACTAAGTACAATGGTCTCTAGTGACATCCATTTCGTTGGGATAGATAGTATTTCATTCTTTTTATTCCATGTTGTGTATGTACTATAACAACCTAGTGGCAAATCTGTGGCAATGAATGCAGAGTTATCTACAGCTGTAAAATGCCTCTTTGTGACTCCAGGAGAAAAAAGGAAGGCATGGAAATCTGAGCACTGTATATTCTGCCTAGATTTTTTCCCCAAACTTTGGGGCTTTTGAAGTCTATAAAAGATGCAACTTCCATGTTGTGCACCTGCTTTTTTTTTTTTTACACCTGTCACTGTACTCATGATCTTCAGTCTCTGAAACTCACATGGTTGTTTTAGATGGTATACCAGGCATACCTGGTCCTACAGCTTTAGGGAAATTGGTTGTATGGTATTTTTGGCTTTAGCTACTTTTCAGGAAGGCTGTAGCCTGCCTGGCACTTCAATGTCAATCAGTTGTAATTTGGTATGATTTTTATAAGAACCCTATAAGTTGTCAATGAAGGACGGAGAGCACTTCTCCTGAAAACTAAGAAGGAATTTCTAATGGCGTATTCATCACTTACGTCTTGGGACATGATCATCTCTAGACTCCTCATTTATGCTTTCCCATGATGGATGATAAAACCGTTACACTGGCAAAGAAAACTAAACTACTAAATTAATGGCAGTTTTTGTTGTATAGTTATGCAAAGGTGCCCAGTGATATTGACAGAGTCTATCTGCCATACAAAGGCAAATAATAACTTTATGAAGAACAAATGCTTCATTGGTAGGGAAGACAAATATGCAATGGGCTACTCATCTCCAAGGAGCAAGAAGGCTGGAGATGCAGGCAGAATAGGCAAAGAGAAGTCAAATAAAGCATAGTGTGTGTCCAGACAGGGATACATGAAAAGAGAATGAAGAGCTTCCAGACACTGCACAGCTTGGGGAAAAATTGCATTTGCTTTTGCGAATATCCCTTATTGAGGACCCAAAGGCATCCCAAGTGTACTTCATTGGCCCTTGGCCCTATTTCCTCCAACAGTCATGTTAGGAAACAGACCTAGTTTTATTAAAAGCAGTTATCAGATAGTAGATGCTATGAAAGGAGAGAAAGGAAGAGAGAAACCAGAACCTGAAGCATAAGGAGTTGTGAGAATCAGACAAAATTTACACATCAGTATCTGGGATGGACTTCCAACTTCTGCCGAACCAATAGGCCCTTAGCTAATTTTTTTTCCCCACCATTCACTAGGTATTATACTGCAATTTTTGAACTAAGAAATGCAATCACTTGATTTATTTAAAAGGTAGGATGGAGAAAGGAAGAATGGTAGGAGAGAGGGAGGGAGCAAGAGAGAGAGAGAGAGCAAGAAAGAGAGCAAGTGAGAGAGTGAGAAAGAGAGGGAGAAATAGAGAAAGAGAGAGATTAGATAGAAATCATGTGGTTAAAACCCAAAATGGCTACAACAGCTTAATGTTGGGGTCAGCCTGAATCCAGAACTCTGAGGTGAGCAGCAGGGACCCATGTACTTGGTCAACCCATCACGCTTCCTCTCAGGGTGCATGTTATCAGGAAGGTGGTATGGGAAGCAGATCTTGAAGTCAGATCCAAGAATTGTGGTATGGGATGTGGTCAACCAGGAAGGTTCTTAACCACCACACCAAAGACCCACCACATTACACGATATTCTTAATGTCTGGATGCAGTATGGTTACTCAGAGAATGGAATGAAAATAGATCTTGCTATGACAATTTCTTTTCCACAGATCTGCAGAGTATAGGAAGTTTTCTTCCTGCATGCTCTGCAAAGTACCAGCAGTAGCTACATTATTGTGGGAATTAAACACATTTTAAAGTTTATGTAGTAACTGTGATCCACCCACATTTTGACTGCAGGAAGAGATAAAACCCTCTAGAATTTGGGAAGGAGGAGGGCATGTGGAGCAACTTGCTGAATTATTTTGACAATCTAAATACAGCTTTTTAAAAATTTTATTTCATTAAAGTATTGCTGAAATATAAACTCTTAATACAATGCTTTTATACCTATTCTCTGGTCCTGCATCTATTTCATGTTGTTATAATTTCATACCTATGACTAATACTAAATAGACAAGCTTACGAACATAATATTAAAGACAAATTTATGAATATAATCATACAATTAACAATTTTATGTTAATTTAGCAGAAAGAAAATTTGTTAATGAATTATTACAGTGTTCATTCATTTCTCAACTTTTTGTGTTGAAATGTAATAGAAATGTTTCTGTGAAAATTGTGGATAACCTTGAAATGAATCTACTCTCATTTAGAGTCCATGTTCTCCTTGGACATTTATTAAGGACCCTAACATTTTATTCTGCTGTAAATTTTACTTGCTATCTTATTCTTTACAACCAACTTTTCAAGGTTTAACAGCAACTCCTAATTTGACTTTAAACTTGGCAAGTTTTTGAGTGTGTGTGATATAATGTGAGCTTCGGTCCCCTCATTCTTCTCTCTTGCTTTTGTTGAAGTCCTTTGGGATGCAGCAGAAGCAGCATGGAGAGAGTGGTCAGCCGCTGTAACTGTTATTTGTGGGAAGGAGATGAGCTCAGATTCTGTTGAAAGCAAGCTGTTTACAGTCCTGAAGAGAAGAACCATGAAGAAAACATTCTATACGTTGGAGATAAAATTTTCCATCAAACACAGTGTTAAAGCTATTTAGTTTGAATTTTTACTGTAATAAATGTTTAGTATTAATCATCTCATTTTTAACTTCTTCATATAAGCAGCATATTTGTGGAATACCATATGATATTCAATACCTTTATACACCATGAAATTTTTAAAGTCAGGATAAATGTATCTGTGTCCTCAACTGTTTCTTCGTGGCAAGAACATTCTAATATTATGTTATACGTACAAAGATACATAAATAAATGATAGAGCTGTGTTCCATTCAGAAGTTTCAGCCTAGGATTTGGATTTTCAAAACCAAAACTCAGGGGCCTGCTGTAATGGCTCAATAGTTAAATCCTCACCTTGCAAGTGTCAGCATCCCATATAAGCGTCGGTTTGTGTCCCAGCTGCTCCAGTTCCCAGATAGCTTCCTGCTTATGACCTGGGAAAGCAGTAGAGGATGGCCCAAAGCCTTGGGACCCTATGCCCCCACATTAGAAACCTCTTAGTTCCTGAATTCAGATCTACTCAGCTCTAGCTGTTGTGGCCATTTGGGGAATGAACCACCTAACGGAAGATCTTTTTCTCTGTCTCTTCTCTTTATAAACCTGATCTGCCTTTCCAATAAAAACAGATAAATCTTTAAAAACAAACAAATGAGAACACCCCATAAAACTAAAGCTCAGGTTTCTTTAAAGATGTAAGTTTCATTGATTGCTTTTGTATTATTACCTGAAATTCATGATAATCATGAATTGTATAAAACTCCACCTGGGATTTCATAAAGGAATAGTCATACATTTTAACAGAAACCACAATGAAGTATTAATATTCAGTTTATAGGTTTTCATAAATGACAGATTTTGTCTTAAGTGAAATAGAAGTTTTATAATATAATTTATATCAAGCATATGATATAATATTAGCTAAACAAAACTTAACAATAGCTAACCATTGGTTTAATTATAACATGTTACTGTGCTATAGTTTATGATGCAAAACTCATACCTCATTCTTTTTGTAAGTATAGCACCATATTGTTACTATTGCATGCCAGAAAATGTATTATCAGTTGTTATTCCCAAGAATAGAGTCAGTACTATTGTTTTTTCACTGATATGGTGATTTTTTGAGAAACCAAATAATGCATTAATGTCAATATTAACAGTAAATCAAACACCCAACCTCCGATATAATGGCTGCCCACATTCTTACTGTTGTATAAATCTACTTTTTTAAAAGCTTTAATCTCAGTGTAATGCGCTATTTACCTAAAATCTGAGAAATGTCCCCATAAATTAACTTGGATGTGTTCGCTTTCCTATAACTACATTGCTTGTTTCCTAAGTCTCTGAACTAATCGTTAACTTCTTCCTTGCATCGTCTGGTTCGGGTCATCTCTGCTAGCACGTTTGTCTCTTGTTCAGGTTTTCCTTTAATTCCAAGGTTTTGACTGGATGAAACCATTTGATATTTAGGAAATTTAGATTGAGAACATTCGCCGGGAAGAAACTGGTGTGGGTATTGTTCACTGCTGACTGACGGTGACAGATCTCGGGGTTTCGAGTGAATTTTAAAGGAAAATCCTGCTTGGTGAGATCCGTTTCCCTCTGGCTGAGTGGACGTTCCTCATACCGTGGTGGTGGTTATTAATAGTCTTGTTTTCATGAGACAAAATTCAGAGTCAGAGAAATAAAAGCTTATATAAGGTCACTTGTGGGGTAGATGGCTAAGATGAACTATGATACTTACTGGTTCTGAATTTGGATAAATTACAAAGAACCTTTTACCAGACAGAAGACACATAAAAGCCACGAGGAATGCAGGATCTAAAAGGTGTAAGAGAGGAGTTGAGGCAGCAGTCTTGCTTTCTTATTTTCTTTGAAAATTGATCAACTTTTGAAAGTAAATTCCCACCTGTTTCTGATAAACTGCATGCCTGTGTGAAGGCAGTCTTTATGAAAAATGTGCATTATAGAAAAACCTCGTGAGAATGCCAACACTTTGCATGAAAAGACTCTTTTAATTCTACTTTCCCACCATTGTTTTTTATGTACTCTCATATTTACTGTATACATTGCTCAATATTGCTTATGTTTACCTTAATATTCTCACTTGCATGATTATTATTCACAAAGATCCTTTATGATTACATTTCTGTAGGTGATAGACAGTATAATAATGCTCTTTCTTTCTTCTGGAAGATGAAAATACTGTATTGAATCCTATTACATAGAAACACATACACGGGCACATGACAACAAATGACAAAATTGTGGAACTGTCTTTTTAAAACACAAGCAGTATTCCCTTTTGCCATTAGATGCATGTGTTCTTACTTGTTTATTTATAAAATAGATATTCATGGGAAATCGATATCCTGTGGTGTGGCTGCAGGTGTTTAATTACAATATAACTGCATTATAGTACATGGACAAAATGTTATGAGTAGAAACAACTTCTGAGTCAAGTTTTACAACTATTTTACAACCGATTCCTTCTCAACCTTAAGTAGACTTATTTTATCCTGTTTTGGTTAATGGACACAGAGAGAACAGAAAGCTCAGCTATTGTGCTTCACCCACCATGCCTGCTTAGAACTCCTGAAGGATATCTTTAGGTGTCAACCCAAAGCGTGCCTCTTCAGCATATGGGATATTTCAGTTAAAGGCAGGTGAGAATGAGCAAATGAAGGATGCTCCCCCCCTCCCCCAAATCAGGACACTTATTTTCTGAAAAATGACTGAACTTATGTATTGTTAGAGTAGAATAGATAATTGTGGAGCAATGTGATAACTCAAAGGGATCTGATTTCATGATCCTTGTGTAATAATCAGGCCTGGTCATTCCTTTCCTCCAGGTGTAAGGAGGGCATCTCGCTATGAGAATCTTATGAACACCGCAAGGAAGGGTAGTACAGTTCTTCCAGGGTTTTTGTAAACTGCTTCATGAAATAAGAGTGTTGCAATAGAAAATGTCTGGTTTCCACTGCTTTTGAGTATGCCATGGTGAATTTTGGGGTAGTGTGTTACAGTCTTCTGATGATTAGCTGAAATAGATTCTGTATCTACGGATGTAGACACATTCTGTTATCTTTCCATCTTCCTGTTGCTATTAACTAAACAGACAGAAGAAGGCCTAATATAGTCTAGGAGGAAGTTCAGATCTGAAATTTTCTGCTTTTGTTTAATACGGAATCCACTGTCACACTGTCCACTATTTATAAAGCGATTTATAACAATTTTATTCCATTTTTTAAAATCCTGGAAAATATCACAGGGAATTTCTTAATCATTCAGTTGCCTGGAAAAGAAATCAGAAATAATTTTCCTTTCATAAACATGTCCGAAACCAAAGGTATTTCCTGGATTTAAGTTTTAAAAAGACTATAGTTCAGGGCCGAGTGGAAAACTTTTTGAAATTCAGGAGACTATCCTCTACTTGGCATATGGTAGAACGTTGGCTTTTGAAGTCAGAAATTTTCTTCTCAATTGGACTCTACACAAGGTGAAACATCATGTTCATTATATATTAAATTCTGGCACTGGCGAATTATCTGAGACAAAATCAACTATGGATTCATTTTTTACAATGAATGCATGGTATTCAAAAATAAGAAATTCCTTCTAATTACAGGAAAATGAATTAAAACAAAAGATGATATTTATGTGTTGTTTGTTTATGACAGACCAGCAGGAAAGCAATTATTATATACTAAGTTGATATTAATATGTTTCTTTATCTTATTCATGCTATTTATGCACCTGCCAGACAAAAAATATTTTATTTTTTTCTGAAAAATAAATGAGAGAATGAGAAAGCATTAGAATAAAAAAAGAGAAAAGGTTGGAGAGACTATTGAGTAGGAAAAAAATTGTCAGGGAGAAATCTACACACCTGGCAGAGGAGCAATAAGCTTCATAGAAGTAGAGCGAAAGGACAGTGTGAGTACAGGCCTGTGGACGGCTCACACAGGCCTTCTGCAGAGCAGACAGACTAAGGAGGCAGTGTGAGTGCGGGTCTGGGGACGGCTCACACAGGCCTTCTGCAGAGCAGACGGACTAAGGAGGCAGTGTGAGTGCGGGTCTGGGGACGGCTCACACAGGCCTTCTGCAGAGCAGACGGACCAAGGAGTCTGAGGATCACGAATGTTTACATCTTTACAGCCACCCATGTAGGACAACCAAAAGCAGAGCTGAACTTTGCACAACAGAATGAATGCTCCAAAAAATAGTAAACGGTGCTGCTTTCAATATGTTAATGGGTTTACAGTGACAAAGACAATGAAGTAATCGGGAATTGGAAGCAGACATGGGCGTTTCAGGGAGATTCATAAAAAAATTCCAAGTTCCAAGAGGTTTCTTTTTTTTTTTTTTGTCGGTGTGAGACGTTGCATTAAGTGCTACCTGGGATTTCAAGGCAGTAGAAACTAGCAATTGGACTACCATTGCTCTCTCTGACTCTACCTAACTAACACAT
Source organism: Ochotona princeps (assembly GCF_030435755.1). Taxonomy (NCBI): domain Eukaryota; kingdom Metazoa; phylum Chordata; class Mammalia; order Lagomorpha; family Ochotonidae; genus Ochotona; species Ochotona princeps. The sequence continues at coordinate 12,398,888 of NC_080857.1, forward strand.
TCTGTATGAAATCTATACTCATGTTGCTGTACATAACTTTGCTATGAACATTACGTCTGGAAATAAAATGTAGAGCATATAAAAAAATGGAAGAACTGACAGGTTTAGTTAAAAACAATTGTAAAAGAACACAATTGGTTAAACTTGAATTTTTAATAGACATTGAATACTTTTAGTATAAATATTTTCCATGTAATGCTTAGATAAATAATGAATATATTCTGTAATCTGTAAGAGTCCCAACTGTAGTGTGGACCATATTTATACTAAGAAAAGGTCATTGTTTATCTGAAATTCAAATTTAATTGAGAATATTCTATTTTTAATTTTTCTTTGAAAGGCAGGATTAGAGAGAGAGCAGGAAAGACAGACAGAGACATATCTTCCATCTGTTGGTTCATTTCCCAAATGTCACAATGGCTGGAGCTAGCCCATCTAGCCAGGAGTCAGGAGCCTCCTCTGGATCTCCCAACCTGGAACAGGAGCCCAAAGACTTGGGCCATCCTTTGCTGTTTTCCCAGGCCATACGCAGGGAGATTGATAAGAACTGGAGCATCTCAGACTCAAACCAGAACCCATATGGGATGCCAGTATCACAGGTGGAAGAACCTAACACACTACAGTGCCAGCACTTCCCCAGTTCTTCAAAAGACATTTATAAACCATTTAAAACAGGGATTTATTTGAGAGATATAAAAAAGAACACAAGGCCACATCTTGCATCTGCCAGGACCTCCTTATGGGCACTGATTGTGTCCCAGCTGCTCCACTTGCCATTCAGCTACTTGCTAGTGGCTGAGAAAACAGTAGAGGATGGCCCAGTGCTGTGGGACCCTGCGCTTGTGTGGGAGACCCAAAAGAGGTTCCTGGCTTGAGATTGGTTCACATTCAGCCTTGGAGGCCTCTTGGGAAGTGAACCAGTGGACAGAAGATCTTTCTCTCTGTATCTCCTTTTCACTGTATATCTACTTTTCTAATAAAAAGAAAATAAATCTTCAGGAAAAACAAAAAAGAAGACAGAACACAACATGAACCTTTTTACACAATAAAAAGCAGTAACAAATGTTCTCACAAACATAAATAATCTGAGATCATGTCAATCACAAAGGCATAATCAGTATGAGTAGAGAAATCATGTTCATAAAAATATGTCCCGAAGCCAAATGTATCAACATACAAGACAGTGATTGTTGATTGTGGATATCCAGCTTTACAGCTGCACTGATTTGAAATACTAGAATGGTAACCTGTGTCTTTGATAAGATTAATCAAAATATTGATGAGTCAATATCCAAAGAACTGAGATCTTGAAAAATTTAATATTTGACAATTGCGGATGTACAAAAAGAACATCTCTTTTTAAATAGAAGATTTCAATATTTTTAACATACATGCATGACACTCAAAAATTTGTTTACAAAGAATGATCACGGACAATTGCTTGGGGTTGCACAATGACAGCTGGCCAATGTTGAGTAAACTATGATTCGAATTATTGTATCATTTATTGCTAGCTGCATTTTTCTGGTTGATTTTGTATATTTTTCTTTGTTTTAGGGCATGATTCTCTCCTGAAAAAGCAAAACTTCAGGGATATATGTATAATAAAAAAAACTATACATGAATTTCAAAATTTTTCACCAAATATACATGTATCATTTCATTGCATTTTCCATAAACTTTTCCAATCAACATTGTTAAGTCACATTTTGTTCTCTTTTTGTAACTGTCCTGTGATTTGGTGCACACTGACATGTCCATTGCCACATTGTCCATCTTTGGTGACCTGCAGCCATGCTGTTTGTCATATGTGAAAGTTCATTCCTGCTGTACCCACTGATGGACCACAGACTGGACAGAAACAATCCTGGCGACTGAACGGCAGTCATGACATGTCTTACCCCAACTTGTGCAGTATCATTTTCACACTAGCCAGTGACTTTTTTGACAAACTGGAGAAAGCTCTTTATCAGCAAGTGTCTGCTCTGAGAGTTGTGAATCTTGGCATTCATGGAGTTTTTATCTTCAAGAAAAGGTAAACTGTAGTGAAGTAACAGAAGTCTACAGCTGAAATGCTGACTGTCCTGTACCAAAGGTAGTTACTATTTCTCGCAGAAATCTGCTGTCGATTCTCTATCATCATCTTTTTAATTCTTTGTGGGAACTGGTCTTGGGATTTCAACATTCAGAATCTCAATATTTGTGATTTTAATCTCTCGGTCTTGCGATTTGGGGATTTTAGACATTACTGATGTTAGACTGCTCTCTTCACAGATCTGTCTTGGAAAGCCCAGGGGAGGTCTTGGCAAGTCTGTCATTTAATAATCACTTCTAACAAATCTGTTATAGATAATCTTCAGGCTTCAGTTTGAGAAACTAATCTAGCCCAAATCTATCTTTAAAAAATAAGTATGTCCCAGACACTCTAATCTGTCAATATTCTGGTATTAAATATGAAAACAAATGTTAAAGTTAACAGCTCATTTGCAATAACAATATCATTAAGAATATATTTTATGTTTATAAAATTAGTTCTACTTTTCAAAACTAAGAGCATGTGAATATACTTTATTATTTTTCTTAATTCTTAAAAAATTTCCTTCATATATATTTTACTAAAGAGTGTTGCTTTGACATATCTTTTGCATCTAATTTTTTTTTTATGCTGTGTTGGTTCCAATACATGAGAAAAACTTGGCCTAATAAAGATAGATGATTTTAAGACAGACATAGTTTAAAGCCCCTTTGAGTTAATAATGAATGTTATTTTTTTAAGTAAATGGGTAGTAACCTTCATTTTAACTCCACAACGACTGTTTTACTATGTTTTCCAGACAACCAAGAATTTTATTGTAAAATGTGGGAAAATGTTAAACAATGCGATATTGTTTTATAACACTATGCCTGGAACTTAAAAAGAGTCATATGTGTAAATGCTTACTGGGGACATTTCAAAAAAGTATCCTAGAATTTTACCAGGCAAATATAACTAAATCGGGAATAAATTTTGAGCATCTATGGTTATGTGCATATGCATGTCTATTTCTATTTTATGTATGTGCATGTATTTTACGTTTGTTCTGTGTGTAGGTATGTGTGTGCTAAATGAAAGAGGATTTTCTTTTCGGTTTAGATATCCAAGAGTTAGGCTCTACTTCCTGAAGCTATTTTTTTTTAAAATTTCATTTCATTTACTTTAAGGGACAGTAAAGATGGGGAACTCCCATTTTTTGCTTCTTCCACAAATACCCACAATAGCGTAGGCAAGTTAGATCCAAAGTTGGGAGTGAGGATCATGAAGTCATTCCCCTTGCCTCTTACGGTCCACAGTAGTTGAAAACTGGACTCAGCACCCAGAGTCAGGGATTGAACTCTGATAGTCCAATGTGAGCTGCAGGCCCATGATGCATTGCCTTCTTTCCTCCTCCTCTTTCTTCTTTGCCCCTCTTCTTCCTCTTCCTCTTTTCTCTCTCTCTTTTCTACCATCTTTGTGTTGCATTTGTGCTGTCTGCTGCCTCTGCAGATTCAGCTGTAGAATGCCATTTCAATGAGAGCTTCTGCCACCTTACCCCACTAGGCACATATCAGCTGTCATTAAGGAAAACACACAGGAAGCAAGTGACCTCTGACCCAGGCATCATCGTAACAGCCTGCATTGAAAAACACCTTCGTGTGCTGAGTGTGCCACAGAATGTTTTGTGTACTCAAAATAGCATGCAGATTGTTTTGATGTACTAATTTGAAAATTTACATATTTAATTTTTAAAAATAACTGCTTTTGTATCACACATAATCTGTATAGCCAGAGTGTTGTAATTTAAGAGCATACTTAGGGGGTCAAAATATCATGGGTACTTGGGCATGTACATGGGCATTCATATATCTATACGTATTCTTGTCTTCACATCAACGTTAAATATAAATAACCACTTTCTCACAAACTTGATTTAGTTTTCCACAGAAAGGTGTAAAAAATGTAGTATGTTTAAGTAGTCCAAGGAGAATGTGGGTTGAGATGTAGATTTATAACTTTTAAAATTATTGTTCATGATAATCACATATAATCTTGAATATGAATTTTTACAAACTTTAAGAAAAGCAGTTTGGCAATGCATACTAAGAATCCTAATGATGTTGATTTTTTGATCAAATTAAATCTTTTTATTCTAAGACAACATAATTTACCCTTTATTAAAAGAGAAGAAGCGGAACACAATTTCTTTTTGAGGATAATAGTTGTGGTATTTTAATTACAAAAAATGAATAATTGAATAAAATCCAAGAGTCAACAGAAAAGAGTATTTTACATAAATAATGGGCTAAAGCATATCATATTAGTATTAAACATCAGCATTTTAAATGTTGCTAGAAAAAAACAGACATGCATATTTATAAATCTGTTTCTTTATATATGTCTGGTAAATTACACATTACTTAATGTAATTTTTCCTAATCCATTTTCTGAAATATGAACATAATTTTGTATAGGAAAAGATGTGTAAATACTGAAATGCCAATAATTGATATCTCTGTATAGTAAGATCTTGGGTTACTTCATACTTCATGAAAAACATTTTTAAACGTCGGGGAAAATACATTATGTGCAAAAACTATGCTTGATTTTCAAAAATTTGTTTCATACCACAAACATCTCTTAAATACAAATATCCATGAGGGTTTTTTTGCAGTATCTTCGTACTTCTACATTACTTTTTTATGTGTGGCCCCTGTGGTTGACAATGCAAAAATAACAATACACTGAAAATATTCTCACATTTCCAAAAAATATTTCTCAATTACATCCAACATTTTTTTTGTATTTTCAACAACTATTGTTAGTTTTTCTCCCTCGCTTTTGTCTTGATGTAGCTAGCATATGAGTTGGGACACTAAAACCACTCTCCAAGTCACCCTTTTTCCTGTATCCCTGGAGGATGATTAATGGAATAAACATCTCTGGTCACCACTGATTGTTAGCACCATTCTTAACAAAATCAAATGGTCCTATTCCTCTTCTTTTCTGTATGTATTAAACAGAGTCCGCTCCAACCACACACTGTGGCACCCCACGTTGTCCCCTGTTTATTCCTCTTGGTACTGGGCTAGGGGATTTAAGTGAGCTCAGGTATGTTTTAATAACCTTGGAACTGTGGACTCTTTTCCACCGTTCCCATACCCAGCCAGTTGCTGCATTTCTTGGCAGGGACAAGCTTATTTCTAAGGAAAAAGAAATATTTCCATTCTTTAATAAGTCATTCCAAATTTCCTGTGATGTTATAAATAATCGTGCAAACAGCCGGCTTTATTCTGCTTAATTTGATATGGCAGATTTGAAATGTCGAAAAGTTCACTCTCAACATAAGCCATGCAACTGGACTCTGACCAACGCTCTCATTCCTGATGGGATCAACTTTATCATTGAGCTTACTCAGGAAGGCAGCTGAGACCTCGCCTGGCCTTCCCAGGCGCTGACTGATAGAGAAGTCAGAGCTGGCCATGCATGCTGTGAGCATGAGGTAAGCCCTTCCTGGGTTTTCTCTGGGGGGACAAGCAACTGGCCTGACAAACTTAGCTAATATACCTGTCATTCAAGGGCAGGGAGAAGGAGGCTAGAAAAACAAAATTGAAATTAATGTGTGAGTAATTTGAAGAAGAAGCATTAAATATCATTTCAGGGTAAACATTTCGATAAAAGAGACATATTTTAGTCTCTCTATAACACTCCATGTCAAATGTTCCTCTATGACCAAGTTCAAGGGCTGATTTACACTTCAGAAGTCCACAGGGAGCTGAATTCTGGGCGTAGAAACGAAGGTGACCTGACAGTGATGATGAAAGATAAAACCACCATAAATTCAAATGCTTGGCTGAGATTTTTAAATCCGTTGAAAGCGTTCAAAGGGCATTTTGCCAATTAGTCTGATTTTTAATAGGATGTTTATGTTGTTTTTAGTTCCTTGCCTTGTATTTATAAATCAAACAACCTCTGATGAAATAGTTTAAATGTGGTTCACATTGATTCTTAAAAGTTATTGAAGGAGGAAAAAGTTAACGGTGAAGTTTGATTTAATGAGCTTGAATATTAAGAAATTTCCTCCAATAGCATAATTGTTTAAAATAAACTGTTCATAGCTCCTCTGGTATTATTTTTGGAATTTTTGCTTTATCCAAATCAGGGTTCTTTCTCTTTCCAATTTCTTATTAGTTTTTAGACTGTTCATGTTCCTATTAAGATCATTTTAGGAAGGGTTTTCTGGTAAAAAAAAAAATGTGTCAAGCTGATTAGTAATACATAAAAGCAAATGTCGGCTGAGTGATCAGGTTTTTAAATTCACACAATGATTCAGATAGATGGGCTTATAATTAAAAACAAACAAAAAGAAAAAGAAAACAACCTGAAAAGGAATCCATAGTTGTAGAAATACAAAGAGCCAGTATTTCTGTGTGTTCACCTGCCTATTAACTCAGCTGAGTGAATGCTAGTTTTGCTGTAAGGACTGGAGGATGAGGTGTTGCAGGAGAATCCTGTAAAGGCAGAGGAAAACTGCACGGAGGGCTTGCACACAGCTGATGAGATGCACTGGACACTTCAGGCTTCAGGGCTGTGACGTTCTCTCTCCAAATAGCCCTCGTAGTGCGTGCTTTACTTTCTTCACAAGGTCACTGCTCAAATCATTCTAATTCCTTTCCAGGTGCAAACACCGCTAGCATGTATTTCAAATTACCATTATTTAGGCAGTTGTTGTATCCTCATCTTCATTTCTTCTTTTTGTTTTTCCATCACGCCTTCTCCTTGTAGATATTTTGGTGGTGAAGTACTACATTAGTTTGCTCTCTTTAACCGAGTACTACAAATTGAGTATTTTAAGACATCAGAAATCTATTGTCTTATGGTATGGGAGGCTGAAATCAGATTTTGACAGGTCTATTCTGTCTGAAGCCTGCAGAAGAATGTGTCCATGCCTCTTCCTAGCTTCTGGGGTTTTACTGGAAACCCGTGGCATCCTTAGCTTTGCAATCACATCACATCTCGTGGTTCTGTCTTCATAGGGAATTGTTCATACGGACACTGGTCATACTGAGTTTGACACCCAGTTGGATTAGGGTCATACTTTAGTATGATCTCATTCTAACTAATTACATTTACAATGATCCATTAAAAAATTGAAATGCATTAATTTTACTTGAATGTCAGAGTTAAAGAGAAGAGAGAGAACTTCCATTTGATTCACACTCTAAATTGTTGCAACAAAGGAGCTGCTCTGTACCTGGGAGCTAGGAGTTTCTTCTGGGTTTCAGAAGAAGGTGGGTGCAGGTGTGGTTTCAAAGGTGGGTGCAGGTCCTCAAGGTCATTGGCCATCCTTTGCTGCTTTTCCTGGCTATCAGCGGGGATTGGAATTGAAGTGGAGCAGCCAGGAATGGAATCAGTGCCTGTATGAGATGCCAGCTCTACAGGTTGAAAATTAACAAGGTATACCACCTTGCCAGACCTTTCCTTGCTACCTATCTTTCTAGCTATTTGTCCAGCTTCTATGTGTAATTCTTCTTTGTCCCATTGTTTGGTTGGATACTAATTAATATGGAAGTGATCACAGGAAATAACTGCCTGACTCCAGCTCTGGAGCACAGAGCACATACATGAAAAAAACAGAAAATGACAAGAGAGTGCTGACAGGATACGCCTGGTGTGGGTGAATCTGCCTTCTATCCGTGAGAAATGGGATTAGGCTAACGCAGAGTGGGAGCTCAAACTTGAAAGCTGGGCATGGATCATTAATTATGACAGATAGAAGTATCAGATATTAATAGGAGAAAAGAGTTGGAGGTTATATAGGAACTCTGTGTTACAAAACAAGCTTTTTTTAAAGTGAGTTTTGTGGGGAGTGGGGTGCTAAAGCCGCTCCTGGGATTGGTAGGGGCTGTTGCAAGATGGCAGCTGGCCCAGGGCCAGGAGGCGGAGTTGGTCTTGCCAGAGGTAAACAGGAAGTCACAGGGATAGGCTAATGCCCTCACTGTGACTACTGGCCTATCACGTAGTGCCAAGTGGACCCACGGGGAGAAGTGATTGGTAGAGAACGATATAAAAGTAGCCAGTAAAAGCTAGGCTGGGTCGACAGACCGATGGATGGACAACCGAAGACGGATGACAGACGAACAGACGGATAGACGACAGACAGACGGATGGATGACAGACGGACAGACACACGACAGACGACGACAGATGGACGGACACGGACAGAGAAAGACGGGATGAAGGAGAAGAAGGACGGGAGGGAAGAAGGGTGGCAGAAAGAGAGCTGGAAAAGTGGCAGAGGAAAGCTTAGACCAATGGGGACAGGAACAGCGGAGATAAGGATTTAAACGCAGCTGCTTTTGGCAGTGAGGGATCCGGTTGTGGTTCTGGCTTTTCCCAGACCCTCAAGAGTCTGGGAACATTTTTAGTGTTGCCGCTGCTGGGCGGCAGCGACAGAGTTTATTTATTTTCACTTGAATATCAGACATAACAAAGAGAAGAAAACATATAGGAAGCTCTTCCATCTGCTCATTCACTTCCCAAATGATCACACTTGCAAGAGCCGAGCTGATCCAGAGCCAGGATCTGGAGCTTCTTCCTGGTCTCCCTTGTGCATGCAGGAGCCCAAGAACTTGAGACATACTCCACTGCTTTAACAGTCCACAAGCAGGGAGCTGGACCAGAAGAGGAACAGACTGGACAGTAACTGGCCTTCATATCAGATGCTGACATCCCAGGGGGAAAATTAGTTTGCTATGCCTCCATACCAGCTCTGAACAACTTTTGTTTTATAAACTTAAAATATATATATATAAAGGGCCCGGTGCAGTGGCCTTGCGGCCAAAGTCCTCACCTTGCATGCGCCAGGATCGCATATGGGCACTGGTTCTAATTCTGGCAGCTCCAGTTCCCATCCAGTTCTCTGCTTGTGGCCTTGGAAGGCAGTCGAGGATGGCTCAAAACCTTGGGACCCTGCAGCCGAGTGGGAGACCTGGATGAACCTCCAGGCTCCTGGCTTCGAATCTACACAGCTCTGGTTGGCTGTTGTGCTCACTTGGGGAGTAAATCATCAGACAGAAGATCATCCTTTTCACCTCTCCTCCTCTATATATCTGGCTTTGCAATAAATAATAAAATAAATCTTTAATATATATATATACATATATATATGAGAAAACATGAAATTAACTTAATAAATATGACTGGAGTGCAGTCTCAATCCTGTAGAAATTTATAATGCCTTAAAATATTTACAATGGCATTTCACAGGCTTTATAAGGGACTTTTATACATGTGAATGAATGAAGGAGTTAATGCTACTAGGTTTATGTAATGATATGGAAAAATAGTTACCACTTAATTTTGAGAGAAAAGACAGTCCTATTTGTTCCTGAAGTGCCACTTTAAATTCTGGATGTCCCTTAAATGACAACAGGGGAAAAATCAAAAACAATGTAAGAGAGAAAACTTAATACTAAAAGTTTGGGTAATGAATGGGACACAAATCAAAATCCTTTCATATTCTTGAAAATGTGTCAGGATTGAACATTGTGGTTAGAGAGGAATGACGAGTTAGATAAGAACCTGAATTTAGAGTTAATTAAAAAAAAAATCGTTGGGCCCAGAACGATGGTTCAGTGGCTGGGATCTCATTTGAGCACTGGTTTGTTCCTGGCTGTTCCACCTCCTGTCCCATTTCCTGCGTGTGGCCTAGGAAAGCAGTGGGCAATTGCCCGAAGCCTTCGGCACTTATACCTTCATGGGAGACCTGTAAGAAACTTCTGGCTCCTGACTTGGGAGCCATTTGAGGAGTGATCAGCAGATGGAAGATCTTTCTTTTAGTCTCTCGTTCTTTCTAAAATGCCTATCTGCCTTTTCAAAAATAAATGAGTAAATACATAAGTAAATAAACAAAATTAAAAAAAAACACTTCATTTTCACTCCATTGTCTGCTAGTAGATGCCCTGTTAGAGAAAATTCCATGTCTACCCCTGCTTTGCTACTTGGCTTAGAATTTTGCTTCCCTACTCATGCTGTTTTTATTCGATATTCTTTGCTTTTCATTTCTGTTTGATACTTGAGAGAACCAAAAATATACCACTATATCAGAGCTCCTTCATTCTCTTGGTCCAGCTTCATACCCACAGGTGGTCAGACAAGTTTGACACCAAAGAGCACTTACCTGCAACCAGCAGGAGGGAAGAACTGGAGCCCAGCAATCGCCTCAATTTCCCAGGTGTAACATTACAGTTCAAACTCCAGACAAGTGGCCACTACATGCTGGATGGAGGCACATGCTTAGTGATCGACTTCATAAAAATTAAGAAATATTAATTTTAAAAACACAGTGTTTCATTTCTTTACAGCCTGATCTAATTATTACCAGCAGGTACAGTTGGCCAATAAGCTTGGTTTCTTTCCATTTGGCCTAGACATAAAAGCATCACTCTCTCATTTGTTTTCTTTATTTTTTTTCTCCAAATCCTGGTGAAGTATTCCATGCCAGCTCCTCCTCATACCTTTTCTTTGATTCACCTGTAAAACACATTTTTTTTCATAAAAGCCAGAGAAATAACTGACCATAAAAAAACCCACATGCCTGATCCTGGACTGTGTTGTTAGCAATCCAGAAAAGACCTCCCGCTCACAGCGGGCATTGCTTGGCAGCTCCTGTCTCCACTTTTGTTTCTTCTCCAACTGTTGTGCTCCCAAGCTTGGCAGGGTCAGGACAGCTGAATGCATTCTTTCTTTCATAATCACCTGACAGTGTCTTCTGAAAACCGATATTACAAACAAGGTAATGAACAGAAGCAATAGACGTGGACATGAACTCACACACATGCTGGCAGGCAGTCATGTGTCTTTGGAATCTACACAGGCTACGGTTTCTGTTTTATTTTTACATTGTTAGCTATACCCAGAGAGAGAAGAGGTGGAAATTCTCAGCCAATATGAATTGCCTTTGAAGGTTTCACTGGAAAAGTCTTACAATACGTCCTTAAGCTTTTTTCTACAGATGAAATGTTAAAGCTTAGGTGGGGGGAGGGAAAGTAACACATGGTCAAGATCATTATTTCACCAGTCCTCCCAAATTTTGCAATATTTATGCTTGCTTTATACCTCATGCCTTAACAGTAAACTACGTGGATATTTATGAGTATTTTAGGGAAGTTGTATGATTAACTTGGGGTCTGGAGTTGTGTTTTTTGGAAAACCAGGTCTATGAAATGTTGGCAGCTGTCTGTGAGAAGGGGTCCACAGTATTTAATTTGGTGGGCATAGTTTTAACAAGCTTAACTACTTTTCTGCTAGATTTTGTGGTGCTTTAAGGTAGAATACATGCTAAGTTCTCGTACTGCAGAGCTCCACTTGAAACTGTATAAAGCACTATGTGGCTAAGGGCTGCCATTTCTAACTCTAGCTCTGACTTCTGAACAAAATGATATAAGTTATCATGTAAATTCGACATCTCCCAAATGTCTTGTTCACAGTCTGCCTCCAGTGCATCACCCAATGAAAGGGACATGGCCATTTGATGTATTTGCATCAACTGATTAAATCTCTGGAGACAGGAAATGAAAGTGAGCATCGGTGGGTCTCACCTTCTTTATAATTTGAGTCTAGGACTAGTGTAGTAACAGAGGATTAAGCCAGTATTTGTGTACCGGCATCCCAAAGAAGAGTGCTGTTTTGAGTTCCAGCTGCTCTGTTTCCTATCAGGTTTTGTGCTAATGTTCCTGTGAATGCAGTAGCAGAAGGTCCAAGTGCTTGGGTCCTTGCCACCTCCGTGAAGGACCTGAATGTCATCCCTGGCTCTTGGCGTACGCCTTGCTCAGAGCTGCTCACTGGGCTCCATTTTGGTTATGAATCAGGAGATGAAGATCTCTTTCTCTCTGTATCTGTCCGTCTCTGTCACTCTGCCTTTCAAATAAAATAAGTATTTAAATATAAAATAGAGAAGTTGAGTCTACAAAAACAGAGGGCGAGTGAATAGTAAGATTTGAAGAAAGTGAATGAACACATGTGATTAAGATTTTCTATTGGGAGGGAGATGAAAGCTGAATATTATAGTGGATTTACCTTATACATGTTATCCTATGAGGACAATATTTTTGGCACTTTGGTCAACTTCATGTGCTCCAGTATTGTATTCACAGCAATAACTTCTAGACATGTGTTAAGTAATCATTAAACATGTAATGTCTTATCTGTTCTAAGACAGTGTGATAGGGCCCGGCGGCGTGGTCTAGCGGCTAAAGTCCTCGCCTTGAAAGCCCCGGGATCCCATATGGGCGCCGGTTCTTGTCCCGGCAGCTCCACTTCCCATCCAGCTCCCTGCTTGTGGCCTGGGAAAGCAGTTGAGGACGGCCCAATGCTTTGGGACACTGCACCCGCGTGGGAGACCCGGAAGAGGTTCCAGGTTCCCGGCATCGGATTGGCGCGCACCGGCCCGTTGCGGCTCACTTGGGGAGTGAATCATCGGACGGAAGATCTTCCTCTCTGTCTCTCCTCCTCTGTGTATATCTGGCTGTAATAAAATGAATAAATCTTTAAAAAAAAAAGACAGTGTGATATTGCTTGTTTTTCTGTAGGATTATGTGTTTAAAACGTTTGGAAAAACTGCTTTTGTCATTGGGACTCACAGCAGGATCCGGTCATCCCAGTTCACAATGATGTGTTTCATGGAGCACTGAAATTCAAGACAAGTACTTGTGTAGTATCAGGGATTTGGTATATCGAAGCAGATTTTGTACTGGTAGGTATATTTCAGATCTTACACACATGTATCAATAATCTCATTTGGAACTGCAGTTTGAGCCATAGTGTTTTTATTAATTAATGGTAGATAGAAACTATGAAATATCTGAACGACCAAATTACTCAGCAGTAAGTACCTATTATCATCTAGTCAATATGGACAGTACCAATAGGTGAAAACTTCAAGTGTATAAAGATAAACTTGGAATAAATAGTTCACAGCCATCAAATATACCCTAATCTGGAATTATATTTTGGGAATATAACAAAAACAGTTTCTAAGTAAATCAACATGGTTTTCACTGTCAATTTTGACTCTCCTGCTGAGATTTTGCGGTGCATAAAAAAATGATTTTTTTAAATGGCTGGTTTATTTGAAATAAAGTTTTCGTAAAAAACTGCTGCTTGCTAAGGTGGCTTCCTGTACCGGACAGCGTGCCAGTTAGAATCTGGCTTCCAACACAGTTCTCTGCTAATGGTCTGGGAAGGCAGAGGAAATGGCCTATGTGCCTGAACCACTGCCACGCAAGGTGTAAGACCAGTTTTGGAGCTCTGGCTCCTGGATCCTGGGTTGGACTAGACCTAGCCGTTGCGACCATTTGGCGAATGAGCAACACATGAGAAGCTTCTTCTGTTTCTCTTGCTCTGCACCACTTCCCCTCAGTCTCTCCTGAGTCATCTCTCTGCCTCTTTGTCACTCTACTTTTTCAATTAAAAAAAACATTAAAAAAAGAAGATAAATATTAGTGCTGGCATCCAGGTTAATCCCCTATCACCAGCATCAACATTCCATACGATCCTGGTTCGAGTCACAGCTGCTCCACTTCTGATCCAGTACCCTGCCTATGGCCTGGAAAAGCAGAGTAGGATGTCTCAAATACTTTGGCCCCTGCTTCTATGTGGAAGACCTGCAAGAATCTCCTGGATGTTGGCTTGGGGTCAGTTCAGCTCTGGCTGTCTGGCCATCTGGGATGTGATCTTTCTGTCTCTCCTTCTCTCTATTTAAATATGCCTCTTAAGTAAAAATAAATACCCTTTTAAGAAAGAAGGTAAGAAAGTTATAATATATTGCTCTTACTTACTTTCAAGGCCCTTGCAATTTATTTGAGGAAACCACTGCAATCTCAATAACAGTAGCGAGTCTTTTACCTGTAAGTTGTAAATATATTAGTAACAGATGATAAATAAGTACGGAAAAATTTTAGGATACAGTGTTCCTTAAATATGGTGAATTAAGTCACATGTGGAAGTAGACATACAAATGAATAAAAATAACAGAACGGATAGAGAGGAGAGTAAATGAGAGGATATAGTTTTGAGCATGAAAATTACTAGGTTGATCAGTGCAATAAACTGTACATATACATGTCCTCAGGATTCATATACTGAAACCTAAGCCATGGGTGCTGGGATACAAATGGTTATACCCATTTGTTGAGGTAGGGCTTTGGAGGAAGTGTTTAACACATGCGGGTTGAGCTCCCATGCAGACTTGGGGGTGCTTCTGTGTTCCTGGATGCCGTGTTAGGACATGATATCTATGTCCTGTGTATGAGTTAGAGAGCAATCCCTCAACAAACAGTAAATCTGTTAGCAACTTAAACTTGACCCGCTTCCCCACCTTCTAAAAAGTTTGAGTGATGCATTTTCATTGTTTATAAACTGCTCAGTTTAAGGTATATTTTAGGGAAGCCTGTACAGAGTTACCAGTGTTGTGGAATCTTTCCCAGAGGACAATCTCTTATGACTGGACTTGGTGTCCCTATAAAGGATGCCCCAGGGAGCTTATTTGTCTTTCTGCTATAAAAAAAATGCAGTGATAAGATGAGTACTTACGTATCAGAAAGCAGCTTACTTCAAGCATTAAATCTAACTCTCTAACTATGACAGAACAAATTATGTGATGTATAACCCACTCAGTCAGTGGGAGTTTGTTACAGAAGTCCAAAATGAATTGCTTCTCTGCCTTTGGGCTAAGGTCAAGTGTGGACATCCCAAATGAGTAAGATACCATGGACAGTTGGTCAATGTACCTAGTCAAAGCGGCTGTATATTATGATGAGTAGGATATGTAATCAGAGGATATTAGAATATTAATGCATTATAAATTGTCATCATATAAAGATTTCATCAATAGGATGAGGAATATGGCCTTCAGTACTACTATCCCGAAATTCTGCGGGAAAACCTGTATAAATGATACAGCACAACAAGAAGTCTATGATGATAAGCTCAGTCTAGAGGAATGAAGCAGGAAGGACAATTCAAACTCCAAGCATTGGCAACTAAATTAAGAGTCTTTAAACCAGACAGACAAATTCTGAAGGACACATCATTATCCTCCTTGTTAAAATACTTACAACTGAGCAGGCCTTGTGCACAGAGGGTTAAGCTACCACCTGGGACACCCACAACCTATATTGGATCACTAATTCAAATCTCCACAACTCTGTTTTCAACGCAGCTTCCTGCTGCATGCTGGGAAACGACAGGTGGTTCATTTGCTTGGGCATCTGCTGGGTGGACTTCCAGTGACTGCTTTTGACCTGACAAAGCCGCAGCTATTTGTAAGCAAGTGAGAAGTAAAATAACACATGGGAGATTCTCTCTCTTTTCCCTCTTTTTGCCTCTGTCTCTCACTGTATTATGTGAGTAGATGAGCATGAATAAGTAATTTTAGATCTATCATTGATACAGTATACTCATGTAGAGAGTTTTTGTTACCTTTGAGACATACAAATTTTATTTAAGATTTTGTTCTGTTAATCCATACAGTCTTTGGTTCCTCTGTAGCATATATTGCTCAGTGTTGTTTGAAAATAAAAGATAAAATGTAATTGTTTTTAGGATTATGAACAGTGGAAAAAGCTATTCGTTAAAAAAGAAAGAAAGAAAGAAAAAGCTGTTCATTAAATCTATCAACCTAACCTGAAGAAATGAAAGTACTTTGTGCAGCCTAAGGTTCTAGATGTATATACTGACAAAACTGTGCATTTCAAAAGGATTTTTATGGGCCCAGCATGGTGACCTAATGGATGAAGTCCTTGCCTTAAATGAGCCTGGATCCCATATGGATACCTTTTCTAATCCCGGCAGCCCTGCTTCCCATCCAGCTCCCTGCTTGTGGCCTGGGGAAGAAGTCAAGGATGGCTCAAAGTCTTGGGACCCTGCATCAGTGTGAGACACCCAGACGAGGTTCCAGGTTCCTGGCTATGGTTCTGCTCAGCTCCAGCCATTGAGGTCACTTGGGGAGAGAATCATTGGAAGGAAGATCTTCCTCTCTGTTTCTCCTCCTCTCTGTATGTCTGACTTAGCAATAAAAAGAAATAAATCTTTTAAAAAGGATTTTTATGTCCTGATGCACTGGTTATTTTAATATGGGATTCTTTGACATGAAGACCGGGTTATCATAAATGTCAAATTTATATTGAAATATGCATTTAAGAGAGAATATAGGGCTTGGCGGCGTGGCCTGGTGGCTAAGGTCCTCGCCTTAATCCCATATGGCCGCTGGTTCTAATCCCGGCAGCTCCACTTCCTCTCTATCTCTCCTCCTCTCAGTATATCTGACTTTGTAATAAAAATAAAATAAATCTTTAAAAAAAAAGAGAGAATATAATTTTCCTTTGTTTTTTGGGGGGCGTGGAGGAGAGGGTGGGATTAGGTAATGCTTCACAAAGTCTGGCACAAAAACTATCATTTTGTCTTTCAGTTACAAAGGAAGGACTCAATAGAAATAAAAAAGAAAAGAAATCAATGAATTAGAATGTTCTATGTGTTCTTCAGGATTTTGGTGGGGTGATTCACCAGGCAGATGAGCGGGCAGGATTTTTTTGCTCAGGCTTTGTAGTGAGACTCAAGGAATGTGGCCAATGTCAATTCTTGCCAGAGACACTTTGATGTCTGGGGCAGCAGATTGGTGTCACATTCCAAGGAGCACACATGCCAAAAGCCCAGAGTCAGCTGTTGAGGACTTATCCCATTCATTCAAATGTAAGGGGTGCATTCAGAATTTGCCAGACTGTGAAACAGCAAAAAGAAAAAAAAAATCCCAAGGTAAGTAATTAATTCACACCTTAATTTCCATACAAAGACTGAGCTAAAAGTAAAAGTTTATGCTAAATCCATTGTAACCTCTTCAGAGAGGTGTTTTGAAATCATGGTTGACAATGTTTTTTTTTTTTAATTTAACAGAGATCTAACTAGAAAAACACCCAATATAGAACCTATAGATATCAGCTCCATTATGCTACGTATATGATACAAAGGGGAGCATTTTAATTAGAGAGAGGTTTGTTTGCAACATTTGTGCGATGCTTTTCATCCTAAACAGTAAAGTATTATGTGTCAACAAATTCAAAGTGCTAAGATCTGAAACAGACTTGGATGGTCAATTTCATTTCCCTTATTCAAGACTATATTAAATTTCTGCAAAGGATAGTTAGGGAGGAGAAAGAATGGAAGGGCATCTGAATTAGAAAAAAAGAAATCACTATATCCATGTTTGCAGATGACATGATTTTATTCAAGATAAAAATCTAAACATAACGAAGAATGTTTAAAACTGATAAATTCAGTAAACATACGTAAATGTATAGAGTATAAAATGCACATATACAAAGTGACGTTTTTGGAAGAGGTTTAATTATTTATTTGTAATAGAGAAAGAGAGAACTTTCCTCCATTGGGTCATTCTCCAATGGCTGTGATGGCTTGGGTTGGGCTGGACTGAACCGGGTGCGGGACGCGGGGGAAAACACATCTTTAGTAATCAAGATGATTGCCCATAAGGACCAATGTCTGTTTTCCCAGGCCACAAGCAGGGAGCTGGATAGGAAGCAGGGCTGCTGGGATTAGAACCAGCGCCCATATGGGATCCAGGCGGGTTCAAGTCAAGGACTTCAGCCACTAGGCTACCACGCCAGGCCCCTACTGATGATTTTAAGATTTTAAGATAATTTTTAAGATTTACACAGTTTTAAAAGATTTGTATATTTATTTCAAAAGCAGTTACAGAGAAAGAGATAAAGTCAGAGAGAAAGAGAAATTTGTGCATCACTGACTCAAACCCCAAATGACAATAATGGTGGTTCCTGGCCCAGTCAAAACCACGATCCTGGAACTCCAATGTGGATCTTCCATGTAGGTGCAAGGGCCCAAGAACTTCATCCATCCTCTGCCCCCTTCTTCGGTGCTTTAATAGGAAGCTGGAACAGATGTGGGCAGCAGGGGCTCCAACCATCACCTACATGGGATTCTGACATTGACACCCACATGGATGTCCAGGACACAAATTTTCCCAAGTGCTGTTACCTGGGAATCATTATCTGCATAGTAAAGCATGTCTCTTTGTGGTTTCTCATTCAAACTTTAACCTGGCATCAATATTACATATTTGCTTGAAGTATTTCTCTTCTTTAAAGTCAAGATACTGAGGAAATTAGCAACATAATTTTAGAAAAATAATTTTGTCACCAGTTTTCCTTTAAATAGACTTTAAATGTGTCAACGAAAAGCACGAAGAGATTGTTTATGTTGGTGATATTCAGTCTCTAAAGTCTGACATCTTTGTAAATCTTGATTAAAACTAAGAAGTTGTCACCTGCTATGCAGCTAAATAAGGTTGAAAAATACAACTTTGAACATAAGAACAAGGTGAAATGGACTTATTTCCTTTCAGTTGGCTGATTCGCTTTTTAAAAGGGTTATATGGGGGAAGAGATTTCATGTATCTCATGTACAGTTTTCAGAGCACACTATTTCCTACCCTGTTCTTCCTGTCTCTCTGTCCTCCTTCCTTTCTTTTAATATTTATAATGAAATACTTCGAATTTGCTTCATAATCAGAAGCTTATCCACCCATTAAATAAAGAATCCAATGAGTTATAAGTAGAGAAATTGCTGTGCTCCCATAGTATAAACAAGAACTATAAACAGTAATACAATTGTTAGGCAGATGGAGTGGTATAACGTGTTAGGCCACCACCTTAAATGCCACCTACTACTCCTTGCTTGTGGCCTGGGAAAGCAATCCAGAACAGCCCAAAGCATTGGGACCCTGCACCTATGTGGGAGACCAGGAAGAGGCTCCTGACTCCTGGCTTTGAATCAGCTCAGTTTTGACAGTTGCAGCTGCTTGGGGAGTGGATCAGTGGATGGAAGATCTTCCTCTCTGTCTCTCCTTCTCTCTGACTTTCCAATAAAAATAAATAAATCTTTTAAAAAAAGTATGCCAGCTGGGCCCAGCGCAATGGCCTACCAGCCAAAGTCCTCACCCTGAATGCACTGGGATCCCATATGGGCGCCGGTTTTAGTCCCAGCAGCTCCACTTCCCATCCAGCTCCCTGCTTGTGGCCTGGGAAATAAGTCAAGGATGGCCCAAAGCCTTGGGACCCTGCATCAGTGTGAGACACCCAGACGAGGTTCCAGGTTCCTGGCTATGGTTCTGCTCAGCTCCAGCCATTGAGGTCACTTGGGGAGCAAATCATTGGAAGGGAGATCTTCCTCTCTGTCTCTCCTCCTCCCTGTATATCTCTGACTTTGCAATAAAAAGAAATAAATCTTTAAAAATATATATGCCAGCTACTGATTTGGACACTGGTCTTTAAGGGCATTAGTGTGAGTCCCAGCTGCTCCACATATCATTCCACTCCCTGTAAATGTGCCCAGGAAAGTAGTGGAAGAAGATCAATTTCTTGGGCACCTACATCAAAGAAACAGATGAAGCTCCTACCCCCTTTCTTTGACCTGGCCCAGCCCTGTAAATTGTGCTAATTTGGAAACTGAACTGTAAGACGGAAGATACTTTTTCTATTTCTCCTTCTCTATTACTCTGCCTTGTTAATAAATGAGATAAACACATTTTGTTTAAAAAAGATCAAGTCTCAAAATGTCAGTTTTGCTCATTAAAGTTGATCTTTTAAAAACTTTTGGTGTTAGTTGCCACACATCAGAGAAAATATTGATTTTTGTCTTTCTGGAACTGGCTTACTTTGCCAATCACAGTGGTCTCTACTGCATCCAATTCATTGTAAAAGGATTTTTTTCTTTATTTATATTTTGGTTTAAGGAGTTGGACCCTGAATTGCTCATAATAATCTGGATCACTCTTACAATTTAAGAGCAAAAAGAAACCAACATTTCTTTTTAAATGTACTGTGCTCTTAAAGCATGAATAAAAAAACAAGATTAATTATTATGGTTTCCCATTGATTTGATCATCAGTTAATGCCTTTGGGTCTTCTCCTCAATGGCTTTTAATAAATAATGTCTCCCTCATCTATATCCATGAAGATTTTTTTAAAATAACCTTCAGGATAACATATTTATTACTATTAACCTTCATTATGGCAGTCATTTATCCATATATAGTTCCCTAGTATTGGCTAAGTTAATAATTTGCTGATAATATGTTTCATCAGTGCCTCATTAAGTGGGTAACCATTTATTCAGAAAGGCAGCTAGCTGGAATGAAATTCAGAGAAGGAGGATGTGACTGCGGAGTCAGCCTCACTGTGGATTGAGCTGTGCTTTCTCTGGCTGGATCTGCCACTGCATTTAGTTTTGCAAAGAGCAGAAGCAAGTGCAAACATGATCCTCTACTGAAACACACAGGCAACAAGGGGGCAAACCAGTGGTGCTCCGTGAGCAAGTCCATGAGTGCCCCCACCGGGATGGGATACCTCAGAGCTGCCTCTGTCCTCTGTACAATAAAGCGAGCTCCTGTAGGGAATGGTTGTCTACGGTTATTAAAGTATTCCCTAAAGTGTATAAAAGTTCTTAGTAAAAGATATGTCTAAATTCTTTTAACTCAAAGTGCCTTTTAATAACTTTGTGAGAGTTTCTGGTTCTGTAAAGCTAAAAATCAAACAAGTTTGACATACCACCTGAAGACAATTTGAACATCATAATTGGCTTTATCTTCTGAGATAATTATTTGCTATCTTCAAAAATTTTACTCTTCAGTGATCATTTACAGATTCTTCACCATTTTCTTTACACTTTCTGGATGTTCTCTGGTTGGCGAGAGAATTTTTTTCTGCTCCTTAATCACTTTGGTTTGAATGCACTCATACCTTTTCCAAGATTACCTTGGAAATCTTGTGTTACGTTGTGCTCTCTAAACACTCACCATTTCTGCTCTCATTATTATTTTTTTCCTATTTGTGGCATTCTGGAAACACAAATTACTCCATCGTTCAAAATGACAATGTTTGGATTGCATAATGTACATTTGTACCTTTAGGGTATTTTAGAGAAACAATAATCAACTAAGTTATTTACTTAAAATTCAGCCTCCAATATATGTGTCTATTTCGCTTTTTTAATTGAAATAACCCTAGGGCTTTAGCATGAACAGTTATTCCTTTCATGGATGAAAATAATTACTTCAGATAATTTTTGAAACTATTTAGGTTTATTTTAAAATACTCCCAGAACCTCAAAAAACTGCATTAGTGTTATTAGGGAAATGGCATATTTTAAAGGATGATTAAGGCAGATTTTAAAAACATGGTTATTTATTGATTATTGCAATTTTTTTTCAAATTTTGTTGTTAAGTCATTTATTCTTTTTTTTAAAAAAATAGATGTGAGCAGTATCTTTTTATGTTTATTTATATGAGAGATTGATGAGGACAATATATGGAAAGATGGATAAGCTTCCTGTCCTAGCTGTGCTCAAGCTAGGATCAGAAACTGAATCCAAGTCTCCCATGGCGGGGTACTTCCTGAGTCCTCACTGTAGCCCCCCGGGGTTCTACTTTAGCAAGAAACTTGAACCAGGAGCCGGAGCTGGGAACTGAACTCAGGTGCTCAGTGGGTTCTATCAACTGGTCTTAACTGCCATTCGAAATATCTATCCCTGGCTAGTATCATAAAAATATTTACTTATTTATTTGAAAGTCAGGAGTTACAGAGAGAGGCAGAAGACAGAGCTGGATCTTTTATATATTGGTTTACTCTTCAGCTGGTCCTAACAGCCAGTGCTGGTAAGTAGAAAATCGTATGATATATGCAAAGGGATCCTTGAGGTAAAATGATTGTCCGCATTTCATGTTTTAACTAAAGTTTCTATTCATACAACGATAATGGGTCTGGAGGAGATTTCACACCACACAAGCACTTAGTGATTTAAGCACTGAAATGAGTGCGCTGCATCAGATTCTACTGTTGAAGGGAGGCAACGATCCAATCTTAGGGAATGTTTACTGAAGATCTCATATCGGCATCTAAAGGGTGAAGCTACAAGAGCCTCTGTTAGAATCCCAGAAAAATTGATTTATCATCCCTGAATGTAATATGTCCTAAAAATTCTGACATTTTGATTTTTCAGTCACAGCTTCCAAAATTCCTAACCACAGTCACAAGGGCCCTGTCGTGTATCCAATGATGAAAAGATCTATGTTTTGAACAAATTTGGTTTTTGTTTCAGTAGCAAAAATATATCCAAATGCTTCATAGGATAAAAGTTAATATCCATCTAAATGCTGGCTTTAATATGATTGCTTGAAGTATAAATAAAGAGATTAATGGAAAGTACAAGAAAGAAAAACCTATCTAAAGCAATTTATCTAAAAATGAGGGAGTACCGGTATTAATATATAACATTGCACCTAAAGAAGAGTATTTCACAATGACCAGTTTCTAGGAAGGTATGATAGCTTTTAACTCACATATTCCAACAATGGATCTTAACATGCAAGAAGTAAAAACAAGTGTGAAAGTATTCAAAATTTTATTTAAAATTTCAGCCTTTTTTCAGTATTGAAAAGTTTCAAAAATTAGAAAAGCTATAAAAGATTTTAAGATCACACTTCTGCAATTTAACCCAAGTGACAGCTGTAGGACAATGTATCCCACAATGCAACGTACCCATCCTTTTAAAGTGCTCATGGAACATCATCTGAATTAGGGTGTATGCTGAGCCATTAAAAAATGTCCTGACAAATGTTAATAGAATTACATTTTAGGTCAGCTATCTTGCTACAGAGAACTAACTTAGAGAAAGGGAATCAGAAAACAGATGCCTTTCTAAATATTTCAAGATCATACTTCAAATAATCTGTAAGTCAAAGAAATCATAGGGGAAATTGCTAAACACTTCAAATTAGTGTTAAGACAGCATATTTAAAATGCTAGTTTAAGTATAAAACAATCTGTCTTAGTTGATTCAGGATGCTATAGCAGTGTATCACACACTGGGTGATTTATAACCAATAGGAATTTATTTTTTACATTTCTTCAGATTGAAAGTATAAGATCAGGGATTTATCATGGTCAGATTTTGTGACAAGCCTGTTTTGAATTAAAAAGCCTGAAGACTGTATCCTCAGGAATCGAAAAGGGTAACAGCACTTTTGTCTCCTCTTATGGGGTGCTAATCCTGTTGTTAAGGGCTCTCCTGAGGGACCACATTCTTTGCTTTTCCTTCCTTCCTTCCTTCCTTCCTTCCTTCCTCCCTTCCTTCCTTCCTTCCTTTCTTTCTTTCTTTCCTTCTTTCCTTCTTTCTTTCCTTGTTTATTTAAAATTTAGCTTGACAGAAAGGAAAAGACAGAAAGGTAAAGAGAAGGAGAGAGCGAGCCTTTATCTGCTGGGTCACTCCGCAAATGGCCACAACCCCCAAGGATGGGTCAGGTTGAAGCCAGGATCCAGAAGCTTCATCCAGGTCTCCTGTGTGGTTATAGACGCCCACCCAGCTAGGCCATCCTGCATCATTTTCCCGTGTGAAGGGTGTAGGAAGCTGGATTGGAAGTGGAGCCATGGTCAAGTGTGGAATGCTACTGTCAAAGGTCATAAATTGACCCACTTTGTCAAGAGCTCTGAGAGATAGTATTTCGTGAGAGGTTAAACATATTTTTCCGTAAAGAAGTCTTTTGGGCATATTTTAAACTCAAAAGACTGAGCTATGTCATTGAAAGCACAGAACAAATAAACTTGTATTCCTTCCAGTCCAAAATCAGTGAGCTATAAATGGCGCAGATAGCAAAATGCAGTTTAGTCATCATTGCAACAGCAAAAGGCATATTATCAAGTGTGATTAATTTACATGATTAATTATCAAGTGACTGATTCATATATTTAGTCTCATTTTAAAAGCTGATGCACCTTTCAGTGGGGGTGAAAGAACCGAGTAGGAAACACTAAACTGAATTCCGTCTAGTTCTTCTAAGAAATGTTAGGCTTGTATCAAAAGTTTAATCTGCAACTATGGTCAATTATATGTAGCTGAAATGTAAGTGAAAAATAACAAATATGTACTTGTGTCCTCTGGGGAAATTTAGCATCTTTAGGCATCTAACATATCATCAAAAGCACTCTTCTGCTGTTAGAACTGGCTTTGCCTACAGATTATGCTTTGGGAGAGCTTGAGCGAATGACGAGAAGAGAAACTGAAGAGAAGGACAAATCAAAAGGGAGAATCTCTAAATGAAATGAGGTTTTCAAAATTACTTTTACAACTTGTCTGCTTGCACAGGGCAGGTATTGCTGTTAACCCAGAATGTAAGTAATATTCAGGAAAGATTGCATTTTGTGTCATTCTTCTGTTGAAACACTTAGACATTTCTTCTTATATTGTTTCCCCAAAGCATTTTTCTTTGGTTAATTGTAATTGGATGCATGATAGATAGGTAGCTGTCATTTTAAGTGGAGAAAACTAAAGGGCTTTTGCAGTATTTGGTCCCAGACATATTTAAAATCAAGGGAATGCTATTTGTGACCTGCTGGCTACTCTACTACGGATACTTTTAATGGAAATCTACACTGGAAATATTTCTCTTTCTTTAATTCTTTCTTGGTTCATCATCAGGAAAACTTTTAACTTTTTAGGATGTGCATTTAGGACATGCATTTTGTCTTCTCCCTGCCTTGATTAATGTTTTCCTGACTCCTAATGCTAAATGAAAGATATTGTAATTTTGCTGAACAGTTTAACACAAGTATTTCATTTAGGCAAATCTGTTCACTAAATTTTTGAGGAATATTCTCTCTCCTGTGTACTATTTCTCCATCTTTCCCTCCCTCTGACTTTCTGTATGTTTTCCTTTTTTTTTCCTGTGGAGTCTCTCTTACAGACATTTGGAGAGAAAAGGTAAAAGAATGTGGAAAACCTGTGAAGTACAACAGGGTGAATTGAAGGTGATCAGATTTTGAATGGAAAAGCTTCAAGAAACTCACCTTTCTTTGTAAGAGTGCTTTAAAAACATGATTTATTTATTTTTTTATTGCAAAGTCAGATACACAGAGGAGAGGAGACAGAGAGGAAGATCTTCCATCCGATTATTCACTGATCCCCAAGTGGCTGCAATGGCCAGAGCTGCACTGATACAAATCCAGGAGCCTCTTCCAGGTCTCTCATGTGGGTTGCAGGGTCCCAAGGCTTTGGGCCATCCTTACTGCCTTCCCAGGCCACAAGCAGGGAGCTAGATGGGAAGTGGGGCTGCCGGGATTAGAACCAGCATCCATATGGGATCCAGGTGCATACAAGCTGAAAACTTCAGCTGATAGGCTAGCGCATCGGGTCCAGTTTGTATGAGTCCTTTTAAGTCCAGACACACACACACACACATTTCTGGGTTCATAAAGACAATATGTATGATTAACTTATCCCAGAGTTTAATGCTTTTAGAATTTGGAAGAGGAGCATTTTAAGTAATAAGAAATGACAACATCTTTGATTTAAAAAAAATCAGCAAAAATGGAAGGGCATCTTGGCTTGTTCTGTGCCATGTTGGGCATTTTGAAAGCATGTTCACAAGTCCCATATGCTGCATGAATTTCCTAAAGCACACAGAACTTGGTGGCTGAAAACAACAGAAATTTATTCTCTCACGGTATCAACAGTGGCAGTCTGAATCCAAGGATTTCAAGGGCCATTCTCTCTGTTTGTACCAGACTTTATCTTTTCTTCTCTATTCATACCTTTTGGAGGGTGCAAAAATTTCTTGGCTTCCTTTCCTGTAGACACATTTCCCAAACCAGGACATCTTTTGTTACATGAACCTCCTGTGTCTTCCGTTTCTGAACTGGTTTCTTCTGATAAAAAAAAAAAAACCAGTCATTGGATTGTTTATTCACTATGAACTTAATTTGGTTAGTTCGATCAGCAAAGCCTCTGTTTCCAGATAAAGTCACGTTCATTGCTACCAGAGCTTAAAAATGCAACATATCCTTATGATTGGGCCAGTGAGAGGGATCAACTAAGCCTTTTTATTTGTTTAAGTAGAATGGGAAGGAGATTCTTCCACCAACCGATTGACTTCTTGACAGCCACAATGACTAGGGCTGGGCCTGGCTGCCTGAGCAGAGGATGGAATCAAGAGAGACTGGAAGCCAGACACTTCCCAATAGGGTGCTGGCATTCAAAGAAGCAGATTAACCAGAGACCACTATTTACCTTACAGCACCTGATAAACAGTTCTCAAAGTTTTAAGATTTTGTCAGATTTTTGTGAATTTCATTAGTTTTTTTTTTCATGGATACTTTGCTTAGGTATTTAACTTCGTTTTGTTTTTATTTAGATTGGAAGTCTCTTTTGATCTTTCAGTAACAGGCACATAAACAATACCTGATTGTGAATGTATGTACACAGCAACTTTTCTTTTAAAAATGACAAGTGAATAGAAACCTTATTTAAAAATATGAAGCATATCTCTTTCCTTTGCACATATTTAACATCTATTTTATGCATCTGAACTTTCCACCATTGTAACCCTTGCCACACATCACCTATAATATTTGCTTGGACCCTGGACCCATTTGCAGTACACCATAATGTTATTGGTCTCAGCAATTTTCCTCAGCTGCCCTAGCATTCAACTTATTTATCCTAGAGAGATTCCCAAACTGGGATCTTTAGTGCATGCATAGTGTGCGTAATAACTGTTGACTTTAAATCAGGATAAGTAACCGGTTTTAACAATAATGCCCTGGAGGCCCTCTGTGATGCACCTGTTTTATTCTTTGACATAGTTATCCAACAAGTCCCAAATCAAACGTGTACTTCATCAGTCTCTGCCACGTCGTTGTTCTCATCCGAAGCAGATCACGGAAGTTGTGTGAGGCAAGAATCTCCTGCATTTCCTGCCAAAAAACTGCAACTGTTCTCAAATGGATCTACAGGTTCCTTCCTCTTTTTGCCTCATCCTTTCACACTCAGTACCCTGGCTGTTCTTTTTGATTTTCTATGAGATTACCCACTGCAATGTGTTTAAACCTCCATGTATTACAGTCCCCAGGTTTTTTCACCTTCAAACTCACCAAAACAAACCCAAACCCCCTAATTTTCATTAAGCATGCACTTGCGCATTGTTTAACTCTTTTTCTGCTGCTCTAACAGTAGAGACTGAGTAATAAAAAAATATATTCTGAAAATTCTACAAGCTGAGAAGTCAAAGAACCTAAAGCTCTTTTGTTGCATCCAAGCATGACATTAGGAGGGAAAATTATACCAAACTCATCCTTTTCATTAGATACTCATTTCCAAGACAACTAACCCATACTCACAATAATGGCATTAATGCATTCATTAGGGCAAAGACAGCCTGATCCCATTGATTCATAGGGTTATCTATCTTAAACCTCCTACAGTTTAAATTGGGAGGGGAACATTCAATAATAATACCCAGTAAAAAAGAAAAGGAAGTCATCAAAACTGATTTGCCGCCTCCTACCTGGTGAATGAATTCCCGGTCTAGCCTTTTGGGGATAATTTAATACCCAATACCCAAGGATGGACAGTTAAGTCTCCTATGAATCACTATACACAAATACTGACAGCATGGGTGATGAGGACAACATGTCGTATGGAGGAACATCACAAGGAGGTGGAAATCATGGATCCCACAGGAAGACATGATCAGCTCATTTGAATAATTCTATGGGCAGGTGGGAAACAAATCTCGGATGGAGTAGTTGCTCTGCTTGGTCTCCGTGGTAAGTAAGGGGACTTTGTTATCTTTTCTATGGCAGCACAATTGTGATCAGGATACAACTGAGCTTTTCAAATGCCAGGTATGAAGGCATTTATGGGTTGGGCATTAATTGTAGGCCATACACCAAAGAAGAGCATTCGGGTTCTTCATCTCTTTGCTTTTCCTTTTAAGAGCCAATCATATCATGCACTTCATTACCTGAATCATGAAATTAGCTCTGAAATGTTTCAGTCATTCACTACACTTCTTCTCACCATTTTACTCAGTTTATCTATGTTGGTCCATTAGTATCAACTAAGCAATCAGCTCTTCTGGGTCTAGGTCTGCTGATGAGCTCCCATGAGGTTATGACAATCACCCCTCCTGTTGTCACAGCATACTGTGCAGCAGCTTTCACAACATGTACCAACTGGGTGCTATTATTTACTCATTGGTTTTTTAAAATAGATTTTAACATTTGCATATCAGAAATTAGGTTGTGCACTTTTGTTTTAAGGCATGACACTCAGTAGGTGCATAGAAAAGAGATGTCGAGTTGAAAAAGGACACTGAGCTGGATATAGAAATATTTAAATGTATAGAAACCAGCATGATTAAAAGTACTCAATACTATATTCAGGTCACTTCTGGTTCTTTATGAACAGTTTTATATACCATGACTCTTGCCATTTTGTTGCTCACCATGCTTTGTTTTCATATAGAATACTAGCTGGCACCATTAGTAATGTATTGGTTTCCCCGATTCCTGGGAAGCACTTGGGTCTTCATGGGACGGCATTAATTCTTTCTATTGGTCTGAAAACCCAATAGAAGAACATGATTTATTTCTGCTTTCTTCCCCCTGGCAGTCCCAGGAAGCACCTGCCAGAGTATGGCTGCTGTTATCAGCAAAGCAAATGGGAAGCAAATGTATGTGCATTCTGGTCCCCAAAGAGAAACTCGTTTCCACTGCTGCTAAGCTTGACAGTTTAGGACTCCCATTTGATGCCAAAAAACATGAAATGCTCTGCTACTTTTTGCAATCATTTGCTTATATGAGGCTGCAGTTCACACATCCCAGTATGCCCTGTTCCTCCAAAGCCCGAGGGGAAGAGAAATATGAATCTATTTCTTTCAGAGATCATTGAATAGTGTTTGTTGCTATCAGATTTCATTGGCTTCAAGACTGTTTTTTTGTTGAAAATATGTGGTTGTATCTCAAAGCCAGGAACACTCCCCCAGAGTACCCATTTGACAGAAGGGAGCAGATTTGTAAACAATACTGTTTTGTAAAACAGAGCTCTCTAGAAGACGAAGCACCAGCATTGTGCTTGTTGAACATTTTGTGGCCTTGAATGTACAATTTACAGTCAGGGAAAGAATTATGGAGGACAGTCACTCCACAGCGTAATTTCCAGGAAGGACATTTTCTCCATTTTTCCAACAGTTTGACAGAGGAAGCAATGACAGAAAAAGAAAATAAATTACATAAGTTGAAAATGTTAAAAATTAGTGTTGCAGATTCCTGGAAATTATGTTCCTTTTCACTTAATGGATTTAGCAGTGTATACTTTCTTAGTCTTGAGATAATTTGTTTAATGTCACCCAATAAACATTATCAATGGGCAGAAATTGAAAAAAAAAAAAAAACCTACTTTTTTTTTCTGTAGCTAGGAAGATGGCCCAATCTGGGATGCATGAGATTCATAGACTTATTCTGGTGTTCCATGGAATCTTTAAGTTTAAGAAGACAGCTGAAATTTCTAAAATTATACATCAACATGTATGCATATCAAAGTCATAAAATTATGCTAAAATGTGTATATGCACATACACATATGATTTTTACAGATGGCATATACTTTTTTTATTTATTATTTTTACTTCATTAATTACATTGTATTATATGTCACAGTTACATAGGTACTTGGATTCTCCCCACCCCTCCCCAAACCCTCCCACCATGGTGGATTCCTCCACCTTGTTGCATAACCACAGTTCAAGTTCAGTTGAGATTCTCCCATTGCAAGCATATACCAAACATAGAGTCCAGCATCTTATTGTGATGGCATATACTTTTAAAAAATATCTACTTATCTATCTGTTGAACCACTCCCCGAATGTTTTAACTTCTAGGCTCTGCCGGGCCATCTGTTGGTTCACTCTGTAGTTGGCCACCACAGCTGGAACTGAGCTGATCCAAAGCCAGGAGCCAGGAGCCTCCTGAAAGTCTGCCATACAGGTGCAGAGTCCCAAGGCTTTGAGCCATCCTCCACTGCTTTCCCAGGCCATAAACAGGCAGCTGGATGGGAAGTGGAACTGCTGAGACATGAACCAGTCCCCATATGGGATCTCTGAGTTTGCAAGTGGAGAATTTAACCACAAAGCTAATTGTGCTGGGCCTACAAATGTTTTTCTTTGTTAGTCCATTACAAAGTATTATAAGCCATAAAGTCAACAGATTTTGCTTTTTGAGTTCTAGAAATATGGAGTGTGAAACCAAGATGTTTTCAAGCTTTGTTTCTTCTGAGGATCATGAGGGAAGGATATGTTCCATGAAGCTCTTTTTCTGTCTTTTCGTATTGTCATTGCCTATACATATTTCTTGATGATTTATTTTTCTTCTTTATAAGCACATTGGTTATCTTTAATTGAGGATCTCTTTTAATGATCTTGATAGCTTCTATAAATACCTGTCTCCAATGATGTGACATTCTGTGGTAGGTATAGGGGTTAGAACTTCAGCACTTGAATTTTGGAAGGAACAATTTAACTTACAATAATTGGCATGAATAAAATATAAAAAAGTATAGTAGTAAAATTTATATTAAAAAGCTTATTTACTTTAAGGAAGTATTCATGACACTTAAGAGGTACAAAGGAATAACCATTGCATATTTTAGATTAGCAATAATTTATAAAATTTCCATATTTTAGGGTGGTTTAGAAATATGAGAAAAAAATCCCTTGAAAGACACAATTTGAAGTTCAGATTGTTAAACATTAGTTTATTTATTTAGTATTTTACTGAAGTGTGTGTGTGTGTGTGTGTGTGTGTGCAAGAGAGAGAGAAAGAGAATGAGAAAGACTTTACTGCTGATTAAATGCTAAAATGTTCATAACAGCTGAGTGTACTCAGCATCCAAAGCCATGTGTCTGGATTCAATGCAGCACTGCCCAGCAGGCAGCAGGAGCTGTTACCTGGGTCATCACTGCTGTGTCCCAGGACTTGAATTAGTAGAAAGTTGTAGTAAGGAATCAAAGCTACAAATTGAACACAGATATTACACTTTGAAACAAAGGCATCTCAACTGGCAGCTTAACATCCAGACTAAATGTCTGCTGCTGTAAAATCTATTTTTAAACAAAGTTACCAGTATGTACGTGGTAATGTTATATATAGCTGTATGTCTTCAATAGAGCTTAAATGAACTGAATTTTATTATTATTCAGAGAACACATTGTGTTGAATTTAAAACAAAATGTAATGTGCTAATTTTATGGGAAGATATTTTTAGCTTGTTTGTGAGATCAAAAAACAGCAGACAGTTGTTTTCTGCCTGAAAGTCACTTATCATTAAAATAATAGAAATGAACAGTATATAAAAAAGGAAAAGAGAAAAATAATCAACAGAGCAAATAATCTTCCACTTATGCAAATGATTTTCATTTCTATTTCAGTGCCAAAAAACAAGCTTGACATCAAGGCTGTTCCGTAAACAGTAGAAATTGTAGTTGTTCCTCAGAAGGGCATTTTAAGTTCATTTGTAGTAATTAGGAAACTAATTCTAGAAAGAAAAAAAAAACTTTTTAACCTCCATTGATTACCTCAGAATATGTATGTATAATTGGTGATAAACTGCCTTAATCATGGCTAGGAGAATGGATTTTCATATTTTCAAATATTTCACATTTAAGAATTCTGATGTTGAGTCCTGAGCTTGATGATTCTTCATAGAGTCTGTGTGTTGCATTCAAGGCTCTCGCTCTCCTTCAGAGTTTATTTGTTTCAAAGGAACTTTACTGCTAAAGCGTCTGATGCCATTTTCCACCTGCACAAATGACCAGAGATGTAATGCTTTTGTGCTTGGTTGGCCTTGAATTCAATAATGTGGAAGCTGTCAGTCCTTAAGAGAATAGCTATATTCCTGGAACAATCTAAAACTACGACTTTACCTTCAAGTAGTTGGTATGAATTTGGTTTTCCTTCCAGTTGCATCACACTCTGAAACTAGAATGATAGGATTATTCAGTAATAGTTTTTGTTTGTAAACCTGTAGGACAGAGTGCTGTGAACTGAGGCAAAACAGTATATAGCGATTGCACCATGTAATGACATTTAAGACTCCCTTCTGTATTTTGAACATGTGGATGCTTAACTGTGAGGATTATATTCATAATGTCAAAACACATTGGAACTATTATCATAAATGCTAGACATTTAATGAGATGAAATCAACAGAGAACAAGAATATGCTACACGTAATTAGGAAACTTCCTCTCTGACTTTTTATACAGAATAACTGTGATGAAAGCACAGGAATGAGTAAATTAATATTCTTATTCCAACAGAGCTAGACTTTACACCATTTTAGTGGAACTGCTGTCAGTTGCAATTTGTAAGTGTATGCATTAAATGAAGAGAGGAAAAATGTTCTTCCCAGATGTCAATTAAGTCTAACAATTTTTTTGGAGGAGAAAATAAGAACAAATACCTTCAATACTTGGATTCCTGGTTGTTTTCGGGTTTTTAACATTTGAATGTGAGCTTATTATTAAATCATGAAGATCCATAAATCAAATATGAATTCCTCTCTTAAAATCACTTTTGAGCTAACATGGGACAAGTGAAAAACTTGTGCATTATCTTGAGTTACCTTTAATCTATGGATTATTCATACTTCCACATTAGTAAAAGCTTTTTCTTTTAAAGCTATACAGAATGTCTTTAACAAGTGATTCATGTAACAGAAAGAGCTGAAGTAATTTAAACTTTCTTTTGTCTCCATAGGTTATATTCAGTTTTTAATACATTGATGACTAGGTTTAAAGATAAATAGGCAATTTCACATGTATCTTAGAACAGGTGCAATATATTTGTCCTTTTCTAATTAAAGTTGTGTTCCAGAAAAACCATTAAAAATTAATAAATAAGGGTAAATTCATGAAAATCTGCAGGCTCACATGGGGAGAGAAGAGATCATGGCCTCAGTGTATCATGAAATAAAAGTAAGATACTAAAGTTTCTGCTCCTAATAAGATAATTTTATGAATAGGCTTATTTAGCAATTCATTATGTAATTTGTACAAACATTGGAATTTGATTTCTATTTTTTTTCACTTGAATCGTACAGTTTCAGAGATATGAGTGACAGAGAGAAATCTTCTATAAGCTGCTTCACTTCCCAAATGGTCACAGAGCCCAGAGTTGAGCCAGTCCAAAGCCAGAAGTCAGGAGCTAGTAGCTTCATCCAGGTCTCCCACATGGATACGGGGACCCAAGGACTTGAGCCACCCCCTAATGCCTTTAATGCATTTGTAACACAAGCCAAAACCCATATGGGTTGCCAGTACTATAATCAGTGGCTTAACCTAGTATACCACAGTGCCAGCCAGTGGACTTTATTAAAATATATATATGGATTATTTGAAAGGTGGAACAATAGAAGGAAAGAGGGGAGGGAAAGGGATGGTGGGAAATGGAGGAAGGTAAAGAACATGAATCTTCCATCACCGAATTTGCTCTCCAAATGGCCACAATAGTCAGATTTGTACCCAGAACTTCATTGGACACAGAAGCCAAGAACTTCATTGTGATCTCCCATATGGATAAGTGTTTGAACCATTCTTGGCTGCCTTTCTTAGTCCATTAGCAGAAACCAGGATCGGAAGCAGAGAAGCCAGAATTCAAAGCATTTTTCCTTGGTAGTGACTATGCTTAGGTTAGTTACTATGCATAAGTCCAGGTGCCTCAGTGTGAAAGGTCAGATTCTTTTCTCAGGTTGAAAAAAAAATCTTCCCCCGGTTCTGTCAGCTCCTTACTTGATTTACACATCTTCAATATTACTGCAGCCATCCTGCACAGCTCAGTTGTAGTTAAGTCTTGAAAAGCATTAAAGTGTAGGTTTGTATTGGATTCATTCAATCTGTTAAATTAAAAAAGAAATACTTTATGAATAAATTTTCTTCAGCAAGGAGTGCCGACATGGTATAATTCTTAATCATTTTAAAGGAAAAACAAAAGTTAACATTAACGCTTCAATTGAAAAGAAAATGAAAACCTTGAAGTGTCCAGCTTGTTCAATATTTTAGTGTCCAGGTTGTACAGACCATTGGGATTGTTCCAGGAAAACATTTAATGTGCATCAAATACTTCTAGAGCTTCACAGGTGTTTGTGAAAGTGCATTGACTCCCATGATTTAAAACCCAAATTCAAATAAAAATCTTAGTTATTTTGCTTCAGAAATGTTTGTGATGTTTTCTGTTGTATTCATGAAGGATTAAAAATGCTTTTTCATAAGTTAGCAAATATTTCCTGAATGATTGCTATATGCCAGGTAGTGGGATCTGTGTTCTGTGTCTAACGATGATTAGTTCAGGAAGGTCATCCCTTCAGGATATTTATTATCGGGTCAAGAACATGCATCTCAAATAAATAATGACTACTCCCAGAAATACAACTTGGCGGGAAGTTCAAGTGCTATGGCTTATTTCCATAGGATACCTAAATTGGATAGAAGGCAGAAGCAGTAAAGATCTTCTTGTAGAATTATTTAATTTGAACTGCAATGATAAATGATGACTTGCTAGAGAAAGAAATAAGAGGGAGAATTGAAGAGTGTTTCAGGTAGAGAACATTTGTCAGACTTTGAGTAGAAAACAAGATAATCTGTACTGTCTGTATGATTTTTCCTCCTATTAAACTTGAGTTTACGCTGATGTCATAATGAAGCAAGAAACGTAAGAATTTTCTTTTCTGATTTGACATCTTGCAAGCACCATTGGTTTATTATACGCCAAAGAATTGAACACAAAGGTTGAACTGTTCACGGTCTAAGTGTAATAATGTAAGAATGCCAGAAATAAACGTAGGTAGAAGTGAAGCATTTTCACTGCCATTGTATTAATTTAAATTATACCAAATACTATGTCCGGCATGTGAAGTAAGTAACAGGTATCAGTTACTAATTCACAAATTCTTCTTATTGAGTCTTAATTGAAAGTTCATATTCTCTAAAATGATATTTTAAAAACATGCAAAACTTGATTTGAATGTTCAAATGAAAGCAAGACAGAACAAAAATCCAATCTGAGATATTAAAATGATGAAAAAAAGTATTACTTCATTTCATGAAGATATGTCATGATATTGCTTTTCAATAAAAAAGAAAATAGAATTCTAAGTCATTTAACCAATTTGTCCCTAGCAGGGAAATTGCATTTTTGCTAGACAATCTATTTTATTGCTTATTATTTATTGAACTCCAAGTATGCATCAGTATATGAATCATTATATGTGCAGTTCCTACCCTAAAGGCATACAATCAAAGTCAAATTGAGAAAACGGTTATGGCATAAAATATATCAAATGTGTTGATTAAATTCTGAAGATTGAATTTCCTAATTATGAATACGTCTTCATAGCCTAAAAAAATGAAATTTGTAAATAAAACAAAAGGCAAAAATAATAAGTAAATCACACTTTAAGTATGCTCCTTTTAAGGGTTTAATCATTTGAAAGGCAATGCAGCAGCAATACAGGAAGAGAAACACACACATACACGTATGAGCATACATGCACACATACAAACACAAAGAGAGATTTTCCATTTGCTGAGTCACTTCCTCAAACAACTGCAGCAGCTAGGGCTAAACTGGGCTGAGGCCAGGAACCAGAAACATTGACGTGCATGGAAGAGCCCGAGTCTTTGGATTCTCTTCCACGGCTTTCCTAGGCACATTTGCAGGAAGATGGATTGGAAGTAAAGAAGCTGGAATTTGGTCATGTACTCCTGCATGGAATTCCAGAGTAGCAAATGATAGCTGAGCTCACAATTCCACAGGCTCCTTCGGGCATGTTCTTAGCCACAGTTTGGAATTTTATAATAATTATTAACTATAAGTCTAGATCTCAATATAATCTTACCAGAAAAAAATAAATAAGAACTGGATATAAATTTGGGGGAAGGTGATGTCAATTTTACCTTTTATGCTCTATTAATCATGTCACAATTAATCTTTCATATTTCCAAATTTTGAGGTCATAATAACCCTTGATTATATTCTCAGCAATATAATACATTCACCCAATGATTTTGTTGTTTTGAATGTAAGATGATTAGACTTCATTTACAACAAAGTGTTCATTTCTCACTCAGTGAATCATGCTGTGAAGAATAAGGTATTAATTTCACTGCATGTTGTATTTGCTTATTTTACTGATCAAGTTAAATGAAGTAGTAGATATGATAGAACTAGAAGAAAAACTAGAAGAAAATCATTGATATTTCAGCAATATTATTTAGATCATTTAGTTCAAAGTAATGGTCTTTCAAAGCCTTGGTGCATCCAAAACAGTTTTATTTTAATTTTTAATTTAATTGGATAATTTAGACATTTTTCATAGTGAGAGGATCACAGATCCATATATTCCTAATAAGGGAAGTATGTATGTGCATGTTTGAATGTATGTATATTCACATGCCCACAAACACACACACACCAATGGTAACTGTAAAACTTCACCCATGGGCCCGACATGGTAGCCTAGAGGCTAAAGTCCTCACTTGCATGCGCCAGGATACCAAATGCGAGCTGGTTTAATTCTGGCAGCCCTGCTTCTCAAACAGTCCTCTCTTTGTGGCCTTGGAAGACAGTCAAGGACGGTCCATAGCCTTGGCACCCTGCACCCACTTGGAAGACTTGGAAAAGGCTCCTGGCTCCTGATTTTGAATCAGCGCAGTTCTGCCATTGCGGCCACTTGGGGAGTGAATCATTGGATGAAAGATCTTTCATTTTGTCTCTCCTCCTTTCTGTGTATCTGACATTTCTACAATAAATAAATAAATAAATAAATAAATAAATAAATCTTTAAAAAATATTGCCCATTTCATCACAGGTTTTGTTTTGTCTTTTTCCCCCTATCCCTAGCTATCAAAGACTGAGGGGCAGCTGGAGTGGGGATTAAACAGATCATCTTGACCGGGCTCATGAAGTTGCTGGCGGCCTGGGGCCGCAGCTGAGAGGCCATCAGATGGATCTACAACTGTAGAGCCTGGGCACAAACTGGTGGGCACGTTGCATGAACAGACATTTTTCAATAGAACACATTCAATTGACTAACAGACATATGGAAGATGCGTGCTCATCAGCCATCAGGGAAATGCAAATGAAAACCACATTGAGGTTCTACCTCACACCAGTGAGGTTGGCCTACATTCAGAAGTCTACTAACAACATCTGCTAGTATGGGTGTGGGGAGAAAGGTACCCTTTTTCACTGCTGGTGGGAGTGGAGGCTAGCACAACCACTATGGAAATCAGTATGGAGATTACTTAGAGAAGTCCAAATAAACCTGCCATATGACCTAGTTATCCCACTCCTAGGAATATATACAAAGGAAATGAAAGCTGCATATGAAAGGCGAACTATAATCCTATATTACAGCAGCACAATCTGCAATAGCAAAGACACGGAAACAATCCAGATATCTGTCCAAAGAGGAGTGGTTGAAGAAATCACGGTACAGCTACTCCATGGAATTCTATTCAACCACTAAAAAGAATAAAATTATATTATTTGCAGCTAGATGGTCCCAACTAGAGACCATCATGCTCAGTGAAATAAGTCAATCCCAAAAGGACAAATACCATATATTCTCTCTGTTACAAGGAAGCCATCATGCTTCCTTATATATGTAAGTTCAATCACTGCAACCCATGGATTTTGATATTTTTGTTTTTATTTTCATTTCTTCCAAATAGTTTCTTTTCTCTTATCAAATTCTTCACTGACTCATGGCATCATTTTACCCAAGAACATTTTGTTTTCTTTTTCATTGCTTCATGGATACATTAGTTATTTAGTAGCATGTTGTTCAACTCCATGGTGCTGTAATTTTTGTCTTAACTTCATTCCTGTTGCTGACTTCGTTGCATGGATTCTCTTTTAAGGGAATGTATGGTGATGGTGTAATAGAGACTATCATATCTCATCTTTGTATCTTGGTGATCTGAACAATTGAACTACAGATTAACGGTATACTGAAATATGCAAAATATTTTAGCTTAGCTACCTTATTCCATAATTTTCAACTGCAGCGTTAAATGTTAAAGCAATAATAAGAAATAATGCTATTTCCAGATAATGAATTTCCTCTGTATAATATTGCGGTATCAAAAGTTAGTCTTATATGATTTTTCACAAGTAAAGGGAAAAGTTCTATTCAGTGTTAGAGATGTAATGAATAGGTTTTTGCTTTTACACATTGCAGGACATGTTTCTGTTTTCTTAGTACAGTGTCTAAGAAATTGAACACATTCATTTATCTCTGTTGACACATTCCCACTTTTCTACTCCAAATGAATTTGGGTCAGAAAACAAACATTTCTTTTCAGGAAATAGAATTTTGCTCATGAAGTTATAAGTGCTGAGAAACAGCAGCTCTAATAAATCCTCTTTCGCATTGCATGTAACATAACCAGAAGTGCTAAGCTGCTAACTGTGAAGCAACTTAGAAATGGAAAACAGAATCA
Source organism: Ochotona princeps (assembly GCF_030435755.1). Lineage (NCBI taxonomy): Eukaryota > Metazoa > Chordata > Mammalia > Lagomorpha > Ochotonidae > Ochotona > Ochotona princeps. The sequence goes on from NC_080857.1 coordinate 12,437,327, forward strand.
TCTCAAATGTGTAATGAAGTTTATCAAGAAATAACACAAATTATAAAAGAGATTCTAGGACTTTTAAGATGTTTCTTTATCAAAACGTGTATTATCAAAAGTGACGGTCAGGCTAACATACATGCATTTTACATTTGGTACACACTAAACCAGTTTCCTTCAGAAAGTCTGTTAAATCCCTAAGATGACACTAGTCTCAGGGGTCTTCATGCGGTATGGGACAGGACGGACTATCAATAAAGCTGGCAAACAGAACTTAGAAGTGCATGATTCAGCCCACAGACCTAGATCAATAATGTCTATTTGTAAATGAGTGGCATTTCCCAGCTCATGGTCTTCCACTTGATTTTCCTGTAAATATAAATCTGAAGTACGAAGGGGGGGGAGGCAATGATGCTCAACGTTTGTATTAATCTGTACTACAATATGCATTTTCAAAGAGAAAGGCCAACCTCAAATGATCTGAGGTTTGCATTAGTATGCCAAAGCAGCCCTCCTAATTGACATCTTCCATAGACTCAGAGCTTTCAAAGGCAAAGCTTCTTTGGAAATCTCCAGAGAACAGGCCTTCTTGCCTCCACTCTGGGAGTTTTCATTCCAGGGCTTGTCTGAAATTGGCCTGAGAACAGATTCCTCTTAACTGTTCCAATACTTCATTCTCAATTTCCTCCCTGTAGCCAGAATCAATAGAAACCAATGCACAAACAGGGGGAAAAAGTGGCAATGATAGCTGTTATTCAATGTGGAAACTTCAGTCATTCTAATGTTTTACTCTGTTTTATCTTTTTTAAGGGTTTATACTGGGTATGTTCTTAGAACCTGAGTGTGTCTGATCTTAGACATAATGTTTAGTCTGGTTTGCCTCCTCAGTTAAATCTATACTGAAGAAATGTAACTATAGTCCTCTGAGTTCAGGCCAACGCAGAGGATAGCTCTAGCCACTCATTGTGGAAACAGCAGTAGCTTCAATCCTGGCTTGCACAACCTTCGTTCAGATGCTCATGCAATGATCAGTGCACTTGTACACCAGATATGAAAAGCTGGGTTTAGGCTAATTTCCAGCAGCTGTTTTCCTAAAGCTTTGTTATAGAAATTAACACAGGAATTTATTCTGTAAGTCTGAAAACTGAAGTTTGAAGGTATTTGATATTGAAAATGCACAGAGAAAAATGAAGCTCATTTTGCTTTCTCTTTGGCTAAAAGCTTTGATTCCTTCTGACTACTGTGCTGCTATCCTCAGGAGAAATGTTGTTATGAACCTCTGCGAGACCAGTGAGGAACTACATTGGGAAATTTACTGGCAGTTTGTCCTACATACATTAATTTACATCTGATCCCCATTGTGTGTCGATGGTATCAATACAGAGTGGAGGAGAGGCTGGGAGGAATATAAAAAATGGGTTTTAGTAAACATAGCAAACAATGGGTCATTCTCAATGATTATTTTTAATAATTATATGCAACATTTTTTGGTGGGTGCTGTTGAAAACTGTGTCTGTGAATGAAGGCCTTGGGGTTAGAATCTACCCACAAAGCAAAACCTGACGCTCCTATTTGCCAGAGCTGGTTTACCTTGTAAAGCTGGGAAAGCAGTCAAGGACAGTCCAATGCTTTGGGATCCTGCACCTGTGTGGGAGACCTGGAGGAAGTTCCTGGCTCTGGATCAGCACAGCACCAGCCCTTGTTAGAAACTGATAAACTACAACAGTTAAATTGTTGTTTGGAATTTTGGTATTCCATGTAGGAATACTAGACTTGACTTTTGACTGTTTCTAATTCACTGAGAGAGACCACTTAGTGGCTTAAGTACTTGGGTCCCTGCTACCTGAAATGACTTTCAAGCTCCTGAATTCAGACCTGCCCACCCCTGACTGTTACAGGCATTTGGGGAGTAAACCAGTGAATGAAAGCTTTCTCTCTCTTTCTCTGAAATAATAAACAAAGAAATAAATAAGTATAGAAGAAATAATGTTCTTGATTAAGAATTTGGGACAGAATCTGCAGCTTCAGCACGCTTCTCATAAGTAAAATGATGTGACCTGAGGGAAAATATTTTCAACTTCTTATTGCCAGTGTGTAAAAGAGGATATGATAATGGATACTGAAGTTAGAAAACTGATCAAAGAAATATAATGTGTTACTAAATTCATTAAGTCTCTTGAATCTAAATTCAAATAATGTATTTGCTAGATGGAGGGAAAGAGGATTGGGGAGAGGGAGAAAGAGAGAGAGAGAGAGAGGCGCAGAGAGAGAGAGAGAGAGAGAGAGAGAGAGAGAGAGAGAGAATTTCTTTCACTGGTTCACCAAGTGCCACGCTGAGCCAAAGCAGGGAGCTGGTAGTTCAACCCAGGACTCTCACATGGATGGCAAGGACCCAATTACATAAGGCATCACCACTGCCACTCTGACTCTGCATTGACAGGAAGCTGGAATCAAGAGCTACAGGCAAGTTCCAAACCAATCTACTCAAAGAGGAGACAGAGAAATGTTAACTGCTCTCTCAACCTGTAGGCTACAACCCATCCCAGAGTTTCTGCTGATGTTAGTTAGAATTACGCGTGCTGAAGAAAATGAACCTGTACTTGTTTGACTTCAAACATGACACTGTATGTGAGGAGTAAGCAGATGGTGAGGTAAGAGTTATGATGAATAAGCTATCAGGAATTTTCTAGAATTACATGATGACTTCTGCATCTCTGAGTTAATGATCTGGTACATTTGAACTAGGCTCACTTACACTTGAGCACAGAAGAGAGTTTCAGGTGATATCTCTACAGTTGATGCTGGTATTTGTTAACTCGTTCAGGTCCATTACCAGCCCTGTAGTAGGTTGTGTTTCGTTTTACAAATGAGATATGAACTGTTGAATGTGAGCAGGACGCTCAGATGCAGTTGTGAGAGAAGATGTTAGCAGATTAAAATGTCCTTTTGACAACTCACTGTGCAGCTTCAAAATAACTATATTTTTAAAAAAGTTGAAATCGGGGACATAACACGGTTACCTAACACTGTAAGAACATTCTGAGTCTTAATGTATTTTTTTTCCTGTTCTTTTAAAGAAAATGGATAATACTGCCTCCTCATGAGGAGGAAAATATATAGAAAATTAAAAAAAGAAAAAAATGATGCAATGACAGATTAGAAAGAAACAGAAAATAGGCAAAGGAAGTCGTTATCTCAAATTTAATAGGAAAAGTCTATAAGTTAGATGTAGAAATCAATTTTTTTTGTTCTGTGTACGCATCATTACTTCTATTGAAGAATAAACCAGATCAATCTGTTTGTTATTATTTAACAACTGATTGGCTTAGGATGAATGACCAAACTCTCAGAACCTTAATTTTTTAACAAATATTTATTTATTTTTATTGGAAAGGCAGATATACAGAGAAGAGACAGGGAGCAAGATCTTCCTTCCATGATTCACTCCCCAAGTGACCACAACGGCTGGAGCTGTGCCAATCTGAAGCCAGGAGCTTTATCTGGGTCTCCCATGTGGGTGCAGGATCCCAAGGCTTTGCGCCATCCTCAACTGCTTTCCAGGCCACAGGCAGGGAGCTGGATGGAAGTAGAACTGCCGGGATTAGAACTGGCGGCCATATGGGATCCCGATGCGTTCAAGGTGAGGACTTTAGCTGGGAGGCTATTGTGCCGGACCCAGAACCTCAGTTTTTAAATCTATATTATCAGTGCCTTTTTTTTTCTGATTATAAGGTTGCTCATAGTAATATTTTCATGATGTTGAAAATATATTGCACAGAGTAGCTATTCAGTAACAGTGTGTGGAGGTAATAACATAATACTGTATATTTTCAAAATTCATACAGAGTAAAGCCTCAATTATAAGTGTTTTCACATTGCTTTTATTCTACTTCTACTGATGGGGGTGTTCTGGAGTCAACTATATTTAATTATATACTTTATTCCACTTCCAGGTAAAATAATCACTGCATTGGGAATCATTTTAAGGAGAGGTGAAAACTTTCTCCTTACTCCTTTTATTTCATATTCAATTTCCTGATAATTTAACTTCACCTAGTAATGTGATTTCAGTAACAGTGATTACTGAAATATTGCATGATCCATCTACTTAGCCTAGGTACTTACAAGTATTGATGCAAAGTACTTAACAAATCCTAAGTAAAGTTTCTCCAGAAAGCAAATATGACTGTGGGCACTATCAAGAATTTGGCCTACTGGCTCTCCATTGTCATAGTAACAGGATAACTGAAACCAGTGATGGATTAAGGGGTAAAAGACCTACAGGGGAAGAATATGAACAGGTAGCTAGAGGACCTATTTTGGAGGGGATTGTTGATCTATGCAATTCCAATTGTGTTAATTTGCTCTCTAGGTCCAGGGCTATAGAGCCCAAAGAATTCGGTGTGACAACAAGCTATGACAGACTAATTTTCCATTTTTATTCTTCTTACACATGTTACAGAGATGTCTACAACTCATTTGAAAACAGGTATAAGACACAGGGCGCCATCATTATAAATGTATAGTCAAGTCTGCCTGGGGATCAGACCTATTAGTCTAACTTCATGTAACACCTAGAATTAATGTACATTGTAGAAAATTACAGAATTTATCAAATATCCATGACTGATACAAGCCACCAGTCTCATCATTATATATATATATTTTTTTTTTCTTGAGGTGCATAACTCCATAAATGCCTCCTATAGGAAAAATTCAAAACCATGTTATTCAGTTATTCTGTAGTGTAAGTAAACAGTCATTAAGTATAGCTCCTTCTTCCTTCCCTTTATATCCATGTCTTTCTTTCCTTCCTTTTATTTCCTCAGACTGTTCTGTCTCTCTCTCACTTTTTTCAATTCCCTTTCTCTCTCTTTCCTTTCTCTCTTTTCTTCCTCCTATTTCTCTCCTTTTCACTAAAATATTTTTTTTCTGACGTCATTTTCTTGCTTGTGTGTTGAGAACACAATACCAGATTAAGCTAATACCCGGAAAAGAAATCATTGTTCTTCATTTCTGAAATCACTTAAGTGTTTGAGGGCAGGCACTAACCTCATAACCTTCTAAACCTGTGAAGGGAATGATACAATATTTCTAACAATGGAAATAAAGAATGAATAAAGTCAGATTCAAATAACTCTCTGTTGTATTATTTTAAGGAACTTTGTTTTTAAACCTAGAAGCAGACAGGATATTGTAGATTTAGATCTTATGGCAAAGTCACATATTAAAAATCTTTCTCCAACATACTAAAAAAAAAAAAAAAGCCACAAGGAACTGTCGTGTTGAAGTTCAATTCCCAATACCTCAGAAAGTCCTATCTCCTTACTTCTTCAACCCAGTGGCGCATTCTTCCTTCCACAATAGCCACTCCAAGGTAGCAGCTGCCTTAAGATGGAATTTTCAGACAGCTGTTAGGGATAGATTTCAACCACAAAGAAATGGAAGTTGAAAAGTTCACAAGAAAGTCTCTCCCACTCTAAAACGCAGTTGATATTATTTTGATAACCACACAACAGGGAGATGACTGGATAAGGAAAAGCTGAAAGCGGTAAAAACCAGTTGTCAACTATCAGATTAGCACATGTTTTAAGGATATGTAACTGAACTATGACTGTGATGATGTTGCCAGTGTCTTCATTTGCTGCTGGTAGGAATATAAATAAAACTGCTTAAGTTTGAGATTTTTACATTGGTTCAAAAAAGAAAGTAAATTTATCTATAATATTGACTCAAATTCTATATATAAAATCAGGTCATGGTCTGCACTTATAAAAGCAACAAAATTTCATTGAAAACACTAAAGGATGTTTATCCTATATTAAAGCATAAAAAGAATGCAAAACACTGCAGAGTTGCTTTATTTTTAATTATGCATGTATGTGTGTGTCTCTATTCATCAAGTTATAAGAATGTATGTTTCTAATTGGCTGGAGTAAGGAGTTGATATTTATTATAGTTTATGTAATCATAGTCTCCAATCAATTTATGTTTTTCTTGAAATAACATATAGCAGTTTGAGTCATGGGACAAGATGAGGTTTAGACAGAAACAAGGATCCAGGTAGATTGTACTGCTTAGTGTGGGATTCTTAGGTTCAGGGTCCATTGATCGTACCTTGGAATGATTTGAGTGTGAGTTTGAAAGTTATCCAACCAGATACCACTATACTCAGTGAAATAAGGCAATCAGAAAAAGAAAATTATCATGTGTTCTCTCTGATATATGACAACCTCCATGCAAAATACAAGATAGATATATAGGTAAACATGCATATACATATGTTCTCATAGGTGAGCACTACATTGGAGACTAGCATACCAGGAAGAGAAGATACATTGCGGTATCCATCTTTACTCTTGAATAAGAGAACTCCCAATGGAACTGTTAAGTATACCTTGATGGGCTCGGCACAGTAGCATAGTAGCTAAAGTCCTTGCCTTGCATGTGTTGGTATCCCATATGGGCACTGATTCATGTCCTGACCACCCCACATCCCATTCACTCTCCAAGTGATCATAAAGGCCAGAGCTGAGCTGATCCGAAGCCAGGATCTCTTCCAAGTTTCCTCCGTGGGTGATGAGCCCCATGGCTTTGGTCCATTCTGCAGTGCTTTCTCAGGCCACAAGCAGGGAGCTGGATGGGCAACAGGGATGCTGGGATTAGAACCGGAGTTCATATGGGATCCCGGCATGTGCAAGGTAAGGACTTTAACCACTAGGCTACCACGTGGGGCTCATGCCTATGGAACTGTATCTTGAAAAATAATAGAAAGAAAAAATAAAGATAAAAAGATGATCCTTGTGTAGGTAAACGAATGAGCAGGTCAGTAGCTGTGGATGACAGTTTCAGGCCAATGTGGACTGAAGGTGTTTTGAAATGTGCTAGTGGGAGGTGAGGGTGTCCTGATATCAAGCTCTCAATGTCTATCTCATGTGGGTGGATGGTCAGCTCACGTGTTAGCATTAACTTACAGTCCATTTGCACAATTGAAAGGCAGGGAAAATGCATGGGGTATTAACAAAATCCTTTACATACACAGCCTGTGTAGGATGCACATATTTTTAAGTGAATATGTTATCAAACAGGGGAGAATGTTCCTCTATCAGAAAATGAGCGCAAAGTGAAGAAAGCTTAGTTTGAGTTCCGTTTCTGTTGCTTGCTAACTATGTGAGCTTTTAGTTTCTTACATCTTTCATCTTCACTTCTGCAATGTCTATTTTTCTGACAAAATAAATAAATTAATCATTAGTATTTTCTTGGTTAATCTAGCTGGTTCTGTCTAAAAAAAAAGAATTTTAAGAGTGTGATTCTATGACAGTTGTACCTAGTCAACAAAATTATTCTGTGTGGTCCCTCAGCTTCACACGGAGCAGTATCCAACTGTCTCTTCTCGGGCTTTGTGAGTTGGCAGGGTTTCCCACTTGTCCAGAGCTCCTTCTCACCTGTGCAGCCACACTTACCATGTTGGGGCACAGTTCATATGCCTTCGCTGGCAGGCTGCCAACACAGCTTTGAACTGTGGAAACTCCGAAAAGCACGTGATAACTTTTCATATAGCTTGTTTTGGCACCAATAAATCTTGAGAGTGGATGTTAAGGCAACAAAGCTGTAGCTCACAAAGAAAGAAAAATAATAAAATAAATCCCTTAAGATTATAAGGGTATTATCTGTGAAATACGAAGAAGAATTTTCCTATTGTTTCTCAGCATGGTACTCACAGGGCCTTGTTAATTAAGGTTCAGAACCAAGAAGTGAATCTGTCATCAGGTTGCCATTCCTCCTGCGTGCATAACAAATTGCCCACATAAACTGCACCCAAATCTCATCACCACTCACTTTCCTCCTCCAGGAACTCTAAAGCATGGGTGCTGTTATAACAGTCTACAGTTCCATTATGTGAGAAGGACAAATATTTATGAAAGCAAGATTAGGAGCAGAACTGAAATGGATGTGTGAACATGTCTTTTGAATTAGTAGCTTCAGTATTTTATGAGTCTAGAGGAACAGGGAGATAGGTAGAAAAAAGGTGAGGACAGCTATCCCTCCCAAGTTGAGTCTATAAATTGGGATCCCTTCCTAATAGAATAATTTGTCTCCAGAAGCTACAACAAGCACAGGGTTTGTGTCTCAGGCTTAACACACTCCTCTTCTGAAATCACAGCATTCACAACAGGCTCAGCATTTGGTCTATGTGTATTTTCTTCTCTCAAAGGAATTTGAGAACAAAAAGAAAAATGTAGATGCGTTCTGAATAAATGGAGCCATGTCAGAGAATGCAGTATGGCCATTTATCTGTGATAGTTAAACACAGTAGCAGAGAAGTTCTTGGAATCAAGGTTACATGGTATAGAGCAATGCTGATTCAAAATTATTGGAACTTATTGTCATAAACCAAACAGAACAGGCAAGAGCCTCGTTACTCATGCATGGAATAGCAGTTGTTTTCACAAAACCTGGAGTTTTCCACTTCTTTTCTCCAAGTTTTATTTTCTTAAATCTTATATAACATAACTATACCCACTCCAACCATGCTAAAGATTGTCGCATATTTATATAAGATAATAGCTACAGAAATAGCTACAAGTTTATGTTCTTATGTTTAATACTTAGGATAAGTGTCACAAGTACATGTTTTCAGGAGCAAAGTTGGGTGGCATGAAATTATCATTGTACAGATTCTAAGTATCAGAAATCTTACATCTTCTGTCTTTAGAGATCTCATTAAACTACAAATAATTTTCAGAATGACACAAAAAATAATTTGGAGGATAAGTCAATAGCCCAGATAGTAAAACCAGAACTGGAGTAGGGTCACACATTCAGTTATTTCATAATAATAGTGATAAAATATTCAATTATTAAAGAAGAAGCTAATTATCATGAATGCACACTTGTTGTAAGATGCTGGATTCCTGAACTAAATCTCTGATTGCATCTGATTCACATATTTTTCCATATATTTTTCAGAATGCCATATTTCAAGTATAAAAATTAATCCTGACAGTCATAATCAGTGTCCTCATATGTGCTGAATATGTGCACAAAGTCTATTTGCAGCCCCTCTGGTTTGTTTAAGCAAGCACTGATCTCCTTTTTTGCCCAGAGGAAGGAGAATTTGTCTTTAATAAGATCACAGCACATGTCCATCAAAGACTAAAAATGAATGGGAGGAAAAAGGAGGGGACAAGAACCAGGAAGAATGTAAACACAATCTAAAAATGTGATAACTCAGTTCCAACTTGCTGTAACTGCTTTCCTCGCCAACTGAAGAATTATGCACTGATGTCATAAAAATCAATATTGAATTATTCGATCAGGAATGTTCAAACAGGATAATGCTTCCTTGCTCAGATTGAGATTTTTAAATGGAATTCTTGAGTATAAGTTTATTTTCTTTTCTTTGATATAGTCTACAATTTTTTTTCAAAAGGAACCAGCAAAGAGACATCATCAATACCTCTATAAAATATTTAAAAAGCCAAATTATTATGACTGATATATCTTATAGCACAATAATTTTACTGACCAATGCAGTGTTGTGTGAAATGAGATCCTCCTGTACCATTTCCTTGGGAACAAGTTGATGCAGTTACAGGTGCAGAATGTTGGAACACGTTAGTATAGAATATTCCGAGGAAACAGAATCTTAGGAAAGAAAGTCTTGTGCAGAAGAAAATGAACAAAATGAGGATGGTGACCCTCACAGCTTTTCTTTGAAGCGAATACTAGTAACATTGGAGAGGAAAGGATGTGAGGAATTTATTCTGCAGCTATGGGCTGCTGGGGTCCGTGCAGTGAGTGTGGATGACACAAAAGTGTGAAGACAACAGCTCACCTGTGTGGCAAGGCCTGGGGGAGCTTCCAGCTGTTAGGCAAGCCCCGGCGGAAGTCTCTCTGACCACCTTGACACTGTTTCACCCCCTGGTTGCATGGACACTCGAGCACCCCACTAAGAATTCTGTAATCTATTGAGGCATTGTTGTTTGCCTCTGTGAGGTGGTTTTTACAACCGATGTGAGCTCGACAGTTAATGTCACTGATAATGTCTTGGTGAATGGACCTTTGACAATTTACACACAGGAGCACAATTAAGCCCATGCCATTTTTGGACACCTTATTGGGTACTTAACCATTGCCTCAGAATTTGGCCCAGACATGTAGCACTCCTTCTGGGAAGGGGCTTGAAAATATCCCAAATATTAATGCAAGTAATGGGAGTGAGAGCTGAAACTGCTATGGTAATAAATATAGTTATTGTTAACTCAAAGGCTAGCCTGTCTTTGCAATTTTTTGGAGCATAGAAAATGCAACTGTTTTAGCCGCTTTTATAATTATAGCTGGAGGAATTAAGGATGCTTTTATTAAAGAAAAATGCTTTTGATTGTTGATTCATTGCTTATGGGGTTGTAGAGTCTATAGTTGTAGAGGGATTTAACATTCGAAACTTTTGTTTTAGATTTTAGGTTTTTTCCCTTGTAACCTATTTTCCCATTAAATAATGGGTAAATTGTAGAAATGGAAATGTGGTAGGAATGTTCTACTAATTAGCAGGTAATCGCATGTGCCTTTGCCTTGGAGTCCTGACTGTTGCTCCATGGCTACTGTTGAAGAATAAATAATGGCTTGCTTTGAAGAATATGAATACAGTATTTTGCAGAATTATCTTTAGGGGCACCTGCTTAGCCTTGAAGTGCAGACGGAGTGACCAAATGTCTGTACATGCCCCCTTAGTCTTGAAGTAAAAATAGAATAATTAGTTGTTGTGTAGAAGCTTGTGAGGTGTCTGAGTAAATAAAAAGAACAGCTTTTTCTTGGGCTGTTGTGAGAATGCACCAAGTGTCAGTGTCTGTGTCTTTCTTTATCACAAACTCCACGCACCCTTCCCAAGCTCCAAACTCGACTCCAGCAATAGGCAAAGTGCTGAAGCTCTTCTCTGGTCTCCCCCCTGCCCCCGCTGCCCTCCTCCTCCTTTGCTGTAATTTGCTTCCTACATGATAAATGCTGACTTTGGTTCTAAACTCACTTGCCAATACTAAAACAGCTTGGATGCTCCCAACTGTCATGTCAACTCAGCCAAACTGTCATTTGTAGAAACCTTTGCAAATTTACTTTGTATTGAGCTAGTAACATCTGACTAATTTCTACTAATACTGCATAGCGGCTATAACCACTTTTCCAGGGCGCATTAGCCTTGTTTAACTGGCATCATAAATAATAAATTCAAACTGCTGGGAATTGGCTTATATTCTGTATTGCTTTTTGACGTATTTTTGGAGTCAGGTATTATTTCACACTAATGATTCTGCTAAACCCAGAGGCTTTGTCTGTTATTCCTACATTCCAACCCAGTATTTTAAAGAAATAATGCATCAGATGCTCTCTTCTGCTACTCCCAATGTTCCAATCTAGTCTTCAGATAAGAAAAATATGCAATTACCCAACAGTGCCTGGGCAAATCATGACTTTGAATTGAGCCTTGGGCTGCCTTTCTAAATCCCCTTCAGGCTCTCTTTTGCTCTTTCTTTTTTGGTTAACATTGCAGGGGTGGCATCAAAGTATAGGGAATTTTTGAAGTCAAAGAAAACAAAGGCTCAGTTAGAGAAAGAAATCACTCCCAACAGATGGAAAATCAACTCTGTGTACACATAAATTGGCTAAAATGCAGAGGGGACATTTTCTGACTTTGGGTCTTCACCTTGGAATGCTGGGAATATTTAGCCTATATAAAATATTTTAAAGGGATAAAGGAAAAACAAGAAAGGAGCTTACTGGAGTGGAAACATCATAGAATTAGTTAATATTGTAACTAATAACAGTAATATAAAATACTGAATTTTGCAGAGGCAGTAAAAGATAGGGAATGGACATAACTCTCATTGACATAAAAAATAAATTCCATTTGCCCATGGGCTATTAGAATTTGGATCCTTTTCTTTACTGATTATATTAATTCTTCCTAACATTACGATATTCACCACTTTTTCTTCCTCCATAGCTCTTGTGTTGCTTGGAGTCTTGTTTACCCCTCCCAAAGAAAACTACATTTTAGAGATAGCAAACAACTCTTAGTATTTGACATGGAAAGCAATCAATGCAGGAGTTTGTCCTCCCTCCCCCATCACTCCTACATACTTTCTCTTAGACTGGAGGCAGGAGTACTGTGCCCTAATTACTCCAGGAAGGACATCAGCTACTAGAGGCAGCCCTTACAGGCTGGAGATCTGTAACATTTCTGAACTCCAAGATCCTCATCTATTCAGTCACTAGAAAACACCAAAATTGCTTTCTTGTATTTCTTTAACTTTTGTTGTTGTTGCTGTTTTTGCCCCTGAGTGGTCTACATTCTTGTGAACTGTCAGTAATAAGCAGCTTTTCAATGATAGTCATGATCATTGCTGAATAAAACCAAAATCCTAAAGTTATAGTCCTAAGACAGTCACTGTAATGAGTTGACTATTCCGGAATTTCAGATTTAAGGCTGTTGTTCTTGCATCATAAGAAAAAAAAATACTATCAATTAAGAGGCAAAAGAAAAAGAACCTAAAAACAAATAGGACTCAACATCACAGCAGCTCCATCTTATTTCTTCACTTAAGTAACCCTCTTCAACATGTAGCTTGCCAACCTCCCCACTCAGCTCATGTTTCCTAAAGGTTCATTGGTGTCATTTGTATGAAGAACCAACCATAGAAAAAAAAATTTGGATACGAAACTTTTCTTAGGCACACTTTGGCAGTATGTTTGGGGTAGCTGTACACAAGATTTCACAGAAGACTGGATAAACATATACATATATACATATATATCTCAGCTATAATATGGCTAAGCTGAGAGGAAGAACAGATGTGCAAGTTCTATTTCCCATTTTTAAAAAATAAATATTTATCTATTTGCTTATGCTTGCTAATCGACTTGTTTTTGATTCTGACTGCAAGGGGCTCTAGGGGCTGATGTGAAAGCAGAAAGACAGAGACTCATTTCCACACACTTTTCATCTTGCCCTTTCTTAGCGTCTGAAAAGTGCTATGTGACTGTGACGGTCCCAGCATGGAAGAAGTTCCTCCTCCCCACAGCCCTTGAAGTTTGGACCCCTGGCACTTCTAGTTCCTTATTCCATTGAAGTTTGGACCCCTGGCACTTCTAGTTCCTTATTCCAACACTCCCCCCCTTTTTTGGTTCCTTGGTCTTTTGGGGGTCAGTAAATTCGGTTTCACTTGCCTTTCCTCTATTGGCTCTTTGAGTTTTGGCCCACTCATGCAATTAATCTTAGTATTGCAGCACTTTTACTCAGGATAGGCTATAATTAATCATTGTACTACAACACTTCCAGTTGAGACATTCACATTCCTTACTTCCTGACTAGACTTTAGCAAATAAAATGTGGAAGACATAGGAGAAAGAAAAATATGACCCTGTCTGGTTGTCTGATGCATATATGTGACGTGCTAAATGGAAAATCAAAGTAATTTGTAAAGTGAAAAACCTTTTTACCTCTTCTTGTAATGGTGTAAGCATCAAAATCCCTACCTAAACATCTCTCCATTGTAATAAAATCCTATTATGAGAACCAAAAATAAAGACCTATTTAAAAATAAGGCTAGATCAAGACAGCTGCATAAGGGCATGAAAAGTGGTTGTTGGTGATGTGAAGAGGAAGACCAAGGTAGTTAGTAACTCAGGGGAAATTTGAAAATCTCAGCCTCCACTCCATGGCAGAGGCTGGGTTAAAGGAGTCTTCTTTCTGACATCCTGGAACAAAATGTGTAACAACAAACCGCAAGCCATTTAAAATAGTAAACTGGATTAGAAGAAAACAGAATCCTTCTATTTGTTGCCTAGAGGAGACGTTTCTCACCAACAAAGAGCAGCAGGAACTATATCTCATGGACTTTGCTTTTTTTTTGAGTTCCATCTCTTCAAAACACTTTCTCTTTCTCATTAAATTCTTCACTGAATCATAAAAAATTAACATAAATAACACGACTGACTCAATCTCCCACACTAGGTGCTTGCAAAGAGATATGTTCGTTTTCATTTGTGTCTCCTCTTTACCTCAATTTCTCTTGTACTCTATATCTAGGACACAAACCCAAAATATCAGAAACACTCAGACCCACACACAAAAAGATAGCAAGGACACACACACACACACATTAGTAGTCAAAGCAATAGACAGAACCAGACTCACAAATGGCACAGTGTACAGGCCATCAAACAGGAAACAGAGTTAAGAACACCATGCTACAACTTAATGAAAAGTATGAACATCTCAAAAGAGATGGGGAATCAGAAGAGTGAAAAAAATTAAAAAGTACACAAAACTGGATACAAAAGTGGTAAGGAGAGATTTAAATCAGGTTTTGATTTTTCTTCAAATAATTTATATTCCATACTAGCTGCTGCATCTCAAAAACTAACATATGATGTCTGCTTTTTAAAACTGGTTTATTTTGCTAAGTATATTGGTTTCCAATTGTATCCATTCAGTTGCAAAGGAAAGGGTTTCATTCTTTTTTGTGACTGTGTAGTATTCCATATTCTATATCTTTCATATCTTCTTGATCTAATCATCCATTGATGGACATCTGCATTGATAAAACATCTTATATGTTGTGATTTGTGCTACAATAAACAAGGGTACACACATAGCTTTCTTCTATGTTGATTGCATTTTGTTTGGCTAAATTCCTAGAAGTGGAACATCTAGATTATAAACACATCTAGTTTTAATAATCTCTTAAGAATATTCATAGTGTCTTTAAAATGGCTGTTCTGGCACTTAATGGCTGTACTTCTCACCAATATTGTGTTATAGTATATAATATTGTAACTAGTACGTAATGCCAGTACTTCCACCAATATTCTATTAAGTCACTTTTTATCAACATTCGTGCCAGCATCTATTGCCTTTCTGATTTTTGGATGAAAATTGTACTAACTAAGCTGAAGTAAGAGTTAATTGTGGTTTTTATTTGCATTTCTCTGATGGCTAATGATCCACAGCATTTCTAAACACGTCTTTTGGCCACTGCAATACAGGTCTTCCACAACTTGGAACCACAAAACTGCTTTCTAGGCCCGGTGCAATAACCTAGTGGCTAAAGTCCTTGCTTTGCATGTGCTGGTATCCCCTTTGGGAGTCAGTTTGTATTCTGGATGCTTCATTTTCCATTCAGCTCCCTGCTTGTGCCCTGGGAAAGCAGCCGAGGGCAGCCCAAAGGCTTGGGATCCTGCACCCACATGGGAGACCAAGAGGAAGTTCCTGGCTCTTGGCTCCTGGCTTTGGATCAACTCAGTTAAAACCTTGTGGCCACCTGGGGGAGTGAAACAGCAGAAGGAAGATCTTTCTCTATGTCTCTTCTTTCTGTAAATCTGATTTTCCAAAAGAAATAATATGTAACTTTCTTTAAAAAATTGCTTTTAGCCTAGCACACATATCAAATCTATAAGCTAAAAGCTAAAGTGGGTTAACAGCAGTGGAAAGCACTGTCCACTGTGAGGCCAGGCATCATGAGGTAACAAGCAATAACCATCTAGGTCTGGGGCAGGTGCATACGTGTGTAGAGCAATGTGCCTGGGATTCAAAGGCACAGGAAAATGGTAAGCTAAGCTTGGGAAGGGAATATTAATGAAAGCCCTCAGGCATCTCAATCTCTACACTCAACCCAGGGTGACAGGATTGGATGCTGATAGTGCACTGAAGACAAACACAATAGTGACACAAACTCAAATGTAAATGGTTCAACCACACTGAATAAAACTAGATTATTAAATTCCATTTAAACACAGTTATATGCTGTCTTCAATAAATCTACTTTATATAAAATATACAAACCAGGACACACTAAAATAATGAGAAAGAATATGCCCTGCAACCTGCAGCCGCACTCAAAAGAATAGGAATGTTTGCATCAAAAAAAAAAAAAAAAAAAAAAAAAAAAAAATCAAGGCCCGGCAGCATGGCTGAGCGGCTAAAGTCCTCGCCTTGAACTCGCCCCGGGATCCCATATGGGCGCCGGTTCTAATCCCGGCAGTTCCACTTCCCATCCAACTCTCTGCTTGTGGCCTGGGAAAGCAGTCGAGGACGGCCCAACGCATTGGGACCATGCACCCACGTGGGAGACCTGGAAGAGGTTCCAGGTTCCCGGCTTCGGATCAGCGCGCACCGGCCGTTGCAGCTCACTTGGGGAGTGAATCATCGGACAGAAGATCTTCCTTTCTGTCTCTCCTCCTCTCTGTATATCTGACTTTGTAATAAAATGAATAAATCTTTTAAAAAAAAAACAAAAAAACAAGGATTTCAGATCTACAGTTCTTACCTGCAACCATGAAGAATGAGAAATAAGTCAATTTTCCCAGAAGTACAATTCTAAATATCAATGCATCTTAAAATAAAGCTGTAAATCGCATGAGAAAAAAAATTGTCAGAAGGCAGGATGGATTAAGCTACCAACTTGGACATCTCCCATCCCACTTGTTTAGAGTGCTGCTTCCATGCAGCTGCCTGTCAGTGTGCCTGGAAGGCAGTCCCTGCAGCCAGTGGTGGTTTAAGTGGTGGGTCTCTGCTACTCAAATGGGAGGCTCAACTAGAGTTGCTGCTTCCTGGATTCCTCCTTGCCCAGCTTTGGGTGTTAGGGGCTTTGGGGACAGAACCAGTGAGTACAAAATCTCTCGCTCGCTCACTCTCTTGCTTTCTCGCTCTCTGTCTCTATGTGTCTCTGTCTGTCATTCTTCCTGTCAAATAACAAAAAAATTAAAAAATAAAAACCTTACATGGTAAAGAAGAAATGGCTAATACACATTATACTAGAATGCTTCAACACCTTTCTCCCAGTAAATGAGGAAGGAAACAAAGAAGAAAGAAAAGTAGCTAGTCAGAAAAAAAAATAAAGGATATTGACTATTTGTTAACAAATTTAATCTATGACACCGATTAGTACACTTCATATACAATATAAGAACATAAATATTTTCTAGTGTATTAAGAATATTTATCAAACTCCAAATAAAAGAAATGCCCACATATTACAATAATTCAAATTATGCAAAGTATTTTTCATGCCATTTCTAAATTAAACTAAAATGTAGCAATACAAAGATACCTGGAAGGCCTTAGGTAGGTGGAAATGAAACAAGACAGAAAGTTAATCACCAATTAAATGAATTAAATACAAACAGAAATCCAATGCATAACAATTTGTAAAACACAACTAACAGAATTTTTTGAGGGAAATACAGAGCACTGAACAAGTATAGACTAAAGAGTGAGATCTTAAACCGTGACCTAATCTTCTAAAGAAATTATTTACAAAATACAAAGAGGTCTGTAAATTCAAATCAATCAGAAGCAAAGGAAAAAAAATCATGGTAAGGCCAGAAACAATAATAATGGATGATAATGGTAACTGGACAATAGAGAAAATAAATGATGTCTGATCGCTGTTTTCTTAAAAATGTCCCAGAAGCCAATCCTGGAGCCTTGTATACATGACAAACGAAGTGAGAGACAAGAAAAACAGTAGATACAATGTCAGGACAAATTTTAGCCTAATTTTGAACCTGCCTAGAGGCTGGAGCATAAATTACACTCAGTTCTGCTGGTCTCAAGGCAAGAAGCCAATCTTTCATGTCTCCCAGAGTTACTCCTCGACTGCATGATGTGGAGTGCAGGACTGATTACAAGAATCAAAAGAGGTATTAGCAATGTTCGCTACAGTTAGTATGATTGATCTTTGTCTTCAAGGTCAAAGACCAGTGTAATATTTGAAGGAGATATTTCCTAATCTATTTCTGCACACATGTGTTATTGTCACTCATTTCAAATACAAATTACAGGCCTATAAGTATTGGCCTTCCTCCTGGGTACAGAGGAGAATATTTAGAGATAGCTTTGGCATTATGTTCTTTTTTATTGCTTTCATTTGCTGTATTTGTTGTAATTCTAGACAGCGATACTGAAGGACCTCAGGCGTGTCTGTATCCAGTCTTAATAGTGTTGGCTCTAGTTTGATTTCCTTCATGTTTCCTCACTATTTTCCAGAACTCTCATGTCCATGCACCATGTCAGGTGAACAATCGACATTACACATAGCACTTTTGATAAAATTGACCAACGCCACAGTGGGGGTGATTTTTCCCAAAATGAGTGTCTCCTCTAAAATTAACAATTGATATTTGAAGCAGTGCTGCTTGATCTTGGGCGTGGTTTCAGAATCTGGACAATACTGATGACTCACACCAGAGAAGCCTTCATTCGGTTGGGCTCTCCGGAGTGCTGAAAGTCACTTAGCAGCATCCTTGGCCACAACCACCCCAACTGGCACAGCTAAAGTTTTCCTTGCACATTGTCAAGTTCTCTCTTTAGAGAAAAAAATGTCCTTCATTGATAATTCCAGTTCTAGAGCAGAACTTATCAACCAGCAAACCACAAACGGTCCGAGATCTAGTAAACACCGTGTGTGCTGGTGTATCCAGCACGGCTGTTGTTAGTCTCCCCTGACTACTAACAGTTTGAAACATGGCTTCTGTTACAAAAGAACTAAAAATTATTTTTGTGAATTGAAGTTTCCTTTTAAGTAGTCCAATGGTATAAGGGTATTATTGTAGAAACCAGTGCTAGAATATTGTTTCATGACAGCTGGATACTCTAAAAAGTCATGTTCCTCTTTTGCCCTGTAATGTGTTCAATTTTGTACTGTAGGCAGACCAAATAATTCTTCATCCAGGGACCTTGGCAGTCATTACCATTAGTTTTAATACCCTGTGACACATATAGGTTACAGGTATTTTCAGCATATTATTAAACCCATTGACATTTGTAGATCAGATTCTTAATACACAAACTAACTGAACCTACATTAGCAATCATGTTCATGGAATCAGAATCCACAGCCTTGCAACATTAGCTTTCATCTGATTTCCTTGCTTATTAGTTGACAAATTCAGAGTTGTCCATCTTTCGGTCATAAAAGCTTCCCCAACGTGTTTGTCACTTCTTCATCTTTGCTTGAATTGAGTTCTTGTCATCTCTTTTGCATGGCATGACAACTTTCACATTTATCTATTGTTTTGCTATATTTGGTTACTGCTTTTATGTATCTTCAGCTTCTAAGTAGATTGGATATTTGCTTCAGTATAAAACTAAATATCTGAAACTGGAAGAAAATTAAAAATCAATCTTTCTAAAGGTTTAAGATATAAATATTGGTACTCTTTCTCCTTGGGCACATATTGTAGTAATCTTGGTCTAATAGCAAATCTAATATTAAATTTGATAAATGTTTATAATTCAAAATATTGTTTGGAACAGTCAGGTTTCTAAAAGAAAAAACACTTGAAAAGTTAATTAAAATCTGAAGACACAAAACAAGAATATTTTAAAGAAATAATTAAAAGGATTGATGTTAATGACTGCTATAGTTCATTCATTTAGAGAACAATCCAAACGACTTTTCTATTTTCTTAAGAGATATCTTATAATTGAAAAAAAATAGATTAATCAGATTTTAACTTGACAAACAAAATTTCAAAAATATTACAGAAAGGCAATATGTAGGTTGTTAGGTTACAAAAAGATCAGTGTTAACACAGTTTTTGCTTTTTCTATTGTACCAAATCATGACACTGAACGTGAACCAGGGTGTGATTTCTACTTAAAAATAATAATTGTCACTAAAACTTAGAAATATTAATTTTAAAAATGAACCTAATTCAATCATAATTGACTTTGAAGGTAGATTATTTAAAGACGTCACATGGTTTCTTTAATACCCTTTGGTCAGTTGTGTAGGGGCCACGGTCACGGTAATCATTATGTAAAAATAGTTAATACTAGGATTGTTACATCATCATACACTTTTAGATGCCACTGACTTCATGACTCTTAAAGCTAGTTAAAAAGTTCTCTGATTGGGTAATTTGAATTTGTAATCCTGAGTATTAACATAACCTGTTTCATGAATGAACATTGTGCTTACCTCTAAGGTATATAATAAACAAGATTATTGTAAATTTGATTTCCTTCTATACTTAGAGAATGTTATGAACTTTACATTAATTAAATAAAATATTAAAATGAGCAAATTACAGCGTATATTTGAATAATAAATGAACTATTATAATTAAAAATTAAGACAAACTTGTAGAAATAGTGAGTAATAAATTATAAGTTTTTATCATAGTTTCACACGATTGATAGAATGTTCCATGTGTGATGATTACAACAGCCTCTAGAAATACATTGGAAAGTAGGATAGTGTTTCACATTTTCAAAATCAGTCATTTTTTTTTTCCCATGGCTTTTACTGTTTCACTGTTGGGAATACATGGATCATTAGCTGTTACTTAAAATAATGTAAATTCCAAACTGGCATATTTTACATATTTTGCCTTCACTCATACTTAGGACATCAAACATGCTTTCATAGTATGTCTTTGAAGGTCATAGTTGCTTGTTTGGCACATCAAGAATGATTCTTTCTTTGAACGAGGATGGGATAACCATCCCAAGCCTTCCACGGAAGGTGGATAACTTTCTCAGAATGCACAGGAAAGTTACAAAGGAAAGCAGCCTCCCCCCTCGCCCCAATGTGATCAGAGCCTTTTCATCAGTTGTGAATGCCAGACTCCAGTTTTACTCAGTGTGACTGTGAGGCAGAAGCAGCGTGTAGGCGTCTTCAATTGAGCTGATGGAAATGGTTGACAGAGTAATGGTTATAATTGTTCACCATTACGCATAGAAAAGAATTCACTTAGTAAATGGGAGGCTTTGTTTCCAACTTAATTTAATGGAAACACAGAAGGTAGAAGAATGCAATGTGCCAACTGACACAGGGTATAAAATAAGGCATTGCAGAGACTTTTGTGCAAATGTCCATCAGCTGACATCTGTCAAAGCAAACTCCGGGGATGGCCTCGAAGCATATCCATTTGCCAGCAGCAAACATTTAGTGCGTTTCTTTCTCTAAGGAACTGAGTGTTGGTTTGTTATGCAGTCTGAGCATTTCAAGTAACCCACATATTCCAAAAAATTCAAATGACTCCATAAACACCATGCAGCCTGCTTATACAGTGAAAGAAACAGACTTTTATACATATGTATATCAGTTCTTCAGACTGGCAGCACAGGAGAGAGGACTTGGGTGACAGAGCTTGTTGTATTTCAGCCTGAATAAATGTTTTAAGGCCTGGAGAATATTGCTCACACCCAATACAGAGACTTCTTAAATGGGTTCCTTGCTGCCTATAATGCACTCCACTAAAGTATCTTGAATGTTTATGCCTACAACTGCTGGCCTGGTTTCCATATCAATTTCTGTTAAGTATCATAAAATCGTGTGGAATGTAAAGCTACAAAAAGTAGCTGTTTTCTAAAATTTTGAATGTGCTTTTCAGAATATTCAGAAAATACAATTATAGTGATGTTTCCTAAACAAACATTCCTATTTTCCCATTTTTAAATTCACCGTCGGTCCTATATGGCATTCTTTCTCTGGATAATTTGTGACTAGTTTAAATTTCCAATGTCCAACAAAGTAGAGACTCCAATCCTCTTTTCACCTATGTCCAACATCATGAATTGAAACAAACTAGAGGCCTAAGAGCAAACTACAGATACTGGTAGGGGAGTTACTAGCTCAAGCAGATCTTCATCATGATCATGTAAATAACTCAGTACAATATTTGGAAATACAACTTTGGAAAGTACACCTAAATCTACACTATTCCTGGAGGTAAGTGTTGGTATTGGAGTATGACTCAAGAAGACATTGTTTCTTATCCACTATTTTCACTCAAATGTTTAACATTTCTATAGCCACACAGTCTTATTAGATAAGTATCATCTATTTTCTCTAAATACTTTATTTAGCATAGGAAGAAATGAAGGTCAAGGAAAGTCATAATAATGCCTTAGTGTAAAGTCATATTATGGAATATTCAAAATATAATTGGAATATCTGAATATTACAATAAAGATGCTGTATTATTAAGGTATTGATAACATCACAGTTTAGAATCAAGTATCACGTATTAAAGATCATAAAACAATTTCTGTGTATTTCACTATTCTCTGCTGTATTCTCATTTGAATAGATATAATAAATTGAAACTAATATCTGATTGCTGTTGTGTGCTTTTCCAAACAGTAAAGATTTGAGGCTTATCCACTCTTTCAGATTAATTACGCAACTACTTCAAGAACAGCACAGGTGTACAAAAGGTGATATTAGAAATATGTGAAAATTTCAATTTTGTTTCAGATTTTTAAAATTTTGAGTATTAAATACATTGAGTATTCATACTGACACACACATTCATTAAGTATCTCTATTTTTATAAGCCATGAAATAGAGCTTACACCCATAGACCTTAAACACTTTTTTGTTTGCTGTTATAACTAAAACATAAATAAGTAAATGAAATAGTATATAAAAGATTCCAACTTTATAGATGATGACACTGAGAATATCTGTTGTAATTCAAATACTCTCTTAATTTCTAATGTCATAGATTTTCTATTCGGAAACACTTAATAATTATTGTTTTTCTATGGACTGTGGTAGCCTAGCAACTAAAGTATTCACCTTGCATGTGCCTGGATCCCATATGAACTCCAGTGCTAATCCCGGCGGCCCTGCTTGTCATCCAGCTCCCTGCATGTGGCCTGGGAAAGCAGTGGAGGATGGCCCAAAGCCTTGCGACCTTGCATCAGCGTGGGTAACCCGGAGGAGGCTCCTAGCTCTTGGCTATGGATCAGTGCAGCTCCGGCCATTGTGGCCACTTGGGGAGTGAATCAATGGGCAGAAGATCTTCTTTTCTGTCTCTCCTCCTCTCAGTATATCTTTCCAATTAAAACAAAATAAATCTTTAAAAAATACATTGTTATTCTAGTACTAGTAAATGTACTTTAGCAATCCAATGCTTGATTATTTTTGTCATTTTTCTCTGTATTTTTATTTATTTTTGCATATATGCAATATATGCAGTATGTCTGTTGGTCAGGATAGTGTATGCAGGTCCTGGTCCTGGTTTTATGGGCAATTAATGGTATTTGGATGCTCAACTTTGTCGGTTATCGACCACATGAAAACCATAGTGAATGAGTTCAGCCCAGGGTCAGACTTTAACGTCCCTTAAGCTTCTGGGATTAGTGGTCAGTGCGTGTTTTTGTAATGCTAGCATGCACAGCTGCTCTTTCATAGAAGTTCGTGTACAGTTATGATTTTACATGGCAAAGTATTGAAAGGCCAACTTCTCAGTTCTCATATCTCCTTTTTGGGCATTAAAATGAGTTACAGAAGACATCTTTGGCTGCCTTCTGTATGAAGTCTTTGGGTCATTTCTCCTGAGTGGCCTGCCTTAGCTCTAGCATCTCATGCATTTACTCACTGGGATATTCTTTATAGCTATGATTTTTAAAAGCTTAAGAACAAGCTTTGGGCAATACTGCCTATCAACATATAACAAAGCCATAGTGATATAGGGAGTGATAAAACGGAATGCTGTAGCAATAAATACATTCTTTACTATCCAGACCTGAAATTACTTTGGGCATCTAAGACTGACTCATAATAGCTCTTCAAAATGCTACACACACACACACACACACACATAATATACACATATGTACATACATACATATATATGGGGAGAGAGAGAGAAGCAAATGCCAAAGCAATAATTTCCATGCTGTGAATTATTTTACATGTTGTTGTTCATAACAAAACCATGTACTTGACACAGTAGCGTCCTCTTTCAAGACGGCAATGTCAAAAGACAAGATCATTGCATGGCATTAACATATCAGTGCATGAAACTTGAATCCTGCAAGAAAATATTGGACTTCAATCAAGAAACATGATTCAAATGATGAAACAAATCAATACAAGCAGTGTTCCAGAGTCTCATTAACAGATTAGCCATGATGGCTTCCTGCTACAAGACGGTAATCCCTAACACACAGAATGTATCTGACACAAACAGGATGTCTTTTCATAACCATTACCATTGCAGCGAAAGCAGTGTTCTTTAGGAGTGTGATAGCATTTTATTTCCACCATGCATAGATTCACTTGTGTGACTTCTCTTTGGGCTGCTTGTTTTAACGTAAGGATCTCACACAGAAGTTGCTGAGGCTGCAGATGTCATTTGATAGGACTTTAGCCTGAGAATAAGGAGAATGAGTAACAGATGTAAAATCTATCTGATTTACACACACACACACACACACAGATATATATATATATATATATATATATATATATATATATATATATATGATCAAAATTCATTTCACGGATATATCAAAATCCCAGGTTAAGATATTATTTGTATTTAACATGAATTTAACAGTTTTCCTAACAGTTTCTGTCTTAGCCTGTTTATCTTAACCCCCACAACTGCTAAGTATGAAAAACGTATTATACCCAGGTAAGACTGGTGTTCCAGGAGCTGTTCTAGGCCTATTTGCACGCTATGCACAGATTCACCTTGTCTTTCATTTTTTTCTGAAGATACTACGAAGCTCATTTTCCTGCAGTGGCATTTGTTTGTGACTTTCATGCTCAACTCAGATTTAGGTTTCTGTTTTCCCCAAAGCAAGCAAGCAAGAATGGAGGCAAGAAGGGCTATGTGATCAAACCTGTTCTGTCTGTGTGAACAACTGGATCTCAGTTCTACTGAACTGCAGACATTTTAGACAATGGTGCAAAGGGCGAGATTTGTTCAAGGTCCCGGGCTACTCCCAGCTGCATCAACTCTCTAACACGTCCATCTTCCATGTGCAATGGACGTTGTGTTTTCTCATTGTAGCTTCATCCCACCTCTTTGACCCTCCTTTCCCAGGTTTTATTTTTATTGAAGTTTATCTCCCGAATTTTGGAAGCATATTTCTTAAACATGCAAACACAATCCATAACCACCTTTCTTCTTCCAATTAGTTTTTGAACCGACTTTAGAATTTGATTTCTTTAATTGATTTTTTTTTATTTTTATGATGTTTTAAAATGATGGAGTGCTTCATGAATCTGTGTGTCATCTTTGCACAGGGGCCATGCTCTCTTCTCTGCATTGTTCCAGTTTTAATTTATGTGATTCCGAAGGGAGCCTGGGATATGATTCTTCATCAAAATAATTGTTTCAAACAAATGTAGGGTTTCCCTAAATGAACAGCAATATTAGTCAGTAGTTAGTGACATTCATCACAATGGTTTGGCCTATAAGGAGACTGAGACCGTGGTGCCCTAGTAATCGGTCTGCTATTTCAAAGCTAGGAAGTATTAGACATGTTCTGTTTCTAGCCCCTGAATTGTTCTTCACATGGGGCTGCTTCTACTTGTGGAATAAGCAATACACATAGATGTATTGGGCAGGATTCAATAATACGTGCATAAGAGAAACTACATTCTTCTGCTCTGTCTTGCCAAAAAGAAAGGTAAATACATGAGTTAGGGCATGACTCTGAGTCAGATGGAGGCAAACCTAAAGTCCAGCCCTACTGGAATCTCACCTTTCCTTCCTGCCCTTGTGTCTTGGGATTCTAGGCCAACTGTTCTGAGAGATTTTCAGCACTTTTGCCCTTCTTTATAATCTTTCCATTGCACTTAAGGGAGAATAAAAATGAGGCTCAGAAATCATGATCTTTCCAGAAAATGGTAGGATTTTTCACTGACAAGCTAAAAGGATTTTAAAGTTTTCTTTTCTTTTTCATTTAGATTTATCTAAGCATTTTTGAACTTTCATCCCTAGCTCATGAAAGTCAAATTATGAGTTACAAATTTTCTATAAGAATCCCATGATTTCAACTTTATCAGAATATGATTTCCATTTGACATTTTGATTGGAGGATCCAAAATAACACATTTCTGTAACTGGGAAAGCTTTACACTAGATGATTCTAGGAGACTGTCACCACCCTTGTGCTCTGGCAGCCTTGTATAATCACATCAGCCACACAAGGAGAGGCTTGAACTGCAGCTGATTTTGACCTTGGAAGAACTCTGATATCTTTCTAGAACATGAGAGGGCTCAGAAGAGCTCTTCGGAGTCCATCTCCTGATCTCTAGCCTTGCTATCTCACCTAAAGATTTTCCTTTTATGCTTTCTCATTGCATGCAAGGGTCTGATATTTTCTGCCCTGGCTCCTTCAGGATAGAGTGGAAAGACACATAGCCAAGTTAGTTGCAGCCGAAAGTTTATGTCTCAGCGTGGGCTCTACTCCATCCCACATCTCAACACTACAGTTCACAGAGTCCAGTTTTGATGCGTGATGTCTTTTTTAATGTGAGATAAAGACTGGAAAATGGCACTTTTTTTATTTATCCTTTCCCTTTATGTAATAAATGGCCTCAGGTTAAAAATGGCTTAATGGCTTGTTGTGCTCTCAAAGGCCCTCTGAGGCCGACCTTACATTGATCTCATTTTCTGTCTTATGGGTGACATGAGCTCCTCCTGTCAGGTAGAGGAAGCCTCAGAAATACCCCCAGTGAAACATCACTTTGTCTTTAGAATATCGCCGTATTCCATATACTCAAACAAATAAAATATTAAATAGATTCACTCTGCCAGCAGGAAAACTTCACTGAAACTCAAGATTTTCAGAGTTCTTTTCCTTCCAGTAGAGTTTCTCCTTAAAACAGAAAATTTAACCCTGAGACGCTCTCCCACTAAGAGGCTGCATAGACAAGCATAATCTGAAGTAAAATGTGTACATGCGTACTAACTAGTAGGTTTCAAAAGAAAATATATTGTCTCAAATAATTACCCTAGTCTGAAATTCATTTTTATGTAGATGTTCAGTCTGACATTACCATATAGAATTGGATAATAAGGCATATGGAATTCAGATTTAGTTCATGAAAATGTTTGATGTTCTCCATGTGGTCCATTCCTGGAAATGATCCTGAAATCCACACCTATGATCTGTTTCTAAATACACATTCGTTTGAGCATCACCTATGTACCATGGCCTATATTTATAGAATGTTGTTTAGATTTGTGTTAGACTTGTGACAATCCTAAACAGTAAAAACTGTTGTCTATGTTTCTATAGAAGCAAACTGAAGCCTTGAGATGCCAGGTATCCTGGACAATGTTCTAAACTGATTAGGAATACAGATGGGATTGTATGTTTTTCTCATTGACTTTTACTCTCACTCTCACAACATTCATGCTCCTTGCTGGTGAAGTTCGTTTCATTCTGAACTAGTCATCTATAAACCATGGTTAAGGGAGTTACAGAATTTAAAATCATTTTAAAAGATAACTTTGATTTTCCTAAAACATCAACATCTGAAGATTTGATCAAAATATTGATGGAGTAAAGAGTAAACTTTAACATTTTCTCTCAGATGTGATGCAAATTAATGTTTACTAAAATTTGTTATAATATTCTTGTTGAAAGTAAATCTTAGATGGTTGACATAAGATTTTACCCATCACTTGGTTACAGATTCAGGTCAGAGATTTTAGAAACAAATGTGACTGTAGCAACTACGGAATATTTCATGTTTCTTTTTATTTTCCTTTTTTTTTAAAGATCTATTTATTTTTATTGGAAAGGCAGGTCAGATTTACAGAGAGAAGGAGAGACAAAGATTTTCCATCCTCTGGTTCAATCCCCATATTGCTAAAATGGTCTGAACTGAGCCAATCCAAAAGTAGAAGCTAGGGGCTTTCTCTTGGTCTCCCATGCAGTGCAGGGTCCCAAGGCTTTGTGCCATCCTCTACTGCTTTCCAGGCCATAAGCAGAGAGTTGGATGGGAAGTGGAGCAACCAGGACACAACCAACGCTCATATGAGTTCAGGAGCTTTAGTCATTAGCCTTCAGCCAAGGCACTCTGTTTCTAAAGAATACCATGGTGTCTATAAATCCAAAGAAAACACATTGATTTTAAAACATGATACATTTTTAAAGTTCCACTTAAGTATATATGCTGACTCCCTTAAATGGACCATCAAGACACCAAAATTTGGGGATATAAAAAAGAGCTCATTGGGGTAGATATCGGCATGGTTAAAATATTTACCCCCGACACCCATGGCATTTATATGAATGCTTGATATGAGTCCTGGCTGTGTGTTTGATTTCAGCTTCTAGGTATCAGGTACTCTGAGAGACAGCGATTGATAATTTAAGAGGCACTGTTCCTATAACCCAAATGGAAGACCTAGACTGAGTTTCTGCCTCCCAGCTTCTGCTGTCCTTTAACTTCCATTTTACTTTATAAATAGTATGTGACATGTATTTATACATTGTGATTGAGATTGGCAACTTGCTGCAGACTATCAAAAGAAAGACGTTATTTTTTTTTTCAATAACATCATAAAGATGGTCAGTTTTGACCCTGTATGTTTTGGAAAGACAGATATTAAGTTCTGGTACAAAGATGTAATACAGGGCCCAGCCTGGTGGTCTACTGGCTAACGTCCTCGCCTTGAACGTGCCAGGATCCCATATGGGCACCAGTTCCAATCCTGGCAGCTCCACATCCCATCCAGCTCTCTGCCTGTGGCCTCGGAAAGCAGTAAAGGACAGCCCGATGTCTTGGGTTCCTGCACCCATGTGGAAGACCTGGAAGAAGTTCCTGTTTCCTGGCTTCAGATTGGCACAGCTCTGGCCTTTGTGGTCACATGCGGAGTGAATCAGCAGAGGAAAGATCTTCCTGTCTGTCTCTCCTCCTCTCTGTATATTCGACTTTGTAATAAAAAATAAATAAATAAATCTTAAAAAAAGACACACTGTAATATATACTAGGTAAGGGAATCTTGTGTAAGCAAGACAAAAAGTCACAATTTAACCCCAAAACCCATCTTTGTTCTAAGATAAACATTAGTTCCACAAAAGCTAAGCCACTATAACCATTTTAATGCATGCTGTGCATAACCTAGCTTTTATCAGATAAATAAGTGTGACGTAGTTGCATGCTTTTTCAGTTTTGGTTACTTACCTTAAATACATGATTAGGGTATGCTGTTCAACTTTTCTCTCTCTTAGGTTTTTTCTTTTGTAAAGCAGGCTTTGTAACATCTACCTCCTTGGATTGTTAGAAATATTAAAATTAGCAAGCCTGGAAATGTAGTGAAGCGCTTGCATGAAACAAGAATTCAGTTAAGATTAATAATAATTTACATATTCTCTCTGCAGGCATCACACATTGACAACACTTTAATCTCTTCTT
Organism: Ochotona princeps; assembly: GCF_030435755.1. Taxonomy (NCBI): domain Eukaryota; kingdom Metazoa; phylum Chordata; class Mammalia; order Lagomorpha; family Ochotonidae; genus Ochotona; species Ochotona princeps. The sequence goes on from NC_080857.1 coordinate 12,466,489, forward strand.
TGCATTTTACAGACAAGAATACAAGGAAGGCTAGATTAATGTCACACCATCACTCTAGGTGGTAATATGTTCTTGAAGAATTCAGGCTTTCTCATTTTAAATCTTAGGGTTTTTTTTTTTTTTGTAATTCAGTGAAATTTGGTTAAATGATGCTGTCACGTGCTTATTTTTATAGCAATTATAATTCTCTGAACTTCCTTATTTTTACATCAATATGTCTCTTTTCTCCACGACTGCACTGTGATGTGGTATATGTGACGGTTCTCACGTGCTTGTCACGTTGCTTGCGGCCTTTCTAGGACGAATCATTTGTGGAATAAATGAACTGCTGAATTGTAACACAAAGGAGCTTATGGAAAGCTCTTTGCATATTCATAGGCATGCACTGAAGAACATTTTCACATATTGCATTAAGCCTGAGCTTGACATAGTGATGAGAGTTTGTTGGTAGAGAAATCAGCTCCATTTTTTCTTATTTCCTCCTGAATTTCATGCACCAAAAACCAGATGAATCAGCTACTCATAGTAGCTTCTCTTTTCTTTTTTCCTTGGGGATTCTATGTGAATTTGAAGGTGAGTTGACACAGGAAATAACCGTAGGGCACTGCACCTGTTCTATGGCTTAGCAACTACGTTGATTATGACTCAAGGAAAAGTAAACATTTGGGCTATCTAAGTTCTAAAAAGATTTTACTTAGGCCTGAAGCTCCTGCACATCATTGAACTCTGAGCAGCTCTTAATTTCTCATTTTGCCATAGTGTTTTGCATTTCTGATTATTTAGAATATCAAAAAGGGTGAAGATCTGAGTTGCTGAACTGGAAACGAGTCAGATAGTCATTTGGGTCCTTGAGATATGATTCCATGAAACATTAATTTGAATTATTTGTCATGCTTTCTCCCATGCATTTTCATAACCCAGTTTAGAGTTGCAGCATGCTTGTGAAATAACAGTAAGAATGCTGTTCGTTGGGTTATTTTAATTTTGGCTTTCATTGAATACATTTTCACAAGCCCACACACTCTTGAATTTTAAGTTTTAGGTTTGGAGAACACCCATGTATGACCATGCTCTGTATTTATAGGGAGGTGTGAAAAACAATGAAAAGTTTTCGGCTTTGGTATAATAAAAATGTGGCTCTACCATTCTGTGAATTGTGATATTGGGAAGAAAACTGAAATAATTTCTCCATCAAAAATATACCAGTAATGGATGATTGCATAACACTTAACAAACTGTCTGATGTCCTCTCAGGGTAACTGAACTGGGTAGTAAGAATGAAGTGTGTTCATGTGTATGTTCATTGTTGGAGGTGAAGGTATGAAACATAATTTGCTAGCAGAAATGAATATTCTAGAATGATGAGAAAATGGGAAGCATGTGAATAGGCAATTGCCAAGAAATAATATGGCAACATATATAAATAAAAGGAAAGCAGATGCTGCTTTAAAAAAATATATATCGGGCTCAGTGCAGTGGCCTAGTAGATAAAGTCCTCACATTGGTTTTAATCCTGGCAGCCCTGCTTCCCATCCAGCTTCCTGCTTGTAGCCTGGGAAAGCAATTGAGGAAAACCCAAAACTTTGGGATCCTACACCCACATGGGAGACCTGGAGGAAGTTTCTGGCTTTGAATCAGCACAGCACCATCCGCAGCAGTCACTTGGGGAGTGAATCATCGGACGGAAGATCTTCCTCTCTGTCTCTCCTCCTCTCTGTATATCTGACTTTACAATAAAATAAATAAATAAATTTTAAAGAAAATATTCAATTTGTTTTCCCACTTAGAAGAGGCAAAATAAATGATAAGGCCTGGATGGTCTCAATGAGTTGTTCAGAAAAATAAATAAGGAAAGACAGGAGGATGCTAATACTGACTACATCTAAGATGCTGTTTGTGGTTGGAAGAAGATACATTTCCTGGCTTTGACAGCTTCAGTCAAAAGAAGCAACTAGAAAATACAGGTCAATGTTATTCTGGAAAACTTTACCTGGGCTCCGAATCATTGAATGTGTGGTCGAGGTGGTCACTAAAGTTAGATGCACACTACTGCCCCTGCTCTTTCTCCATGCTGTCGTTCTGGTCCCATTCCTAAATGTCTTCATCGTTGATCAAAGAATATGTGTCCCACGTGTAGGGAGGATTGGAAATTACTTAATTTACTGCTTTCCTTAAGCTGCGAGAGCCTCACTCTGTTTATACTTTGTAATGATTAGTTCAGTGAAGCCATGTGTCAGCACCTCTAAGTGAAGTTCCTGGGGAGACTTCTCCCAAAGCCAAGCTACAAACACACAGAGAGCTCTTCTGGAGAAGTGTTGAGAAACACAGTCACAGCCTGGTGACCTGCTTTGTAGGGACAGAACAAATATTTATGGAAACAGTCGATGCGTCAGTCAGAGTGAGAGACGCTTCAGGAAAATTTCATCATTCATTACTTACAATAACTCTGTGTGAGACCTGTCATGATTTTCCAAAGAACAATGCACAGTTTTGAGTAACTTGAAGACTTTGTTCAAGGTCAAATGGTGTGCTTATGGTTCAGCTAGATCTGCTGTTACAATGACAATTTGCTAGGTGATTTATTTCCTCAACAAAATCAGAACTTGGTTTTAAGTTACTGGGTCAATGTTTATTGGAAATTTAATGCCATTTGATTGTAATTGATTTCTCTCAACATTGCTGAAGTTCTAGCTTCTTCCACACCTGAACTTCAGGATGTCTGACATTCTTGGCATTTTGTCTCCTGTGTGTCATCATGCGGGTTGTGTGAACTGAGGTTGATCGCATTCTTCAAATACTTTGAAAGGCTGTTTTTTATTTCCTCCACGAAGCAGGTCATAATTGTAAAATTTCCTCAAGACCAAAACTGATTACCAAATACCTTGTTTCCAATTAATTATCTTTTGTTATTTTACCAAAGTAGAAATCACATATACAAAACAAAACAAAGCAAAATACTCATTACTTTGTTCCACTCTGTAAGAAATAAAAATCTCCCAGGTATCTATGATGTTTTTTCTCTTTTTTAACAATCACATATAAGAAACCCATTTAAATGATCTCCTTAGTCAAACTTAATATTGATTCCCATTCATGGGGATGGATGTGAATTTTAGTCAGAGACATAAATGGGATGATCAGAATTTATACTGAATGTAGGAGCTCTGTCACATTTAAGAGTCATGACTGATGAAAATTAATACAGTTTTCTAACTCTCTAGGACCTTGAAAGTTGTAAAGCACCAACTGATTTTTATTATATCGTTTTCGATTAGAAGGTAGAAATGTTGGGTCCGTAAGAAAAGGAGAGTGATACATTCCATAAAGTACCTTCAGATTAAAGTGTTGACTCATGATGGATTAATTCCATGCTAATCCATTATGATTTGAAAGGCTGCTAATTAGTTGTTGAGATTCACAGTTAATCCAATACAGAGCAAGGGCCCAATAGACTTTCTTATCATCAAAGAGAAACAATACTTTTTCTGCTATTTGAAAAACAACAGAATTTTGTTTGTAGTATAATGTTTTTAAAGGCTTTTGCATCCAGGTTTATTGGTCTGTGCTTTTAATGCCCATGTCAGATTTTGATATCAGAGCTCTACCATCTAAAGAAAAAGTGTTCTCAGTTTTTAAAGACAGGCATATTTAACTTAAATGTTGAAAATAAAATATCAAAGTGAAACTATCAGCACCTGAACTATTTTTTGCTGAAAGGTTAGTAGTTATAAATTATTTCTTGAAAGGATGGGGACATTTCAGATTACACATTTTACATGGAATTACCTTTAATTCATCCAGTTTGTTAACTACTACCAAGCTCTTAATAATTACCATTCATTTTCTTTTCAAAACATCTGCGACTACTACAGTGATTACATTGACAATTCAGCATTTGCGTGCCTGAGTTTTTCCTCTCTTGATCTTTCCTTTATACATTTTATGTATTCAAAAGAGAGAGAGAGAGAGAGAGAGAGAGAGAGAGAGAGAGAGAGTTGAAGTCTACAATTTCACTCTCTGAACATACTCTACAATTAAGGTTTGACCAAGTTGCAGCCAGGAACTGTGGCCACAGTTGAGGTATGCCACAACGGATGTTGTTCAAACTAAAGAACTACAATATGGGATACAGGTGCCCAAGCTGGCATCTTAATCAATGTATCTAACACCTGTTTTGTCTCTGTGTATGAGCTTCTAAATATTTTGGGAACATTTCATTTATCTTATGATTTTGGTAAATCATACTCCTTTTACGCTTTGTCTTGTCTAACTTGCTAATATATTCTACACACCAACATAAAATCCAAAATATATAGTAAAAGAAATCTGACGTCATTTGCTTTTATACCTTAATTGTTATAAATATCAGTGATGCCAGAGGAGTTATTACTGTTGTCCCTCTTCAGCAATTTAACGAAATCAAGAAGTATCTTTGCTTGACTAAAATACATTTCATATGATTACAAAAATCATTAATTAATGAGGTGTTAATTATGGACTGGTAAAAAGGGGAAAGACCGAGAAAAAGGTGTGGGAGAGAGATAGGCAACAGTGGCTACACCTTGAAAATTGCATCCTTTAAGGTTCAATGCCAAAAATTCTATTTCACGACTTATTCACCCAAAATAGCTGAATTCACAGAAAAGCTCCCAAATGCGTAAGAAGAGAGAAAGATTTCTGAATCTTTGTGTATTTGTATTTACCATGTACAGGATTTACCCAAATGCCTCAGAAATACATATTAATCAAATGATTGCTCAGGTATAAATAGAAATTATCTCCTTTAGGCTATGTAACACTGGTCTGCAATACCAATAAAATTTTAAAAACATTGTGTACTGTAAATGAATGTTTTTGGAAAAAGGATATGCAAAACTTTTTCTCCTCCTCCTCCTTCTTCTTTTGTGAATCATCTAAGTATTGTAATGATTTTATGATGTAAGTATTTCTGTCAGCCCAGAATCCGTATGCTGAACTCATAACCTCCAAAGCAATGGTATTAGGAAATGGGACCTTGAGGGGAGAAACTAGCTCATGGAAGCAGAGCCTGCCCACCCCCCCCAGATCAGATGAGCAACCTTGCAGAGGAGCCCCAGTGACCTCCTTTGTGCCTTCTGCCCTTGGCGGGATCAGTGAAAAGGCTTTCTTTCAATGAACCAGGAAGCAAGCAGTCCCTCCTTGCCAAACAGTTCTTTCCTGCCAGCTTTTTTTATCTTAACTTTCCCATTTCCAAAACTGAAAACTAAATTTCTCTTTTATTAAGTCACTCAGTTTATGGTGTTCACTTATACTAACGTAAATGGAATAAAAAAACACAAACAAAACAGTAAAATTAACACAGCAGAGACAGCGCCAAGAGTTGCCATTTTGTTTTTTTCACTCTGAAGTTTTTATGCAGTATGGTACCTTAAGTTATTTCTAACAGTAATGCTGAGTTTCTGTGAATGTGAAGGTTAATTTTATGTGTCAAATTGGAGGAACATTTTGGAAGAGATTAACTCTTAAATCATTCAGTCCTTAATCTACAGCTCTCTTCATTGCAACATGACTTTATTTTTTCCTTTCCCCATGGAAACAGGCAATTAAGATTGTACTATTTCTGATTCTTACTGAATAGTGTGCTACAGGGTTTCAGGAATCTTTTCTGAGAGTTTGTATATGCACAATTTAGAGAGGAAATCGTGTCATTCAAATTCTGTTTAGTTATTACATTGTATGACTTACTTTCTGTTGACATGATGTTAGGGAAAACAAATTCCAAAAATGAAAACTGAAGTAATTCCTCCCACTTCTCCCAATAGGCCAGAGAGATGAATTGGCTTTGAGAAGAAGAGCAATAATCTTACAGGATCAATACTGATATTCGCATTCACACAAGCTCGAATCCATAATCAAGCCTTTAAACTGATATTTAAAAGATAAAAGAACAGCATAACACCTCGGGCTGATCTGTTTTATTTTCTTGCTTTGATAATTCCTCTTCCTTATTAAAATGCAAACTTTGTATTTAGAAAAGGGAGACACACTGGCAAGTTTGAAACTTATTATTATCATTGAAATCTGACTCAGAGCATAAGCTTTTAGCCAAGAATTTCTTAGGATGCCTGTGTTCCTCATAGACTCTGATCTCCAGCACTGGCTCCTAGTTTTGGCGTTCTGAGAATGCATTCTGCAGTGTGAAGTCAAGATGGCTCTTTCCATACACGTGAGAAGGATCGGGTGTCTGGCTTCCAGGCTGAGCCCATGACCTCTACATATTGTAAGTACATAGAGCGTGAACCAGTGGTTCGAAACTCTTTTGTTAACTTGTGTGATTCTTTTTCTATGTCTCTCCCTCTCAAACACAATCATGTGAAACTCAATCAGGAGGACAGTGCAGTGGAGCTTGCTCAGTATTTTGTATCCTTCATCGAGAATGGGATCAGTAATTCAGAGCAGAAGATTGTTAGTGATGATGCAGATTCGCTCAAGGTTTACTCAAGGTGCTTAAAGCCTGTGCATTGGTTATCAAAAAACACTATATACGTGTGTGTGTGTGTGTGTGTGTGTGTGCATATAGTGTCTATAGTATAGTGTTTATGTACACATACACATATAAATGTACATATATATATATGCAATACATGTTTTCATAATCTCCTCTGCCATCTGCTTGGGATTTCTCTTAGGCTATTCTATTCATGACATTGGATACGCCAGAAGCTCACAATTGTGCCATTCACTTTCTAGTAAAGTTTAAGCAGAATTTACTTTTTACTGAAAATTTCAATTAGAATGCTTAATCCCATGCGAGGAGACTAGTTCCATTCAATTTCTATTCTTGGTCCTTTACAATAATTAGTCCGATGTTTTCTCAGATGTAAGAATTACATTTTTTCTCCACATTCTCTAAGTAAGTTTAAATTACTAAATACTCCCTGTTATCCTTATTTTGAAGGTGAGAATCTTAAAATAATATAAACCAAAATTACATACTTACATATCTGTCTTTATATATTTGCACATTTATTCTGGAGGTAAATACCACTAACAAATGTGGTGCCATTGAACATCACGCATGCTTTAATATCTGCATTGTGTTATGGTACATCACATTGGCATCCATACCTGTTGTATCCTCGGATCTCAGCTTAAATCTCAAAGCAATAATTTTATACCATAATGAGAGATTGTCTCATAAGCCTTCACCAGAGAATTTTGGGGAAATGAGCATTAAAGTTTTCTATGTTAAAAGAGTTCAGGAGATGTGCTTTTTTCTCATGAAGTTAAAACAAATTGTTTAACGTTTTTTTCCCAGGGGGGAAAAAGAAGAAATATGACATCAATTTTAGAGTGAACTCAATTCCTATTACAAAGCAAACAGTTGGTACAAGAAGTCCCACATGTGTGAGGCACATGGGAAAGCACATTAAAAACACTTCATGTCAAACCAAACATCAGAGCATCTATGTAGGCACAGTTCCATGGAAATAATAAATGTGGGAACCCCTCAGTAAGAAATCATCCCTTGCAACTTCAGAGAATTCAGATTGGAGATAAATGCTATGAATTCAGTAAAAACAAGTAAACTTTCAATCAAAACAATAAGCTTTTAGCAAATTGAGAGAATACATACTACAGACCTCATTTCCATTCTATGTGTAGAAAAGTCGTCATTGTTAAATATGTGTCTTATTAAGCATCACCATATTGCTGTTTCCTCTTGAAAAGTTGAACCTAGAGCAATAGTCAAGCCCTGGAATGACACAACGGTGAGGATTATTGATCTGCAAAATACTTAACCTGAGAATTAAATCTTGTTCTGGGATGATGGAGTTGCAGTTATATTCACAATAAAGTGCTGATGCAAGAGGCTATCAGATGACGTTTGTTTTTTTTAGCTTTGATGTCTTCAGTATTAATATGGAGATAAAAATGTGCCAGGTGTTGCTTGAGCAAACAAGCCCTGTCATTGTACGTTTTAAAATATTAAATGAAATGCATTAGCAGTACCTTCTTGGCTTTTTCCTTAGCTACAGAATATCTCAAGTCATTTCCCAACAATGACAAGGACAGCACAATGGTGCTCTGGCCAATCAGCTCTGGAGCATCAAGAATGACAAAATAGAGGAAACAAAGAAGACAAAATCTATCTCATTCAGATTTCAAGCAGTTTTGTAGTATCCACACTGAAATTAGCATCTATGGAAACAGAAATCAAAATCTGCATTCTATCGAACAACTGTAGCGTAACTGATAGAACTTGTCGAGAAACCGCCTAAGGCCTTATTCCTTTTTTTTATTTTCTAACTTTCCACTTATTTGTGTAAACAGTGGTCCAAAGTATCTAGGAAAATCATAAGATATTGCATCACTGGTTCAGAAGCTGTATCAAATAGTACAAGCAAACCAGGAAACAACACCTGAAAATGAAAGAAGTCTTATCAGGGTAATAGATTGGAATATTCACATGTGAAGTGCATATTCTAGGGGTGGCTATCTGACATGGCAGTTACAGACAATGTATGGTATTCCCGTATCTCGGAGTGGAATGCCTTGGTTCCAGCGCCAGTTGCCTGATAATGCACACCCCGGAATGTAGCAAGTAAGGACTGGAGCGCTTGGGTTGGCTGTCGCCTCTGCTGGAGGCTCAGGTTGTGTGCCTAGCTTCAATCTGTCCCCGTCCTGACTACTGCAGGCATTTGAGGATGGAAACTATTAGAACAAAGATTTTTACCGTCAGGGTGTAATTCTTTCTAATAAATGAAAAAGTAACAAAAATCAATGTTTGCCGTGCAGACTTTTTAATTCAATATTCAGCTACTCTAACAGATTAGAGCACTCTTGCTGATTTGTTTTGCTTTTGTTATTTAAGTTACACAGATGTAGTAATGGCAGTTTCATGTTTAATTTTCTATGTCATCACCATGGAATATTAAAGTTCTGCAATCTGACTGCAGAATTGGGAACCCCTTATTTGACCTTCTAGCTCCCCATTCCAACCTCTGGTCTTGAGGCATGAGGTTTCTTGTATTCTGCTATTGCTGCTTATCATAGAAATGATTTTCTTTTTCTTCTCTGCTTTTCCATATCCAAGCATGGTTCAATCCTGTTTCCAGTGAGAGCTTTCCCATGTAAGTGTACTTAGCCCTCCCTCTACTTTCAAATGCGGTGCCCAGGTTTTCCTGGGTTATGCTACAATAAATCTTACGTACATTGTGAATTTCTGTTTTGTTTAACTTTTTAGATACATTTGAAGTTCAGGCAGAAGGTTCTGTATGTTGGAATGCCTTCAGATTTTTCTTAGCTGATTGGATATTTCTTTTAATCATATTGGGCACATATTTCTGCTTTATTTGCTTTCATAATTGTATTTCGCGGATGTTAGAGTAGTATTTAGACATTCTCAGATCTTATTGAAATTGTTCACTAACTTAAACATGAATCAAATGGAATGCTCAGAGCATGCTCTTTAATGTACTATAAATTCACTTTTAAGTAAACAAAATGGAAAAATTATCAAGTAATTGTTGATGACATAGATAATTTTCTTTGTGTACTCACTACATAGGATGCCTTAAAAAGAGGGAAAGGTTTTTTGCTAAAAGTCAGGCCATAAGGTTGCTTCAACAAAATGGACTTCCTATTAGCTCTCAGTGAGGTAGTGGCATTACCACTAATCCAGTTTCGGAAGATTATTTTGAGATATCTAGAAAAAGCAGGCCCCTGAGCATGATCCGATGTGTTATTTAAGAGCAGAACAGATCTATGTTTTAAGAGTGAATGCTCTGGTTGATGAATGATAAACAACTTGGTATTGGCCTTAGAAGCTCTTAATATGTATTCTATCTGCTGTATAAACAAGATCTTATTTTCCCTTCCCCGGTTGCAATTATGAAGACGCAGATGTTTATGAACAGCGCATTGAGTTCTTTGTTTCAAGACTAGTATCACTAAAGCTCAAGAAAGTTTAGTGGCCAGAAACAGAATTTCCTGCCCTTCTTTCAAACTGAAGGGAGGGAATGAAACAAGGACAGCATCTTATACAAGCAATGTACAGGACTGGCACTTAAGATCTGGCACACAGATTGGATGCTGTAATGGAAGGAAACAAGAGAGCTCCACTGATGATTTCCTGAAATGAGATACGAATACTTTGTGCTAGTGAGTGGACGCTGGAGCGAGGTTCTGAGTTTAGGCATTGCCACTGATGCTAAGCATGGAGGAAATTCAATAAAAATGCATTCTGACAAGAAATTACTTTTTACGGTATTTTAAGTTAGGAATAACATTGGAAGGAATGCAGAACTAATTAAGTATCACATTTTCTTTCCTTCCCACTCCAGTGAGAGGAGGTTAGCTGAACGGGAAGATAAAATATGTGTAGGCAAAAGATTAGAGGTGCTACTAGGAGAAATGTTGCTAATAAAACCCACTTCTGAAAAAAAAAAATGACAGAAGTAGAATCCAAGAAGCTAACTTCAAAAAAGTCCAGGACCTGGTGCGGTAGCCTAGTGGCTAAAATCCTTGCCTTGCACACACTGGGATACTATATGGATGCTGGTTCCTGTCCTGACAGTCCCACTTCCCTTCCAGCTCCCTGCTTGTGGCCTGGGAAAAGAATTGATGATGGCCCAAAACCTTTGGACCCTGCACCCACCTGTGATACCCGGAAGAGGCTCCTGGCTCCTGGCTTTGGCTTGGCTCAGCTCCGGCCGTTGCAGCCACTTGGGGAGTGAATCAGCAGACATAAGATCTTCTCTTTCTTCCTCTGTATATCTGACTTTCCAATAAAAATAAACAAATCTTAAAAAATCCAATTACTGCTTTGAAAAATAATGTATGAAAATGAAAAGATGATATTGAAAAACAGATTTCCATGAAGATGGAAAAGCAAATGTTACACTGGAAGACTTATAATAAAAGGTTCCGACGGTGTGCTGGCACTTCCTTGCTAAACAGTCTTCGCAGGTCCTGCTGTGGCCTAGAGGAAGCACAAACAGTATATCTGAAGCGCTCTGTCCTGTTAAAAGACAAGTGTGCCGTTAATATGCTTTGTAAATATTCTTGCTTTAACAATTACTCATATTTCTGAACTAATTAAAAATGATGCAATCTTGTGATAACGCAAACAGTAGTAGACTTCTTTAAATGTTAGATAATGAATCATCTTAAGAGGTCATTGACTAAAGATGGATTATAGTCTCTAAATATCAGCCCTGATCAATAAGTGACATATGCATCTACATTGCAATCAAAAGGTATACCAGAATCTTTTAATTCTGCTTATACATGGGATTAGACACAGTGATGGGCTTTAATGTATAAAATCATCTGCCCTGATGCAGGCAGGAAAATGAGGCTTTCTAATGAAGGGAGTCATGTTGTGTTACTTCCTTCTAAATTGATAACAAGCAATCAAATATGTAAGAAAAATCCCTTTATTCTCTTTTCCTGTTGCTTGCCTCCCGGTCCTGGAGCTCTGCAGAAGGAAGGCACGTTGTAAATCCCCAGCATCACCTCTGAATGTGAGGAGTAGCAGAGCCGTCAGGGCAGGTGCTTCGGAAAGGGCAAAGCCATAATAAAAGAAGCCAGCTCGAGATGAGCTATCAAGTGCAGAGCAACGGACTCTACCTTCACACTGAGTGTGGTCATTAAACTGGCAGACAAAAATGGTTTATAGACACCACATATTTTAGACTCAGGAAATCCCATTTCTAAGCCATGGAATTCATTCATAAACATTGGTGTGAAATCCCTGCGGTGCCAGCTGGGGTAGGCAGATTTTCTGGGAGGAGTGGCATGGTAATTCTCCATTCCCTTCTCTGCCAATCTTTGGTGTGACATTCAGATTAACTAAAGACCTAAGGCCCTCTAGTTACATGAATCTAGACCTTGCAGTAAACAGCAATTTTGAACCCCCAAAATGTCTCCATCCTCCCTTGAAAAGTTAACTTCTCTTCTCTGTATGAGATTTACTATTATTGAAAAAAAAAATCGTGATCTAACTTGAAGTAACTTGATCAGAAAAAAAAACCAGAAAGATGATTTTGAAGGCTCCCATACAGACAAATCGATGAAAGTTTTGAGCAATGGTGTTTTCTGAAAATACAGTGCTTGCCGAATCCATAACTACTCAGCCCCTGCATGGGTGCAGCACTGGCTGGAGCACAACAGGATCCCGCTGCTCTAAGAAAGCTCCAGACCTTGCAGGAACTTCCATATAAAGTTTGTGAAATGCAAGTTACTGAATGGCTTTCTTTGAAAGGGTTAAAAAGTGAGTCACCCTCTGGGTCATGAAATACAGAAGGGTGATGAGGAATAGGGGGGGAAGAATTGTGCATTAGTCTCTAGCGACATTGATCTGGAAACATCTAAAAACACTTAATCAGCAATGCCCAGGAGGTGAGAGGACATGTTTTCCAGCTCAGGAGAGAAATTTGATCAAGGATTTTATATTCTAGGGTCATTGTGTAAGGAGTTATTCGAATTTCCCACCCTGGGCCCAGAGCCATTTTCTCTTCCTCACAGCTCAGGAAAATTCACACCAGTCCAGCTGTCCACCAATCAGATGTAACTTGGCATTTCACCTGAGAATCCCACCCCGAATCTCCCAGCCTCTTCCCCAACTCTGCCCACTTACCAATCATCCTTAGGCAATCACCTGTGACAGTCTCAGGCACCAATCCCCTGTGCCTGCCCTCACTCCCTCCCAATCCCCGCCCCCCCCACACACCTTGTGGGCTCACCTGAATGGCACAAAGAGCCTCCAGGTGCAACTCTTCTCTCTTCTCCTTCCAGTTCCCGCCCTCCCCCCGCCCCCTTCCTTCTTTTTTCCTGGCTGCTCCACCACCACCCTGCCCTGCTGGAATAAACCTCCTAAGATACCTTGTTGCGTCCTTGTGTCTAGTTGCGTCTGGTGTTTTCGGCTCAAGGTAAGAACCAGGCTGTGGCAATTAGCTGCTCGTAATAATATCGTTAACAGCTAGAACTTTAACTGTTTTAAATAACTAACACATTGATCACACAGGTAGAAAATAGAAAGCATGCATTCAGGTGATGTCGTCTATAAAAATGTGTGTGTGAGAGAAAAAGGCTAGCTATGGGGGTCTGCACTGAAACAAAATTGGAATCAGAAGCCAGAATCAGGACTCAAGCTCAGTTGTTCTGCCAGGGGTTGCAAAATGCCCAATCCAGGTAGCTATGGATTCAGAGGTCAGAAAAAAGTGCACTTTGCTCTTACATTTCATGTGCAGCAAAGACACGAAAGGAGCTTTCCAATCGTGGAGGAAACATCTTCAACGGCCTTTGGTTCTTTTTAGAAATTGTACTAGACAGTAAACAAAGAAGAGAAGAGGAGATACTTCAATCAGGAGCTATTCTACTAGTGTATTGAAGTTCACAGTTAACCCATAAATCCCTCGCATCTCCTCCATGTTGCTCTGACTAGACTCTGCTTCGCATTATCCCACACACTTGCTGGGCCTTCTGCATTTCCACTTTACAGATGCTTGGATTTATGGTAGCTCCTCCTTCTGACAGGCCACTCTAAGATGTGCTATGTCAGCTATTGAGTTTATGAGAACATATGTTTATCTGGTTAATTTTCTTCAAAAGATAATGCATTCTCTCAGCATGAGGTCAGGGTCAGCACAATTTTCTATATCTTTGAAGACCAAGCCATTTCTATCACCGAGATTAAAGACAGAGAGATATAAAAAGAAAACGCTCGAAATTGTGCTGCTTAAGAGATTACCCATGATAGAACGATAAACGTGCAAAAAGCCCTGCGTGGGAAAAGAAGGGGACAGCTGGGAGAATGGCAAGCCAGCAGTCAGTGCAAAAATCAGACCCAAGGGTGATCTTTTTTTCATCAATCTTTCCCTAAAACACCAGGCTTCAGTTGTTCTGATTCCTTCAATGTTAACTGTGTAGTGTAGCCAGAACAGCACAGGCTCTGTAGCTGTATTGTGTAGGTTATCACTTTCCACAGTGCAGTAATTAAAGGCAATGACTGGAGACACCATCGGAGTTCACACTTTTGCTCTAAGTCGCATGGATTAGTTCCAGAAAATGACTGAGCTTCGATTTCTTCAGGCATCCTGTAAAAGGAATATCTACTATTGATTTGGAAAATTTCATAACCTAACACGTACAAGACATTTAGCATTCAGTGGGTAGAGTAAAATAACATGTTTTTCTTATCATCTATTTCCCCTATATAATTTGCTCCTAAGGATGAGAACAAGGCCATATTATGGCATAAAGACAAATCAAGCCTTTTCCCAGAGAAACTCCTCATGTAGGGGACAGTATACCTCCACGGGTGTTTATGGCTTTGTCAAAGGAGCGGCAGTACAGTTGCCTGAAGGATTCTTATGGACACAAAGCTCATACAAATGAGCCTGCAACTTAGGGTAGAGCGAGCAATGAGAGTTGGCAACCCCAGAACAGAACAAGTAGTGAGATTAAGTAGGATGGAGATCGGAGAGGTAATCCTGGCCGAGGAGATGAAAGAGGAGAGCATGTGACACAGCAGTTAACTACTGACCTCATTCCGGCGCAAGGCTGGATGTGCTGCTGACTCGTTCTCACTTGTACATGCAACCATCAGTGTCTGTGTGAAGTAGCTTGAATGAGATTCAGTATACAACAGGGAGTCATAAGAACAATTACCCAGGACAGCAGAATGGACAGAGTCGTGTTAATGAAAAAAAAAAATCCTCCTGCAAACTACGTGGAGAACTCTAATGTCAGGTTCAAAGCAAAGGTGGATGAGAAAGTTAGGGTCGCGGTTTAGGTGACGAGCATCTGAGGAGGGAGACACTAGTTTTAGCAAACTCAGTTCTGGAAAGTTTGTCCTCAGTGGATGCTGTAATAGAGGCTTTTAGAAAGCAGATTGGCAAATAGTGCTGGATTAGTGCATTTGGCTAGCTGTAACAAAAATAGAATATACTAGGTGGTTTATAAGCAGTAGAGATTTCTTTCTCACACTTCTACAGGTGGGAAACTGAATGATCCAGGCACCCCGAAATTCAGTGACTGGTGCAGTACCAATTCCAGGTTCAAGGTATAATCTTGCTGGATTCTCACAGTGATGGAAAAGTCTCTTTGGGGGTGCTTTGTCTCCCTGATACCACTATCTTGTTCACAAGTGTTCCATATGTCTGACCTTTCCACCTTGGGTTCACACATCCTAGCAGCCTCACTTCAG
Source organism: Ochotona princeps (assembly GCF_030435755.1). Lineage (NCBI taxonomy): Eukaryota > Metazoa > Chordata > Mammalia > Lagomorpha > Ochotonidae > Ochotona > Ochotona princeps. The sequence continues at coordinate 12,481,682 of NC_080857.1, forward strand.
GGTGAGGCAAGGGATAGGATTAAACATACAAAATAGAGGAACTAAGGTGATTGTTTCTTTTGTGCCAGGGAACAAAGGCTGGCAGATTGCCATCAGCTAACACACAGGAGGCCTTTCATGATCTTTTGCTACTTTTTGCTTAATACGTGTTCTATCAATGCCAAAAGCCAGAGTGGAAGGATGAGCAGATAGTTCTTTCAGTTTTCAGTTGTGACTTCCAGGCGCTGTGCAGTCCTCCTTGGGGGTCCAACAGACTTATCTGTGGAGGTGACATGATGCTAAGTAGCGTTGGTATGTAATAAGTAATACAGCCTCACTTAATCTATCATTTAGAAGAGAAATACTGTAAGAAAAAAAAAAACCACTCTACTAATGATAGCAAATGGTTCCTGTGTCTAAGGTCTTTGAAATTACAAAAAAATAAACATGCATTTTATCACCAAATTGCTTTCTCAGTGCATTTGAAATGCTCTAGGCTATGGTTCTAATTAACTTTAGGCCTTCCTTGGTATGGAGACAGTTTAGTTTAATTAAATTAGCAGTGCTGTATAATAATGATGGTATAGGCTTAAATAATTTAGAGAACACTTATCCTTCTCCCAGAGTTTTATTTATTTTTTGGCCCAAAGTGGCAGGATTATTTTGCTTCAGATTTAACAAATGCTACTAGCAATTCATTCTGTTTCCCACCCTGCTCACCAATAGCAGTCTGTATGTGACAGCTGTTCTACCTGTGTGAAGATTAGACTTGAATTCATAAGAACAAAATGGCTCCCCAGCCATATTATATGTATACAAGAAGTACTTTGGTGCAGGTACTTCTGTATTTACTATATATATTTATATAGTTTGAATGCTCTTAATTTTAAAAGGGCATTTGCCACCATTCCTAAAATGAGTGAATTTGGTGTAGAGATTCCTTGAATTAAAGTTTGCCCATCTAATCACATAGCAGCTACAGCATACAAACAGCAGTAATTATTGGGTAACTTAAATCCAAGTAGACTACAAACATGATTTACTCAGAAGATTCTTCTATGAAAACACATTCCTTTTTTAAGATTTATTTATTTTTATTACAAAGTCAGATATACAAAGAGGAGAAGAAACAGAGAGGAAGATCATCTGTCCGTTGATTCGCTCCCCAAGTTACTGTACCGGCCAGAACTGCGCCAATTCGGACCCAGGAGTCAGACTCTGGGTCTCACGTGGGGGCAGAGTACCAGGGTTTTGGGCCATTCTCAACTGTTTTCCCAGGCCACAAACAGGAAGCTGGAAGGAAAGCGGGGCTGCTGGGATTAGGACCGACACTCATATGGGATCCCTGTGCATTCAAGGCAAGGACTTGAGCCACTAAGCCACCGCACCAGGCCTCAAACACAGTGTTTTTTGAAGAAAACTGTATTTGTTGTGCCTTGGAATGGATGAGTCAAGTCATACATTTCAAAGACATTGGGAAGCCATTTATAGATAACTTTTTTCCAAGTCAGATAATGTTTCAATGGTTGATTACTATTGGAATATCTATGAAACTAAACTCTATTAGGTATGAAATTGGCAGGAATGTCATTGACTATTTCAAACAGTTTCTTTTTCAGACTGGTGGGTAATGTCAATCAATCATCAATCACTTTATACTTAGTGAGATAAACCTGTCTCCAAAAAACAAATATTATGTTTCCCTGTCTATAGTAACCACTGCACAGAGGACAAAAAATGTAATCTATATAAGCAACAGTGACATTTGACATGTGACTGGTGTTTACAGATTTTCCTATACTCATGGAACAGTATTTTGTTTTCTGCTTGCTCTGTGTTGAAATACTAGCCTAAAGGACTGTTAAGACTGTGATTTCAAAATGAAATCAAATGTACATTATAAAAATATGTATTTAATATATATTTTAATACATATGTATATATGGAGCAGGAACCATTGGGAGGAGGGAAGGTCGAAAGGGAAGTATTACTATGCTCCTAAACCTGTATTGTGAAACTGATGTATTTTATATAAATAAAATAATAAAAAAATAGAGAAGCATAAAACTGATGTAAATACAGGAGATTTCATAATAAGAGAAATTAGCTTTATTATCCATAAAAATAAATATTGTAGGAGCTTGCAAATCTAGTACTATGGTGAATTTGGTGGGGTAGCTATGCTCTAATGATCACTATTGGACAATAGGTATCCATGACATAAAAATATGTCTTACAATATTTGCAAGCACCTCGAGTTTTATACAGAGAAGAATGGAAAAAGACTCTGATCTTGGGATAGTGTTTCCTGGTTCAGTGATTACACTGAAATACCAATTTCCTGCTGTGTGGATGAGGATGTAAGAACATTAGAGTTGGGTGACTATGATCTTTGGAAGTAATTGGTTCATACCTCAGTAATGATGATCACACTACAAAAAGGGAAAAATGATTTCTGCATGGGCCGAAATTTTGGATGAAAATCATAATCCAAATGCCAGGTCTTATTATCATTCCATTTGATCAGCAGCATTTCTGAAAATGAGTCAAAGATGAAATGTTTTGATATCCTTTCTTGTCTTCTTATGCAGTCAAACCTTGTTGGGTTGCCTGCCCTATTATCACCTTCTAATAACAAAGGAAGTGAAGAGCAGACCTCATGAAGGAAGCATGCAGCCTACATCATTTTAGATGAAGAGCATTCTCTCCTAGAACACTCTGGGATGCAGCTGCTTCTCCACTGAGCACAAATTCAACTAGTAAACATGCATGCTTTGCCGATAGATTATAACATAACTTGTTTATAACATTCCATCTAATAGCTTAGCAGATATGAGCCATTTCTGCTTTATACATCATCAGACTGCATTAATACAAAGGGAAGAGAATTACAATGATACCAATATAATAGTTACCCAAAGACAGAAACTACCATGTAAAATGATTTAGTAACTACATCATGATTATAATAGTGGCATAATGCAGTATATTGCTAAAACCATTACAGGTTGCAGTACAGAAATGCAGTGTGTATAAATCAATCAAAATAGCTTAAGCCTAGGGTATAGGGCCCAGTGTGGTAGCCTAGTGGTTAAGCCTCATCTTGCAAACGCTGGGATCTCATTTAGACTCAGGTTCATGTCCTAATGGCTCCATTCCCTATCCAGCTCCCTGCTTGTAGCCTAGGAAAGCAGTCGAGGACAGCCCAAAGCCTTGGGACCCTGCACTCACATGGGAGACCCAAAAGAAACTCTTGGATCCTGGCTTCGTTTGGCTCTGTTCCGGCCATTGTGGTCACTTTGGGAGTGAACCAGCACATGTACAGTCTTTCTCTTTTCCTTCTCTCTGTAAATTGGTCCTTCCATTAAAAATAATAAATCTTAAAAAAAAAAAAAGACCGAAAGTGTATGTGTGCATCTATGTGTAGAGGTGTTTGTTTTTCAAGGAGAGGTAAAAGCAGTGGGGTAATGGGTTGCATTTTTCAGTATGTGGCATTTTGGTATTTTAACCACAAAAGTTATAAACAAGTGATAGAAAGCCAATATTTTAAAAGGCAGGGGGACACGTCCTTTCTTTTAGAAAACTTGTAATTTTAAATATAATTTGCATCTTATACTTTAAAAACGCAGTCACCAAGATAATATGTCTATTTCCAATAATGTTGACAGAGCAGTTTTTAAAAAGTTTAACAGCAAGCATTATCTGCTTTCCATGCCCTGGTAAATGCTGAAGGGGAAGCAAAGGATGACAGCTCCTCATCCTCCTTCCCAACCTCGCTAACTGAAAACAAGACACTGCTGTAATACCTCCCCAGGGACTCAACTTACATTCAGATGTCTAAGAGTATGTCCAATAGAAACATTAAATTAGTATCTAATGTATTATTTTTATCCAACTCCCAGACAGTGAAGAGCTCATACTTTTAGTGGAGTTCACTGTTTGCTCATGCTCTTCTCTGACCTTTCCCCGTTCCCATCGTTTATTACCATGGGAACCTGCGCTTTTACTGTCCTGCACATACTGAACTTGAGCTCATTGGCCTTCTTCCATATGACATGTTCACTTATCCAAGTGCTGCTGTCATTATGCTCTGACTTGCAAACCGGAGAGCATTTCTGCCAGATACTTCTGCTGTGTCTTTGAATTTTATTCAAGGATTTGGATAATTTTATATCTCAGATTGGATATGTGTAAATGGTGGCTATTGGGGGGGGCATGCGTTGGACCTAACGGTGATGACTATCATGTTCCATATCAGAGTGCTCGTGTCTTTATTCCAGCACCGTGGCAGAGCAGAGCCAGAGGGTCAACAGTGTTGCTCAAGTAACTGGGTTCATGTCACCCACGGGAGACCCGGATGGCCTCTACACCCCAGCTTCAGCCAGTTTTGTGGCTAATACTGAAACAGCAAAGCTCTGTTCTGGGTAAGGTGAACCAAACAGTGCAGAGGAAAACATGATCTTAAAAGGTAAGTATTCATAGTCATCAGGCACAGGTTACTATCATAAACCTGTAGGAAGGCATTGGTGAAAACTAAAGTCCCGTGAAGTCTTCCTTGATGTCTTTATCCTACATTATCGCATTACTTTTAGAGAGTTTCACATCCCTAGTACTAATGTTATCTTGCGTAATGTAACTGCTTGTTTCTACTTAAGGATGATCATCTGCAGAGGCTAAGTTTATTTCTGGATCCTGGAAATAAAATTGCACCATTTATTATCTAATAAAAGAAGGGTTGGGTCATTTACCCCAGCACTGTTACAAACCATGAATTGCTAGTTCTACAGGTTTACATAATAGTCTGGGTAAGCATGATCTGTGATAAGATGGGATATAAACAGAGATGAAGAAGAGAATGGACTCATTCTGTTTGGAAGAATCTCATTGTGAAATACAAGAAAATGGGGCCTGGCACGGTAGGCTAGTGGCTAATGTCCTCGCCTTGCACGTGCCAGGATCCCACATGAGTCCCAGTTGTAATCCAGGTGGCCCTGTTTCCTGGCTCCTGGCTTCAGATCAGTGCAACTCTGGCCGTTGTGGACACTTGAGAGTGAAGCAACGGACGAAAGATCTTCCACCCTGTCTCTCCTCCTCTTCGTATATCTGCTTTTCCATTAAAAATAAATAAATCTTTTTTAAATAAACAGGAACATATTTGGCTGTACATTTTCTTCTGAGATCGCATTAGAAATCGCTAATAAAAGATAGAAGATACTGTTTTGCATGCACTGCCTTTCAAGTAGATGAAAATTCACATTTCAGTGATAGGTTTTAGAGGACTTGTTACATATGTATCAACCTACAGAACGCTTGGAAAAAGACTAAGTATTTTCGGAACTTGCTTCTCTTCTAGAGAGGTTCTTTGGTTTTGTTGATTTGCTTCCAGCTTTTACCCTCACAAGTATTATTCACAAGTTTTATTTTGTGTGTGTGTTTTATTAGAAGTATAAGAAACGTATTTTTTGAGGGTAATTGCTAATATTTTACTAAGAAGTGACTTTAATTGTAATGGGTTCATGGCCAAATTTGAGTAATAGTCTTAACTTCAAGTTAATATGCTTTAGGATTCATGTTATCCCAATGAATGCTAACTTCTGAGACACAAGTAAATATTTGTTTATTTGTTTATATATATATGTATATATATATAAACAGGTTTGCATATATTTGGAGATAATCTAAATACTTCCATACTGGTACAGATGTTGATCTACTTGTTGAATATCACATGATTAGACTGCAATTAAGAATAGTTCCGAGAATAACTCCCTCATCAGACGTTCACCTAAGTCATCATGTCTCTTTCTGCAATGCTCACCTTCCGCTTGTGATGATCTCGTTGTGTACTTGCTCTTCTGCTTCTATCCCAGCTGTCTGCTGACGCACACCTCACCTTCCTAGGTGATGGTTTAAGTATTCAGGTTCCAGCAACCTACGTGGGAAATGTGGATTTAGTCTACTCCTTCGTTTTGGAGGTGTTTCGGGAGTGAACCAGCAAACAGCATTCCCCTCTCCCTATTTCCTTCTTGCATATGAAAAATAGTAAGTCAAAAAAATAGTTTTAAATATTTATTTTATATTGGAAAGGCAGATATACAGATGGGAAGAGGAACAAAGAGGAAGATTTTCAGTCCAATGGTTCACTCTCCAAACTGCCACAACGACTGGAGCTGAGCCAATCCGAAGCCAGGAGCTTCCTCTGCATCTCCTATGTAGGTGCAGGGTCCCAAGGCTTTGGGCCGTCCTCGACTGCTTGCCCAGGCCACAAGCAGGGAGCTGGATGGGAAGTGGGGCTGCCGGGATTAGAACCAGAGCCCATAAGGGATCTTGGCACAATCAAGGCGAGGACCTTAAGAGCTACTCTATTGCACCAGACCCTAATAAGTAAAAATTTTAACAACCGTAACACTTCCGCTCCCACCTGCCCCTCATTCCTGGATAGTGCCACAATGTATTTTCATAGGCTAAGAATTAATTACATGTGAAATATTTTCCTTGAAGCTGTGTTTTGTCTTCATTTCTCACATCCTTCCTCTGGGTACATCCTGTTCTAGGCACAGAGAAAGCACACACATTCTCCTCTTTAGCCTTGTCTTTAGAAACATTATTAGTGGCCCATCTGGAGTCCAACTGAAAAAATATTGAGAGCAATAAAATTTAGGGATCATACTTTTCTATATACCTCTATCAACCAATAGGACAATTATTAGGTACCTATAATGCCTCCTTATTGGATCCATGCCAACGTACTTGCATGCATTTCATAGGCTCTGCCCTCCAAAATCATACGGTACAATACATTTATTTTAGAATGATTACCACACTAAAAGTGTATGTCCTTGTAGTGGAATTCAGTGAACTGTGACTTCACATATATCCCAGGACCTGTAACCAGAAGTACCCTCACACTGGTTGTTACTGTCCTTTAAAACTAGCTACTAAATTGATCTCCAATGGGTAAGTTTATACTAAATGGAATTGAAACTTGTGCATACTTTGTGTCTGACTCCTTTGGGTTAATTTTGTGCTTGTGAAATTCATGCATTATGATGACTGTATATTTGACTTTTTGACGGCACCAAAATACTTCATTAATACAGGCAAACAATTAAACTTACATGCATTACAACCCATATACTAAAGTAGAGATAACCTGAGTTCATATTTAAGCATTTAGTTGCAAATGTTTATCAAAGTTTTAAAGTATACATGTATTGATATGTATGTTTGCATGCAAAAATTCTAAGATAGCCTCAATGACTAATTCATACCAAGTTGTTTTGCCTTCACTTATAAATCAACCTAAATCTCCAATTTTCTTACTCTATCTCATTTTTCCCAGGGTCAACAAAGCTTTCAGCAACCACAAAGGGGCATGGCAGAATGAACGGCACACAAGGTAAGGATTTCTGTCCTGGGGCATAGAAAGCAGACAAACACAACACACTTTAAGTATGGGATTTCAGGCATGGAGATTAAAAAAGACACGCTGGGTTGGCTTTCTGGAATGTTGCAATGTACTTAAGATTAAGGTCAAAAGGTACCCATGCCGGATATCCCTTACCAGTCCCGGGTAGCAGGATTAGGAAAGAACAGATAAGGCATTCATCAGGACAAATGCTAGGACAAAAATAAATAAACTTGGGCAGCAGTGCTAGAGCAAAATAACGCTTGTTATTTTACCCTGAAAATGAAGGAGCTTGTGGTCATGATTAAATAATGAAACCAACTGGTATTTTAAGAAAAATGACACCAGAAAGAAATCATTTCCTACTCAACCTACTAATCATTATAAATTGGTTCCAAAGCATATTTTAATATTTTCTGTATTTAGACACTGCATCTTTATGTAACAGAATATATACTCTTGTTTTTGCGATTATGAAGGAAATAAGACTTTCTCCTAGCTTTCTTACACAATGACTAACACATGCACTTGTGAGACTTTTTCCCAGATCTTTCAAAATAAGAATTAAGAAATTTCATTTTTTCCTTCTGCACAGTTTAGTCTCATCATAATAAGAATACTTCTTAGTAATGAACTGCTCTGTTTATCTTAATGGTTTTTACATGTTAAAACTGAAAATTTTCAAAATGACACTTAAGTTTTATTAGCCACATGGCTTTCAGTGGCAATCAATGTTGAAGTATTGTAACAATAAATATTTCATTGGTTTTTTCACTGAAAGATGCATAGTCTTTACAATATTGAAAATTGACTGGCATTTTAAATTATATAATGAGAATTTTAAAAGTAGCATTGGTATAAAAAAGCATCATAAATTAACATCTTTAATGATTTTCATTAATGGCAATTGTGGTTTCTACTAAGCATTTAAAAAATTTACATAAATAAATAATACAAGGGTAATTCAAAAGTTCATGGAAAAATGTAATTAGACAATGCACATTTTCCCATAAACTGTGTGAAGATCTATAGTGTGCGTGTGTATATGTGTGTGTATGCATGTGATACTAAACACTATTGTGAATCATTTCTTCATTTTATTCTTGTTCTTATGACCACAGTGTGAAGCAGATATAATTATATTGCATTGCTTTGAAGTCTTTGCACAGGTTATGTAATAAGACTTCAGCTTTGTAGCATTTTTCTCTCAAATCTTGTTAATGCAAAATTTGTGCTTTGCAATAGCATGGTACCTAAGTTTTCCTTATTTTTCTGAGTGCCAGATACATTCACTCTCCCTCAAATGCACTATTTTGTTTTTACAAATTTAATTAATTGAATTTATTCTGAGAGGCAGGGAGACACAGAAGAGACAGATGAAGAGAAAGTGTTTAAGCTTTCTTGCTTTTCCCTTCAGTATTCAGTGCTGGACCTGACTGAAATCAAAAGCTAGGAACTTAAGCCAAATCTTCCACATGGGTAGCAGGACATCTCTGATGCTTTGGCAGGAAGCTGAGATTAGCAACTGAAGGAGGGCTTCAAACCCTGGTGCTTCAACAGAGTATTCAGGCATCCTTACCTATGTCTTAACCACTTGACTAAATGCTTGTCCCCAGATACAATACTTCCAATTATCATAACTCTAAGTAGCTGTGGAAGGTGAACCATGTAGCATCAGTAGATAAATTATTAAACATTATAATGTTTAATAGGTAGGAAATGATTAAGATACGGCTTTTGTTGTTGCTTTTCACAATTCCAGAACATAAATGCATGTAAGATTATACATACAAATATAATAAACATCAAAATAACCTCAATTATTTTATGTTCTCTAAAGACTGTATGGGTTATTGTAGTTCAATAAAAAAACCATAATGCAATGATTGAGGTCTATGTTTTACAGTGGGATTAATCTATATGACTGTATTGACATTCTTGAATTTGATTCATGTTGACAGTCTTTCTCTAGATTCCTAAGGAATACGAGGCTTTTAAAACTATTTTTTATTTGTTTTCTGTTTTTTACTGAATGGAGTGTTAAGCCAGTGACTGTGAACGAGATGAAAATTTGCATTGTAAATATTCGGAAAAGAAGAAGGACACAAAGAAGTAGGAGTGAGTGGAGGATGAAGAATCTCTGTGCTTCCGGATCTGTATTGTAGATGATACTGAATGCAGGTGAATCTGTGGCTGCAAGCGAGGGTTGGCTAACTGCGAAATCTGGATCCATGTTCTGATTCTGCCAGTCACAGTCTGACAGTCTTTACGTTCTAGTTGTCAATGGCCATGTGACAAATCTGGAATAGGAGAGGCCGAATGCTCATTGTGAGCATGTTGCCCTGACAGCTTGTGAATGTGTTTGTACTATCCAGTGTAGTCTCTGGAAGTTTTACTGTGTGGAAATACAAGTTGTCTCATCACAGGTGTGTGAAATGTAGTTCTGTGGATGTTGACAGTGACGGTGTGTCCGATTGCCAGCGGTCAGGTTTTTAGCACGGTGATAAAGTCCATGCTTTTCCCTTCAGCAAAGTCATGCGCAAAGACAAAGCACCAATGCATGCGGTTGTGTATATGTGTGAGTGTGATTTACACGTTTGTGGAGAAGTCGAACTAAAAGATACTTATTTTCATGTAAAATATTTGAAAGTGATGCATAGCTTCATCACAATGCTCATTTTTCACAAACTTTTTGTGTGGATGTCAAGCAAATGTTACCAAAGTAAAACTATTTCGTTTCATTTTGTGTGAACTCTTGCAAGATCTTTGTTTACAAGAGAAACCTGTACATGTCTGTCTGAAAAAACCATACAGATACTTCTCCATTTCTGATGAGGTTGTATCCCTGTTAAATTACTGTAAGCTGAAAATATCACAAACCAAGCGTACATTACAGATGTCTAACACATCAAGCACTGTAGCGTCGTGGCACGGTACACTGCAGTGTGCCAGTGGTTTATCTATCCTGATGATGGTGGACTTAGCGTGAGAGAGCATTATACCATGTATCACCCATCCAAAAAAATCATGAAAATTCAAAATACAAAGTTCAATTATTAGTGGATGTGTATCACTTTCATTGTAAAGTTGAAAAATCATGAATCAAATCATGAATCATGAATCAAATCATCTTATTTTAGAAGTCATCTGTATAAATATTAGTCCTATATTAGCTGTAATACAATATATATATATATATATATATATATATTCTACAACACAGTGATGATGATGCTGATAAATTTAATTTGTAGGAAAATTTATTATTAGTGATTGACATATACGGTATACAGAGTGAGAAGTCCCATGATCTTCCATTTGCTAGTTGGAGGCCCAGGAAAGACAGTGGTGCGATTCTAGGACCAAAGGCCAGAGTACATGGGAATTCAATAGTCCAGTCCAAGTTTTACTTCAAGATTGAAGGTCAGAGAACAAGGGACATCCGTGACTAATGGCAGGGGGAAAAAAACGCATGCCTTGGTACAAGCAGACAGAGCAAATTCACTGCTCTGCTGCCTCTCACTTCTGATGTTACCCTGAGTAGAATAGCTGATTCTCTAGCAGCTGAATTTAGATCTGTGCTCGGTTAACTGATTCCTGTGTTACCAGAAGATCTAATCAGTTTGGTTATGATATGTTTATTTTGTTTTTTTTCAAGCTGTTCATGTTATTGATTCGGAATAATTTTATTAGCTTTACAAAATATACTCACATGTCTAGATATTGCTCGAATCATTTATCTAAATCACCTGTTCATACTTTCCACCAACTATCTATCACCCATGTATCATCTATCTGCATGTGTAACAATGGGCATGCAGGAGAAATCGCACTTCAGATTTTGATCTATTCCCAGGCTAGAGAATTGCCATATAATGGCTTCTCATGACGCCTTCTCATGACGCCTAACTACAGAATCATGTAAATGTTCTGAGCAGGCTTAATATAAGCTAGACTATGGTAACATATGGTATTCTAAAGGTTCGATGTATTTAACACATTTTAAACTGAAAATATTTTCACTCATGATCTGTTTACTGTAATGTACTCCTGCATTAAATTGAAGATCATTTGATTCTTTATCTGTAGTTATTTGTCTGACTTCTGGCATTTACCACAAATATATGTTTATCTTGTTTCCCCTGCCTATGATATTTTATCCCCCTGGAAATTTTTCTCTGTACTTTTCTACGTAATTCATACGTATTCTTGAATGCTCAATTTCAGATTGGGTTTAAATATAAAATGTGTTATTCATGAACAATTTTTTCAGTGCAGGAAATGCTATCATTAGGGTGTTATTAACCTATCTCCTTTTGAATAAGATTTCCTTTGATTGTTTTCATTTAAAAATCTCTTTCCTTTTCTCAAACACTACATCTAATGCATCGCAAAGCTTTGTTGAGTCTCCCTTCAAATCCTCAAACTTGGTCACCATCTTTGATGAAATAAACTTTTCAGATCACTCCCCGTTTACCATTCCAGGCCAAGTTCCCCTTATCACTAATCTGGTACTGTGATTTGAATGTGGTTTTCCCACCAGCATTTGTTCAGAGGAATAATTCCATCATGCATTGACACTGATGGAGTTGTCCAGAGGAATGGTTGGGTTTTTAGAAGCAACTCATGTTTTTCCTACAGAACTCTGGTTTTCAGAAATCTGGATCTAGACTCTCCAGGATGGTTTGTTATTTGCAAGCCTGGCATTCCTCCCTATCTTTCCATAAGGATCACTTGATATGCTTGCCAAATGTCTTTCCCCATGATGAAATCCCTCTTGTACTCTCAGAGGGCCTTCACTAGAGGCTATCAGTATTTGAATTTTTAGGTTCTAAAACCCTCAGCCAAAGTAAACCTCCTTTCTTTATGAAGTTCTCATCCTCAGGTATTGTGTTATAGCAACATGAAGCAGACACAGCACCTGGGTCATGACTGTGTTCACATTAAGTGGTCTTTTGGCAAACATCTTTGCCTCAATCGAGCTAATGTTTTTCTCCAGTAAATGCCTTCCAGTTTCTTTCAGGAAAAAAGCCAGGGAGCTTACGGTGATTTACAAGTACTACAAATTGTCCTTTACTTAATTTTTAAAAAACATTGTTCCATGTCAGTTCCCTAGCGTACACTTTCATTCAGTACATGTCTCTAGTCCCTGTTTCTTGAGTACAAACATAGCAAGTATTTCAACCTGTGCTGCATCTGTGGAGGACACTCTTCAACAAGATAATTGAATTTCTCACATATTGCTTTCTCAGCAAATCCTCTTCTGAGCACCCATATACAATTATAAATCCATACAATTCTGAGCAACTCCCACTTCACCTTAGCATGTGTACATTGTTTCTAAAGCACTATGACATCTTAAAGAATTAATTATTAGTCAAATATTTTTATTTATTTGTTCACCATTAAAATATTGGATTCACAAGAACCATTTTTATGTATGACTATAATGTCACATACAAATATTGATTCTAGAACTTAGACTATACCCTTCATTTTATTTATCACATTCACTATTATTTATTATAAAAATGTTATCTTTTATCATTCAAGTATTTTTGGATAGACTGAATTATTCTTTACTTTTTGAAAGAACGATAAGAGAAAAAACAATGGAAAGGGGAGAAAAAGATACATGTGTAAGGAGGAAAATATTATATTGTTAATTGCATCTGTGAACTACTTTAAACCTGTTTTTTGTATTAGTATTACAATAACATGAAGACAGATGAGAATTTTACTGGAGAAGTTATGCATTTTATGTGACCTTGAAGAACCAATATATCAATGATTTCCTTACAGAGGAATAATAAAAGATTTATTTATTTGAATGTCACAGTGACAGTGAGAGAGAAGAGGAGGGAAGGATGGAAGAGAGATGTTCCACCTTCTGGTTCACTTCTCAAATGGCTGTGATGCCCAGAATCAGACCAAGGCAAAGCCAAGAACCTGGAATTTCATTTGGATCTCCCACCTGGGTATCAAAGGACCAACATATTCTATTTTCCCAGGAAGGTTAGCAGGGGGTGCAACTAAGCAGAGCAGCCAGGACTTGAACCTGCATCTTGATCAGGAATTCTGGCATTGCAAGCAGTACCTTAACACTCTGCAACACAACATTGGTCCCAACTAAATTCCTTGTAAAAGCAAAAACAGGATCTAACATTTACAGAGTGCTATTGAACATCATAACAAAATGAGTGCTCAGTAAATTCATGTTAAGTAATGGATGTTAATGTTTTAGACTTTGAGAAACAGCCCTGGAAATGTATGTATGCCTCTCTGTGCATCTCTCCATTATGCATTTGGTTAGAGAAATCAAAGGAACTATTTTGCCAAAATACATAACATATGCTGATAATAAATCAGAGTTGAAAGAAAATAGAGATAAAAGTGTTAACAAGAGGAAGACATCTTGTTTGGTGGTGAGTAATGAGGACTAGGTAAAAGGCCAATTGGAAATGAAAGATAAAAAAATTTTTTCCAGATGTCAGTAATTGCCAAAAATATATTCATGTTAAGGCCCAGATTCAAAAGATAAAAATGCAGAAAAAGAAAGAAGCACTTATGTTTTGCGCAAAATTAAATAAGAAAAACATTTTCATTCAGTTTCATTTCTTGGATTAATAGTGGACTTCTATAATGATTGGTGAGTTTTATAGGTATTATGAAGAGATAATAATAACAGATATTCTAACACCTTTATATAACTTCCCTTAGTGTTGGAATGGATAATTTGTTTGGATTCAAAGTTGCTCGAATTTCTAAAATCTGTACACATTATTTTTGAAGTTACTTATGTTATGCTTCCAGTAGTGTCGTTGGTAAGTAAATGTCGCAGTTAACTGTCTAAAGTTTATTTACTTATCTGTAAGGTGGAGACAGAAACATATCTTTTTCCAGAGTTGCTTTGAACTTTCAACATTTGAGAACAGGGAATCAGACCCATGGTTGAGATACCTCTTGGGATGCCTGAATCCATATCAGAATGATTGCTTTTGAGTCCTGGGTCCATTTTCAATACCAGCTTCTTGCTCATTCACACCCTGAGAGGCAGTAGCTGATGGCTCATTAAGTTGTGTCTGCCACTCAGGTAGGATATTGGTTGAGTTCTGTGATCCTTGCTCTGACTTGAACAGGTTCCAGTTGATATGGATGTGCGGAGAGATGAAAGAATTTTTTTCCCTTTTACTTTGCATATGAGTGGAGATCAATAAATGAAAGCATCCAAGAATTAAGGGATTATAATGATGGGAGTTAGTGAAAATGCAAAAAGAGAAGCTGGTTTTAAACATGTATTCAAAAAATATTAATGGAGAACTTCCTTAACATGGAAAACAAAATACAGAAATAGCGAAGAACTCCGAATAGAGTCAATCAAAAGTGATAGAAGCAGTGGTAAAGATTTCTTAGCAGTTACCAAAAGCACAAGGTAGCCAAGAGAAGTGAATGTGAATACATAAAACAAAGAAGCTTCTGTAGAGCAAAGGAAATGATCAACAAAGCAAAGAAGCAACGAACAAAATGTGAGAAAATCTTTGCACACAGTGCAACAGATAGGAAACTAATATGAAGGATCTGAAAGGAGTTTCAGAAACACAAGGACAACAAAACAAACAATCCTGTGAAGAAATGGGCAGAGGAAACCAGCAGGCATTTTTCAAAAGAACAATTCAAATAACTACTATATAAGTGAGAAAATGTTCAGGCTGCCTACCTATCAGGGAAATACAAATTGAAAAAGCACATTTTGAGGTTTCAACTAACTGCAGTGAGATTGGTCTACATTCAGAAATCTGCTGACCAGATTTGCTGGTGTGGTTAGGGGAAGAAAGACACCCTACTTCATGATTAGTGGGAATTTAGGCTAGTGAAGCTGCTGTGGAAATCAGTATGGAGAGTGCTAAGACAACCGAAATGGATCTACTGTATGAACCAGTTATCCCACTCCTGGAATTATATCCAATGTAAGTGAAATCTGCATATAAGAAAGAAACCCAGCAAAGCTATATTTATAGCTGCACAATTCACAATGATAAAGATATGGAAACAACCCGGAAGTCCATTGAAAGAGGATTGGATAAAGAAACTGTGCTCCATCTACTTCGTGGAATTCTACTGAGCCATTATCAAGAATGAAATTCTAACATTGGTAACAACATGGTCGCAACTGGAAACCAATAAATTCAGTGAAGTAAGCCAATGCCCAAAGGGCAAATATATGTTCTCTCTGACACAAGGAAATCTTCACACAAAATTACAAGAAAAGCACATATATAGATAAAAGTGTATATACATGTATTATCATAGATGAGCAGTATGATGGAGACTGTCATACTGAGAAGTGATGATATATTGCAGGATGCATCTCTACTCCAAAATAAAAGGAGGGCTTCCAATGAAACTATTAAATAGATCTTAGCAATAAGATGCTAAACTTTCTATCATTTTCTATACTTGCAAGTGGCATGATATTCTTAAATAAGAGAATGCTGAATGTGTTAAAGTTACTGAAGGAGTACATTATTGTAATAACTTGAAACAAAGCATTGAGGGGGAGAGGGGAAAAAAGGGAGATTCCTGTGCCTATGGGACCATAATAATAATAATAACAACAACTTTTCAGTCATAAAACATAAGTTTCAAAATATGTAGAAGCTATGCATTCTCAGATATGCTTAGCTTCACTTTTCTTTATTTCCATGAAAAATGTGTGATATTGCCAAACTTAATGTTTCCTGAGTCAAAGAACAGATTTTATGTCATATATCTTCATTTACTGTCATTGTTCACTTATAATTTGGCAGTTGGCTGTCACATGCTGGCAGGCTGCTTCACTATTTTCTGCAATGCACTCAAATTTAGATTTTAAGAAATATAATCTGTATGTAGGTAAATCTCAAGACACATGATAGAAAATTGTCTTTTAGCTGTAAAACAGAAATAATTTTATTTAATTTTCTTTCTGTGTATCTAATCCATGAAAATTATTTTCCTCTCCTCTTGAGGATTGTCTCAAAGCAATCGTGCTTATTATGCAACATGCTTATTTAAAGAACTCTCAAGGCTGTACAATATGGGTTAGAGAACAGATCTTCAATGCTTTCAGCTTGTTGATAAGTACAATATTTCTCTAAAAATACCTTAATTCATTTTCATTTTTATCATGCAAGTAACTTAGACATACTTAGGGTTTCTTATTACTCTGTCATTTGTAAACTCATTCAGGTAGCTATCATTCCTTTTTTCCATATTTTCATAACCCTTTGCTTATTAGATCACAGTTATTTTGAGTTTTCTTATTACTATTTTAAATTTCCAGAGGCAAACAGGCAGGGGAAGAGAGACAGAGAGAGAATGCAAGAATGCTTCCCATCCACTGGTTCACTGTTCACTACGTCGGGCCCTAGGACAGGTTGAAGAACACACTGGGAACTCAAGTTAGGCCTCTTTTATGGGAGGCGGGAGCCCAGTTACTTGAGGCATCACCACTATTTACCCAAGATTGGTATCGGCAGGAAGCTGCAATAGGGATCTAGCATTGGGAACTGAACTCGGATACTCCAGAGTGTGTCATGGATTCTTAGCCACCAAGATTCTTAACCATTCTCCCTATATTTTAAAAACGTTATGAGGAAGAGTTACCTTTTCATCAATAAATATTGTAAGTACAATAATAACTATACTGATATCACTAACTGACATCACTGCATGCCAAATCTGCCCCAAATTTTGGAATATGGAAAGTGATTCAAATATAAGATTTATGAAGGCATGACTTATTATATCTACTTTAAAATATTTTATGCTCAAAGTAAAATTGGAGAATAAGGCCATTTGAATAACATCATTTCAATGGTAAGCAATTGGGCTGCAACAAGATCATGACTTGTCATTTCACTGACTTGTCAGCTTGCTGAGGTTGGTATTGTCTTAGTCATCTACACAGTCATTCAGTGTTGGGCTTGTTTCCAGTGTTCCATAGGCTGCAAACCCATTGACTTCCCTCCAGTCTTCAGCTTCCTGGGTAGTAAGCAACATTACTTGGTCTTTATTGCTCCATGTTCTGTCCTCCTAATTGCCATCACGTGTCCGATATTGAAACACCCTCTCTTAGAGTCCACCTTACTGCAGAAACCCACTGCTGAAATTGTCACAAACGTCTGGAACTTTCAGTCTTTTCACTGGTTCTTAATGAGTGGGATTTGATCAGATTTCCTCCTCTATGCCATATGGGCTCTTCTGGGGAAGGAAGTGATGTTGGGAGAGGCACCTTTCTGCAGGTGATATGATGCTGAAAGGTTTAATAGTTGAAGCATCTGGTATACATAGGTATAAAACTAATATTTAATAAATGAGTAGTAAATGTGACTTTTCAGCAAACAAAATCTATTAGTAAAGGCAAAATAAAATTTAAAAGGAGAGAAGCCATCTCTTCCAGGTCTTATTTCTTAACTGCTTATTTAAAGTGTCAAAAACATTTCTACAGTAACTCAACCATTGCTGATATAATGACAAAACAACAATTAAAATAAAACATTTAGTGAGTCATGTGAAAGCTTATAAAAACCCTCGTATCTGGCTACCTAGGATTCTGCAAATATTATGTTGACTATTTCTCTTCATCACGGTGTGTTGCCGCAGTGTGGATTCAGCTGTGCCATTATGCTAGAAACTTACAAGCAATAGTGACTCCTAACTTTCAAATGAAATATCAAACGTCATGCATGCACTTCATAAATAATCACAATATTCATCCAGTTATACTTTCTTCTCTTTGAGAAAAAAGGGAAGGGCAGAGAACTGTGCAATAGTAAACTATTTCCTCTTAAACCTTTTTATAAGACTTACTGAAGACAAAAGCTTCTTCTTAGGAAACTGAGGACCATGCTTCACAGTTTGTTGACTCTTCCTCAGCCCTTGAAGTAAATGAAGTGACACCTGTGGAAATGTGTGCTCATCATTAACTCATGGTAGCGCATTCAAAATGTTGAAGGAGTTATCTTGAGGTGAGTGGAGCTGGGAGACAGTGCATATGTCACTCATCAAGCCACCTGCCCTAGTGTTGGGCTATTTCTTATCTTCATGTGGCAATGTAACAATAAATGTCTCCAGCTAGATGTGTGTTTCCAGCGGATATGAGCAGAGGGAAAATAAGAACTAAACTCTCTCATTTTCTCCCAATACAGAATCACAATTTCTTTAACTTCATTGAAAAAAATCTTTCTTCATGTAAACGATGAATAAGAGTGATCATTGATAACGCAACAAGTCCTAAGCACTTCAATAAATTATTTTTAAGAAGTAACTTTTCCAAATCATTCTAATTCATGAATTGATATTTGCATATATTTCTGTAAATATCAGTATTACTTGGTATTCTAAATGTTGCTCTAAATGAATGAGACTGAGGCTCATCTGGAAAATATAGGAGAGTTTGTATAGATAAAACTATAAAGGAACTCTAAACTGTAACGTCTGTATCTAAACTTCTGCACTAAGAGAGTCTTGACTAGATTTTGGCATGCCTTCTAGCAACCTGAATTTGCCAATCCTCCCTTTTCTTGAACTCTTGTCTGAAAATCAAGATGAAACAAATAACCCTCAAGGCTGTCAAAAGCATTTACTGTTTGGCCTGGCCAACATCTGATGGTAGGCAACATATTCTCCCTTTTTTGGGGCACTAAGTATAATGGATTTACAATTATGAATCCTTCCTTGGTCTCTTTCAAATGTATGTGTACATGTTCCAGTTCAGGAGTATCTTCTCAAAGGCCTGAAAAGTCCTTACTTTGAAACTATTAATCAAGGAATTATTGGACTTCTTTCTCAGTCTGCCTGAGATTAAAATTCTAATTTTGAAAATTTCCAAATAGCAGAACTAATCAAACTAAATCATTGGCACTGGGCAAATATTTGTATATTTTTACTTTGTTGAATCTTAGTAAATGCTTGCTGGCTCTTTTTTCATTCTCCCTTTAAAATGCTTTCTTGACTGTTCAAATAAGAATGGAGCCTATGTTCTTCCTCTACCGTCAGTGGTTACTCAATAAATTCTGTTCTCATCACTTTAACTAATGTCTGGTTTTGCTCAATGTTGACACACCCCAGTGACCTCCTGATGGAAGAAAGTTAACTCAGAAACATTTAATCTGAAATCCTGGTCGTGGATGTTAAATCCAGAGGTAAGTTATTTGGTACCATACACCACACTATGGAGTCACTGGGGAGCTGATAGGTGGCCTGAAATAAGAGCACCTTCCAAAAGGATGTTTAATTTTGGAATGAGGTCAGATGATCAATTGTGTCCTTACTTTTTGAAGGCTGAAGATAGAGACAGGGATGGTAGGAATCCTTTGTGTAAAGCTACACAAAGAAAAACAGTGAGGCGAAATAAGGGGTCGGGGAGCATGTCAGTGCAGAAATAATGAATTAACTAAGGAAAAAAGGAAACCATGGTAATTAACAAAAATGATCACACAAAAAAGATTTGTAAGAGTTATTTATCAGCAGCAAGGACAATCATCAGAGAAGCACAGCACAACTACAGAGCTGAATCGGGTGGGAATGGCCTTCCAAACTCTGGAATTCGTGCTCTAATGTGAACCTGGAGTTGTCTTCCACAGTTCATCTTAGTCATTTTACTTCCTCAACCAACCTCCATTAATGAAAGGCAACTTAATGCTTTTAAGACTTGCAACCTGACAGGATTTAATTATCACCCTTACAGTTTAGGTAGAAATAAGACACACCTCCTACCCCAAAGGAACTTTCAGGGTAATTAGTAAGAAATTATTCTATTTATTATCAATAGCTGAGTCCATATGAGAATTTCTGGTCACTTTAGAACCTTGTCATTGTGTCCTTCAGAGAAGAAGGTTTCCTTTCTCATGCCCACATCAGATGGCTGGAGAAGATGGTGATTCGGAGAGCACTGTGAAGCTTGCTGGATGATGCAGAGCAGTCCACAACTCAGCTGAAAGGTCAGGCTGACTCACAGTGATTTTACAGTCTCTGTTTATAGCCTTCATGGTTTATTGCTGATTTTAAAACTACGACAAGATCATATGAAGTTGTCAGAAATATGCAGATTTGATCAGCTGCTTAGTTCTTTGCTTGTCTAATCCAGCCAAATTTTCACAAGGAAAAACGTGAAGCATCTCACTGTTCAAGGCAGAGGGTAACAATTCTAAATAAAGCTTACCGTCTGAGGTCAGTATTGGGGATGTGTCTGAACATTTCCTCAGAACTACACAAGACAATGATCCCCAGATTGGACAGTAACGGTTTATTTAGATGAAAACTCACTGTCTTTCAATACTCACTGTCTTTCACCCAGGAACAAGCTTGAGCTTCACACAGAGTTAATATGAAATAGGTATTTTGTTTCATCACTGAATTTATCAGTCCAAAACCATGGGAATAATAGTGAAACTTCAAGCTCCCCGTTAAAGTTATTGTGTAGCAGAATTTGAAAACATTGGGTTAGGTGACACTGGAAAAGTTTGAAAAATTATATCCAGCATTTCTGACTCATTTGCCCTTTGAATACATCAGGCAGATGTAACTTTTGCTTTCTTTGAGAGGCATTTATACAAGAACCCTATTATTATTACCATTATGGTCAAAATTAGGAAAATGACCTATTTTTTATTTTTCATTATGTTCATTGCTAATTATATATCATCCATGTATTTTAATGTGATTTTTAAAAAATAATCTACATTTGGAATGAATCAATTAAAGTCCGAAAACACAGTAAAGTTTGTTAGAGGTCAAGAAATTAAGAGTTTGATCTATGAATCCCATTTCTGGTTTTTTTTTTTTTTGTATTTATGACAGTAGAAGCTTTTATCAGGGCACCATAACTTTGCTCAGGCTTAGAATTAATGATCTAATAAAGTTGAAAGTATATGTTCTTTTTGTAAGGGCAAACAGAAGCTGTTCTGTGGGAGAGAGATAGGAAAAACAAAACGATTATACTTTTAGTTTTTTCTTTGTTTTTCAGAAGCAAAGGACAAGAAAAGCGTGGTAACCAATATTTCTAAAACTCTTTCAAACGGACTTTTAGAGCTTAATTTTTTGCTAGCTATTGATGACAGAAAATCTACTAATAGATGCTAAAAAGGCAGCAAAGTGGAAATCCGAAGGATAATAGTCTCAATGTGAGCTGTTAATCGATCCAGTTTACATTATCCAAACTATTTCATAGAAATATTATGTTAAAATTCCATAAGCTACAAATACTTTTATATGTATATTTTATTTTATCATTTTTACAAGATTTACTTATTCACTTGAGCGACAGTTACAGAGACTGAAATCTGAATCCAGTGTTGTAAGAGTAAAGACGAGGGAATGAAGTATTGGTGGTAGAGAAAGATTCTATATAGGCAAGGGGAAGATTCTGGTTCCCAGAAACCAAGACCATCATCTCTTACTCCTTGTTGCTAAATGGAGACAATGGACACTGCATCAGTGCTGTCCACCCCCTCCCGACAGATCTGCCTTTCAACTTCTAAAGCACTCACTGAACATCTATATCCTGAACCACGCATAGCTGATTCTCCAGCATTATCCCACTTGAGTCTGCAGTTCTAGCCACCTGGAGCTCAATGTCCTTGTGGTCACTTCATTCTCCATGAATTTTTAAGTAAAGAGAACGAAGGTCTAATCAATGGGAACTGTGAGGCGGCATTCAGGTTTCCCTTTGAGAATGTTGATATTATTACTACAGAAACTAGGATTCCCATAGGAAATATTCATGTCTCAGGCATTCTGAGCGCACTTCCAGCTAAACAGTTCCCCTGAGCCAAGGCCATCACACCTTTGTTGGTCAATGACATCTAAGTATTTATTGAAGGATATAAAAACTTTCCCTTCTCACTCGGGATGATTATATTGTCCAGAGGCTGTTTCCATGTTTGCTGTGCTCCGTTGAGTGGCACTGACATTTGGATTCCACATCAGTCCACTATTGTTTCCTTCCCTCCCTTCCATGAACATGGCTTATTGAAGCCGTCCCTGGTAGCCCCACCTTGATTTCCAATCTCCAGTTCTGCCTTCTACTTCACCAAATATTTGAAGGTAGAGGAAATCAATGCGCAGTGAATGAAGGCAGCTAATCCATACTTTATGAAAGGCTGCAAATAACTTGATTTCACAACGATGTATTTTCTCATTCCTTGATGGACACGTTAGATCAGATGGATTCTAATTCTGAGCGGCTTAAAAAGCCATAAGATTCTTGGTATGTTATCTACTATGAAGACTGAATTCTTTTCCAAAATGAGAAATGCATGCTTCTTGCCCTTTATTTGACTCTGAGGGTGAAGTGGCAGATACCATTACAGTTTTGTTTCTTCCTCTTTTCCCTGAGATTTGCATGGTATAACAATCAAAACAGCTATTTCTTCAGTCTTCACCCCATTCATGTGTCTGCTATCCTGAACTCTGTTGGTTATGGTCTCTGCCTTTGCCATTCTTATCCACCTGCCAATATTGGTGATCAGTCTCAGACTCAATCCCAACAACTGTTAACCCATTTGGAACAAATCTGGCATTGTACTGCATATTCTAACATTGATGTGGGATTAAGACTAAGGAATAATAAAACCTAAAAACAGTCTGACTAGCCTGAACTTGGCATCTACGTTGTCTGGGGTGGAACTTCAGAACTTACATATCTTCAGACCTCAGTCTCCATGTGTTTCTGTCCTTCCTTATCCAACTTCCATCACTTATCTTTTTCTCTCTTGAGAGTGAAGCTGTATTCCAAGTCATTGTTCAGTTGTGCAGAGCCATGGTAAATCTACTTTAAAGTATCATTTAGGGCCCAGTGTGGTGGCCTAGTGGCTAAGTACTTGCCTTAAATGCGCTGGGATCAAATATGGGCCCTGGTTCTAATCCTGACAGCCCAGCTTCCCATCCAGCTCCCTGCTTGTGGCCTGGGAAAGCAGTCGAGGATGGCCCAAGGTCTTGGGACCCTGCACCCGTGCAGGAGACCTGGAGGAAGTTCCTGGCTGCTGGCTTTGGATCGGCTCAACACTGGTCATTGTGGCCACATGGGGAGTGAATCATCGGATGAAAGATCTTCCTCTCTGTCTCTCCTGTCTGTATATTTGACTTTGCAATAAAAAAATAAAATAAATAAAGTATCACTTATTTGAGAAATGGCTTCTGTTCATTCCCATTTCTGCTTTTAACATATTTAACTCTATCAATTTTTAGTTAATTATTTGTGTTTATTGACATGAAGACTGATATCATATATATCTGATTATGTATCTCATCTTTGAATAAAAACTCTCACATCGTCTTTGCCTATCAACCTGGGTTGGAGAACTTAGATTTAGCCTTGGTGGTATCATGTTTAGTTTATGGACTTCTTCACTCTACAGGGAGTCACCGTGATTAAATTAGCTTCTGTGCATTATATTTGTTCTTCTCTCATTTTCAATTAATTTTCTAACACCAGGGGAGTAATACTTCCTAAAAACACCCAAAAATTAACTAGGATTTTCATCCCTTTCTGCTGTCAGGCAGGCATTTTCTAGAAAATTGATTGGATATTGGCCCTTATAAACAAGGCTTCTATATCCACTGGTGAAATTTTAGGCAGCGTGATTACAAAAAGAAAGGGTATATCAGTCTATGTGAGTTGCCTCTTGCCCTGAATCTATGTGAATTTAAGGCAATACAGGAACACAAGTGAAAATAACATGCTTTAGAGAAATAATTATGTTTTAGAAAGAAACCTCTAGCCTTGTATCCCAAATACAAAAGCATCACTAATCAAAATAGTGTATTTGCATTCAACAAGTGATGCTAGAAAACTAGTCTGTTGCTACTTGAAATGCATATAAGTTTATAGTAAGGAAGAAAGTAGATAAATGTAAATTCACTTTGCCAGGATGGTTTTGTTCAATATAGCTGCTAAAGCAAACAATAAATTTCTCATCTTGATCTTCAGAAAATATATCCACAGATTTATTATTCAATGTAGTAAAGTAACTTCACACAGGCGTATGTTGTCATTTCCCTGACTTTAGCTCAAAGGTAATATTGAAGTTATAGGGAATAAAAAAATGCATGCCTCTTGATGATCTATTTCTGCCTAAAATACTAAAAATGGCTAGGGGTGTGAGAACATTCTTAGGGATGACTGATTGCTGTAAAAATATTACTGGTAATTGTGTCTCCTGTCTTAGAAAATGAAAGGGAATATTCTGCTTATTTGACCTTCGTGTGTCTATTGGTTTGAGTTGAACTTTGGTCTCTTGAAATAAAAATGGCCAGTCCCTCTGGGGAAATACTGAAAGTCCATAATCACATATTGCTCATCCTATCATTTTGGGCAGAGAAAATATTATAATCTTGAGGCTGATTCAGACTCCTCCCCCAAAGAAAGGTTGTTTTTTACATAATTACATAGCTGGAATGAAGAAGCATATTTATCCAACAAAAGCATGTTTGTCTCTTTCACTAATTTGTGCCTGCCCACTAGGGGTGGATAAATATCTTTTGTACAGTAACTGGTTATAATTACTGCATTATCTTTTCTCTGCAGATTTGTGCTAACTATAGAGTCCCAGACATATCGTTGCTTGTAGTACAAACTGATACAATGACAGCAGCAGGGGAGGAAGAGCCCAAGGTTTCAGTGGATAAGAGAAAGAAAGAGAAGGTACATATGAAAAATCATACGAGCAAAAAAGTGATAGATCAAGGGTGGAACTCTCTGCAGAAGAAAGTCTCAGTTCCAAAGGGAAATGCAGTGGTAGAGAAAAAGTTGAGTGTGAGCTTTAGCATTAGAAAGACAGAGAACTTTGGTACCGCAAAGCAGCAGCAAACATTTCAAAGAACTAGAAAGAGGGGAAAATTTCATAGAATAAAACAAAGCTTGTCTTTGCTTATAATTTCGCTTTTAGTAACATTTTTGTGTGTTGGATAAAAGAAATAAGCATCTTTAGCAATTTAGTCAAAACGGTGTGAAACTCACCAAAGAATCCTCAACGGATTTAGAAATATATTTGATCCAGTATTTATTAGCAGTCTTATACAAAGTTTCTGATGTTCACCGTGTATATTTGGCTGGAATCACTAGGTTTAGCAAATTGTCTAATTAAAAAAATTTCATTTATTTGAAAGGGTGAGTGATGAAGATGGAATATTCCAACCAGACTGGTTCATTCACAAAATGCCTGCAAATGCTAATCAGGGCCTGGTTGGAGTCAGGAGCTAGGAACACCACTCTAGCATCCCACACAAATGCTTGGATCATGTGCCACTACCTTCCCAGGTACAGTAATAGCAAGCTAGATTGGAAGTAAGCAAACAGGACTCACGCAGCAACTCTGATTGGGGGTGCTTGCTTGCAAGTGGCAGCTTCAACCAGTGTATCACCATGCTGGCCCTCATGGTATTTACATCATAAGGGCCTGATCACTGCCATTTGTAGCATCCTTCTCCTCCTTTGTGAACTCCTCAGTAAACAATTTTGTCAGTGGATGTTGGCTCAACCCCCTCTCTTTTTCTTTTGTTTGTATGTTCACCTTTCTCGGTTAGTAGTTAATTTCCCTGGAGTGAGAACACCTGTTTCCTTTCAAATCCCTCTTATTTAGATGTAAGTCCATGGCTGGATTCACTGATTGAATTTTTCATAAATTTCTTGGTTGTTTACACACTCATCCTTCCCTTTAACAGCCTTTAGTGGTAATACGCTTTCACTTTATTCACTTGGAATTATTAGAAAGTTCTCTTGTGCCGTACTACCTAGATTTACATTACCATGATTACCATCCTTTATGCTTTACAATAATTCAGGGCATGGTATCTTAGAAAGAAATCAACAGTCCTTAATATGATAGGGCTAGGTAGAGTTTTAAAAAGCACCCCTCCCCTAGGTTTCTGTCTTGTCTGTTTCTTCAATCAAACACTAACTGGGCACAGCATGGTGACTTGGCAGATACACTCAGTGTTGCTCATCAGCTAACCATCAGATATGCCTACAAACATGTGTCATGGAAAATGATGATTGATAGATAAATATATAGATAGATAAGTACATATAAAAAATAAGAAAGAGTTAAAGTGTTTCAAAGAAAGACAGTATCTGGACTCAAGGTTTCTGGAATTTGATAAGTTGAACCAAAAAGAAGGGATAGGTGTGGCTTATAACAAGGAAGACCAATGATAGCCAATAGAAAGATAAGATGCTGCACCTTCTTTGACTCTCAGGAACTGAAGTCTACTAATCAAGTGGTAACACTTCAGAATTCCTGATAAGGAATGCAGGCTGTTGGCTACTTGGATTTTCACATGGCAAGATTCAAAGCCGGGTACCCAATTGAGCACACCAGACTGATGACCTACAAAGCTATGACCTAATGCCTGGTCACCATTTAAAGCTCACAGCACGCTCTGATTTGCTACATAGCAGAAGAGAACTAGTACACTCACCTATAATTAGCAGAGAGGTCTCACCCATATCACCCCTTCGCATCATTCGCTCTTCTAATGCAGCTCCAGCCTTTTTTTTAAATTTTTGCATTCTCCACCAGGTACAAATATGCCCGCCTGTCCTGCTCAGAATATGTCTATTCTTTGGATCACAGCATAGTTTAGAGATTCAGGAAGGAAATATTATTAAATTGAGTCCTAAAAGAAAAAGTTGAATCTTCACAGCAATATCCTAGGCAGTTATTTTATTAGTTGTTTTCCACAGATGAATGACAGACCTCAGGTAGAAAAGATGATTTATTTTTGGAGATCTTTCTACTGAAAGCACCTTGTATGGAAAAAAAAATGAAACAAATGCAGAAATGGACTGAAGAACTCAGGCATTACCTATACTATTTGAAAAATGTTACATATTATATAACTAGACATCTCTTGGCATGAATATGAGTAAAATGTATTGAGCATTTTTATTCTTTT
Organism: Ochotona princeps; assembly: GCF_030435755.1. Lineage (NCBI taxonomy): Eukaryota > Metazoa > Chordata > Mammalia > Lagomorpha > Ochotonidae > Ochotona > Ochotona princeps. Next base: position 12,509,007 of record NC_080857.1, read on the forward strand.
AGTAAAATTACAATATAGTCAGAAAAAGAATGAGGGTTAAGCAGAATCTAGTTTTCACTGGTAACAGAACAATATTTGTATGTCTTACTTAGGCTCTGAAGAATACAATAACAACACTGTGATGAACAACACAGCATCCACTTCCTGTGATGAGAGTGATGGGAGAGAGAGAGGGAGCAACCAAAATAATGTTTACTAACGTCTTTGATAAGATTAAACCCATGAAACATCAATGACTATATACTTAAGGAAAACACAGAATCAATGAGCAGACACTGGACTAGTTTTGAATCAGCAGCACCAAACTGGAGAAATAAAAAAAGCAATGTGGGTTGGTTGGTTTCTGAAGCTTGAATCACTTGGCAGGAGCTGGAATCATAGCAGGTTGCTCTGGGCAAAACAGCAGCCATGCAAATATTGTTAACATTCTTAGAAATGCCCAACAGAAAGCATGAAATGCCAGGTTTCCCTAGTTCTCTTGAGTACCGATCTTTTATCAATATTTCTCAAAGACCAAGAAAGCTAGTGAACAGGGAACTTGATAAGTCTATAGGACTCAATCTTCCTACAAACCCAGGCCAAGGAGAAGCTACGCTCCAGCCTAGGGGCTCCAAAGGGAAGCTGTTATTGCTGCCCGTGTTATCATTCCCACTCCTTTTATGTATTAGAAACTAGAAAACCCATCAGCTTATAGTATAAGAGCAGCAGAATTAGCCTGTAACTTTCTTGTTATATCACTAAAATGGATTAAATATAATCTAAGCACACAATGATGACGCATTGCTGTTATTAAACTAAGACTTGAGTAACAATAACTTGTTTCACCAGAGAAACATTTTGAACTGTCATGAAAAGAAATATGTAGGAGTACCTCCCAAGGAAACTGGCAGTCATTACACTAGATTAGATGTGATTAGTACTACCTCAAATGGATTGTGTAAGTGAAAGGGTTCATGTAATTTTTATACTTATGTTAGCTAACCTTACTTCAGTAAGAGATATTCCTCTGCCATCAAGAGCAAAATGATGTGAAAGAGGAATAAAGTATGGCAAGAGTCATTTTCCTCAATCCAAGCTTCTACTGCTTTTAAAATCAGGTTTCCTCTCTTCATTCTCATTTCTATTTTATCGTAGGAAGTGTATTTGACATTTTATCTTAAAACATTTACTTTCAAAATAGTTTCTGGGATAAGAATATTCTACTCAAATATGAAAAATTTAATGCTCTACTTGTATGTGATAGCTAGATTTATATAAATATCTCATGATCCCTTTCCTGAAATCAGTATCCTGATATCCACATTCAATCCTTCCCCAAGCCCATGTCCCACCTGTAGCCAGCAGTCTTCCAGCAATACATACTGCATCATGTCAACACTGAGACTCCTTCAGCTTCTTCACATTGGGGGAAAAAAATTAAAAAGCTGAATCAGGAACCCTTATCTAACTTATAAGACCCGATGACTAACCACGTTGGCCACAGGAGTGCCGTTTCTACCACTCTGCAAGTTTGCTGTCTGAATTTCAGTCATTTGAGGGATTTTCTTTTCCTTAAACTTAACAGTTCATTGTGCTTCCTTGGGGATATCATAGGTAGTCATTTTTTCTACCTGGAATATTCTTTACTCATTTTCTTATATCCTTGATCATACGTCCATAGTTCTTAATTTTAGAGTTACTTGGTTTAATTATTAACATTGTTGTAGTGTTTTAACATGCTGCATTACCAAACTTTATTTTTATCTTAACTCTTGTGACTACCTGAAAATACATATACATATATGAACTAAGATAAATGAGTAGAGACTTCATAAAACTTGTTAAATTTGTTATGTAAGTTCCAAAATAGTATCTGTCATACATTAAGCTTTTTATAAGAATTTAAAGGAATAAATACATTGCAAATTCTAGTGTTTAACTTGTAAGGTCTCATTAAAACGAGATTTTGCCAAATGGACTATTTATTCATAAATTGAATTTCAGTGTAGTGTCCTTTTTTTTAATTCTACCCTGCTGAATTTGACTTAGAGATAAAAAGAAAAACTATTAATTATTGCCTTATGTTTTAAAAACCTCTGGTTTACAGAATACTTTTAAATGAGACTATAATATACATATATAAACACATATATATACTCACACACACATATATACACATAGAAATTTCAAAGTCAACAATAGAACTACTTTTTAGAAAGTTTGTAGCAATAATGTTTTCCTAATACAATTATTAAATTCCATCAACACTTGCATCCCTGGTTACCTTGTAAGAGATAATAATCAAACATACTCTGAGAAGAAAGGTTAGAGAATTAAGCATTTTCCATTTTCTACTTTCCATTATCATCAAATTGAAAGAAATTTGATGGCAACTGGAGATGAGAAGGAATGCACAGGTATTTTGACACGTCTCCATGAAGGTCTACACAGCCATATGTCTCTGATCCTAATGTTGACCCATTGGAACTTTCTGAAGTTGTTATATATTCCATCTACCATTTTGCTACTTACTAAAGTACTCCATAATTTATTTCATCCATATACTAGAACGTTTTTCAAAATCCCCATCTGCTTCCACAAGGACATGAAAGAGCTTATAATTTAACACAGTGTTCAAAAACAGACAATTAGGAATGAGGTAAAGCTACCACATTCTAAAGAAAGTCAAGGATCTCTAGGTTTCTGACATAAACATTACATATATTGTGAATATACATTCATTGTTTCTGGCAATATAGCATATTTTTGCATACAGATGGTATATTAGCTTGAATGTTGGATAATGGCGGTGAGAGCCTTTATTTTGACATAATATTCACTGTTATGCTTATGAATATGGGCATTTTCTGCTCTTCTTTGTAGCCTAAGGCTCTTTCCTTTTTAAAAAATGATTTAATTTGCTCACAGCACATTTTCCTACCATTATTCCAGCACATGTTCACTAAATATCTGTGTCTCTGTGTGAAAAGTCTATTGTCTTACTTTTGGCAAAGCATTTTGCTGGCGTTTGATCTGTAGCATCACACGTGTGCTAAGAGGATACAAGTACGTACTACAGTCAGCACTGGTTGGGGTTCCCCTCCTCCTGCTTCTATTTGTTTTTCTACCAATGGGAAGAGTTGTTTGGGAGATGCAACATAACAATACAGGAGAAAAAGACTAGACATAGAATTCAAATATCTTCCCATCTGAGTATCTACAGTAAGTGATTTGATATTTTCAATTACTTTGCTGAAAATCGGAACAATAATGGCTATACCGACTTAAGATTAATTTCTTCATTGCATTATTTATGAGTGACCAATTGTAAAGAAAGTTCAATCTGAGCTAATACCATTTATAAACAAATAGCAAGACAGAATAAAACTGAAACAAAATTACAAGTTTTGCTCACAATTCTTTTTAATATAAAACAATTTATCCAGATCAGAGATCCTGTGCATATTTCTCATATAGGATTGCTAGGTCCCAAGAAGCTGTCCTTATTTTTCTCTCATTTCCATGCAAAATTACACCAAGTTAAATAATAAAACAAGCACTGTATGGATCACTGAAAGAAGTCTCATATATACTCATTAAAGTATGCTGATCAGATGATTAGTTTTGGTTCCACATGTCTATATAAGAAGTACTAATTGTATCAGGAATGACCAACAGAACAGAATAGTAACCACATGATGAATGTATGCTGATGGTTGGTTAAGAGATAAAGCCAAAATAAAAAAAATAGAGAATAATGCAGATGTATCAGCTCCACTTAAGACTTAATGGCTCAGCAATGCCACTGAAAATCTGGTGCCCTAACTATACTTTCCTACATATAGTAAGGTATCAACTATTAAATTCAGTTGGACATGTGTCCTTTTATGTCCAGTAGGATAGAGGAGGAATATTTGTCTTTATCTGACCTTTACCAATTGAACATGTGACTACTCTGCAATAAGCCTTTCTTGCAAACTATCAGAATGATTATTAGCAAGCAATATATTGATTTTTTTGCAATTACTTTGCTTCTTACTGTAATAGGTAGATTATAATTGTGATTCAGAACTACATGAGACCTGTAACGGAAAGGCAAATTGTTGGGAGGTGAATAGAGGCCCAATCACAGCACAATATTATTGTAATCAAGAATGCACTGTATCATTATGCTGACTATGATAGCCAATGAATTTTTCATTCACAAACAAGACAGTCAGTTGAAAATAAACTGGGGAATGAAATCCGGGTTAGAGAAGTACACCAAATATTAATGATAATCTAAACATTTCTAATACATATATTTGAAAAAGGAATTAGAGACCCAGAAAAAGAATGCAACGTTCTTAAAGATACAGATATTGATAGTGGCAGATTGAAATCCAGTTGCTTGTATCCCTGGGCTGCTATTCTTTACATTAATGGTATCTTCTCCCATCTTTAGGGCTATTTTTTAACTTTCATTTTAGTTTTTAAAGTTTATTCATGCATTTATTTGAAATTTAGGATGGGAGCATACATCAAATTGACAAAAAGAAGGAAAGATACAGATATTTTCCACCCACTGTCTCTCTCCTCAAATGTCCACAACAGCAAAGGTTGGTTCAAGTCAAAGCAAGGTGGGCTGAACTCCACATAAGGCCACAAGTACTTGAGCCATTATCTACTGCCTCCCAGGGTGTCCGTTAGCAGGATCCTGGATTAGACTGGATCCTTGGTCCTCACACGAGGGATTATGAGTCTCCCAAACACTAGCCTAGCTGCTATGCTACAAAACTCTGCCCTGCAATTTTAGTTTTAATGTATTACATCCAACAGTCTCTTTATTGTGGCTTATGATTGTGTGTGAGGCACAAATGTACATTGTTATATATTTTGGAGGAGTAAATCAGTGAGGGTAAGCTCTCCCTCCTTTTCATTCTTGTTTGCCTTTCAAGTAAATACATCTGTAAAAAATACTGCAATAAATGACCATATTTGGAAACAGAAAACAAAAACCATGCATAGTTCCATCAGGATACACAGATCTAGCAATTTTTAAAAATCCCTTTAAATGAGTTTAAGAGTGAATATTTTCATTTTTGTTGCTGACATTTCAAAATGTTTATTTGCTGTGCTCTGTACCAAATCAAATAATTTTAATTCCTGATTAATAATCCTGCTCCACAGCAGGCTTTCACGTCAATATTTTATTGATTAAATCCTCTGTTAGAGAGTTAAATCTTAAATCTTTTCATCAAAATGATTTCTCAAATTTTTGCACCATAGCTTGCATATTTTATTTATATTTCATTATTAAATATAAATAAGTTATCTCCTCTGAAATGAAAATAAAATATATCTAAATTCCTCTTATATTTTATCTGACTACCTCACAATATTTGGACTATATGAAGATGTCCTCCTCATATATCAGAGTAGTTGGGTTGAATTCTTGAATCCAGCTTTCAGCTAATGCAGAGCCTAGGAAACAGTGGAGAAGGCTCAAGCAAATGGAGTCTTGTCACCCACAGAGGACATTTGAGTTGAATTATTCACTTTGTGGCTATTGTCTGAAGCTGTGGCCCCACTCCAGCCAGTGTTAGCACCTGGGGAGTAAATCGGTGAATAGGAGCTCTCTGTCACTCTCTGTTTCTCTCTCTCTTCCTGCCTTCCAAATAAATACATAAAAAATTATGCTTAGCAATTATGATGTGAAGCCTTACCTTACAAATAACTACTTTTATTCTGATAAGCTATACCTATATTTTTGGAAGAAAAATAAACAAAAAAGGATACATTCAAGAAAACTGAGAAAGACTTGTTAACATTAACTGCTTTTTGATCTATTAAATTAACAAAACAGGTTATGTCAGAGCTGTGAATCAGCTAGCTGTTCAAGTTTCATTTTTTGTTGAACTTCCTGTGATATCTTTCTTGAGATGAACTCAATGGAGATGGATTTCCAGCAAAATAATGATAATCATAAATAATAATAATAATAATAATAATAATAATGATGCAATGTCCGTATTGCAGTGTGTGTGTCATTGGGAGTGGAAATCTGCTTTTAAATGTATTAATTAATTTTACTCATTTCAAATGCAAAGAGGTAGAAGGATAGAGAATGAGAGAGAGAGAGAGCACAGGTGCGAGAGAGAGCGACAGAAAGAGAATTCGATGTACTGATTCACTTCCCAGATGCCAGCTAACAAAACGACCTAGGTCTCCCATGTGGGTGACAAGGGTTCAGATACTTGTGCCTCCTGATCTCAGGGTGCATAGCAGCATCAAAATGATTCAGAAACTGATCAGGGACTTGAAATCAGGGATTTGAAATGAAGGACTTCAGAAAGGAATAAGGGTATCAACAGGGGTGAATTGAGTGTTGAGTCTGTACCCTTACTATGTATCTTAAGTGATGATACCAAAGAAAAAGAATAGATTAAACATTGATTATTTTCTATTCCATGTTCTTTTCCTGAGAAACACAGTTTTCAAGAGCACTGCTTGTGTAAAGCATAATATTCCTCATGATTGGGTATAAGTGATTTTTTTCGCATCATTCCTGGGGAAAAGTAGAAAGAGAAAGATGAGATATTACCAAAATAGAGAATTGGCTGTGCGTTTTCCGGTTCAAGCTAAATTGATACATTTAGTGAAGAGTACACTATAAGCATAATATATAAATATTAAATTAGGCTGTAGGCTGCACATCCTGGCTACTGTGAAATGACTTCTGATGGTGACAATTTATTCTCAAGAAAATACCTTTCATTCCTTTATACGTCCTTATAAATCTCTCTTGTAAGAAAGAGCACCTATGAGACATATAGAACTGACAAGCTCTTGTTGATTTTAAAGGATTTTTTTAAAAAGTGATGAGAAAAGCATACCCATTTTAGATTCATCGTGAGTAGAACATTTTTACCCAGTTCTGCAGAGAGCTCCTTGAGGATACACCAGTTCAATAATATTGCATTACTTTTAATTTGTCTCCAATTCCCTTAAGAAATAATCATTGTATATTAGCCAATTTTAAAGTAAGTTCTCTTGTAGATACAGATGAAAACTTCATTATTTTTGAAAAATTGGATAAATACAGCAGAGAGCACATTATAATTTCCGTCATCTTTTAGCTTAACTCTACAACTGTGTGCTGCGTTTCAAAGTTAACACCAAGGTAGTCCTGTTGTGTTCGTTCAACAGTGTTGGTGTTGTATTAGAAGCTTCTAAATTTAAGGAAAGGCAAGGACTATATAAGTTTACTTTTTGAACTAATTGAGGAAGAAGGCATGATGTGGAGGATTCAATCTCCTTCATTGTGTGTTTCAGGGAAAAAAAATAACTGAAGTGTGAATTTCATTTGTGAAATATCAGAAAAGATGTAATGAAAGACTGTTTCTCAAAATTATTTTTATTATTGTTTTATGATTCAGTTACATGGGCTCTAGGTTTTGTCATCCCATTTCCAAGTTCCTTTCCCCCATTGTCTTTCCCTCTAATATTATAATGGGTGATCCTTTGCAGTCATAAGTCCATCATGCTGTTATTGAAGTGTTTCCTGACACTGTAGACATGGACAGTGTCAAAGAATTCAGAATCCTATACTGTTAGGATATTTTCAACTGTTTCACTGGAGTGGTGGAAAAGAAAATAAAAACCTTCTTGTAGAGATTGATGCTACTGCATGACCCATGTGGCACTGAAGAAATTACAATAAAAACTAGAACATCATTACCCATGAAATGTAGCAAAAACAATGTTGAAAGGGACATTTACAATCTCAGGTGTTTGCAAGCAATCAGTCACTTAAGGATGGTCAGTTAAAGTGTGAAACTCACTTGTGAATTATCAGGGAAGATGGAATGAAAAACTGATTTTGAAAAAATACAAGTATAACTTACTGAGAGTGTACTTTCTCTATTTTTAAAAATCTCTTCACTAGCAAAATAATAACACAGACATCATTCAGTGCTAAATAAATGAGCAGATGCTTGTGCAAGTGATGTTGATGCAATGCATTAAGGAACTATTGGATAACATTCGAGATACTGCTATAAAACCCAACTGTAACCAGAAAGAAAAAAAAATAGGACCAGGCTTTCCTTATTGCCAACACTCAGAGAAAGAACTACAGCTTACTTGGAAACTATAGCAGAAATATGCAATGTTCCTTTAAAGAGCATGTTATCCTAAGAAGCAACCATACACCCAATTTTCACATCCTTTGCTGGGATTACAAAAAGAAGATGACATGAAAACGCTAAGGTCTCTTTCTCCTAAGCCCTGTAGGTGATGATGAATATTCAAGAGTCAGTCAAACTACATTTCTTTCTCTTACCCTAAGTGTGGAAAATTTGTATATTAGCTACATCCTAAAACATGTTATCACATTGTTTTTGTTATTTCTATAATTGCCTGGACATGAAAAACTTGTTATGACTTGTTGATCTATCGGTAGTATCTTGGTCAGATGAACTGAGCACAGCACAAGTCTGTTATTTTTGTATTCTTTTCATTTTCGTATTGTGCATGGGGTTATGAATTCTATTAAGGCAATAAAGTTCCTAAACTGAGATACTGTGCTGATACAAATGAAACAAACCAAAACAACAAAATGAAAATTTATAAAACATCTTTAAAAAAAAAGAATTTCTCGCTTTATTTGTAAATCACAGTAACTACAGAATTGGAGTAACTTAGAGAAAAGGAAATCTTGCCATCTGTTTGATCACTCCTCAAATTTCCACATCAGCCAGACCTGGGACAGGCCAGGGCCAGGACCCTACTCCATCCTGTAGTCCCACATGGGTTTCGGGGCCAAGTTACTGGGCCATAGTCCCAGACTTCCCAGGTGCATTCTGTGTTTGTTTTTTCAGAGATTTTATTTTTAATTTTATTTGGGATTTCCCCCCAAAATTACCACCCCCTGACAGACTTTCCCTATGTTGCTACAATAATATAGTCCTTCTCATAAGGAGTCATGATCCATCAGCCTGTTGGATAAGTGTGCCCGACATTGCTGGTACAGACAGTATCAGACAGTCCGGCAGGGTTCCAAAGCTTTGGGCTTTCCACAACTATTTTCCCAGGCCACAAGCAGGAAGTTGGGTGGGAAGCGGGGCCACCAGGATTAGAACTGGTGCCTGTATGGGATCCTGGTGCACAGGGCACTGGGCATCCGCTCTCAGACCCAGGAGCATGCTCCGTTTTCAGAGCAGAGGGGTTCCCAGAACCGGTTGCCTGCTGATGTTCTGCCCTGGCATTTGGAGAATGGCTTCCTGTGACAGAGTGAGCAGAGGAGAGGGCCTCACAGGCTAACGTGGCACCCCTACCCCTTTGAAATCCTGCAGGCCAGACTCAAAGGCAGGAGTCAGGTGGGAACTACCACTCTGCTCTTGATTCTGTATATATACCAAATACCTGAACTGTTTCATTTTATAAAGAATCTTTGATTTTAATAAGGTTTATGTAAATAGCCAGTAAGATATTTATCTAGGAGTTCAAGTAATTTATCTGAATAGATTAATAAATGCTGAAGAAGCCAATAGATTAATAAATGCTGAAGAAGCCACCCACCAGCCAGAATCCAAAACTCTGACACCCAAGGGAAGAAAAGCTGTCTAAACATTTTGATATTCAAACTGAATGTGAATTATTTCAATATAGGAATTTCTGATTGCATTGATAAAAAGCAGGAATAAACAATAAGACATATTAGCTCATGATTTTCTCCAGTGATTTCCTGCTCATTTGGATATATATTTGTGAAATTGTACTCACTTTGGCTTTTAAATATCCCCCATGAACTCTAATATGCATGCTTCAAAACAGTTTTTTTTTCCTCTATTTTTATTTACCAGCCAAAGTATTACATGTCTCAGGATAATTCTGTGAAAATTTTTGAATCAGCTAAGCGCATACGGAAGCACATTTAGCCTCTTTGTGGCTCTTAGCCAACATCTTGTTGTGGGCCTGTGGTGCTAGGTGGCTGAAGTTCCTGTGTTGAATGAGGTACACTTGCTATACTGGTAGAGCATAACTACAACGCATTTTCTGTTTTTAAAGGAACATACGGCCCATATCGGTGAGGGGTTTATTTATCTGATGTACCATCATGCAGAGCTACTGTTAGTGAATGCATTCACAGATGGATGAATGAAAAAAACAGTCATTTTTAAAAAATGTTAATGCAATGACAATAGTTGTTTTTTTCCTCAGCAAAGCAAAGCAGAGTAATCTACCCATAGGAGAATGAAACTGTGAGAAAGTGGATAAAACAGCCAAAGTTTTAAGGCAAGATTTCAAACAAAGGGTTAATATGGCCAGAACAGAATTTTCAAAGTTTGTGGCATGAACAAATTGAAGTAGCTCGCTATTTTACTTTAAATACAGTATTGTAGGCCATGGCAAAGTAAGATTTTATTTTTCGAAGTTGTTATAGAGTAATTAAATGGTCTGTGACAATGAAATGAAAATAATTTAGAGGAATATAAAAGGGACTTATACTACTTGTCTAGAGTTCAGATCCACTAAAAGAAGCCTGCATTTATTTATTTACTTACTTATTTAATTGGAAAGCCAGATATACAGAGAGGAGGAGAGACAGAGAGAAAGATCTTCTGTCTGTTGATTCGTTCCTCAAGTGGCCCCAACGGCTGCAGCTGAGCTGATCCAAAGCCGGGAACTCAGAGCTTCTTTCAGGTCTTCCACAAGGGTGCAGGGTCTGAAGGCTTTGGGCTGCCTTCAACTGTTTTCCCAGGCCACAAGCAGGGAGCTGGATGGGAAGTGGGGCCACTGGGATTAGAACCAGCTCCCATATCGGATCCTGGTGTGTGCGAGGCGAGGACTTTAGCTGCTAGGCTACTGTGCCGTGCCACATTCTGCAGTTATCACCCGCAACTACCTACTTAGTGAATTTGCACAACACAGATGTTGGTAATGAGTTTGGGTAACAATGTATAAATATTAATTATACATTTTTTAATTTCCTCAACTTGAAACAGCAAGCATTCAGATATCCGATAGCAATGATTTCAGGTGCACATGTCGGTGAACGTTCTGGTTTCTAAATTCAGAGGATGAAGACTTAAACAACAAACCATTGTGGCAAAAAAAAAAAAAATCCCAATATAAAGTACATATAAAATATTTTAGAAAGAATACGGGGCAAATTGAATGAATGAATTAAACACTGCATAAGTGTATCTAATATTGAAGGATGAATCTATTGTGAGAAAAACAATTGAACACCTATGTGACAAAGAAATTAAAAAATAGCTTACATTTTGAAACATGGAGAAAATAATAATGACTCTTCTATAAATATTGTCAGCTGCAGGAAATCTTGCATAAATCATTTTAGCATCAGTCCAAGTTGATTTTTAGTGTCCATTAGGATTTTAAAAAAAAACTGCAGGCACCTATTATAAAGCAACCCAAAACATGATTAATAAGGACAGCACAGTAAAGAAGCATAGAAGTAGCCTGTCTCCTTATTCTGTTCTTCTGGTGAAGTGATTAACATTTGAATTTATGAATATTTTTGCACTTGCTTCAGATAAAGTATTTTATGAGTTCTTCCCTCCCAGGCAACTTGAATTGAACTTACCAAATCCAGCAAGACAGCGACCCATAACGGCTGTCCTTCTTGAAATCATGATCTTCCTCTTGTTTAAATTATTGGAATGCTCATTGCACAAACCAGATGGAAACATCAAGGCAGAAACAAGACAACTTGTTAAGGTCACATGCTATACCACATGCATCATTCATGCCTAGTTGGTTTACAGCCCCACCTCGAGATAGACTCCCATGCTTTGTGAAGGCTGAGACTATGAAAAGCTCATTCTTGCTCCGCATTAATTCCTATTGGGAATGGCTCCTGCATTCACAAGACTTTTTGACAGCATACTCACTGATGACTCGTCACTCGTTTCCAGTTCAGAAACGGGGCACAACTGGAAGATTCATCTTTCTGCAAATTTCTAATGAAATGACAAAATATACTGGGTATCAGCAACTCCAATACCCGTAGCAACCTCCAAAAGCAAAGTCAGAAATGACAGCCATTGGCAATGTCCTAAGATTCCTCAGACATCTCGTTGAAGGCGGAAATGGGTACTTGGCTCAGCATTAGGACCTGGACCCCTTCCATGATAACAGAATTGGGTTAATTTCTGTTTTCCACATTGTGACACTTCACATCTTCATGCATGTCGTGAAAAATCCATCATCTTGTGTCTCCTGAACTCTGGCTTTGATATCGAGATAAGTGTTAACTTAGGAACTCCCGTACATTAAATAACACTTCACTGTAGTTGTTAACACTCCTTATTTCTCTTCAGTTTGCATAATAAATTCTAGTACCAGAAAAAGAAAAATAATAAAAAGAATGTGTTTCCCCACTTGGCCCTCCATCTTAATGTGTGTGTGTGTGTGTGTGTGTGTGTGTGAGAGAGAGAGAGAGAGAGAGAGAGTAAGGTGAGATTTACTTCAGAAAATGCTGCAAGATTTAGTGAAATATAGCAGCAGAACTGCCTGACTGCACATACAGGATCTTGAGAGTTTCTATTGGGAAAACAAAATAAAATAATATGGAACAAAAAACGCACAAAGCAATACATTTTAATAATTTGTCAGCATGGGAGGAGATAGGCAAAGGTGCTACATGGCAGTTCCAACCAGACATCAACAGCAGAGCAGGAAGCACAAGACAGTGTGAACAACTAGGTCGCTATGGAAATAGAACCTTCACGTTTCTCCAGTAAGACTGTGAATGACGTGCTTACTATTATTAATTGTAGGGTCTGTGTTGACTTGACGGTGTTGTGCAGTTCATATTTATTGAATTATATTTTCTGATAATTCAAACTCGTTTTATTAGATGTATTTATGTTTATTTTAAAGGCAGAGAAACAGGGAAGAAGGGATGGAGGAAAGTAGGAACAGAGAGAGGGAGGGATCGATCCGCTGGTTTACTCAGCAAATGATCACAATGACCTGGGTTAGGCCAGAAACTCTGATCAGGGTTTCCCACTTGAATCCAGGACCCAAGTGCTTGGGCCATCTTCTTCTGCTTTCCCAGGTGCATCAATAGGGAACTGGATTGGAAGCAGAGCAACAGGGACTGAAACCAGTGCTCTATGGAATGAGGGTGTTGCAGGCAGAGTTTACTTTGCTATGTAGCTATGTTGGCCTGTAATTCAACTTTTTAAAAATATCATTTGGGGCCCAAAGCAGTGGCCTAGCGGCCAAAGTCCTCGCCTCACACATGCCGAGATCCCATATGGGTGCTGGTTCTAATCCCGGCAGCCCCACTTCCCATCCAGCTCCCTGCCTGTGGCCTGGGAAAGCAGTCGAGGACGGCCCAAAGCCTTGGGACCCTGCACCTGCATGGGTAACCGGTGAAAAGTGCCTGGCTGGCTTCAGATTGGCTCAGTTCCAGCTGCTGCAGCCACTTTGGGAGTCGACCAGAAGACAGAAGGTCTTCCTCTCTGTTGCCTTCTTTCTTCTATCTGATTTTACAATTAAAAAAAAAAAAAAAAAAAAACTTTGGGAAAGAAATAAACCCTTCCAGACAATGCTGCCCATCAAGGTTTTTAACTGTTGGAGAAGCAAATGACTCATTGAACCAATAATTATGAGTTTGTTGGACCAGCTGAATTGCTCCTGTATTTCAATGCCTTTCTTTATTTTTTTTTTGTTTCTTCTTATTATTATGATTAATATTATAATTTTATGACACAGTTCCCTAGGCCCTGGGATTTCCCTTATCACCTACCCAAGTCCCCTCCCTCTACCACCTTGTTCCCCTGTAGTGTTACTATAGTATAGTTCTTCATAAACAGTCATATGTCCATCATTGTGGGCATGGACAATGGCAGGGAGTCCAGCTTCTTATTGTCAAGTTAGGGTTAGCAGGTTAGGCAAGGACACTTTGGAATGAGGGTGATGACAGAGAAGAGGATGAGTATTGCTTGCAGGGCTTGTTTACTAGTTCCATTGCACATATTTAAAAATAAATCTCATTTTGTTCAGCCCCTCTTACATACGTAGGGTAATATCTACCTAGCTGGTTTAACAGTTTGAGAAGTTGCCTTCCCACACCTGTCTCTAGATGCAGCAATTATTTGACAATCCTAAGGCATAGCACTGCTTTAAAAATGACGTTTTGTTCAATGGTGATCAGAGTGGAATTTACTAATTTGCAAATAAGAGAGACAATAAGTCAACAAGAAAAGAAAATTAAGTGTATGTGGGCCTGCAAATGACAGGCTTGCTTTTAGCACACATAAAACCTTCCTTTGGAAGTCTTAAAAACAAGCAGGGATTGTGTGCGTAGCTGACGCTCTTCAAGGTCCTTCCAGAGCTTAGGATTTAGCAAGGAGCATGCAATGCTTCCGTAGATGAGGAAAGATGAAGTTTAGAAACACTGATTTACTAGTTGCATGATCTCACTGGCGTCTTTCATCTGTAATGTAAATATCCAAGCAGTAACTTAGTAGCCTGGATTCCTCACAGGAACTTCTCCCAAGAGGCAGAAAGGCTGTAATCAGACCAGCCCCATGCCATTCGGGGAGTGTCATTTCCATTATAGTTTAGAAGATTTTCAAGTTGCCAAAATCAGTTGTAAAAATCACTCTCTTTTTTTTTACTTTGACAGCACATTTAAATGATTATTCTAGAAATAAGGGTTGTTGGAGGAGTTTGTTTGGGAATGACATTCCATAACTAATGGATACTTATTTTACAAAGAATTCTTTTGTAGCCCCTTTTCACAGAATTATTTATTTTTAACAAAACACAAAAGTGGCTATTAAATCATTTCTCATGACTCATCTGAAGAGTTTATTACCAATTATGATTTTTTTTTCCTGTTTGAGGATTGTGTTGATACTTTGTGTAGGATCTGAGCCCTTCAGGGATTACCAATGTCATCATATATATATATTTTGTTTACTCCCACGGTGGACTGTAAGTCGTTAGGGGAAAATATATCACATTTGTTTGTAGCAAATATATTCTACTATGTTAAGATTCATGAGGGTTTTGTTTGAAATTTACAGACTGTTACAGAAAAAACAAATCTTCACTGTTCCTTTCTGCAAAAGCTTATTCCATGGTTTGGTGACATGAGGACAATTCACAGCTTCTAGACTTTGATGTGCCTTTAGGGTAATGGAGGTAACATCCACGTTTAAAATATTGATATTATTACAAGTTGTAGACCATATCATAACTATAATTTTTTTTCTGTTTATTCTTAATTCAAATGATAGTTCCATTTACGAAATGATAAATTTTGAAATGATTTAAAATTGTATTTAGAAAATAAAGAGCCTAAGAACTTTAGGACAACCCTAGCATCCTCTTTAGAAAAAAGCACTGTAATATTTAGTGTTGTCTGAAGTAGTAAAGAATATCTTCAAAACTCAATTTATTTTCTTTTAAAGCCCATATTTTGATAGATAACAAGACACACACAACCGGGACTGCCTTTTTTTCTTCATGCATCACCCCAGTGACCATGAGTTTGAGCTTTAGTAATAGTATGCATCAAGGACATATACTGCTATCAGAATATCTTGTAACTGAGTGAATAAGGCTAGGAGACAGATACAAGTTAACATGTTTGTGTCACCAGGGGTACCTCTTTTATTCCTGTCATCTCTTTCTGAAAATGTAAACCAGAGGCGTAACCAAGACTGGGCATCCCAGAGAAATCCCTGCCTTTGTTTCTAAAATTGTTAACACCTACCTCATTGCCTTGAACTCCCTTAAGAGCTTTCCCTGGCACTTGGATAGGAAGTTGTTAGGAATTTGAAAGAGGGGACACTGCCGAGCTGGTACATCACTGATGGTTACAGAGATTAGATGCTCAATACCACCAAGAGAGGCAACTGAGGCAAGAACTTTTAATGCAAAACTGTTTATTTATTGAGCTCAACCATTTATATATCAGCTGTCCTTTCTTCTTGGCAAGCTGTCTTCCTCTTGTCCCCACCTTGCTCAAAGGAGCTGTCAGGTCAGGAAGGGGAAAAATGAAACAAATGTTTTTTCTCTTTCAATTTCCCAGTGGGGGAGCCCTGTTGAAATGCCAGGCATGCCCTGCTGCTTTCTGCATCAACAGATGGCAGATGGCTGCATTCCTTGTGTTTGCTGCTCATTCGGCAAATTGCGGGTCACATCTGGTCTAGCCTCTGCTTGATCTGAGCAGATGGGAGTTCACATTCTTGATAGGTGGCTGGCTTCAAAAATAAGGAGAAAAGACGTGAAAAGGAGAAGAAAACAGAAATAAAAAGGAAAGACAGAGAAGCATTTAAAATAGTGATGGGGAATCTGGACAGCTGGTTTGATTACAGCAAACCATTTTACCAGATCCTAGCTGACACTGAACAGAACAGAATCCCACTTACTTTTTTCCCTGTATCTGGGATCAGGGGAGAAACAAAGGGAGAAGCCCCACCCAACCTCCCACCCATCCCAGGTCCCCGATGTGAGGCACGCTCTGAGGGTCCTGCTCAAACAGTTTTGATAGTTCAACAGTTCTGAATTGCTGCCAATCTCGCCTTTCCAAGCACGATGAAATCTACTCAGAAACCACTGGCTGACATAGTCTGCCAATTTCCCTTCAATGCCACGAAGGAGTTTAACTTACACATTTCTAAAATGAATACATTCATATGCTGTTTTAAAGATACATTTCATTATTTATTTTAAAGGCAGGGTGACATTGAGTTTTATTCATTATCTAGATATCATTACACACGTATTTTCACACTTAGATAATACCTTCAAAATGTAATGTATCAGGATAAGAAAGATAGAATTTCCATCACTAGTTTACAGAAAATTAGTAAGATAGATCTCCAGAGCCGATGGACTTACCACACTCAGGATCACAAGCAGATACTCTCCTCTTAGGTTCTCACTTGCTGAAGATGTCTACTCTTGCTACCGATTGTCTCCTGCCCACCCACCACTTTGACCATGCTAAAGTTGGAGGGGTCCTTTTGTAAGTGAATCCACCAATCCTGAGAGGAGGCATACACCAGCAGAATGCGGAGTCCTGTAATGAAGTCATGGTTGAAGCAATTTCACACAGACACCAGCAGAGGAATCAACATTTTACTTGGAATATGCCTCTGCCTATGTTGACAGCATCTGTAGGCATAAAGCAAATGACTCAGTTTATATTTTAAAGACTGAGGCAATTTTGTAGGCATTCTAGCTATACTGGTCAAGCATCCATTGTACCCAACTGTATAGATATCATATGAAAAAGTCCAAAATATAGAATATTATCATTATTGAAGGAATTTCTATCTTACTACCATGAATTGCATAATTATTTAAGCACTTTGTATAAGAAAAGTCACATAAATATTTAATGTATTTTTAAAAGATTTATTGGTATTTGAAAGGAACTTTTTAATTTTTTAAATTGCAAAGTCAGTTATATAGAGAGGTGAAGAGAGAGGAAGATCTTCCATCTGCTGTTTTCCTACCCAAGAGGCTACAACTGCTGGAGCTGTACCAATCCGAAGCCAGGAGCCTAGAGCCTCTTCAAGGTCTTCATGTGGTGCAGAGTCCCAAGGCTTTGGGCCATCCTTGGCGGCTTTCCCAGGCCACAAGCAGGGAGCTGGATGGGAAGTGAGGCTGCTGGGATTAGAACCGGTGCCCATATGGGATCCCAACACATGCAAGGCTAGGACTTTAGTCCCTAGACTAAAACACCAGGCCGGAAAGACACATATTACACAGAGAGAAGAGGGAAAGAGATATTCCATCTGCTAGCTCACTCCCTGTGTGGCTGCAGTGGCCAGAGATGAGCTGTTCTGAAGTCAGGAGCTTCCTCTGGGTTTCCCAAGTGGGTGCAGGGAACCAAGGATTTGTACCATCCTTTACTGTTTCCCTAGGCCTTAAGCAGACAGCAGTAGTATATATATTTTCAGATTATTTATATTATATATAGCATTTATGTAATGTTCTTCAGGTACCTATGATCTAATGATACTTTTTTTCTTTATTTTAGATTTATTTTTATTGGATAGTCAGATATAAAAGAGGAGGAGAGATAGAGAAGAAGATTTTTCTGTCCATTGATTCACTCCCTAAGTGACCACAACGGTCAGAGCTGAGCCAGTCCAAAGCCAGGAGCCCAGAGCCTCTTCCAGGTCACCCACATGGGTGCAGGGTCCCAAAGCTTTGGTCCATCCTTGACTTCTTTCCCAGGCCACAAGCAGAGAGCTGGAATCAGGAACCCCGCAATTAGAACTGGTGCACATATAGGATCCCAGCGTGTACAAAGTGAGGACTTTAGGCACTAGGCTACCATGCCTGGCCCTAATGATATGTTTTTAATACTAAGGAAAATCAGCACAATGGTTCAACTAGATGTTGCAAAGTCAGCTATAGTATGGGTGTTCAGACGGGGCTAATGAGTGCCCGTGGTATAGCTGTTTTCAAGGGTCATTTTAACTAGCATGCCAATGTTCCTTATGCTTTTGAAGTCATAATTAACAAAGGAAAAAATGTATCTCAAAAATTGAGTTATCAAAGACTGAAGGTTACAAATATATAATAGAAATGTTCCCAAGTAATGGACTTTTGGGAAAACAGCTGTGAAACAGTCAATCGTAACGAAAAAAATTTGGAGTTTTTACATTATATTCAAAAAGTGGTTCATGAAAGGTAAAGCTGCTAAATGTTTTTCTATTTCTAAACCACTAGTGAAAATGAGTTATTGGCACCTCAAATCCAGTTTTATCTTGGTATAATCTTGAGAACTTTGGTTGTGTTTTGAGATTCTCTAGAAGAAAAGAAAGCAAAAAAAAGAATACACCAACAAACAAAATCCTTGACATTGTTCTCAGTCTCCTTAAGACATGTAAACATGCTGGGTGAAACACAATGGAATGAAAATAGGATGTACTTTTAATTACCAGCATCTTAGCTGTATCTACGATAAGTCACAATACGTATGTGAATAACCTACATGAAAGTGAAGCATATTTCAAAATTCAAAAATTGTGTGCTAAAGTGAAAATTATGCTAGTCTTCCTGAATGTGCACATGTTGACGACATCAGGTCTCATGATAAAATTTCTTGCAGGAAAAAAAAATTGAAGTGGCAGTGATTGTATTAATACGAATTGACTAATTATTTTTTGTCTCACCTGTTCTCTTAACTGGCAAAACTTCCTCATGTGAAATAATTGCTTGGATATAGCTGGAGTCATATGGCTCAAAGAATGTATTCGGGGAAACATATGCATTAAACGTAGATGATTTGAAGTACCCAATGAAATACATGCAGAGGGGCAATAACTGAATGATGAAAACCTATCTTGGTTGTAACAGTTTCTCCCAACATACCAAGCAACAGATGACAAACTTAATGAATTATTAGACTTTTCTGTTTTCCACACAGGTACACGGCATTGATAGGCGAAGAAGAGTTACTACAGTAGATCTTGTCAAAGGAAAAAATGGAAAGAATTGCCAGGCATCAGTGACCAGGAGGTGACAATAATGACTTATTCAGGTTGCTTCTAAGCAGAACTTAATGTGGCCATTTCAAGAAAAATTACTCAAAGTCTATTCAAAATTGTGAGCAACTGTTTCTTTTCTCTTTTGTCCCTATTGAACATTGCATTGGGAGTTCACAGAAGATATTTCTGAGTCGAGTATCATTTGTTCTTCATTGTTCTGCAGCCTATACCCTTAATGAGCTGTTTTTCCCCAGGGGGAGGAAAAGAATATTTTATCCTTGAGCTGAAGT
Source organism: Ochotona princeps (assembly GCF_030435755.1). NCBI lineage: Eukaryota > Metazoa > Chordata > Mammalia > Lagomorpha > Ochotonidae > Ochotona > Ochotona princeps. The sequence continues at coordinate 12,528,754 of NC_080857.1, forward strand.
CAGTTCTACATTTTTGGTAGTATGATTTAATAAATATTTATCTGGTAGTGCTTTACCAGCTTCACGTACGGGATGACAGATCGTGCCTACATCTAGCTTCATTTAGCAGAGTACCGAGAGTTGGCGGCAAGCAAGGTCACAAAGGCAAAGGAGAACAAGAGGAATATAATGGCTTTTCTACTGAAAGGACACAGCCCATGTTTGCTATTTTTAGAAAAGTGAATTTTAAGTATGTTTGCTCGGGAAAACAAGATTTTTCATTTCTTTATGAAAAAGTTTTCCAACTCATTCATGTATTTAACACTTTAGAGTCATTTCATTCAATCTTTAAATTTATACTTCAAAGAGTGATGAATTGCAGTATTTTGAAATGTTACGATAAAAAAATTCACATTCATGAAGTAGTTTCTGAACAAGTTAGACACATGTCAGCATAGATCCAAATCTGTATTTTCTTCACGTATGCATATTTATCCTCCTCTATTTTCATACATGTTGCTAAAATAGGAAATAAAATTGCTTTGATGCATACAGAATTGTACCAATATTTACGATCTGTTGTGCCTCATATCCATCATACAAAAGTTGAAATATGCCACTCCACCCAATATTCTGATTCATAATGGCAAGGTTTTTCACCAACATGCAATTAATCTTTGGAAACACTTTATGATTAGAATAATAAAAATAGCCTGGAAGTCAATACACTGGCTTAGACACCTGCCTGCCGACTCACAACGCCTGCTTTCAATACCGACTCTGTCCTGATTCCACGTTACTGGGTACAGAACCTAAGACAGCAGCTCACAGAGCAAATAATGGCCATCCTGCTATCCCTGTAGGAAATCTGAATACAGACCATGTTGGCAAGTTTTAGGCTGAGGACTAGAGTCAGCCCATGTGGGAGTTTGGAGAGGAAACTAGCGTTTGGGAACTCTGTTTCCATCTTTATGTATCTCCAACAATAATAAAAATAGTAGCTATAAAAAGAAACTTATTTTATTTTTACATTATTTTTTTTAACAAACTAGTGACTTGTGGCTTACAGGTTGTCCTTTCAGTGCAGGATATATGGGCTACTTCTCAAGCCACTGTGTTACAGTCTTTGTCTTACAAAGTATGTCATGCATCCTGTGACACAATAATATTAATTAATAATTATAATAAAGTTTGATAGTGAAAACAGAAATTATAGAAAGTGTGTATGCAGAAATGTAACCATGAAGAGTGAATGAATTTTCAAAAAAATGCTTCAAAATAATCTTACGTCTTTAATCATTTAGTTATATATTTGATTGTTTGCAAGTAGAGAGACAGAAAGAGAGTGGGAGTGAGAACAAGCTCTTCTCTCCATTTAGTCAGCTCCAACAGTAACCCCAGACCTGGGCTAGCAGAAATTAAGGAAGCAGGAGCTCCATCTTGGTTTCCCAAACCACTGTCAGGGACCCAAGCACCTGACCATCAAATTTACTTCCCAGTCAAATGAACAGGGAACTTAATTGAAACTACAGTAGTCTGAATTCAAATTGGCCCTTCAATATGCTGCTCTGGAATCCCAAACAGCAGATTAACCCACTACACCAAAATGCTGGTCCTTGAAGTTATCTTTTAATTTTCTTTTGCTGTGTACTTTTTGTAGTCTTCTCATATATGATGGTAAACGTTATTAGAAGCCCATTTGAAAGACCGTTAAATATGTTAGAAATGTTAAATCAAAGAATAAGCATTTGGAAATGGGCACACTAGTTCTAATATCAAAATAAAACTAGAAAATCCTTTCATTATCTACACTTACAATTTAGTAATGTTAAGGATCCAACATTAATAGGTATAGATATGTTATCTATTTGACAGATGGTAATATTAGCACATAGAGGCTAAAAAGTCATGTCTCATGTTACATAGGGATACTAGCAGTCCTTTTATATGTCACTGCTTCTGCAAAGGCAAACATTTAACAGTGTTTGGTTCTGCTATAAGTCATGAAATCCTGGGAACAATTGAACCACAAAATATATAGTTTATATCTGACAATCCCCATACTGGTCATTTTTTCCCTGAAAGTTTAGAATCCTATCTTCTAAAAAGATAACATCCTATATAAAAAGACATAATGATATCTTATATTAAAGAATTAGCTAAGTCCTATACAATAAAACTAGTTCCTCAGCTATTTGAAATCGGTGATGTAGGTGATGCAAATTTTTTCTTCTAAAAATCACTAACATATGGTTGCCAGAACACATTCAGCAAAAATAAGTGCTAAAGATGAATGATTTCAAGTACACTAGGCAGCTACCCATATACAAAATGAAATATACGCAGAGAGACAGTAACTGCATGATAAAAACCCGTGTTGATTGTAACATTTTTTCCTAACTGCTATGCTTGATTATTTTTTTAGCTAGTTTTACATGTTCTCTAAGTTTCCTAAATTAACAAGTGTATATCACAGAGCAGAGAAAAACACGCTCCATTAAAAATAGACGAGGAGTGGTTAAGCGTAATATGGTGCTCCGTGATTCATTGAAGCAGTTAATGTCTTCTGGGTGTTATTGTGTTAACTAATGCTCTCCTCTTGGTCAGCATCTCTCTTCAAGTGTTTCATGGGTCAGAGGCTCACACGCCAGGTACTTACTCATTGTAGAAAATGAAAACATAAACAAGAAATCTTACAGGTTAAGTGTCCGATTTCCCTTGAGGTTTTTCTCCTAAGATGACAACCTTATGACTGTAGTATCGTGATTGTTGGTACTCTACAAACTCCAAAGAATACAAATACACACAGACACTAAACCCTCTAAAACTTCAGGCAAACTTAACTTCAGGAAAGGCTCGAAAATGCAGCAAAATTTCTAACTCACTCTTTTCATGTTCAGCTGGGATAGTTACTGCAGCTGAAATCAGATTTTCCTCCAGCACGATTGCTACAGACTTCCTGCCAGTGGCTTCGGGCAGCTGGATTCTACTCCTGCCTGTTTTCATCCAGGCAGCAGAATTTCGAACAGGATTCTATGCAGTGTACATGATTAATCTCTTGAAGACAATATCCTCCAGCAGCGGTTAATACATGAAAGCATAGAAATGAGAGGAAGTATTTTGACCTTAAGGTAAAATAAACTATAGAGATGTAGGACTATGTGTCAGCTTCTTGTTTTATTTTTGATATCCAGGTCCATTTCTGAGCTCACTAAGCCAATGCCAGATCTCCAGGTAGGAGAGATGTGGCCTTGTTTTGAATCATAGTTCAGGGGGAAAGTGTAGGATATTAATGAGTATGATAAGCTCCGACAGATACCATTAAACTAATGGGTAAGGAGGTGCAAGTCAGCAACTAATCAGCAATCGAAAAGACAGAATAATTAACCTAAAGAAAGAAACAAAAATAATCACATTTAAATAAAATGCCTATTTTCCTTAGCATTTTCTTTTTTAAAAATTTTTGTCTTCTTCATACTTTGATGAACAAGATTTCACAATTAGTAACAGAAAATACTTAGGCATTGAATCATTTGCAGAAGATGCTGATTAAGGTATTAATCTAAAACAAGCAAAACTGTGTTTCACGCACAGGCACGCACACACATGACTAAGGATAACAGACACTGAGATAAGGGCCGTTCTGGTTTGCTTGGAGTGAAGTGAAATATTTTGTGACTCATAATCTCCACTGTATAGTTCATAAAACTCTCGTTGTCGCTGTTCCTGCTAGGATGAATGGTCGGTCTATTGGAATTTGCAGGTTAGCCATCAACATCCAGCAAAGCAAGCTGTGGAATTCATCTTGTTATAGTGTGGCTGCTCTGCAGAGTGAAGCCATTTGTTTGCAGTTGTTCAACAGGAACCTAACAGAAAGGGATCCCGATTGCTGACACGGAATTTGCTTCACAACAACTAACTGGTGCCTTTTTGTAGAGGCTGAAAAAAAGACTGGCAGTCAGGTAATGGGATGGAATTAAGCATGAAATTGAATTGCTCTGTCATGGAAGGATCTACTAAAGACAGCAGCACAGCGTGCTGTAAGTCGCACCCAATTTTAGCAACTACAATTATGCTTCTTCGTAAAGCCACCAGGTTTTTTTTTTTCAGTCATAGTAAATGCCATCACATCACCGTTACAACAAAGAAAATTACAAATGTAATTAATATCCTGGACCTGGGTAATGTGTCAGAATGGGTTAAACCCTCTTTAAGAAGGTCCAAATCCACATTGCAGTTCCTGGCTGGATTCCCATTTATCTTATACCTCCCACACTTTTCCTTCAGTTCTACCAAGCACACAGGGATTAGTGGCCCAGACACGTGGGTCCCTGCCACTCATGAGGAGATCCAGAAAGCTCCCGATTCTGGTTTTGATCTAGCAAAGAGTTGGCAGCTGGGGAGAGAACCAAGAGATATTAAATATCTCTCGCTCCACTCCTGCTCTCTCTCTCTCCCCCTCTCTCTTCCTGACATTATGCCTTTCAAATACATAAAGTCAAATATTGAAGAGTTGATAAGTACATCACACATAGTAAGCTGAGATAATCTTACAAACGTTGTATGCAATTAGTACTCATATTCAATACAACCAATACAAACAAAAACCAAAGAGTTAACTGTTTTTCCTTGATAAACTAGGATAATACCTGAAATGTAAAAACTTTTCTTAATAGAGATACTGAGAAGAGATTCTGCCATTGATTTAAAACTGTGTTGAAGTAGATTAGATACACTTTCCCATATTGGCTTGAATAGTTCCTGGAAATTTGCCTTTAATAGCAGCGATTGAAGGTGAGTCCCATCTCATCCAATCTTCATCAATTTAAAGCACTCTTTTTTTAAAGATTAAAATTTTATTTTAGTTATTTTGATTAGTAGTCAGTTCAAAGTAATATTTATCTATGTCTCTTCGGTGTACTTTAAATTATTTTATTCATCTTTATTGCTGAGCTATTTCTATTTGTGTGTTCACTAGAATATTAGGCTTATGCACAATAGTTAATATTTATCAAGATTTGCTAGTTTTAGTGACTCCATCTTTTAATCTTTAAAAGATTGTCAACTCAAGATAGAATTCAAACTGTGTTTATAGATGATTGTTCTCTAGTTTTTCAAGGGTTAGGCTATTAACTATTTAAGTGTATCGTTTTGGTCAGATTAGAAAAAAAATACATGATCAAAAATACATGATTGGGAAGGTTAAAGAAGAAAAATATCATCCATCACTTTCCCCAAGGAAATGCTTTCATCCTATGTATTTCTATTCTCTAGGATTCCATATGGGTGCTGGTTTATGTCCTGGCTCCTCCACTTCCTATCCAGTTCTTTGCTTGCAGTCTGAGAAAACAGTAGAGGATGGCTCAGATTCTTGGGACCCTGTACTTGCGCAGGAGACCCAGATGAAGCTCCTGACTTCACACTGGTTCAGCTCTTGCTGAGAAGGAAGCTCTTTCTCTCTGTCTTCCCTTCCCTCTCTGTAAATCTGCCTTTCCAAAAACAAAACAAAACAGAAGAGAGAGAGAGAAAAGGATTATAAGTGAAAAGAATTACACAATCCAAATGATAATATCAACATCAATAAAGATGTGTTGTAAAATTAGGAGAAAGATAAATTGTAATTTTCATCAAATAAATGCTGTTCTGTATGGCAGTTATACAGATTGTAGAGAATGTGTCACATTTAGAAACATGGAATGTTAGGAAGGACCAATAGGTACTGGAGCGTGTAATAGTCTCCAGGGTATTAACAAAGCAGTAATGAACAGTTCTTTCCAGGTTTATTACCTAAGTTGCTAATATGTAAATAACTAGTGGTATATGTCTTGGTAACTTCAGCAAATCCATATAGACTCTACCTTATCCCTGGCACTCAGCACTCACTGTATACTTAGAATTAACTGGATATCAAATTTCCAGGAAATCGAGTCCCATTGGTCTAAGTCATACTTTCCCTGCCCTTCATAAAGTTAGAGCATTTTCAATAGTTTTTTATCTCAATTAGAATAAACCATGAGCCCTAATCGTAACATAGCTTCTGCGTTTCTATGTACCCTCACGACTTCCAGCTCCCCATCTAACTCAATGATCGTGCCAAGCTTGTTCTTCTCTGTGTTGCTCTTTTTTTTTTTTTTTTGGTCATTTGTAGATTTTTTTTTTGGCTTCCTTCAGAGATTTAAAAGGGATTCCCCTAACTTCTATTCAAATAGGTCATCCTTTCTTTTTTTGTCATAATTTGATAGCTGTCTCAATTACATCAAGGTTTCTGGCATAAATATTTGACTTACAGGTTAAAATGCAGTTAAGATGCCTGTCTTTTCTGCTAAAGGTATCTGGGTTCAGCAGCTGACCACTGTTAATCCCATTTCCCGATGGGACAGTGTCCAGAAGGCAAGGGTGCCAGCGTCTATACTTGAGTGGCTGTACCCACATGCCAGAACTGGTTTGAGTTCCTGACTCTTGGCCTTGGCTTGGACTAACTTCAGCAGTCACCACTAGATAGATCTTTCTCTGCTTCACAAATAAAAACTGAAACATGTTAAAAGATTTTCAATTGCTCCTTTTCTTTGTCAATTGGCTTTGTGTTTAAAATCACCCTAAACATTTAATTGCATGGAGAAGCCTTCCTTTTTTCTCTCAATTCCTTTGTACCAAGTCAGCTGCTTGGTAAACTACCAGGGCTCGTGATTGCTGGTTAAAAGAATGAATGATAATTAATCCATAGAATTATGAATCTGTAAAATAAAGTGGTAAAATAATTCATTTTATCCCTTCCCACATCAATATAATTAGTATAGCATAGTAGAACTAAAATAGTTTGGCAGGTCTAATTAATTCACTCAAGTTAATTGTCTAAATTATCTTATCTGATTCATAGTTAATTAATGTATTTGTTAGGTCACTAGGGTAAGATAAGACAAACGGTATAATTCTAGGCCAAACCAATTACTGAATTGCTTTTATGAAAAGGTGAAATAGTTCAAAGAACATTTTATCCTTAACATTTTTCATTTCACAATTTTCATACTGACAGTTGTAAAACTAATGTACTGAACCAACATTTCTAGTTCTTTCAAATCCAACACACAACGCAAACTTGCAAGGTGGGGAGTTGTGCATACTTAAATGAGTTTCTGATTTTTTTTTTCTGATTTAAGTATTGTGGCTGTTTCAGTTAGCACACAAGATTTTTTATATCCAACTAATCTGGAACTGATATATAAACTTCAATACATCAGAAAAAAGTAAACTAACTCAAAATACCAAAAAAAAAATTTTAGGTTATCTGACCATGAGCTTCAAGATCCCTGCCTTTGTACACAGCCTGCCTACTCTACACTGTGACAAGTGTTCAGTGCTAAGGGCTGGGAGCTGACTCACACCTCAGGAACTGTTCTCAGGATTTCCACGAGAATGTTAAACTTGCTCTCCCGAATAGGCCTACCTGAAATTACTGGTTAAGGTGAGAATAATAAGGCCCGATACTCTTGCCTGAAAAACAGCTCCTAATCATTGCAACTGTTCTGTTTTCAAATTTTGAGACCCGGAAGAAGCCCTGACAGTTCTGCTATTTGGGAATGAACCATAGGATTAAAGAACTCTTCTTCTCTCTTCCTCTCTGTAACTGTTTCAAGTATGTAACAACAATAATCGCCCAAATCCTTAAAAACGAGACTCTTTTTTTTTAAAAGATTTATTTTTATTGCAAAGCCAGATATACACAAAGGAGGAGAGACAGAGTGGAAGAGCTTACTTCCAATGATTCACTCCCCAAGTGAGCGCAACGGCCAGTGCTATGCCGATCCAAAACCAAAAGCCAGGAACCTCCTCCAGGTTTTACATGGGTGCAGGGTCCCAAGGCATTGCTCCATCCTCAACTTCTCTCCCAGGTCACAAGCAGGGAGCTGGATGGGAAGCAGGGCCACTGAGACCAGAACTGGTAGCCATATGGGATCCTGGCATGTTCAAGGTGAGGACGTTAGCCACTAGGCCACCGCACCGGGCCCAAAAAGGAGAATCTTTTGAACCTCCTGAAAAATCTGAAAGTATTTTTCTGGTGACACTTGTTTAATATTCATCAAATGGAATGCTTTTAGTTATCGTATTAGATGCTTATTAATTTTACTAAAGTAAATTTAATATGTTATTTATATACATATATGGATGTAAATACAGGAAAGCCTACGTCATGAACATGTACCATGAACTGGTGATGTGTTGGGTCCTGTGTGTAAAACAATAGCAGCAATAAGGCCTCTGCTCTGCTGGAGATGAAGACTGCTGACAAGTAAACAAACACTCAGAAAGGGATACATGCAGAGTAGATGAAAAATGAGACTTCATAATTAATTTGTAACAATTGATATCTTTTTTGATAACGGTATCAGCAAAAACGCTTCATACAAATGATCGTGTCAACCTTAAAGTGCCCCTAGGGGCTGATGCCCATTCAGCAGACAGATATTGGCGAGGACCTGATCGCCAGCCGAGAATGTCAAGTGCCTCCTTGGAACAGGTCTTATGGCAAGCTTTACAGCCTGTTTCTGGGCCCGTGGGAGCACTGAGGTGGACCTGGTGAACAAGGGCCTCGAGAGGAGTGTCTGAACCCTGGTGCGCGGGAGCTGACGACGTCTAAGAACCACCAAAGCCTCTGTAGGAACACTGTTGCCCACACCAGGGTCTTTACGGCATAATCAGATGACCATGTCTTACATGGTTGCTGACATAATTTCATAACAAGTAGCAGCCCTCTTATTCCCCAACCTTGCTGACACAGGAGGAAAAAAAAAAGCAAAAGAAAAATACAAAAATGAAACATAAGCCCCACGGCGTTCTGCTTTATCTTGACCCTCCCCACCCTAACCGAGGCCCACAAGGGTGTGCATCCTTCTCAACAACATAAAATATATTAAAAGTGAAACAAGAAACTAAAATCGATGTACCAAAGTACAGGGCAATGGAAAGGAAGTGCAAAGCCTTGATGCATTGTTACAATTAACAATTGATATTACATAGTCAAGCTCTTAGATTGTTTCTACTTAAGTTATTAAAACACTTGCAGTGAAGGGCCCTTCTGAAGAAAGGGTGTCTGTGGTCCTGATAGTGCTGCCAACATGACTGCACGATTGTAGAACTGCACATTTATACATACTCTCACTTTTATTTATTACTACATAGTCACATCTTTCAATTAAATCATAAAATCCCTCCCAAGCCCTTTTATCCCGACACACATTAGCCAAGCGACTGGTTTGACCTTCGTCTCTTCCCTTTGGGGAAATATTGACAGGCATCCCCACAAGAAAGGGGGCCTGGTTACCTTTTCATTTTCCCATAGACTGGAATGGGATTGGCTGCTGCTGCAGGAGGCAGCAGGTGATTTTATACCTTTCGAGAGCAGGCAGATGGCAGCAGCAGATGGGACATATTTATAATCCCACACATCCCTATTGAGCAGTCATTTCAACATCTGGGTTTGAGGAAGGGTCATCTGATTTGGAATGAATTCAAATGTTTCGTAACCTGCTTCACCTACCCGATTATGTACATAATGATACTTAGTAATACGCGGAATTTCAGGCTGTTGAGCTCCGCCTTCATTTTCTTCCATTCTGTATATTTTACTAGGAAGTAAGATGGTCTCAGAGAAAGCAAGGAAAAGGAAAAAAAAATAGCTAAAATGTGTTTAGATAATCTGAGAAAATATTCTCAGCGTCAGTTTTCTGGGAGCTAAGGCCAAAGGAACCAAGTCCTGGAACAGTGCTAATCCACCCTGCAGCATCAAAGCGTGTACCAGTGCCCTACTGTTGGTGACATTTAGATCTTGAACAGTAATGAGGGCCACTTGGATGACATTCATTCAAAGCAAGCTGAATGTCAGAGTGATCTGCACAGCACCTGATACCCAGGGATCCCTAGTTACGGCTCCTGCTCTGCCCTTGGGGAGAACTGCTAGCATTACCACATCATGTTTTCACTTTTGTTTTTTTTTCTTCTAAAGCTCCATTCTGTATTGGCTAAAAAATGTTCTGCTAACATGAAGAAAAATAGTGACTGAGTCACCTTATTTTTTATCTTTACGTTTGAACCTGTTGTTGGAAAATATTGAATGAAAAGCAGGATCACAGGTGTTAATGTACCTCCTCTCCCTTGGGCAGTCCCATGAGAAATTCTGGAACACATTAAATATGACGTGGTCTTACTGACCTTCCCCTCTTATTTTAAAAACCTTTTCCCCGAAGAGCCAATTCAGGATCTCCTCACTTGCAGTCAGCTTCAAAAGCACCTTGTGTGATTTAAGATCCTTTTGGGTTGAACTGCAGCAGACAAGAGGCTTAACGGGAATGAAGCCCAGACACACACTTGGTCACTAAGTGAAGGCCGTGAAAACAGGAGGCATCAACTCTAATCCTCATGCGGCTAAGAGACCCGAAGATGAAGCTGTATGTGGTTCGAGAATCAGAGGTCAATGTTACAGTCATCAGCTTCTTCCACATGTCTGTCAGCAGTTGGGACTAAAACGTGTGTGCGATTCCCTATGCTGGAAGGTATTTGTATTTCTGAATTAAAGACTGGTCACACCTGGATGTGATTAATTCCAGGTAAAATAATGTCATAATAATCTTTAGTACACCTTTTACCCTAAAACCAACCAGTATGGTCAAGATCGGTTCCTCTTCCTTTGCGGAAAAGAGCGGTTAAAGCTCTGTCAGTTACAAGTTCGCTTCTCTGGAAGCTTTATGCAATACTGGGTGAAACTTTCCTAATAATATCAAGAAAGTAATGACTGAGTCACCTTATTTCTTTTCTTCACAGCTGAAACAGGTGTCAAGGAGATGGGCATGGAATGGCACTATTGCAGTCTTAGGTCTGGACTACGTGACTGTGGCAGTTAATTGTGTCCAGACCTGGAATTCGCCCTATCCAAATCACTCCCGAGCAACATCGTCTGTCTTTCTTATCTACTGTAGAAGCAAGTGACTCCTTGAGTCTGATGATAAGAACCATGGAAGGCAACTGGACCACTCTGTCAAGTTAGTGAATTCTTTTGACTAAAGGAAAGGCCAGGACACCTTGTGCTAAGGGACACAGACAGGAGGTTGGGTCCTGCTTTTATATTATGATGGTTTGCCTTCAGGTGCAGCCTGGGTGGCTTAGTATTTGCGTTCTGAGCATCCTTGTGGGACACCTGAAGCAAGTTCCTGATGCCTGGCTTCAGATTGAGAAACAGCTCCTGCTCTTGGGCACATCTAGGAAGTGAATAAGTCTATGGAAATACTCTCCGCCTTACTGTCCTCTCCCTCTGCCTTTCAAATGAATAAATAGGCGAAACATACACACTCATATAGAAATATTGCAAAGTAACTGCTACATGTCAACAGCTAGCAAAACTGTCTTATTTTATTCCATAATTTAATATTCTAATATCCATATTAGATTAAAAAACCTAGAATAATGCATTAAAGATAATTTACAATAACAAAATTTGAAAAATGTGATAGATTTTAAGATACAGAAAAAGTTATGCAGACAATTGAACAGGCACACTGCCACAGTAAAAGTTTTATATATATATATGTGCATGCATGCATAAAAGTTATATATATAAAAGTTTTATATATATATACATAAATTAATATAGAGGAACCTAAAGTGCGATAATAATATTCTATGTTACAGTATTTCCATAGTTATAAATATGTTAGCCATTTCATTTGTCATCTTTAATACAGAAAGTGCCATGGTAATATAAATCAAAACAAAGTATTTACAGCCGGATAGATAGATTTATTTTATATAAGCATCTATACAAATTGTTCCTGATTTGCCGTAGTTGGGCTGTGAATATCTTGAGATGATGAGAAAGTACTCTGCATTCATGCAAAACTATACTTGGAATTCTAAACTTGGATCTTTTCCTGGAACAGTGGGATGTGCTGTCAGGGAGCTGGACAGCAGCAGGATTTGCTGGTCCAGGAGCCACACAGTCCTTAGGGTCAATGGTACTCCAGAGTACTGAACTGCTGCATTTCAACTTGCTGTGTAGTAAGTATGCTAAATATACTTTAAAATCGTGAAAGGCTTTTCAGGATACCATGACCATTGTAAGCTGAAGAGCATTTATGTATGTGAGAAATTGTAATAAGTGGTTTTAATGCCAATATTATTTGTATTTATTAGTCTCCTTTGTTTGAAAGCATATAGAGTATGAGATGCAAAATAATACACCCATGGGAGTCAAGAAAGTCGAAACGGCAATGCAAATTCTAAAATCATAACACTGATTTTAAATTACAAGATATTGAAGTGCCACAAAGCAGAAAATATTCCAAATATTATTATAATGTGGCTTTCAAAAGCAGATTCTTTAAAAATGAGAAATATATAAGCAAAAGCGTTTTATCAAACCAGAATGCAAATAACAGAAGGTCTTAAATAAATGATATTTTTGGTTATATTTCAATTTTGGCAGAATAAAGAAAAACGTTATCACAGTTTTATTTCAAAACATACTTGGAGGTTATTATTATGACTTAGAAAATATTGCTAAATTCCTACTCAAACAGCAAGAAAAGTAAACATAAGCTAAACTCACTTTCAACATAAAAGTCAAATATTTGTAAAACTCATTATGTGATTCACTTTACAATGAACATTTTACAATGTAAAAATATGATGTTTAGACTACTTTTCTGTATGGGAAAAGTGAAACTACAAAAATTAAATTTTAAAGTACTCAAGATCACATCGCTAGAAGCCACCATGGTTAAATTTGTATTGCAGCGACTAAGAATTTCATCTCTGGAGTCAGACTCGGTGCTTCAATCTCAGTGTACGCACTTGCCTACTATGCAGCAAGAAGCAAGTCTTTGGAAATTCTACCATTCAGTTTCTACAGAGGTGAAATAAGGATGATAGCGATTATTACATTCAATTAAAATACTGTTTATGACATGTTATACATGAAATGAATGCTTGTTATTTAAATCATGTTGTATCCAGGGTGTTTGACAGTGAAGCAGAAAGAAATCAATTCCTTCCTCTCAGGGAATCAAAAATGTGCAAAAGATGCATGATGTCAGAAAGTTGATAAACCTGAAATTAAACATGGTGTATGAGTTATGGCTAAATTCAGCAAAATAAAACCTGAAATGTCCAGGCCAGATCTTGAGATTCATTCATTCATTCATTCATTCATTCATTTTGTTGTGCATAACTGTCACTTACAGGCCAGATATACACAGGTTTTTTTGACAATGTGTTTAGAGTAGCTTTGAAAAGGTTATAATCAAGAAACCCATGTTTAGTAGCCATACTAATTTTTCCTGCACTGAATTTAGGGCTCCAAGAGTTGGTATCTGAGACTAAGTATAACCTAGAGGTAGACAGAATTACAAGGAATAAATATTTTTGAGTTGGATCAAAAGAATGAAAGTACTAATACTTTCAATTATAAGTTTTCTTTGTAAGATGGAAACACATTAACCAAGAACACATCAATAAAAGATTGACATGTAATCAGAAAAGGGAAGAGCATAAATAGCAAAGAATAGAAAGAAGCATCAAATAATGATATATTTGTTGAATATAAGGAGATAAAAGGAAAGGAAACAATTAAAAATACATTCATAGTACAAAATTATCTGTTAAAATCAAATTCCTATATATTGAAAGTATTAATATCATGTATACTGTTAGTACCAGGTGTGAAATATGGCTTTTTGTTATTGTTATACTTTTGTTTTCAAAAGATTAATTTTTCTGGCCAAAAGTCTTAATTATTTTAGAGGTAATCTGTGACTACTTTGCCATGTGTGTGTTTTTCCTTTCTTCCTGCGTGTTCTATGAGGAAGATATTCTGACTTTGTAGATGAAACATGCTTATGCTTTATTGTACAAGAAATCTTATGTTTTTAAAGCAAATAAAGGTTTTAAAAAAATAAATAACTCAAGGCCAGGAAGAACAGCAAAAAAAAAAAAAAAAATGTCACCAGGATTGAGATCTATACAAAACAACAAATAGAATTACTAGAGTTGAAACACGGAATAAATAGGATAAGGAAAAAACAGGTCTCTTACAAACACATTTGAAACAAATTAAAATATGTTTAATGAAAGATATAATGGATTAAAAGATATTACCTACAATGATGTATAAAGAGACAAAAACATGGAAATGCTGAAGAGTTAGTAAATGCTATGGAAGATTCAGAGAAAGGAATCTGTTGTCCAAAGTGTGCAGAGTTGGCCTGAAAAATGCCACCTGTTTGATGTCCTGATGTACCTGTTAGCATAAAGTGGAAACTATGATTCTAATATGGGATATGAACACCGAGAAGCAGAGCCTGCTGTGTGCCAGATAAGAGCATGACCCTTCGACTTTGCCTTTGCTTCACAGACAGCACCCTCACCCTCCAACAGAGGATTCATTTATATCTCAACTGTTATTCATAATTTCTAACGCAGAAGCAGATCTAGGCAAGGATGTAAGTATATTTTGTTCCGTCTAGTTAATCCACTGCTTTGGATACCAGCCCTCCGTATTTGAGCGCTGCTTCTAATCCTGGCTTTCCTGTGTCTCCCAAGCACCTTCAGGCTAGTGCACCTGGGAAGTATGGACGATGGTGCAAGTGCTTGGATTTCTGCCACCCGTGTGAGAGCTCCAGAGGGACTTTCTGACTCCTGATTTTGGTCTTACCTTGGCATGGCTGGTGCACAAATTTGGAAAGTGAACAAGTGGTTGGGCCAGCTTTCTGTCTCTTCGTGTGTCTTCATCATTAAATAATATGTAATTTTTAAAATAAATATGTCTATGTTATCTGCTCATGAATCCATTATCAAACACTTGAAATCACTTATTTCCACAAACAACTAGGCTTCTACTTGCCGATATAATGTCTAAACATCTTATTTTTTTTGTAGACATGCAACAATGACAGAGATAAAGTTCATACAAACATTGAGTACTTTTCTTTATTTTTTTTTAAAGATGTATTCATTTTATTACAGCCAGATATACACAGAGGAGGAGAGACAGAAAGGAAGATCTTCCATCTGATGATTCACTCCCCAAGTGAGGCGCAACGGGCCGGTGCGCGCCAATCCGATGCCGGGAACCTGGAACCTCTTCTGGGTCTCCCACACCGGGGCAGTGTCCCAATGTATTGGGCCGTCCTCGACTGCTTTCCCAGGCCACAAGCAGGGAGCTGGATGGGAAGTGGAGCAGCCGGGATTAGAACCGGCGCCGATATGGGATCCCGGGGCTTTCAAGGCAAGGACTTTAGCCTCTAGCCATGCCGCCGGGCCAGAGTACTTTTCTTTATACGTACAATATTTTTTTAAAAGATTTATTTATTTTTTATTGGACAGTCAGATATATAGAGAGGAGGAGAGATAGAAAGGAAGATCTGCCGTCTGATGATTCACTCTCCAAGTGACCACAATGGCTGGTGTTGAGGCAATCCAAAGCCAGGAGCCCAGAGCCTCTTCCAGGTCACCCACATGGGTGCAGGGTCCCAAGGCTTTTGTCCATCCTCGATGGCTTTCCCAGGCCACAAGCAGGCAGCTGGATGGGAAGTGGAGCTGCCGGCATTAGAACTGGCAACCATATGGGATCCCGGTTCAAGGCAAGGACTTTAGCATTAGGCTACGGTGCTGGGCTCCTATTTATACATTCTTTTGAGTAACATTAGTTTCTTAATATTTTTCTTACAGTTCTTCATGAAAAAATTAGTGTAAACCTTAGGATACAGGATGGTAGCACTAAATGAAATGATATATGATTTTCCTTATATGTGACCTCTTATATTTATTGATATAATTTGAGATAAACTTACTCCATTCCAAATGTGTACAAAACCAGATGGTGAAACGGTTACTGCAAATGCCATCTTACCCTGGAAATACGAATTTTTAGCCTGGCCCTTGAAGATGCTTATGATATAGATCTTAAATTTTAGGGAGAAAAGATTAGCTGGGGTGATTGGAATATGCAGGCTCACCGGGCCTAACTCCCAGGAAATATTGAAGTAGCGCTGGGCTACTAGCCGGAATAGGCGTTGTTATGCTCCACTGTCAGACTGTCCTGAATCAGCAAATTGGGACAAGTTTCTAACTCTGCTCACTGTGGGCCATGCGAGTTGGTCCTATTACATGATTAGAACCAAAGATTTTGTTCTTATTTTCCTTTCCTAAAACATCTATTTTTATCCCTTTGCCCCGTTTAAACATTACCATATGTATTACAACCCAATTTCTCTCTTCCCACAGTTTCCTTTTATTAGTCTTGTGTTTTGTAATAATCTAATCCAGCTTCTCCCACATGGAAAAGTTGAGTTAATAAAGAAACAATTCATTTCTCATGACTTACTAGCTCTTAGAAAAGTTGATCATTGCATATATGTTATAGTTTTATGCAGATTGTAGCGATCTAAATGACAAGCATCTTGACTTATTTTCTTGGTTAATTTCATATTTTGTGGAAAAAATTTGTACACAAAAAATCAGCTAGTGCCTGTGGATTTTCATCGTGGTAATGAGAACTGATGAGCACTCTAGAAAAACTAAAAAAAAAAAAAAATTTAAAAATTGTTGTAGTATTTTACTGTTACTTGCAATAAAATACAATTCAGACTAATCTGGCTAACTCATTTTTTTAAATGTCAGCCTTCATATAAAGTACAAGCTGAATACATATATGTAGGTTAACATATATATGCATATATTCACCTGGAGAAACTGTATAATGGACGCTAGCATACCAAGAAATGAAGCTATGTTGCGGTATGCATTCTATTTCCAAATAAAAGGAGGACTCCCAATGAAACTAAAATATGTCTTGACAATAGGATGGTATAATTTCTACGATTGTCCTCACCTACAACGACATGGCATATCTACATAGCAGAAGGATGGACTTTTGACTTTTGTTGAAGACTGTAGTATTGTCTTAATACAGCGGGAAAGAGTTGGAGTGAGGGGGAAGGAAGGGGAAAGCTGAGGGTGGAAGCAGAAATCCCTGAGTCTATGGAACAGTATCATGAAAATAAAAATGAAAAAGACACCCAAAGTCAATATTTATTATAGATACTGAATTTTTAAAAATTTTATTGACTTGTTATTTGTACCTACAAAACAGGGCTAAGTGGGAAGAGAGGGAGAGAAAGAGTAAGAGATATTTCAATCACTTGTCCATTCCCCAAACACCTGCAGCAGTTAAGTGTAGCCTTGGCCAAAGGCAGGAGCCAAGAACTCCATTTGAGTCTCCTTTGTATGTGGCAAGGTACCAAATATTTGTCCCATCGTTTGCTACCACCGGAGCACACAACAGCAGGAAACTGGATTCGAAATAAAGGCAAAATTGAATTGTGACACACCAGTATGGCACATGGTTTTCCCAAGTGGGGACTTCATTTTCTGTGTCAGTGTTACTTCAGAGGTGCTATATTCTTGAAAAATAGAACATACATTGATTGTTCTCAGTGCAAAGGTGACAACCACGTGAGATAAAATGGAATTAGTGAACTACGTTTGGTGATTCCACAAGCGTAAATATTTCAGAATAGCTTTTGGTATTTTATTAACACATACAAATGCATCTGTCAAAGAAAAAAAAAAGTTTACAAAGAAACGTTGGGTGGTTTATCCAGTAAAACTGCTAATGTTTTGCAAATTGTTTATTGTTAGAAAAAATATAATGGGTTCAGCTTATTTGTATTTAGGATGTAAATGGAGTGTTTACACATAAATTCATAGACACGTGAGTATGTTTATGCATTTGGCTGGGCATTGGAACAATGCGATGCCCATATCTCATAGTGGAGTGACCGGCTCCGGTTCTGGTTCCTGCGTTTCTGATCCAGTTCCTTGCTTATGTACACCTCGGAAGACAGCAGGTGGTGGCGCCGACACTTGGATCTCTGCACTCACATTAGAGACTTGCATGGAGTTCTGGGCTCCTGGCCTTGACCTGATTCAGTCCTGCAGTTACTGAGATATCTGGAGAGTTCATCAGTGTAGCAAACACTTTCTCTCTGCCTTTCAAATATAGTGAGAGTAAATGCAAGTTACAAAGTCAGATATACAGAGAGAGGAGAGACAGAGAGGAAGATCTTCCATCCGATGATTCACTCCCCAAGTGAGCCTCAATGGCCGGTGCATGCCGATCCGAAGCCGGGAACCAGGAACCTCTTCCGGGTCTCCCACGCGGGTGCAGTGTCCCAATGCATTGGGCCGTCCTCGACTGCTTTCCAAGGCCATAAGCAGGGAGCTGGATGGGAAGTGGAGCAGCCGGGATTAGAACCGGCGCCGATATGGGATCCCGGGGTGTTCAAGGCGAGGACTTTAGCCGCTAGGCCACGCCGCCGGGCCCAATCTCTATCACTCTTTAAAACAGTGTATAAGAAATAAATGGAGAATAATCTATCAAATGATTATGTTCTAATTTAGTAGAATCAGAAATACCATTATAGGCTACCTCAAATTTAACATCTATGATGTTCTAAAATTAAACTAAAACTTCAAAAGCTTATAGGATTTCCATTAATCATGAGTTCCTTGTAATTTTGTCCCTTCTTCGATCACTAAGAGATTGATTTTTCAGAAATGCAATACAAATAAATTGAACACACTATATACTGCATTAGAGCCAATAACTTGTTAAAAAGCTAGAAGCTTTACCACACAAATTACTTAAAAATGATTTTTGTAACTTTTTACTTTACAGTTATAACTGTAGTTACCAAAATTATTGTGTTTTTATATCATGCTTTATAAATGTGTGTTTGTGTGTGTGTGTGTGTGCAAGAGAGAGAGTAAGAGAGAAGGAAGAGGGAGAGGAATGAAAAAAGAGAACTTTTTAAATCTTACCCATCAATCTTTATTTTTATGTACTATAAATTTACTTCAGTATCAAACCAAAATTTACTTGGTTATTGATTGGCATACTAAAAATGCATTAAAATGTTTAGAAAAGTGCATCAAATTATATGTGATTTTTAAATTTCACGTTAAAAAACTAACACACTTAAAAGATTTAAACACCATTGCCATCTACCTAAGATCTGTGATTATCCAGTATTTTTCTGAACATTTTCTTCACCTGTATGTTTATGTAATCACCAAAAACTAGATACAAGATGTTAAAAATCTACAATTTTCTTGTCAGTTTTACCATAGCTCATTTTTTTGTCAGCTTATTATTTTAACATTTTGTTGTTATATTGTAACGATTATACACTATGGGCCAGCTTAATTGCTCAGTGGCTAATCCTCCACCCACAAGTGTTGACATCACATACTGACGCTGGCTGTTGTCCCAGCTGCTCCCGTTCCTTTCCAGCTCCCTGCTTGTGTCCTGGTAAAGCAGCGGAGGATTACCCAAAGCCTTGCCAATCTACACTGGTTTGGGAAACCCTGAAGAAGCTTCTGGCTCCTGACTTTGAATCTGCTCAACAACAGCCCTTGTGGCCATTTGAGGAGTGAACCCGCCGATGGAAGATCTTTCTTGCTGTCTCTCAACTCTGTAAATCTATCTTTCCAATAAAACTTCAATAACAAAGTAATATTTAAGTTTAAACAAAATTACATATTGTTGAGTAACTAAGTGTCTGTCAAATATTCTAAGCTTAGCACTTGCTTTTCTTCAGTCTTTATTGATTTTCACATACTCAATTTACAAGGGCAGAAGTTAACCCTTAGAAAAGACAAGACAAGTGAAACTCAAAAGACAAAGTGAAGATTGAAATTGTAACATGTCTGACACAAACTTCAGAGTATTACCCAACTTCCAGTTCTCACTTTCTGCTTCATGTTGATTTGACAAAGGGATTATAGTATATTGGCATAATGGGATCCTGCTTATCCACTAAAAAATTAAATCCTGTTTCTTGCAAAAATATGGATGCAATTGAACATTGTACTTACAAAATAAGTCATTCCTCAAAAAACAAATGTACATTTTCCAGATTTGTGATAACCAACATAGTTTACAAAAAATGTAATGCATAGGAACAAAGTTGACGTTTTCAAATTTTATTTTATTTTTAGTTTTTATATTTAGCCCTTTTCTGTAGTCCTGAAACACTGTGTTTTTTTTTTTAATTGCTGAATCACTGTGTAGGGGAGGGTTAAAGTTGTGTAATAAAGTAAGTAAAAAGTAGGCTATTGGAAAAGGTAAAAGGAAAATAAGAAAAGAAATAGGAAAGAGTATAGATAAGTGGAAGAGAGAAAGGGATTAGGGTACAAGACATCAGTAATGTTTTAATAAAACTGTATATACATTACATAAAATTTTTCTCCCTTAAATAAAAACTAAATAAACCCAAACAGCAATGGAGAAGTGAATTAGTCTTTTAAATAAGAAAAAGGCCAGAACCTAGGGTTTTTTTTCTTCCTTTTTTTCCCTCCAGAAAAACTTGCCATTCTATTACACTATAGCTCCAAAGAGTTTATAATGGGAAATGCCTATAATATTAACTCAAATATTTCAACTAATAGGCTAAAAGAGAGGAGGGAATTTGTGGAGAGAGAAATAAATCCCTCAGTCATAAAGTTATGTGATGCCAATTAAAATGCACTCCCAGGTTGCAAAGCAGCTGCCTAATGGCAGAGTGTTTTCAGAAAATTCTTCGGGAGAGGGCCAAGGTGGCATAAGAGCTTTCAACATTCATCCGGGAATATTTCATCACATACAACTCCATGCAAAACCAGCAAAGAGAGTTTGCCAAGCACAGAATTTCATTTAGCACCCTGGTAGTTCACTTAATTAGAATAAACCCAGACTTCCTTAAGACTCATTGGTAAGCCTAAACCTCATCAGCACAAACTGACTTTTTAATTATACGGTTCTTAAGAGTCTTTTGGCATATAATAAGACAGGTTGTAAATATAGCCATTAACACACACACAAGTGCATACATGCATACTTTGGGAGAATACAGCAAAGGGACTTTTGTGCTATTTATATCACTCTCCTATATGACTTTAGGAAAGACAAACTTTAACATCTGCATGATTTAATTTCCTATCTGCAAAATAAGAATAAAATAGTTGTGCTTTACAACTACTGTTTCTAAAGATTTTGTTACTTTTCATACATTTTCACATGCACTCAATGTCCTAATGCATACCAGGTCATGTTATCAGCATCTAATACTTTGCTTTAAAATCAACTAAATAATACCCACAAAATATATAGTAAAAGATGCATGTGCTAAGTTTAAGCAAGTACAATTTATAATTAGTGCAATAAGTGCTAAATAGGAATCCAATGTTCTGAATTAGATATCTTTCTTCGATTTTGGATAGATTTATGATGTTAGAAAAATATCTTCACTAATTTGCCCCTAGTCTTCTCAATGTAACACCACAATGTATTTAGGTTCTAAGATATCTTAATTGTATTGCACCCTTGCTATGATCTAGAGCTACTAAGAATTCTACGTAATAGCTAAAGTTAAATAGAAGTATTTTCATTAGGCTATTTTAAATTCATATTTGAGTTTATGGGCTATAGACATTTTATTAATTTGCTTATGACAAGATCTCAAGAAGTAAATTAACATTTATAATATTTCTTCTCTTCTCTTCTCTTCTCTCCTCTTCTTACCCCCTTTCCTCCATCTTCTCTCCTTCCCTTCCCTTTCCTTCATTTTCCTCTCCTCGCCCTTCATTTTTTTCCTCTCCATTCTCACTCTCCTTCTCTATATTTCTGTGCCTTCAAAATACATGAAAATGGATAAATTTTAAAAATCTAGTCAGGATGTGTATTTGAAGGAAATAGGAGCATAAAAACATAATGCTTGATTTCAGTAACTTCGGCATAACCTGCATTATCACTGTTCGTTTCACATTAAAGACACCTTATGCGGTATAATTTTTTAATATCAAAGTTTTTAAATGTTGTTTTAAAAATTAATTCCCTTTATCTACCACAGTATTCAGAGCACTCTTTAATGAAAGAGCTTTGAAAAATTTCAGGTGTAATTATTCAACTTGGACTTTAACTGCAAGCCACTGTTAATAAACATGAGTTGAAAGATTGTATTCTTCATGATTTTGTTGTAAAAGCAGTAAGTCTTAACTTGCTATGTTTATCAGAGATTTATAATTTTCCTTATCTGCCGATAAATATAAAATAGTTTTTCAGTTAAGAGGTTGTAGTAACTTTAAACCCCTCTTTATTTACTCACTTATGCATAGTTTATCTTGTTGTATAGGTAAAAGGAAGAGTAAAAATATCATTTTAATGACTTGAACCATGAAAATTAAAAGTTAAATCTGTGTCCACCCATTCTTGTTTTTTTTCGTTTTCTTTTAGGAGGAATCGGTTGCAGAGATGTCAAATGACGTCAGTCACCCAAACTGGTGACGTCACTAAGAAAATCTGGGGCTTAGTTTATAGGCCTGAAAAATGTAGTCTTTAAAGTAATGTATTTGCTATAAAAAGGAAAGAGAAATCTTGTTCACAAAAATATATTGGTTAGAAAAATCACTTTCCAGCCCTGTAGTCTGATGATGATCAAAACAGTTTACCAAAATGAGAGTGTTTACCTGTGATCAATTTTATGTGGCTATGAAATGCTAATTATGAGAGAAAACACATCAAGGTGTGCATTGTTGTCCATAAAAGTTACAGAAAATCTAACATTCAGGGATGTGTATAGCACATATGGGTAAGCAGATGGCCGAAGTATTATTTTTAAAAGCAGGGCTTTTGCTGACAAAATACAGAACTGAAATGCTGTGACTGGAAAGTTAAGAGGATGTTACTCATGAGGCAGTATGCTCTTGCTCAATAATTGGTTTCTTGGTAAATAGAAGATAAAAAAAAACACTTGATAAAAAACATGTATGTGAGTGTTGGCAGCTGTGAAGGTGAGTAAGAAACACTTCTGACAAGGAACTTACTAGTGACTTCCTCATGATTCAATTCTTTCTAATTCTTTGACTACATTGATGCTACCAGAGAAAATGCCTCACCTCAACACATCATATGTAACTCATGTAAATTATCATCTTAAATATTCTCTTTTTGATAAAATATTTGGGGAAAAGTAGTAAAATCATGATAAGTCACTTGCTGATTTTGGTAGCCTTTGAACTGCTTTATCACGTTGGTTATTTCCTCAGGATTCATGATATTCAATAATTTTTTTCTGAGTCTACATGCCTTCTTGAATTTACTATCACCTTGCCGATAGGATTATTCATTGTATATATTTTGTCCCAAGCAAACAGAATTTATAATTAGTTATCAATAAAATTATCTTTAATAAATTAATGATAATCCCTTACTCTACCAATGAATGAACCAGAACACTTAAATGCACCTTTTTTCATGAAACTATAATTTTGTCATACAAAGTATCATTTCTAAGAAAGACAATTTTAATGATTACCTGATATGAAGATTTTCTGCCTGTAAGTGAATTATCTGTATTAGCTCTCCAAACAGAGAGCACCAGCTGAAGTTGAGTCGATCCGAAGCCAGGAGCCAGGAGCTTCCTCCGGGTCTCCCACGCAGGTGCAGGGTCCCCAGGCTTTGGGCCATCCTCTGCTCTTTTCCAAAGCCACAAGCAGGGAAAGTGGAGCAGTCAGGACAGGAACCAGCACATATAAGGGTTTGTCAGTGTTTATAGTTGGAGGATAAACCAATTGAGTCATTGTGCTAAGCCCTCCTTATTAAGTCTAAAATATAGTTATAAATTACACTTACAAACCCTGTAAATGTTAAGTTCAAAAATTACTTTATTGCCTTTCCAAATATTTAATGTTAGGTTAGTCTTGCCATGCTTCACTTCGAGGCATGTGTAGAAATACAACTGAGTTTCAAATCAAGGTATTAATTCTTGTTCTGTATCTTCGAATACAGGAGCAGGCATTCAGTTTAGTGATTCCAACATGCTTATTATACACCAGTCCCTGGTTTTGAATCTCAGCTCCAGCTCCTGCCTCTAGCAACTTACTCAGAAACTGGGAGGCTGCACTGTCCCTGTATCTAGCATGGGCTCTAGATTGACAGCTCCATCCAGGGTAACTGTATGAACCCCTCGAAAGCAGCTGGCTGTCTTCCTATGTTTTGCTGCTTCTCAAACAAATACTTAAAATAAGCATTTTCAATGAAAAATAGTTTTGAAGCAAACAAAAATATTGAAAACCATGTGTATTTTTTCATATTAGTTTTCTATGCACTTAAGGGAGAATTTTCTTCATTCATGGATTACAGAACCGTTTTTTTTCAACCAAATAAACCTTCTCTTTTAATTCTACTCTCCAAAAACTTTTTGCAGTATTTCTGTGTGTTTGGGTGTGTGCGTGTGTGTGTTTAAGTGAGTGGCAATCTCGTTAATTGTTATACTCTGAACTTTCAGAAATCACTGTGATTTCAACCGTGACACACTGCGAGATAATTAACCGTCTCTGTGGGACCTACCTTAGTATCCTGAGAATTAGATACAGTACATTTCATATTTACATTATTTTTCAATGATAATTTATCATTGCTTAGAAAATTTTTCACATTCGAATGTTGATAAAAGCTATTTTTGATGCCACTAGCAAAACATTACATGTTTCCTTGATACAGTTTTAGCCAAAATGCTAATAAAACCCTTAAACAAAACAAAACTTAAATAAAACAAACAAAAAATATTCATAAACACTTGTCATATTAGACACAGTCTTGTGAAAAAAGCTCAAGCTTTAACTCTCAGGTATACACTACCAACACGAACCATCATGGTCGTATGAAATTTATTCCATTCCCCAAATTAAAATTTCCTGATTATGCTTTATTAAAAACATGCCATTTAAATATAAACTCCAGTTTATTTCAATTAAAATTATGACTAATGATGATCTCATATCAGCCCAATATACACCAATTATACAAAAATATTTTTAAACAGGAGTGATTTTCTAATTCAGTTTTATGATTCCTGTAAAGCTAAATGGTGAAAGAAAATAAAATACATAAATGTCATGAAAGTGAATTACATGTATGCCATTTTATGTCTACTAAGATTTATATTACCAGAAGCACAGGTAGACACATAATTTTAAAGAAATTATTTGAAAAATGCCTTTGCTGTATGTTTCACTTCAGGAGTAAACCATTTTTCTTCCTTGACTTTCGTTTTCTCAACAATAGTTACAGGTTCTGGAGCAGTTGTATAATAAGGTAGTCTATTTTGAAAACAACAATTCTAAGTTGCTCCACTGGTTTGTTTTTGTTCAGCAGAAACGACTTTTCACTTTTCTATTTCAAGGTGACCCTTTTTTTTCCCAGCACAGCTATGCTGTCCATAAAACTAACCACAGTTCTTGCCAAATCATTTCAATAGATCATTTATTTTCATCTAAACAAAGAACTTATTTCTCTTATCTTATGCTATGTATAACAGAAATTCTTGACATTTGGAAGTCAGTGAAATAGGAGTTACTAACATATATGTTAATTACATAATTTTTCATTTTAAACATTTGAACTTATGTCATACTAACATTCCAATTACAGACATTTAGCAAGGACAGGAAGTATCCCATCTTGCCACATTTAGTAAAGGCGGACAGTACAAGAGTTTCACAAGATGCCTTCAGAAGTGTCCCAATCATTTCTTCAGACTAGTTCTCTCCGGCACTCTGTAAGAAAGGCATTAGCTAAAACGATGATCAACTAAGGTTCATCCAAACTCCTGTTTTTGAAAAAAAAAAAATGAGAAAATTTGCAAACTGCTTCCCAAATTAGGCTGTTCCTTTTGTTTTGATCCACAGGACTATTCTCTTCTGTTTTTAGCCAGTCTAGTAAATACACCTTGTGGCCTGAGGGAGACCTTCCCCCAGAACCGCCTTTGGATTCTCTCCTTTACATAGGCAGGTGAAAGCAGCTTCGTGGCCTTGCCTGAGACCACCTCAGGCAACGTCTGCTGGTGGCTATCTCGGTTCACCCTGCTGGCCATATGCATGCAGGATTCTCTTGGGTAAAGCCAGTTGGTGCTCAGAGGACCACAGAGATAGAGAGAATTCAGAAAGATCAGACTGCTGCCCTATGGGTTATTGTGCTGCCCATAAAAGGAATAAACTGAATTTTACAGTAAAACCCTAGCATTACCTCAAGAAAATATTTGCAAAGGATGGTATAGAAATTGAAAAATGAGGATTAACTGGCAACCAGATTGAGTTTGTCATATCTGAGGAGGACATATCTCAAGGGATTTGATAGGGAATGGTAATTAGAAAAATCCTCCTATTGAGGTAGGCTAGCGCCCTTTTTACAAAAGGTAATTCCTCGTAGTTCAGTGCTTTAAAACGATTCTGCTACTCACCACCTGTTTAGTCACCCTAAGCTCTTTATATCTTTGCACAATGCTTAGAATATAGTTAGCATTCAGTAAGTACTGGATGAATATATGAATGAATAAATTCCTAATATGAACCTCATACTGAATGTAGTGTTCTATCTTGCTCCAAATCTCCCATATTTTATATTGAAATTTTAGTCTACTTTTGAAGGAATTCATTTTGTTATAGTTTTTTCAGTTCACTATTGTATTTCTACAACTCTTAAATTTTCTTAGCCATCACTGGAAGAAAAGAATTGATCTTTGTCTCCGGGCAAATTCTATAATGCACAAAGGCATGTGTTTATCATTACTTATAGGAAGTGTTGTGACTGAAATCCTGAAGTCTAATCTGTATCTCTGAGTTATCTACCCCTGGGCTGCTGCAAACCCCTTGTACACACGATAGCCCCAAATATGAAGACTTGTTTGGCTCAAAATATTAACAGTGCTGAAGTTGAGATGTGCCATTAAACACAACTTTTGCTGCAGGCACAGTGTGTTAAGTCACTGCATATGATGATTGTGTGCCATATCTGTTCAAGTTCTAGCTACTTCACTTCCATTTCAGCTCCCTGATGATGTACCTGGAAAGGCAGTAGAAGATGGCCCATATGTTTGTAATGTTGCTATCATTATGGATCCAACAAGGAATTTCTGGCTCCTGCTCTGCTTTGATCCACCCCTAGCTTTTATGGGCATTTTGGGAGTGAAGCACCAGATGAAAGATATCTCTCTCTCTCTTCCTTTCTCCCTCTCTGTCACTCTGCCTTTCACATAACTGAAATACATATTTTAAAACAACAATGACAAGAGCATTCTCCATGGTAGGTTTTTCTTTCTGTGTTGAAGCTGTTATTGGAACGGTTATAGGTCAGTTTCTGGACCATGGGGTGAATGTTGGTTGTTCTTACATTACCACCTGCTAACGTGTTTACTGCTACCTGTTATGATCACATCCTGCTGTCAAGGATTAGCAAAAGTTTTAACCAAGACCAAAGCATAGTGCTATCTGTTACCTTTCTTTCACTTCTGGTCTTCAATTCAAGGAGAAATGTAACTGTTTTCGTCAAATATGCCTTACCAAGGTCTGTTTTGTGGAGCAACCGCTTAAGCTACTCCCTTGTTGTGCTGGCATTCCATGGGGTGCTAATTCATATTCTGGCTGCTCCACATCAAACCTAGCTCTGTGCTAATGTGCCTGGGTGAACGGATGACTCCAGCTGCTCCTGGGCTCATGCCATGCACATGGGAGATCCAGATAAAGTCCAGGGCTCCTGGCTTCTGCCTGAACCTGCCCTGGCCATGGTGGTCATTTAGGAATGAAGCAGCCATGGAAAATCTCTTTCCATCTCTCCTCTATTACTCTTTCAAACACACACACACACACACACACAAAGGCTGCAGATGCCCACAACATATGATCATTCTCATTGATAATATGGGCCCTTTGTTTCGACAAACTGCTAACTTGCACATATGCCTTGTAGTATGGTCCTGAAATGATGATTTACAAACTTAAACTCAACAGAAGTACTCTAGCACTCTGGTTAAGATGCCAGCTGGGACACCCTCACCCCACAACACAGTGCCAGGACTGAAGCTCTGACTCTACTCCGCGTGCCAGATTCCTGCCAACACACACCGGGGCTGCAGTGCTTGATGGTACCTGAGCCCTACTAACAGAGTGGGAGATCTCCATACAATTCTCAGATCCCAGGTTTCATCTAGCCCAATCCTGTCTGCTGTAAGCATGTGTGAGTAACGAAGCAGAAGGAGAATTAATTTCTCTCTGGTTTTCAAACAAATCAGATGCATAAAGTTAAAAATCAATATATACAAATATATACATGTATGTTTACACAACCTCAAATACAGACTGTACCCACGTTTTATTTGCTTCTGCACTTGAGAATATGAAACAAACTCTAAATTACATGATAGATTTCAGAATTTCCTTATGCTTTTCTTTGGGGGCTGCCAGTGTAGTGATAAATTAGAAACATAATGTGAGTAAAGCAAAACATTAGATTCTTCCTTTCATCTAATTATTCGCTCTGCATTTAAATGACCTGAAATAGAGAAAATAGATCAGCTTTAGAATAAAAATTAGGTATAGATTAATAACATTCTGACTTCTATCATGTATAATTACCTATAAAGTTTAAACAAATAAAAAGTAAACTCATAAGAAAAAAGCATATGTAAAACCAGTCACTCTATAACCATCCCCCTTTTTAAGATTCATGTATTTATACGAATGGCAGATTAACAGAGAGACACAGAAAAAAAAAAAGGTCTTCCAATTATTGGGTCATATTGCCAATATACAATAGGGCTAGCCCAGGCTGTATATCTGAGGCAGGAGACTGGTCTCCCATGTAATTGGCAGTGTCCATGTATTTGGGTTGTCTTTCCGAGTGCATTAACAGGAAGATAGATTATATATGAACTAGATGGAAACTGAGTTAGCACTAGGGTATGGGATAATGGCATTGAAGGCTGCAACTTAGCTTGTCCCATCACAATGTCCATTATCATCTCTCTTAACAGCACTTTGGGGTCTGGCATTGCAGTGCAGTAGCGTAAGTTGTTGCTGGTGAAAATTACATTCCAAACTGGAATGTGGTTTCAAGTTCTGGCTACTGCGGCTTACAATCTGGCTTCCTGTTCACGCATCCAGAGGCAGCAGCTAACTCCGGGTTAAGAAAATTAAATCTCTATTCAATAATATCCGTGCTCTGTATAATTCCAAGGAAGTTACCGTTTTAATGTCTTTTCATGACACTGAAACTACACAGATTACAAAATTGGGGTATGACTAGAATTTTACCTACACTGTCCTCAATTTTACATATTTTATGGTTCAATACTTCCAATATTGTATTTATAAAATATTCTTGGTGAGCATTAACATAAATTAACATAGAAAATGACTTGAGCTTCTTGTAATGCAGTTACTTTTTCCAGTGAATTACATTTTAGCTCCACATAAGTTCAAGGACATATATTATTGTAAATAACATTTTTCTAAGACTTCTGTAATCGTATTTGTCAAAAAACAAAGGTTTTATAAAGGATATCTTACATCATATTGCAAAGTAATTAAAGAGAATGAAATATTGTGACTAAAACAATGTGTTTTGGAATTCAGTTATTTAGGTTGTTCTGTGGTTCTTCCTACTAACAACTGTGTATCTTTAGTATACAACATACTCTTTTTAAACATGAGTTTTCTAATTTATAAAATGGTACCTACTGTGGGCAGACACTGTAGTGCAGTGGGTTAACCAAATATCTGATAATCTGGCATCCCATATAAGAGTAAGTTCAGCCTGAGCTGCTCCATATCTGATCCAGCTTCCTGTATTGTTCCAGGGAAAGTAGTAGAAGACCCTGACACGCTCATGTGAAAGACCCAAATAGATTCTCAGGCTTCTGGCTTTGGCTAAGTTTAGCCCTTACCATGGTGACCATTAGGGAAATTAACCAGTAGATGGAATGGAAAATTCTCTCTCTCTGTTTCTCTCTCTCTCTCTCTTTCTCTTTCTCATTCTCCCTCTGCTAATCTGTATTTTAAATAAGTGAATAAATCTTTGAAATATGAATTAAATGTGATCATAAACAATATTTACTGCAGTGCCTGGCATAGTGCTATGTCCATAGATTATAACTATCATTCTCAATTTAAAAATCAGAAATGTCTTTGATATCTTACATGCGAAAGCACTTCAAATGGCTCATGTAAAATGCATGTTATAGAGTGGATTTAAATATTTTTGTACCAAATTAAGCTTATCATTTAATCCCATTTTCAAAGTAATTTTAACACCCTTTGCAAAGCATGTTTAGATTTCTTGCATTTTTACATTTACATGTTTTTACATCACAAAAAATACAAAATAAGTAGAATATAGTACTGAATTTTGCATTCAATCTATGATCAGATTTCTTCATTTGAGATTGCCAAGAAATGTTTTCTCTATTTTTTCTTGCATTTCTTACTTACTCTGGCATTCCAGTTTTAGGATATAACAATTTCTTTGACATTCCTGTGTGATCCTAAATTATTAGCAACACAAGAATGTGGGAGATCAGCCCTGGATCTCTGTCTGCTTAGCCTGTGTGGGAGGCCGCAAGCACTCAGCACACCATGTACCTGGGGAAACATCCTCCTGATAATTATCTTGGCTGAGACCTCAAGCTGGCTTGTTCACAGGGCATGCAGCAAGAGTAGTGGGCTGGACTCCAGCCTCTCTTCTCTGTCCTTGGACACGCTGTGTTAAGACTTCTCTGATAAGTAACTCTAATCAGTCAAATGTGACCCTTATCCTGTGCATCAGCCATGTGTAATAAATACACTCCGAAGCATAGCTTTCAGCCCAGGTGCTAGCTTTTCTGTGCGTGGGAATCTCAGCTTGCCTGCCTGTGGCTTTTAGCCCTGCATGTGGAATGTGATCTGTAATTGGACAGTCCAGAGAGACAGGCATACGCACCAGCCAGTCACAATGATTATTAGGTGGGAGTACTGTCAGAACTGCCCTTCTGCCTCCTCCCTCCACCCCTTTTTGTGTTATATATAAATCTGTAATTTTTATCAATAAGTGAACATCCTTCACCAGTTCGTTTCCAGTGGTTCTGAGAACACCGTCTCCTCACTCTTGTTGGTCTCATGGCCTGCTCGTCAGGAAACCCCGAACAGGAGAACATTGATGAAGAGGCAAATAAATGATTTTGGAAACCAACTCAAAATATAAGCAACACCTGCTTTGTGCTATAACACACTACATGTTGTAGATAAGAATTCCAGCTACTCCAAAGCCACAATGTGCTTTAGTCAGCAGTCCAAGGCAAGCGCCAAGTTCAGCTATCTTCAGGTGCCAGCAGATTCCCAAAATGGATGCCACTGAATTCCACTGTCAGCACCATCTGGTATGAAATTGGACAGCTGAGTCCCAAATTCTTGAGCATATATCATGGGGTTTAGTAGATATTTGTGTCTTAAGGCTATTAATTTGGATATTTAATAATACAGGAGCAATTGATAACTAAAATGGATACACCGTTAGAGATCGCCATTTACACATTCATTTTTGACCCCCAAATCATTTGCATTTGCCATCTTAAGCTAAAAGTAATGGACCTCATAATGAGCTAATTGTACATAAAATTGGAGAAAAGTCCGTTCATTTTAGGGAAAAGGTTTCAAAGTTATTACTCAACAAACCCATTAAAAGTGCAATTACTTACAGGCTAATTTCTTTCCCAATGGCTAAAAGTAACAGGAGGATTTAAATGAAAAATGGAATGCCTACTAGAAATTCCTTAGAAATGTATTTCTTCATTATCTTGTTCATGTTTCTGTTGACTCATGGCCATTAAGTATTGCAAGATCATACTCAATGAAGTTACACTCCTGATACTGTCTAAAGTAAATGTGTTCCAATACCAAGTCTTCACCTAAAATTGTAATTTTATACTTTATTGTATATTTTCAAGTGTTAGTTTTAGAAACATGCCTTTTAGCTTCCTGAATGTGTTTATGAAGATAAATGTACCATAATATGCAATGATTGACATTTGTCTATTCATATGCAATCTAAATAAAAATACTGCTCACTGCACCCTGGTTTATAATAGATCAATATAAAATTATATAACCTGAAACAATACAATGATTTACATTTAACCTAGAAAGAAAAAATGTATCAATTTCTATAGATTTATTAAAATGCAAACATTACATATTTGTGTGCTAGATTACAAAGTGGATTATTTTTACATATTATCTGCAAACTTTATGAACAGAGCAATGTATGATGAAAACTAACTATTGGAAGTAGAGATATTTGTCTTTATTTGTATGTTTACATATTAATTTATTCCTTTTTTACTTACTATTTTTGGACAGTGACATTTTCAGTGGTTCATGGCAGTGCATGGCATATTACCAAGTATATCTTCATACTGTTGTGGAATTATCTTGAGGATATTTCTGCAAGTAGTATTCATATATCAAAATGCATAGCCGTGTTTATTGATAGGGAGAGGGCTCCTGCCAAATCACCACTGAGGGTATTAAGAGGCCAATTTCTACATGGAGGACAAACATCGCAGTTGGATTTGAAAGATGAACACGCTTGAAGCCACCTATAGAACAATAGCTTCCTTATTCACTTTAATTTGGTTTGAGGCAAAGCTACTTCACTTTTAGTGTCCTTTATCAATAATGATTGTTTAATGTGAGTCAAGGAATGCCGGCAGTATTTTGAGTAGTACCTGGGAGACATAGAACTGTCAGGCCAAATAAACAGGTTTTGAAATTCTCAACTTCTGGGTGTTGGACATATTTTTTACAATTTTACTCCAAGTGTGTTTTACTTTTGTGTATTGAAGTCAATCAGTGATTGGCAACGCTTGGCGATGGCCAGGGAGTGAGCCTCACAGCACGCAGCTTCTGTGTATGCTTCCGCATGGCACACCAGCTCATCCCTAGCCAGTACTCATTCTCACTGATTCACAGGTGCACAATAACAAGCAAAACATCAAACAAGAAAAAAAAGGAGGGCTACCAATTTCAGTCTTGCTCTGTTAAGAACAGAGAATGATTCTAAAGAGTTCAAATTCTGATATAAAAATTTTGCTGAAATCATTCTCAGTGTAGCTTTTCTGCATAGTTTCAAAGAGAAGAAATGAGTTTATAATTTTTCACTAAAAATAGTGTCTAAAAATTAAGTGTTCAAATATTTATGAAAACTGGAATAAGCAATAATATACAAAGTGTATGTAACAAGTAATAATTTTGCTGTTAGAAATAATAAACTAACAATTAAGACAAAAAGAAAAAAATTTCTTTAAAATATAAATATTTTTAGAGTAACAAAAAACGTGTAAAAAAGACCAAGAATGTGCTAAAAAATACACATAAATAAATAGAATGTAAATGGCTATTATCAGTATTAATATCACTCTGAAATAATAGGATTACTATACTGAGAAATGAAGATTCCTTTTTTTTTTTAGATTTTTACTCATTTTTTATTGAAAGATATATAGAGAGTAGGAGAGACAGAGAGGGAGGTCTTCTGTCCAATTATTCACTCCCCAAGTGACTGCAAAGGCCAGAGCTGATCTGATGCAAAACCAGGAGCCCGGGGTTTCATCCAGATCTCCCATGCAGGCGCAGGGTCCCAAGGCTTTGGGCCGTTCTCGACTGCTTTCCTAGGTCACAAGCAGGGAGCTGGATGGGAAGCAGGATTGCTGGGACTCAAACAAGCACCCATATGGGATCCTGGCGCGTGCAAGTCAAGGAAGTTAGCCACTAGGCTATCGTGCCTGGCTCAGAATCAAAATTCTTAAGAGTTAAATACACTTATTAAATCTTACATTTTTCATAAGATATTAAAATGATTGCTACCAGTCCTAAAAAGTAAATAGGTTATATGTAATAAATGTTTAGTTATTTGAATCATCTTGACTTTTTAATGAAATCAGTATTCAAAATTGTAAAAAAATGTTGATAAGAGCCAAGATCAAGATAAAGGCTACTATTAAGCAACATCCATAAAATTAAATTTGAATATTAAAATATTAAAACAAATAGAAGTTATTTTA
This sequence comes from Ochotona princeps, assembly GCF_030435755.1. NCBI lineage: Eukaryota > Metazoa > Chordata > Mammalia > Lagomorpha > Ochotonidae > Ochotona > Ochotona princeps. The sequence goes on from NC_080857.1 coordinate 12,562,686, forward strand.
AAACACATAGAACTATATCAAATTATTAAATACTGAAACCTTGGTATTCAGTAGCTCTCATTCTGTGGAAAAATTTCAGGGAAATAGAAAATTGAGAATCTTTTTTTTATATATCCTTAAATGCAAGCACTTGCATTAGCTAGATCTAATTGGAAGGCACCAGTTCAAAAATCCACGTATCTCATGTCTCCATTAGGGATACAGGTACTAGAGCCATCCTTGCTGTCTCTTAGCAGGAAGATTAAAAGGACGTTTGATGGGCAGTGCACTAATTCGGGTTTGATCAGGCATTCCATTATAATATATGGATATCCCAAAAGGCAAGTCTACCTCCAGGTTGCTCACATATACCTAAGAAAATCATTTAATGATTTTTAAAAATTTCTCTTTTTAAAAATTCAAGCAGAAAAAAAACATTTTCACAAATATTAACTTCAAAATTAAGTAAGAGTATTACAATTGTTGAATTTTTGTTATACTATTTCCATGAAATGAACAAACTCTCAATTATTACTACAAAAAATTTCTACTGATAGTATTAATGCAGCTATAAACTGAATGCAAAGAAAGAAAATACATCTCCCAACTACATCATACTATATTGTTTTTCTTATGGGATAATACTTCAGATGGACTAAATATTTTATTTAATGATATTTTGTATCTGTATGTTCCATGAAAGTCTATTAGTTGAACTTGGGAATCAATATGATTTCCTGTATTCTCTTAAATGACCAATACTTCTATAAATACACAATGCTGTTATAGCTTGGAATATTCAAGACAAGTCTTGGGCAATTCTGAATTACAAAGTTTTCTAGTTGTCATTGCCATTATGTGCTCTACTAGTTTTAATGGCACTGTGAAGAGTTCCGAGGCAAGACATAAGGCTGAGGGGTCTAACATAACTGGTAAGCTATTTCTCATAATCCAATCTATTCCCCATAATAACTTTACATAGTTTTAATGGCCAATTTTTTACGTAGATGTTTGGATGCATTGAGCATTGTACTTTGCTTTTCAGCCTCTTATAAACGTGATTGTTAAGTGTATGTGCATTTTCATCCTGCCACAGTAACTATAATATCATTCTCTTGAAAGATTTCAACCAGAAAATACAGGTGTGTGTTGTCTAAAGTTGTGTTCTCAATCACCCTTGAAGAATGTTGAGCATTGTTCTTACCAGTGAAGGCCAGTGATGATAATATCATGCTTGCTAATGAAGACCATGCTGACATATTAATAGATTTGGATTTTGCGTATCATTCTCATAAATGATTTTGTTATTTTCTTTCTGATAACAAAAAAGTAATAAAAGTATACTTTCATTGATGTTCTTACTGATACTTTTTAACCCTATGGAGCACATTGTGGTGAATTCTGTGATTTAATATATGTATATATTTAACATTTCATCAATACCTAGAACACCACAGCTGCATATCTTGATGGTGCTTGGAGACCACTCAGGCACTTCAGTCTCAGGCTGCCTAAACCTGAGCTCAATGACCTTTCTTCATTCCACTGCTTCTATTCTGTACTTCAATTTTTAGCTAGTGCTAATGAGAGCAGTTTCTTCCAGGAGATTTAAAGACTCTCATCTTTGTATTTCAATACATCATTCACATCTAAAAAAAATTCTGGTAATTTAATATAAGTAACTGCACAACTGGAGATGAATAATACATTGCAATCAGTGTCTCATAAGCTTATGTCCTTAAAGAATTCTCTCCAAGCTACTGCAACATTTCCCTAATTCTATCTTCACATATTTTTCCTTCCTCCTCCTTCAATTACTTCATGTAATCACCTTAGGACTGTGTGTAATTAAAATGATTTCCTGATATTTTAAAACTTGTAATTCCCTTACAAACTAAAGTCTACCCTCTCTTTTTTTTAATTATTTATTTTGGAGGTGCGCACATATACACAGAGACTAAAACACACACACACACGTACACATATAGACTGAGATACACACACAGAGAGAGACACACACACACACATACAGATGGTAAAAGATAACTCTCACAACCTCTCATTCATTACTTAAATGCTTAATGGCCTATGCTGGGTCACCATGAAGCCAGAATCTAGAAACTCAATTCTCATCTCCCCCAAAAATATCCAAAGTCCATTGACTGGGGCCATCAAATGACTCAAGGTCAGCATTCACAGAACCAGATCAGATATCAAACACTGATATAGTGAATTGGGTTGCAGTCATTTTAACTGTCTTCATCTCTAAACACTAATCCTGCCTATCACTGTTATTAGCCCATTTTCCACTCATCCCATCTCATCGTCATTTTTACAAATTCTGGAATCAAAAAAAGCCACAGAGCACTTAGTTGTCTGTACAGAAGATACTATTTCTCATTTCTGTACCTTTGTTCAAATAATCTACATCCTTCTTGGAGATTTTTTTTTGTCCCTGCAAAACAAAGGGCTCAGATAATACAGTTCCCAAAACCCGGGAAAACTGATTGATCATATTATGTGAATCTATGAAATCATTATGAAGATTGTTTAAATCTCTTCAGTTACTCAGAGTGCGACATCGAGAAAACAAAGTGTATTGTGCTCAAATTTTACATCTCCTTGCATTAATTCAAAGAATGTTATTCTGAAAGTCACTCTTCCTCCCAAATAGGCAGTTAGTTAAGCAATCTGTGAAGTGAGAGGGTGAAATCAAGTGCTTTTGCCACAGATATCAAAACACAATTTAAAATATAAACTTTCTCAAGTATCTCTGAATGAACACTGCGTGTTCTGAATGAGCACTCTGCTCCCTAGCTTTGACTCTGCATAGGAAAACCGAAAGGAAGTCCTTACACCCCTTCTAGAAAGGCTGTCACTCTCACCTCTGTGACACATTCTGATCAACTTGCTTCTTCATTTACTCAAGAGATAAATATATTCATCAATAAATATCCCTACTTCTGATACAATTAACCTTATAACACACTCTTGCTCCTGAAATAATTTGGATGGCACTAGATCGTATTCAAAATCAAACTCTCCAAATGTGCAATGGATTTCTTCTCCTCCCACTTGCCCAAGGCTTTGTAAGTATAATTACTAGTGCTTTACTGCATCTTCAGTGCTACAACTTTATTGGGACATTCTCAGTAATACAGAAGGATATTTCAAAACCTTCCAGGCAAAATGCAATTAGAAGAATGAATTCATTTTAATGCAAGCAATCTAATGTAAAACTTTATGATACATGGAAAAAGTGTATTATGGAAAACTATCTATGGATTTTGAAATGTTTTACTGCAACCTACTCATAGTTTAATTCCACTTGCCCTGAATCATTCAAGGTTCTTAGGTATAGACGCTTGTAATAAATACCTTCAAAAACAAATTTGAAGACTTCTATTGATTTTATTCTCTGTAACTGATGGACTTATTTCTTTATTCATATTCTCTACCAAACACAAAGAGATTTCCACACAAGCTAGTCTTTTATTTCCTTTATTTCTATATTAGATACACCCTTACCTGGTTTCATATTCAGTAATTCACTGGTATTCTTTTCCGATTTTCTTGATCATCATTTGGTAAAATAAAACATGTGAAAGTTTTTAGCAAAAAGGACTTCTGTGCAGGATTTGGCAAAGAAAACCCCTGACCTTTCTTAACATATCAACTGGGTTTTTTTGTATGGATAACACACCCTGAAACTACTTGGAAGGAGTTGGTTTTACTTCTCGAATTACTTTTCAGTCATCATATTTGATTTTCTTACTCCAACTTCAAAAATTGCAGTGAGACCAGCATCATGGCCCAACAAGCTATCCGCCTGCTACCCCCTTCAAGCTTCAGCATCCTATATGAGTACGAATTAGTGTCTGGCTGCTTCGCTTCCCTTTCAATTCCCTGCTTGTGGCCTGGGAAAGCATAGAGGGTGACTTGAAGGCTTAGGATCCTGCATCTTATGTGGGAGACCCATATGAAGCGCCTCCTGGCCCTGGCTTCGGATTGGCCCAGCTCTGATCATTATGGCAATTTGGGATTGAACCAGAGGATGGTGTCTCTTTATCATTGTAAATCTGCCTTTCAAATAAAAATAAATAAAGCTTTAAAATTGAAATAATATCACCTGCATCTAGGACTGTCTTCTTTATCTACCTTAAAGTCATATACAATTCAGCATTTCCTAGATTTCGATAATTTCTTCATTTCATTATATATGCATTAAATATATTTTGCTTCATCTTACCTTCTGAGCTTAGCATTTAATTAACTCCTTGCCTACTCCCAGCACTCTTTCAAAATATCTAATTAAAGTATACAGTTAACATATCCTCCAAATGCTGTGTCTAATATTCTTTATTCCTCCAACTCTTACTAATGTTCTTCATTTTAGAAAACAAGCATATTAGCTCTTAACTGCTTAAGATCAATACCCAAGCGTCTCTGTCTCTTCTCCTCTCTGTATACCTGTCTTTCCAATAAAAATAAATACATAAGTTGTTAAAAACACCAGTGCAAATTATTAACTTCTAATTTCTAAAAAAAATTTTAGTTGACTAATAATCACATGTATTTGTGATGTGCAACATGATGTTCTGATATGTATGAACAATGTGTAATAATTAAATTAGGCAAATTAACACATTTATCATTTCATGAAGAAGTATCTAGCATTTTTATGAAATTGTTTGACATTTCCATTGTTGATGATTTTGAAATATGCAATAATAGCCCAGTATTACTGAATATAGTCTGTATCCCATACAATAAATTCCTAAGATACATTATTTTCTAGAATCTTTTAAATTTAGAAGATCTGCTAACTCCCTCACCTTCAACTTCTGCTAACCACTATTCTACCCTCCATTTTTTTTTTTTTTTTGAGTTCAGTGTTTTCTCAGTAATGTGAAAGTGAGCTTACATATTATTGGTTGGGACAATGTGTGCATGCACATGCCTGACCTATTTCCCTGACGTAATGTCATCTAAGTTCACCCATGTTTCCAAAAAGGGCTGTATTTCCCTCTTGCTTAAAGGTGAGCAGTATTCCTTTTTTTGGCATATGTGTGAGTACGCATGTATATGTCGCGTTCTTTATCCATTTACTTGTCAACAACGTAAGTGGTTTCCTGACCTGTGCTGCGGTTGATAGTGCTGGAATGAACATGAGACTGCAGATGTCTCCTCACAGAGACACTCCATTTCCTTAGATACACACTCAGAAGTGATACAGCTGGATCACACGCTAGCTTTGTGTTTGTCTTTTAAAGAATACCATGAAGTTTTCCATAAGAACTGAGCAATTCATATTCCCATGAATAGTATACAGTGCTTAGCTTTTCTCTACAGATGCAAGTTATTTCTGATCAGTAGGAAAGATAGATAAATGTTCATAGTTTTCTTGCTGTTCAGGACTTTAATACATTTCAGGCGTAATAATTTATATTATTTCATCGTTCTTATTCTTAAGTGTCTGCTTAACAGTTTCATGCTATTACAGTGAGGTTTTCTTCATTTATACTTTATTTTATATATATATAAAACTACTTTGTATTTAATCGTAGTTATTAGGAACATTTTGAGAATTATATGTTTTCTCAAAACTAATTTGAAGAGTGGAAGAGCGATAAGGAGTTTTTCATTGCAAATTAACTTGGTAAATTAGGCAGAAACAATTATCCAAGGCAGAAATATAAAATATGAAAGAAGAATATTACAAATATATTATCAGATTACTCATTATTAAGTCAAAGTTTGGTACATATTGCTGAATTTTCAGAAAAAATACTCACAAACATATTTTCCGTGTCTGATAACTGAGTGGCCATTTTCAGGAAGGTTTTAATGGGCTATTTTACGTAACATTTGGTATTCAGCTGAAATTGGATGCCCGTTCCACCTCTTTTGTAATCCCTGATTGTGGATCCCTTCCCAAAAATTAACTTGTTAACCTGATGACATTATTTACTCCCAATACTGTTATGTTTAAAAAGTAGAAAAGATTGTTCAATTTAAAGACATCTATAATCCCTAATCCTTTTCTTTTATATTTGCTACTTTTGTCTTCAAAAAGATAACAATCACCAGGCATTGTTGGAATAAGGATGCTGATAAACAGTTTAGAGTCCATGGCAAAATGCATGTCAGCTGTCATGTTTTGACTTTCTGAAACACATTGCAACTCAGTTAGAACAGAATTTCACAGGAGCCACTGGAGTGCATCGTGGGCAGAAGATATCCTGCAGGTACAAATCCGATTACTAAATTTCAGGGAAATTAGCTGAGTTTAAGTTGATTTGCTTCCTACTGGCAAGATATGCCCCTTTCTTTACCAAGAAGAGGAATTTGTATTTTATTATTATATGTTACTGCTATTTTATTTTATTGTATTTTCTCAAAAGGGAAAAACGTTAAACATTAATTATAAAAAAGTGGAGTAAAAATAAGAATATAATATAAGCTTAAGTAGACACACACAAAAAGTTATAATTCACCTATTCCTCTGGAGCAAGATTCTGTTCAGTAATATTTTGTCTTCTTCTGTCATAAAAGTTGTTCTTTGTTAAGTAGTTTTTTCATTTGTTTGTTTGTTTGTTTTACTTTAGCTACATTCTTTTCAGGACTTTGCTGGAGAAACAAACAGTAGTAATGTAGTAGCCCTATCCAGTAGACTAAGAAAACCTCTGAGGCCCTATCCATGACGTAAGCTTATTATTCTTTCTTTTTTAATATTTATTTTTATTGGAGAGGCATTACAGAGAGAGGGAGGGAGAGATGGAAAGATATTCCATCTGCTGGTTGAAAGATCAACCATCCCCAAATGGCTGCAATGACTGGAGCTGAGCCAATTCAAATCAAGGAGCCAGGAGTTTCTTGGCTTCAGTGTCCCAATGCTTTAGATCATCTTCTGGTGCTTTTCTAGACCACAAGCAGAGAGCTGGATGGAAATCGGAGCAGCCAGGACACAGCTAGTATCCATATGGGATCCCAGTGCTTGCAAGAAAAGGATTCGCCACTTGAGCCATTACGCCAGGCCCAGCTTATTATTCTTGCATGCATTGGTTTGATTCTTTCACTCTCTCCCTTTGACAAATTATCCCCAAACTAGGTGGGACAATAGAAGTTCATCCTGTTAGTTTCTAGATGTCCATTAAACAGTAGAATGGATAAAAAAAATGTGGTATATTTATTCCATTGAATATTACTCAGCCATAAATTGAATGAAATTATACTGTTTGCAACAAAATGAACCCAGCTTTGAAGTCATTATGTTTAGCAAAATAAGCTAGTCCCAACGGACTAATATCACGTATTTTCTCTGACATATGAAATTAATGCACAGAACACACACACACAACTATAAACAGTATTAAGGGAAATTAGCATATTGGGAAATAATGCATGCATAGAGATGCATCTTTATTCTCAAATATTAGTAGGTTTCTAATCTTTGTGTCCCACCCAGCGAGGCATGAGCCAATCCACACCAGCTCTTTCCTGTCAGATTTCAAGCTCTACTTTCTGTTGTTTGTCTATTTATTTTAGGTTTTTTTAATTTGTATGATTGTTTGTTTGCTGTGAGGGGTTTTCGAAGCGATCCCGATGGTCACTGTGAGGGAGAGGGGGGGTCCAGAGGTGGAGCCAGGCTCGGACCAGAGAAAGCTCTCCTCCCCGGGTCCTGAAGGACATTTATTGTTCTTCTGTTTCTGCGGACCGCTCAGGGCTTCTGGTTGTCTTTCCGATGACGTTGGTTTCTGCGTGGTAGTGTTTGGACTTCTTCCATCTCCTGCAGAAGCTCCGGTTGGGGGTGGGTGACCTCAGAGTACTCGGCCTCCGAGGGCATCCAATTCCCTGTGGCCTCCTTGGCAGTTGGGATATAGTCCTTGTTGCTCGTATTAATAGTTTGTGGTGAAGGTCTGGGAGTCTTCATGGTTGGGATCCAAGCTTCCTCCTTACCACCTGCTCCACTCTGGAGTGCCCCCCTGCTCCACGCACATGACCTCCTGTTAAGAGGTTGTCAGGCTCGCACCCGATTCCCCCCTCATGCATTGGTATAGTAGTTTTATTGTTGTTTAGTGCCGCTTTGAGTCATGTCATCCATAAATAATAGCTAGACTTGATCTTCAGCAGTCTCTTGACAACAACACAGAACATTAACAGGGCTAAGTGGGACTCTATACCTAACCAACTGTATCTCGAAGCATTAAAGAGCATCAAGGCACCCATTTTCCAAGTGTTTGAATAATCTCATTAGTAACAAGAAAAATTGTGGTGGGGGAGTGGTGAATGTTAACCTGCAGGTTTAGAAGTTGAATTCTCATCTAGTACAAATGAATTGTGACTAAAAGTCTAAATTTACATTCTAATTCCTGTGTTGCAAAATTCCTGTGTTCCTTTAATCGCATTTAGTAATGACAAAACTTGGCTTATAGATACTAATGAAATTAGGTTTTCTTTCATTAATTGACAGGCATAAATTAAACATACATATATATAACAGAAAGTGTCTACTCCTGTAAAATTTTGCACCCCAGATGCAACATTGAGATGTCAATGAAGTAGTTACAGGATGTGGTTAAGCACTTGCATTTTCTAACACATTGGTCACTCAGTAGCATGTCAATTAACTTCATGATGTTGTAAATTTCTATGTTTCTTCCTGTTATTGAATTTGTGTTGTGGTTTTTCATTGGAGGGGATGATAATCTTCCAGCTCTACTTTCAGATCATGGATGGTCTCTCAATGAAACTGTTGAATTTATCTGGAATATAAGATGCTGGACTCTCTGTATGGTTCAAGCCTGCAATGATGGAATTATGACTGGTTATGAGCTGTACTACTGTAATAATGTGGAGGAAATCAATATGGGGGGGACGGTTTGGGGAATCCCAGAGCCTATGGAAATATGTCATAAAATGAAATAATAGCAAATTAATAAAGTAAAACAAATGAGTTGCTCTAGGGAGCAAAACAAAAAGCAGACAAGTATGTGGGAAATGAGAACTTGTCCAGATACGTCATTTTAGACAATTTTCATGTATATCATCACAAACAGACTCAATTTCAGGAACACATTTATTCATGAACACACATTACTGCTTCATTTGGCAACAAACATATGCAGGAACTTAGAGAGGACCATGAAAAATTTCAGAAAAGAATCTTTGACACTTAATAGCTAACTAAAGAAAATTTGGCTGTGACCCTTAGTCATTATATTTTCTCACATTATCACAATTATGAGTTGTCCAAGAGATAAGGCACACCTTAGTCACCCAGATGGTTAGGAAGAGGGAATGCCAGGAAATCTTTGCATTTTTATTACTGCTGACTTATTTCCAAGTCACAGTTTCTTGACTTTAAGGTTAAAAATTTTTTATACTGCCAGCTCCACCTGCTTTCAGAGACTTCAGCTGGCAGTCTCATCTCCAGCACAATGACTCACTGCCAGATTAATAAAGACACTGGTGAACTCATGATATAAATGCTTAGCTTTTCCTGCCTGAAATATAGGAAATGCATCATTTTTTTTTGTCCTGACTGCTCAGGAAACATAATTCTTTCCCCCACACTGTTTTCTTATGGTAATTCATAATCTGTAGAAATCAATGTTTCAAAAGAATTATTATCATGGAGTTGATAGGTAGGTATACAGTAAAGAAAAAGAATGTGGGGAAGCCATTTGGACACACTGCTGGCCAAGTCTAAAAATCTTGCCCAGGAAAACAAATATTTATAAAGCTCCTAAATACGCACTAATCTTTTATATATGTTAGTTTTAGGAAGAATAAAAGAACAAAAGTATCATCATGTGTGAATTTCTTTCTAAATAGCTGAACTTCTAATCAGAGCATAGTTGTGTATTAAATGTCACAGAATTGTTGAATGGAATGATGCTAGAGGGATGCTAGTATTAAACAGCGATAATTATGTCACTTATTTGCATGAATTTTCAAACTCAATTTCTTCATGTGTAAAAGGCAGAGTGTTGTGCAAAGGATAATTTATAATTATAAACATTTTAAAAAATAGCATAATCCTGGACTATAGTAAGTGTTTGAAAAGCATGCCAATTAGCTGTAATACAAAATCAACAATAGAAAGAAAAACAGAAATTTACAATGCCATGAAGTTAAATAACATGTTACTAGATATGAAAATCTCCATTACGCAGCTACTATACATCCCCTTAAATGAAAAGCCACAAGACAAAATCAACATAACAAAAAATTTAACAACACCAAGAAGTTAAATAACATGCTACTAAATGACTAACATGTAACTGAAGAAATGAAAATCAAGAACCTTCTTATCTTTTTTAAATTAAATTTATTAATTAATTACATTGTGTTGTAATTACATAGAATCTGGGATTTCCCCCCCCCTCCCCCCATGGTGGGTTCCTCCACCTTGTTGCATAACCATAGTTCAAAGGAACCTTCTTATCTTAACAATAGGATTCTGGATTCTCTGCCATTGTCCATGCGCCCAACAATGGACATATGACTGTGTATGAAGAATTATACCTTAGTAATGATATAGAGGAACTAGGCAGGGTGGGAGAGGGGAATTGGGGCTGGGATAAGGGAAATACCAGGAGCCTATGGAACTGTATCATAAAATGATAATAATAATAATAAAAGAAAAAAAGGCATATTCATACCAAGATGCAGATACTCAAACTGAGTTTCCAGGAGGGTAAAAGAGACTCACTTCCTTGAGCTATCATCTGGTGCCTCTCAAGGAGTATGTTACCGGGAAACTGGAATTGGACATGGAAAGGGAACCTAAAGATAGACACTCTGGGATGCGATACTATCCCAAGTAGCACTTGAAGTTGCCTTACCATTTCTTTTTATTATTTGACATCAGCGAACATTAAAAATCTCATTCTTATTCCTTTACCTCAGACAAGTCTCATATTCACGTTGTTTTCTTTGGCAACATTTGATTTTTTTTTCAAAATCTTTCTTAAACGTTGTTTGTTGGCATTCACGACACTGCGAAAACATATGTTCACTTTTGTACCTTAGTTCATTCTTTCTTACTGTAATTAACTCATAATATTTTTTTTAAAACTCATAATTTCTTCAGGTCTTTTTCTAACACCCAATTGTCTGATCCCAGATACTCAATGTCTTCCGATTAATTTAATTCCACTTCTTACATTATTAATAGTATTTTTTATTTTTCTCCAGAATCACTTATTTGCCTGGATTGCTTTTCAAAATACTTAAGATTATATCTATTTTTATATGTGCACTTCAATTTTTTTTCAAATTAATGTCCTGTAGATACCTCAAACGTAGAAAATAGGATCCATGTTCTTCAAAATTTGTTGAAAAAGAAATTAAACCTTTTTGGTACAAATAGCTTTTGAAGTCTATGGTTTTGATTTTTATAATATGAATTTTTCATCAACTTAAAGAGCATTCAATTTTTCAAAATTTTACAACAGAATGCATTTTTCAATCCCATTTTTTGTGACTGTTTTTTATAAGCCCTCATACTACACTTACATACCAATAATTCCTCGCTTTATTAAACAATCCCTCATTGTAGCTACCAAATAGAATTCTGAGTATGTTATCCCCCTCCTTCTCCATTATTATCCATATTCAATGAATAGCCAATTCCTGTCACTTTCTTCCATGTGTTGTCTCCATCCCAGCTCACTCTATTCATTGTGTGCTCACAACTATCGTTTTTTATCCTCACTACTGTGATAACCTAATTTTTCTCTTCATTTTGTTCCCACTGAATTCAGTGTCCAGAATGTTAACAGGTCTTTCTAGTTAAGGATAAAAATATTACTCCCTAACTAATACCTTTTGTTTTAGCCTCTGCTTTCTTCACCATTCCAAAATTTCACTGCACTATTATGGGAAAGAGACATTGTGTTGCTTTGGAATATATATGCCTGTTCCCCTTTCTCACATTCATCTTGCAAGTTCTTCAGCTCCCAGAATAACAATGTTTTTACACTGGAGACCTTTCTTGACCTTATCACTGTTAGGAGATCCATGACAGACCTACGCTTCCATCACCTATACCCTTTAACCGTGACAGTCTCCAGATTTCACTCGAGTTTCACATGTCATCCTTTGGCCTTTCTGTGACTCTGTTTTGTAAAGAACTCTGTTTTACTAGCAACAAATAAGGTCTGTTGCATCATCCCCACTACATACATATATTAGCGAAGCTTGTGTATTTAATGAATATTGAATGAATAGATCAATAGTGCCTATACTACTAGATCACATAATTCTTTCAGTGAATTAAAAAATGGTGTTGAGAGAATTGTTTTTTGATCTCCTCTCAAATTACTTTTCTAATGTTCATCTTGCATTGGCCCCAGTTGACTTACTAAATAGTCACACCTGCTGTTTATTTCATAATTGTTCACCTCCATCCACCCCTCCTAAAATCACAGCATTTATTTTTGAATCATTTATTACTCAAACAGTTCTTTGGGACCTTTGTGAATAGATCTTATCTTGAAACTGAGTGTAAGATTCAGGTGCACATCATTACACTCAAGCTACTCCAGAGAACCCATAAAGTCAGGCTACCTAAATTGCTGTGTCAATGAAAACGTCAAGGGATTTATTTTCTATGACTCTAAGTTTATACAAATAATGGCCTTTATTTAGGGCAAACATATTTTAATACACTTACAACTCAGAGATATTTACATGGGGATATCTGGAAGAAGAAAACTGAGTGAGGTTGCCTTTGGCCACGATAGCTGTGATGTGCAAACACAACATTAGGAACACGTCAAAACCTATTCAATTAGGTTTTCATCTGAAACTGTTTAGGTGAGTGAGCTAGATTTATACGGCTGAATTAAAAATTACAAGATCTGCTCTTTGAAACAAATACCAAAAATTTAGCTGACTTCTTTGTTTCCAGGGATCTAGTGGCTCAATAACCTTAGAAAAGTAGTCTTAAAATAACTTTTACAAATAAAATTGCCAGATTTTAAACTTTTTATTAGTATTAATATAAAGAGATTTTATGTAATTTGTAGTTAGCCACACCCCAGTCATAATTTTGGCAAAGATACAATTTTATTCACCACTAACCATTATATTCAACAAATTAGAAGTAGGAAGGCAATAGTTCCACAGCAGTACAAAAAAGAAATAAAACTAACAATCATATCATTGACATCCATTTCATTTCTGTTTTGTTTGTGTTCTGTACAAACCACTTCAATATGATCTACAGAGACTCGGGTTTAAAATATTCAACCAATGGGCCCAACAGAGTAGCCTAATGGCTAAAGGCCTAATGTTGCAACAGCCAGGATCCCATATGGGCATCAATTCATGCCCTGGCTGCTCCACTTCCCATCCAGCTCCCTGCTTGTGGCTTAGGAAATCAAGAATGGCCCATCAAGGATGGCCCAAAGCCTTAGAATCCTGTACCCATGTGGGAGATCCGGAAGATGCTCCTGGTTCCTGGCTTCAGATCACCTCAGCTCCAGCTCTTGTGGTCACTTGGGGAGTGAATCCATGAAAGGAAGATCTTTCTCTCTCTTCCTCTCTATATATGACTTTCCAATAGAAATAAATAAATCTTTTAAAAAGGGATAAATTATTAGCTAGGGTCTAAAATTTGTTTCCTATAGCATTAAAATGTGTTTTCTAAGTTATGTTTTTTAATATACAGAAAATGCTAAAATTCTTAAACATGGAAATATATAAGTAAGACTTGGTCACTGCTACAACATCAATTATCCTTCAGACAATTTCTAAATGCTCTCAATAAGGTTTTCCAGTAATCTGTTGAAGGACCAGAAAGCAGAACAATAACCTGCTCTATCACAAAATTGATGGAACACACTAACAAGTTCTGTGTGTCATACAGATACTTAAAAATAGAAAGAGGATGCTCAAAAACATAATATGTGTTATCTATTACATAAAATGGTGAGAACAGTATTTTATCATGATCTTGTAAGAGTCCTTAGATCAATAAAATGGGACATGTCTTTTAAAAGAACATGATATTTAAGAAAGACGCTGCTCCCATGATGCCATTTGGTTCCCTCTATATTATGGGCTAAGCATGGAAATACTTTCTTCAGAAGTACAAGTACACACTGTATTCAAATTTTAAGTGATAGAAAACTTAAGCCATAATGTGAGTCTCCAAAGATTTGAGAATCTGCTTTTACAAGAGAAAAATACAGAGAAAAGACAAAAATTAAAACTTTTTGAAAAAACATGATGATTTTAATATAAATTAATACCCATATTTCTTTATTAGTGTCTTCTTTTATTCCCTAAAATAATCTTCTTTTACTTAACTATGGAGTCTTGAAACAACAGAAATAACTTAGTTGTCAGAAAATTCAGTATGTGCTTTTCTCCTTCAAGTTTGTATTAACTTTTCTTAAGAACAGCATGTCAATATTCTGACTGGCAGATGATAAATCCCAACAGCAGTCATATAGATTAGCAATCATTCTTGCATATAACCACTCTAAATTTGAGACAGGATAACTTTATGATCATTGTCTAGCATGTGTCAATGAATATTTCATTTCTGGTACTTCCTTAATTGCTTGTACATTACCCAGTCAATTCTTCCAATTATGTGACGCACTATTAAAGATTTTTGCTCTGACAGTCACTTACTTTCCTTTTTTTAAAAAATTATTTTAAAAAATGCTTTCCTGTTTCTGAAAAAGGCCATTTTATTCTTTAAGAAATGGTTATGAAATTAATAATACATTTCATAGTAATTGTTCAGTACTGCCAATACTCCGCCTTCCGAATATGTTTTTCAAGTCACTAATTCCCTTTCCTTTTCAAAATATTTTGATTTTTTCAATATCTCTATTGTTTATACAGGCATGCTTGGAAAGTTTAACAGTACAGTCGATGTAGACTTCGTAAATAAAGCTTTTGAAAAGTTTGAATAAGAATGTTGAGTACTAAAGGCTTAAAGAAATCTCTATTTTTCTTTGTCTGGAAGTCTACCATTGTATATTTTGTGACAATAACAGCTGGTGAAACACACCAGTCTTCCTATGGATGGTAAAGCCAGGTGAGGCTCCATTCTGAAACAGGACAGTGATGTCCTCAGTGACTTTATTCATACCCACCCTCTGATGCGGACTCTTTTTCCTTGAAGTATTTCCTAAACCTCATTTACTTGACACATCACTAACCTGTACTATCCTAGCATTCAGTCCACACAAAAAAAGTTATTTGTCTCCTCAAGCTCTTCTTTTGAATTTCGGATCAACTCTTTTGAAAAACACATTTATGAAAATATTAACCCTCATTAAACAGGTTGATGTTGTGGTACAGCTGGTAAAGCTGCTCTCACAATGCCTGCATCGCATAGGAGCACCTGTGCTTGTTCTGATTGCTGCACTTTGGATCAGCTCCCGAGAAAGCAGTGAGAAGTAGCCCAAGTGCATGGGCTCCTAGAACCCATGTGAGATAGACAAATGGAACCCCAGGCTTCTGGCTTGAACTCGGATTAGACTTGGCCCAGCCCTGGTCAGGCATCCTCTGCTAGTTCCCCAGTTCATAGGCAGAGAGCTTGATCAGAAGTGGAGTAGCCAGGGCATGAACCATTCCCCTTATGGGATGGCAAAACTGCAAGTAGAGGATTAACCTGGTTTGCCACCGTGCCAATCTCTGCTCCTTTTCTTTCTTGGTAACTCTGGGTAACTTTTTGTCTCTTGGTAACTCTGACATTCAAATAATTTTTTAAAATGTTATTTAAAACATTCATTTGGCTTCTAACAAGGAAGTACAGACACCTTAACTTATTATATAATTTAATCTTTGAAATAGATACTTTAAATACATTGTTAAATCCATTTACCCATTTTATAGCTCAGGTTCAGGATAGTTAAGCAGTTTACTTAAAAAATCATACTCCTTGAAGACATTGTACTGTAGAGAAACATTTCGTAAAATCTCAGAAAAAGAAGATTGGGTAGCAATTCCAGGGCTTAGAAGTGACCCCTAGATGCATGAAATCACATTTTCATGTATCAGGGAATCTCAAGTAAATCATTCTGGAGAACTGAGGTAGAACAGTGAAGAAGGAGGCAATAGGTCAGTTCAGTTGATACTCCTCTTTCCCCTTTTACTGTTGCAACACCCATCCTTTCTCTGGGCAGCTAGTCCCACCATTTTACTGCTGCTGTTGTTCATTTCCATTTGATCCCTGATCATTAGTGTTGGATTCTACGCCATTTATTCTCACATGCCTGGTTCATAACATGTCATAATTTGTACCGAAAAATCTAACCAACACCATGAGTATTTGCACACTAGAGATGGCACTTTAATGGTGGTAGGCTCCTGGCAACCAAGGCTACTATACACCATGGCAGATGATGCATGTTGGTTCCAGGACCTAGTAACATGCCACCCACACAGGAAATCCAGATAAAGTTGGGAAGCTTCCTTCTGAATTTTTACTAGAAGATTTATATTAGAGAAAGAGAAAGCACTGCTATGTTGCTGAAACAGACCCTAAATTTAGTGTTTCCAACGAATAAAAATGTACTTCACCCTCACAGAGCTGCCCCAATAAGTAGCTGCTATTATTTGTTGTTATTGTTGTTGTTTTAAGGCACAAAGCAAGCAGTGGCTATTGACATGTGTGTGTTGATTGGGAGGTTATATATTTCCTCTGTTGGAATGCACTTGTGATTCAACTGTAGTTTAGAATCTCAGCATCCTCTTACACTCAAAAGAGCCAAAGCTGAACACCAGCCAAGCGAGGCAAGGCATTCTCTTCATTATGCCATGATCACAAACCACATCACCTCATAATTTTATCTGAAATATTTGCATTTACACTAATCACCTATTTTTTATGGAACTCAGATTTTTAAAAACAAGATGTCAAATATTTCTTGATTATAGGAACTAACTTTGTTATGATCTGAATGTACCAGAGCATATGATTGTTTCTTTTGTCTGTTGCCTAAAATCAAGCAGAAAGTTACAGAAAGATTAGGGTATTTCAGAAAACGGAAAGCATTAGCAAATTCTCCACATGAAAAGGTTTTTTTTACTGTTCAAATTTATGCAATGGAAGTGATAGCACAGACATGAGTTCTGATTTATGCTCTGGTTCCAGTCTCATAATCAGTGTCTGACAAACTATACTTCAGTTTCTCACACCTATGAACAGCTGAAGAAATGTTCATGTATTTCTCGCCGTGCACACCAGGTTATATAAAGCTATTGCACATGGAGCTGCTGCACCCAACCTGGTCATCTTCAATAAGAGGATTAAACAAAAACAAGAGTAAAAGCAGTTTATATTTCCTTGCACCATAACTTGCCCCAAAATGTGGCCAAAACAATCAACAACTCACTGGAATGAGTTAACTTTGCATAGATGTAATGAAAACATTTAGATGAGTAGCTGCTCTCTGAGCCTGCGGACTCTTCTTATTTCAAGTACATATCCCTGAGGGTGGAACTCAGTGGACAATTTTAAAAGAACATCCAACATCCATTAGTTACTAAATTTCATATACACAAACAATAATACTTGGTGTTGACATACACATTCACTGCTATGTTCATAAACACCTGTTAAAAGAAACAAATATCAAGAGAATTCTACAAAGAAGTTACTAAAACAAAGGTTCTCCTCTTTCCTTAGTGTATCAGTGACAGAAAGTTAAATGAAATTCAGTGGAGTTCAAACACAACTTAGAAATGAAAGTTAATTTCTTTCCCAGAAAAGACAAGGGCTTAGTGATCCTTTGAGTGGATTTAGTTGCTTAACATTTCAGCGTGTCTCACAGCCTGTTAAAACTCTCGCTTGCCACAAATTGGGAGTTGGCTGTTTAAAAGAATAAATGTATATTTAGTCTTATTTTTCTTACAACAGCATGACTTCCAAGCCAATTTCCACATTCAGCAGTATTACTGAAAAATATACCGTGGACATAAACAGAAAGTATAGTTTGATTGCATTTTCCTTCAGATAAAGAAGAGCATATAAATAAAAAGCACCATGTAAAACAGTCAAGGAAAAGCAAAGTTAGACGTAAAAATGAATCAAGACATTAGCCAGAAAGGAAATAGTGAACTATTCAGGAATGAAATGACTGACAAATAAAGGGATGCAAAGGAAAAAAAGCCAAATACAAATTTCACATGTGACAATATAAGAACATTGCCATTAATGGTCTGTTCTATTAGGTTTGGCCTCAAGGTTTCTCCATTCATAATGAACTGTAAACTCACATACTTAAACAGGTTGTAATCAGCTCTGGAAGCATACTGTTGTGCCAGTAGCTGAATCAGTCAGTGATAACATCTGAGTCTATAGACAATGAGATTCTAAGAGCTGCCAAAATGTACCATATGGTGTGTTTGGCACAATGGTTAAGCTACCACCACTTGGAAGATCAATATCGCACATCTGAATGCCTGGGTTTGAACCACAACTTTTGTACCCATTCCAGTTTCCTGCTAATGTGAACCCTTAGAAGGGCAGGTGACACCTCAGGAATTTGGGTACCTGTCCAAATGTGGGAGACTCGGTGGTGTTGGGCTTCCTAGCTTGGGCTTGACCTCGACTATTTCAGATATTTCAGCAATGATCCAGTGGAAAGGAGGTCCTTCTTCCTTTCCTTCCTTCCTGCCTCTTTTTCTTTTCTCTCCTTTTTTTTTCTGGAAGATTTACCCACGTTTTGAAAGAGAACAAGAAAGGAAAGGGAGAGAGAGGAAAGAGAGAGAGGGAGAGCGAGACCGTAATGGACAGGATTGAGCCAAGCAGGAAACAGAAGACAAAAGCTTCAATCAGGCCTCCTACATGGGTGGCAGGGATCCAAGCATTTGGGTCATCTTCCATTCCTTTTCTTTCTTTCTTTTTTTTTTAAGATTTACTTATTTTTATTGGAAAGGCAGATATACAGAAAGAAGAGACAGAGAGGAAGATCTTCCAACCAGAACGGCTGCAGCTGAGCCAATCCAAAGCCAAGAACCTTTTCCGGGTCTCTCACATGTGTGCAGTGTCCCAAGGCTTTGGACCATGCTTTCCCAGGCCACAAGCAGGGAGCTGAATGGGAAGCAGCCCTGACATGTACAAGGTGAGTACTTTAGCCACTAGGCTACTGTGCTGGGCCTATTCCATTGCTTTTCACAGAATCTTTAGCAGGCAGCTGGTTGGAAAGTCTAACAGCTAGTGCATGAACAAGCACAGGCAAAGCTTCACCCAGTGTGTCTGAAGAGCTGTTATTTTCTTTCTGTTTCTGTGCCTTAAAACTAAAGATAAATGAAACAAGATCATATAACTCTGTCTGCCACCAAAAAATGCTGCTTTACCATAGGAGTTCCAACTATGTTTAAAGATATTTTATAATCTTAAACAATTCAGGACTTCTTTTATGTTTTTATTCAGTTATACACACAAGAGAACACAGCAACCAACGTCTACAGGGTTCCCTTTTACATAAATTCAAAGTTCTGATCTTGGAGAATGGAAATACAGTCTGCTACCAAAAGTACCAGTCCCAGTTCTGCACGCCCACACTAGATCCATGTGCAATTCCTCGTGTAAACAATATGGAAATTCTTTAAGATTTGGCAACTTCATTTATATACAATATGTTTCCGTGTTCAAGTGTTCATATTATACCTAGATAAACTTTTCTTTCCTCTTCTCTCTCTCTCTCTTTTAATGAATTTTTGATGTTGAGCCTGCCCAAAGAACAGGGCATAGGACTTTCTTGAGAATTCCATAATTTCCCATTTTTGCTTAAGTTTCATGTACTTAACAACACTGTTTTTTCAAGGGGAAGGGGATTAGGATGGAATATGTCTGCTTTCTTCTGGACCCTGAGCATGTCCAAACTATATACACACCTGATCTTTAATTTAGTAATGAATACCATGCAAACATCATTACAAAATAAAGATGCATTTGATTCTTTAACATAATGTGAATTAATTCCACAATCACAAAATCTCAGTGGTTTAAAATACATTAATTACTTTTCCATTACCAATCATATATTGCTCAAGAATTTACTGTTTGTCCAAGTCATTTCCATTTTGTACTATCATACCAGTTATCTGGGCTCTGAGTCATCAGAAAGGGGAAACAGCATTGAACACTATGGAAATTCAATTTGTAGCTGACTTGGAAGCCTTGCATATCGCCTCTAACCACATACCATTGATTAAAACAGAGCCTATTGAATTGCTGCAACCTATGTCTGCTTCCAAGAAAGGAGAGGAAACAGAGTTGACAATCACCTGGTGACGTTGGTGACTTATCAATTACTCCATGGACACTAAAGCCATACTCTTCCTCAGAGCTCAAAAAAACAACCATCGAATCACTTTCAGGCTCAGCCACCGTGTGTAGTATCTAATTTATCTCTAACATAATCCTCTCCTGAATCGTGCACTGTTAATTATATATTCATTACATCTCTCTTAGTTATCTTGTGTTTTCTTATCTCAAATGTCCATTTGCCATGCTTCTTTCAGTAAAATTATTTTTCTCCAAATCATGATAAATAAGAAGAAAAAAGCTATGAACCTTGGAACTATGTCTCGTGATTTTTGATTTCCTGAGAGTTCAATAAATGGTGTTAAATTGATGTCAGTTCAGCACTGTCCATGCCATAGTAGATTTTGTGAAGTTGCAGTCCACTTAAGAGGAGGTGTTTTGTTTATAAACTCTCATTATGCTTCAGACTATTACCTGGGGATTTCTCCTTCTGTTTGGCTAAAGGCAATCGTAAGAAACACAGATGGTAAGAAATCGGAGGTGGGGAAGAAGGTTTAGCATGACTCGGTGGGTACTGGCTGCTGAAGAGCAAAAGAATAGGAGATGTTCATAAAATGTTAATAATAATAACAATAATAATAATAAATAGGTCAGTTACAAGTAGGTGTTCAAGAAATGTTAAGGTAGATTTATGTAATAATAATGAAGATTTTACCCTCTGTAAACATATTAAACTATTATTGGAAAAAGTATTTGCACTGAATAATATGCAATTTTATTGATTGCACTCAATACACATTTGCATATATGTACATCTCTGTCTGTCATGTATTTTTCTACTGCTGTCCCATGTCCTCTTTGTACTAATTTTAATATCTAGACACAATAATGACTTTGATGTAAATGAGTTTGATATAAATAATGACTTTGTCACAACATGATTTTCCGATATGCTGATTCTGTATTTCCCTATTACTCGAAGAAGAGTATTCATACTACTTGAAAAATATTATAGCTTCCTAATCATTCTGAAAATACCATCTGACCTCAATGTTTTCCCAGTGTCTAATCATGGAAGTTCAAACACCTGCATTCACATCTTCGCTTTGTTTCTCCTGGATCATCAAGACTAGGAACCACATTAGATTATACAATGACTTTTGTTTTACCTTTATAACTTCCCCTCAAGGATTTCTCACTAACATGTTACAAAGGTGATTATGACAAATAACAAAAACAGTTCAGATGGGGTACTGAGTTAAACATCATAAAGGAAAAGTCAACAGAGCCAGTATTTGAAGGATAGGAGTGGCTAAGGGTAAGAGGCAGGAAAGAAAAAATATTGGAGAGAAAAATCCTCAGTGTTAATGAAAAAGCTTACTATCTTACAATTATACACCAGCAGATGGTCAGGGCCTTGAGACAAGTGGGGGTTGAGTTCTCCAACATTTACAACATTTATACACATGAATCTGCTTTTAACCACTCTAGGAGGCAGCTGAAATTGAGTGTATTTTGTGCCTTTTTATGCAAAATGTAATAAAGGTGAGTCCTTATGGGGCCAGCACTGTTGTGCAGCAGGTAAATCTACAACCTGCAAAATCTATCTCCGGGTGATGATTCAAATACCAGCTGCTCCATTTCCAACCCGAGTCCCTGCTTGCACACTTGGAAAAGCAGCAGAAGAGGGACCAAGTTTTGGGTCCCAAGTCCACATGGAAAAGAACTTCTGGCTCTTGGCTTCACCCACACCATGCCCTGGGCATTGTGGCCATTTGAGGATAGAATCATCTCTCCATCTCTTTCTCAGTAATTCTATTTTTAAAATAATTAAATAATCCTTGAAAAATAAATCACTTCTTCAAAAAAGTTCATCCAAAAAGAGAACACATAAAAATGTACCTTAAAATTAGTTTATTAAAATAAACTGTGTTAAATAATAAAATGTGGAGAGATACACAAGTTGCTGGAAAAAATGATTTATTGATAATGAACTGTTATCCATCTTAATTTTGGAAGCATAATTATACTCGAATATATCTCAAAAAAACATTCCTTTTTTTTTTTCAGATTGCCTCAGTTCCAATACACAGAACGATTCCCTTCTTCATGCCCAGCACATCAATAGAATTATGGCCTATATCCTATTTAAATCTTACATTTACTTGTTAATTGTTTAATCCAACTTTTATAGAATTTTTATCATCTTATTCCAAAATGGGATTTTAATACGATTCTCTGCAAGTAATACATAGCAAGATCAAAATACAGCTTTAAAACCCAGAAAAAAAATAATTATATGAACAGCAGATTGGACCAAAGGAGATAAACCTGGAAAATGTATGCCTCAAAGTAATAAACACATCAGTTCACAGTTAATTATTTTTGTATCTGTTCTTCCATTAGATTTGAATATTATTGAAGATGGGGATTGCATCTCATACATCTTTATGTCTGGCTCCTAGGAAGTCCCAATAAATGTTTGTTGAATGCATGTACATATGAATAAAAAAAATGACTAACAGCACCATAATCCTGAACCACTTTAGCTGAAAATGGCAAGCTAGCATAATTAGATATTGTGAAATTAGATTAGGATAAGGACATTTAACAGCTCTGTCTATAACTCAATGCTTTGCAATGGGAAATATAAAAGCAGCCATGTAACATCTAAATGAATATTATCCATCAGATTTGACATTTATTAAGCAATAGCAGCACGCCAGGCACTGCCGTAAACACAAACTCTTTTCCTTGTGAACTTAGATTTATCTGTGCTGGCTTTTTTCCTGAAATAGACTGATGGAATTTCATGGCAGATGGTAAAAGAATACAGAAAGATGACTTTAGTTTTCAGATTTATAGGCACAAATTTAAATCCATTCCTCTTGTTGAGGATTTATCATACTACCTGGCCTAAGCATTCCAATTACATCTTCTCCTTCATAAACAGTGAAGAGATCGCATTGAGAGCCTTCCATGTGTGCGATACTCCTGATGTGCCTTTGTATTAAAACCACTGTTCATTGTGTCTGTTTTAGTAGCATAAAATCATAGTCCAAAGTGTAGGTTTTGTAAATAAAGTTTATTTTTTATAATGATTACATGGTGGATCAGGGTGGGTAGAATCGAGGTTTAGGGAAAATTGGCTGTACTTATTGCTTCCAAATTTGCTATTTCTTGTTGTTTCTGAGGGAAGGGGAGAGACAAAGGGGGAAATCAGTCGTGACTTTCCACACAACCCAGTACCCAGGCAGCAGGAACCGCCACCTCATAGCAACCCAGAGTCTTAATGTGTACATATTCCGAGGGATCTAAGTGGTTTGGGTAGCTCTCTTCAGCTCATACAAATCTTTTGCCTTTTACAAAACCTAGTTTTTGAACAGCATGATCATAGCTCACTTTTACAATTCTATTCTGAGCCCAGATGAAGCTGACCATACTCTAAGAAAGACATAGAAGTAAAGCGAACTGGGGAGGGGGGGGGGACTTTGTTGTAACTTTGTTGGAACATTCAGAAAGATGTGTTACAACAAAAGAAAAGTAGATTGAATGAGAAATCCCCTATGAAAAGTATTTCTATGATCCCTATCCTATAATTTTAATAAAGCACAAATATATGTAACTGTGAGTGAAGTTTAATGAATTTGGTTGTATTGGTTTATTTCCAAAAAATTTGATTTTTAGCAAATCGCAATTTTGAAACATGTGCAATATTTCTGAATACTTTGGCTAATTTTCTGAAGAACATTTTATCATGTTTTTGAACTAATAATTAAATCTTTTAGATTAAGTAATTGAATCAGACAATAGCTATTTAGAAAAAACAATTACGGAATTTTTTTGTTGTTCATGGTAGTGAGGTGATAATGAGGTTTTATTTTGATTTTGTTTTTTTCTTTTTTCCCTACAACCAGGATGGGAAGTGTCTGTCTATTTAGCGTAGTTTTCATTTCCCTCCTCTTTGAAGTCTCATTCTTCTGTATTAGAAGAGAAACATCTGAAGCTTAATTACCTAGAAGACTTAAGTGATTTTCTTCCCTTTACTTTTCCTATATCCATATGGTGTAAAATGGCTGCCAGGAATTCCTACAGAAAGACTTTATTTTAATTACTGTCAAACACAAAGCCAGGCCCGCTGTACTGCAGCAGGGACAGATTTCCTTCTATTCACTCAATAGGGATAAAACTCCATTGCAAACTGAAATCTTTTTCTGTCTTTACATAGCTGACTGTTCATATTGATGTCATTAACACTGTGTCAAACAGTTAACCTTGGTACAAAGCCATTAACTATCTTTGAAAAAGTCATAATTTAAACAGAGTCAATGAAGTAGGGACATTCAGCTTCCCTCTTTATAATGATCTTTTCCCATATATGGAAAACAAAAACTATGAAAAAATACGCATCAAAATAATGGTTTGCACTATAATAAACTTAATTTTAATTATAATTTTCAATGAACTTCTAAAGACTTAATTATTTATTCATCTGAAAATTATAGTGAGAGAAGGCAGAGACCTATATATATATATATAGTTCCTCTTCTGTTTCACTGCCCAAATTCTGGCAACACAAAGGGCTAGACTTGTCCAAGTAAAGAGCAAGGGAATTCATCAGTGTCTCTATGCCAGTTCCCATGTTAGGCCATCAACTACTGCCTTACTAGGTGACTAAGGAAATGAAACCTCGTCTCCATGCTAATGGCCAAGTATCTAATGTCGGTCTTAATCTACTGCCTTAGCAGCTGAGTTAACATGAATAACATGAAGCAACTTTACAAACGGCAACAATGGTGGGAATGAAGTTGATCTGAAGCCAGAAAACAGGAGTTTCTTCTGGGTCTTCAACACAGGTGCAGGGTCCTCATCACTTGGACCATCCTCGGCTGCTTTTCCAGGCTATTAGCAGGGATCTGGATCAGAAGCGGAGCAGCTGCCAACACTAAATGGAGCCTGTATGGGATGCTGGTGCTACAGAAGAGGCATAGCCTACTTCCAGCACAGATCGTGGGTGGTAGTGGTGATGCTGAGCTTCTGCCGGTTCATGCCTCTTGGCTCCAGTGGAAGCCATGCACCATTCAATGGAAGCAACTTGGAGTGAATCAGTCTCTCCTTTTATCTCTGGGTTTCTCCCTCCCAACCTGCCTGTTCAAAGTATGTAATTGAATCAACTTTTAAACAGTGAAGTGTCAAATATGCAATTAAATATATTCTCAGTTACATTTAGGCACTAAAAAAGCTTATGATTTTTAATCCTCCTAAGCCTGTTTTCTTCTCTCACTAAAGTGGTATTGATTATACGCAAGTTATACGGAGACAAGGAATATAATTTGCTGTAACAGCTGCTATGTTCATAAAACATTGCCATTACATTTTCTCTTCAATAGATTACTTCACATCTTTCTGGTAATTTGAACACTTAACATTGATTACAAATATTTGCCTGAGTAACCTAATGAATAATACTGTTTCAATGAACATTGTTATTATCATCACCATGATAATGAGTACATTTTTCATAGTACATATTTTCACAAACTTATTGAAAATTTTTCCTATGCAGAAATGCCATCTTGTTGCATCCAAATGATGATCTTTTAAGTTCAATGACCATGGACATGTTGAAGTTGCTTCATGTTATTCATGTTGACTATGTATTGAGTAAAAATAATGGAGAAATGTGTATAAGTTATTATTTTGTTCCACAATGGATTTTCATCTTATAACATATTAATAACACACAAAAATGCCACACACGGAGAAAACATAAATTATTGGGACCAACACTGCAATATGGTTAAAGCTGCAACTTGTAATGCTAGCATTCAGTATCAGAATTCCTGTTCTAATATATCATCTACTCCGGTTCTGATCCATTATCCTGCGAGTGTGCCTAGACCCACAGCAAAGAGCCCCCTATTACCCATCAGGAAGACCAGGTCATAATTCCTGCTGCCTTGTCTCTGTTAATTAGACCTGGCTGCTACAGCCACAGGCAGTGAAAGAGCTGAGTCAGTCTGAAGCCAGAAGCCAGGAGCCTCTTCAGGGTCTTCCACGCAGGTGCAGATTCCTAAGGCCAGGTGTTAGATTGAGGAGTTGGAATATGTGCAGAGCCCATCAGCATAAAGCTATTTTATTTCTATTTCCCTTCCAATTGACTTCTATCAAGTTCAAATGTTATTCGTGTAACTGCCAGCGGTATATACACCTCATAGAGAGAGTAAGAGCATGGTTGTCTGTCTCCTAGATTGAGTGCTGCCATACATAGAATGGATATGATAGTGTCTGCTTACAGCTTGTAACAGAATTTATGGATAATCCAAAAGTCTGATTTACAGCAAAGCAAGTAAATGCCCAGGCTAAAACATGCCAACTCTAGTCTGATGTTTATGTTGAGCTAAATACACTTGAAAGATGGCCTATACCTACAAAATCATATCATGGAAAAATAGTAACAATAAAAATACAAAAAAAGGTTTATTTATTTAAAAAGGAAAGATGACAAATGACAACAACACGCCGCTTTTCCTATGCAAGAGAGTCAATTTTTGTCAGCCGAGTGTTGAGGAATGTCTCCTGTGAAAGATGTCGTCTTAGAACAGGATGGGATGAACACCTGAGTCACCAGGGAGAGGGAGGTACGACGGGGAAAACCTGAACAAATAGAGCTTTCATAACAGTTTGGCATTTTCCTTCAGCTGACTTCACAATTGTCACTCTGTGTTCAATCAACTCTGTGGCTCTTTAGATTTTGCTACTCACTGAGTTTTCACACGGACTTCCACATACATACAAAGTTGTACACTTTCCCCACCTAGTTTGGTCTCCCGTACAGACGCACCCACTGGCCATTTTAATAACGTGAATATAGTTCTGGTACTGTAAGACTAAAATTGTTAGATGCTGTTTCCAAAGCTTTTGAACCATCTATTTTATTTATTCTAAATAAATTCGAGTCCTCAAATATAACACGAATCTGTCTATAGCTCAGAGAAATCTGAAACATTGTGAGAAACTCATGTTTTCATAGTGTACTCTATACAAATCATTCCCAACCAATTGTCACACAGTACTCTTTTAGATGAACTTGTACTCAGACCAGAAACTTAATATATACTTAATAAAAATGCTTGATAAGGTTGGTAAGATACAAAAGTCCATATAAAAGATCAGTCAATACTGAAATCTTTATTCTGAGAATGGTGAAAGTTTATTCATGTAACCCCTCTGGTATGACAACATAGACATGTTTTAAATTTTTTGAATAAAATATAAATGTATACAGCAGTAACACCAAAATCCTTTTAGAAACCTCAAACAGCCTGCACGTTTAGTATTGTCAAAGAAAACAAACAAGCAAAAAAAAAAAAAAAAAAAAAAAGGTCAGCATATTGACTTGAACTGGGCACCTGGATAACATCCTAATTGAAAACAGATGCAATAATTAGAAAACGGTTTTGATTTCTGGATCCTGAACACTAATGCAATTGCCCAGTTGTGAATTCAAGTTAATGACTCAACATGAATTTTTAGTACCATTGACAGACATTTAGCTAATGATAGATTATAAATCACTTTGCTACCTGAGATGGAAGATCATATCTATATAATGTTAATGAATCAGATGCTACATTGCAGATGATCGGTGAGAATCATCAGAGGCTATTAAACCGACTAATGATAGCTGCAATTTGTTTCAATGGACAAGCCTGAATTTAAAACTTGGCTGACTAGCATATACCAGTTAGCAGCAGGTGGTTTAATTTCTTTGAAATTCAGGTGCTTTTCCTATAAAATGGAGAAATATTAGTGTTCACAGATTACCTCTCATGGAGAGGAAATTATAGGCACATTTATAAGAGCACTTTCTATATGGTAAGGCAAGATATTCTGCAAGATTATGTGACCTGTCTTTAAAAACTCATTAGATTTAAAGCATGCCATTAGCATGAAATCATGAAATATATTTTGAAATAGAAATTTATGGATATATTTAATAGGAAGGAGAAAAAATCAGCTAAGAAAAGTTATTTATTTGTATTAATTTAAGTCAAATATTTTATGATATTTTAATATTATGTTTGTATAAATTAGAAAATATTCCAATTCCATTTTAATAATGCTTTATTTTTTGTTAATTCATTAATTTTACAAATTAAAAAGCTAGGTAATTTAAACCAAAATTAACATTTAAGAAAACTAGTAAATCAAAGTCCAGTATGCCTGGGCTAACGGTGGCACAGAGGGTTAAGCTTCTGCTTACCATGCCAGAATTCCATATTGCAACGCCCATTTGAGTCCCATCTGATCCACTTAAATGCAACTTCCTGCGAATGAGCCTGGGAAGACAAGGGATAAGGCTAAATGCTGGGACCCTGACCACTCATATGAGAGACCAGGAGGGAGCTCCTGTCTTCTCCTGGCCCAATCCTAGCTGGTGAAGCCCTTTGGAGTGTCAACCAGAGGGTAGAATATTTATAACTTTATTTCTGATCCTCTTTCTTTATTTATCTGTATCTCCCTGTTTTCCTTTGTGGAGGATTGCCCCTGGATCTTTGCCTGCTTAGCCTATATGGGAAGTTGTAGGCACACTGCACACCGTGTCCCTGGGGGAACCCCTTGACAATGCTTTTGTCTAAATGAGCCCTCAACCTGGCCTGTTCACTGGGGTTGCTGTAAGAGCAATGAGCTGCGCCCGTCTCTCTTCTTTGTCCTTGGACGAGCTGTGCTGGGACTTCTTGGTAAGCAACTCTAAGTCAAATGCTACTTGCAGCCTACTTGCCAGTCGCAGGTGTTGAATGTGACCTGAGACATAGTTTCCAGCCTGTGTGTGGAACATGACCTTGACTTAGTTGGAGGTTGAGAGAGATAGACATGCGTTCTGGCCAGTTACAGTGTCATTGTTGGGTGGGAGGACTGTCCGGGAATAGTCTGCCTTCCCCTTTCATAGTCTATATGAGTTGTACTTGTTTTGCAATAAACAGACATGCTGCATCAGATGAGCCCTGGTGGTTCTTGTGGCTGAAGAACATCGTCACCTCAGCTCCTCCGAGCGCTCAGGGGCCTGCTGGCGGGACAAGCCCCCAAGATCCTATCACTGTATCTTTTGACTAAATAAAACCAAAAAAAGCCAAGATGCCTTTTGTATTTATCTTCAGTGGCTACTTGCAGAGGTACTCTATATGCCTAGTAATGCTAGGATTTAATAAAAGTGTCTATTAAAATCATTGCTAGAAACCAAAAAAGCATGTGGTATCATCCCAGGTCATATGTAAAACAACTGAATGTTAGAAAACTGCACATAATGAAAGTGACATGAACAAAGTTTGACAGCAGTGGCGCTTTACCCATTTGGACCATCTTCTATTACTTTCTTATTCACACTCCCAGGGAGAGAGATGGACTAGGAAGCAGCCTGGGGTCCCGGGGCACTTTGGTATGTGGTACTGTGGTCATAAGCATTGTTTTAACCGGCTGAGCCACAATATTACCCCCAGTTACAGCTGTTATGTGTCAGACAATATGCACTGGACCTATATGAATGATTCTTAACTTTTTAAAAAGATTTATTTATTTTTATTGGAAAGTCAGATATACAGCAAGGAGGAGTGATAGAGAGAAAGATCTTCCGTTCGATGATTCACTTCCCAAGTGACCCCAACAGCTGGAGCTGAGCCGATCTAAAGCCTCTTTTGGGTCCCCCACGTGGGTGCAGGATCCCAAGGCTTTGGGCCATCTTTGACTGCTTTCCCAGGCCACAAGCAGGAAGCTGGATGGAGAGTGAGGCAGCTGGGATTACAACCGGCTCGCACATGGGATCCTGGCGTGTACAAGGTGAGGACTTTAGCTGCTAGGCTATGGCGTTGGACCCTGATTTCTAACTTTTATATTGAACTTACATAAGAGAAATAGATATTGCAATTTAACAAGTGAGTAAACCATTTGGCATGATTGGAAGCCTGTGTAGTACATGCATGGGTTGATAGTACAGACACTGTAGACTACCTTAAGCTTAAATTCTCTAGTGTCCTCCTATAGCTGTCTAATGCAAAACTATTGTCTCAATTTTGCAATCTGTAAGATATCTTTTAAGGTTACTGTATTTGATAATGTTCATAAGACCTTTAGCTAATTAGTACACACATGACACATAGTCATACATTGTTGCTTTTATTATCATTGAGTTAGTGTTTAAATCTATATTAAAATCACTACTGATTTGATTCTCTAAAGCACTGTCATTTATAAGCATGTACATCTACTCTTCAAAAGATGTTGCTGAAGACTCCATTATTGTATTAATATAGGGGAAACAATGGATGGGTAAGGAAACGGGAAGAGTGGAAGACGGAATCCCTAACACAATGGATATGTAACATGGAAAAATATATTTTCAAAAAAAGAAATGAAATAGAAATGCTATGACACATGAAGAAAAAAATGATGTGTGAAAATTCCCCAAATTTGGTGAAAGACAGTTCAACAATTGAAGAGGTTGACATAGCACAAACAGGAAAAAAAAAAGTTGGAACTAAGTATGTTTTCCAAACATTTTCAATTAAGAGTCAGTTTCCTAGATACAAAAGCCATTATTAGTATATTAGTGTATTAGTAATTAATTATAAATTGATGGCTCTGTTAAACAAGTATTCTTATTCACCTAGTATTTGCCATTGTAATATAAAAGCTTAGGTCAGCCTGTGATAGATTTGATTCAGTTCACACATGCCTAGCAGGTGTCCACAGACTACTTTATTTTTATGCTTGCTTTCTTAGAGCATAAATGGCTGGAGAAAGAGCTTTCATTGCAATTTTTGACAAGCTGTGAAGCACCCTTTTCTGCAATAAGTAGACTATTACCCATAAGGGATTAATACATTGCAACACCAAATCAAGAATGACATACTCATTTTCACACACAAAGCATACCAGGAATACTTATCATGAAAAAAAATGATATATTTATTCTGGTTAGAAGTGATTCACATTTTAACTACATGGACCCATATATCCACACCCACAAAGTTTAACAAAATTATTTTTAACACATATCACTCTGGGTAAATTATTAAAAAGCAAAACCAGAAATGTAACTGTGATTTCTTAAATTAATTTAATGAATGATCACTTTTTATTTTTTAGAATGTATTTAGAAATTATACATATGACACAAAAGATAAAGGATCATAAGGAGTTGTCACGTTTCTGCTTTTTATGACAAAACACTATTTCCAAGCAAACTCAACAGCATAATGTGCTATTTTTAGAGTAGCTGTTAAAAAGAAAAAACTAGCAATTTAATACTCAAATTAAAATTAAATATCTAACTCAACAGAAAAAATGAGAAACAGAATTAAAAAAAACTCACTGTGCAGAGAAGATAAATAATAATATACTAAATCTAAATCCAATTGACAGTTAAATTACATATTAAAAGCATAAATATGGACCCTGCATAGTAACCTAGTAGATTAAGTCCTTATTTTGCAAGTGCCAGGATTCCGTATGGGCACCAGCTCCTGTTCCTGTGACCTCACTTTCCATCCAGTTCCCTGCTTGGGGCCTGGGAAAGCAGTCAAGGATGGCCCAAAGCCTTGGGACCCAGCACATGCATGGGAAACCTGGAAGAGGATCCTGGCTCTTGGCTTCGGAGCAGCTCAGCTCTGGCCAATGCGGCTACTTGGGGAGTGAATCATCAGCCAGAAGATCTTCCTTTCTGCCTCTGCTCCTGTCTATATATCTAACGTTTCAATAAAAATAAATCTTTAAAAATAAATATTGTAATAAAAACATCAATAATATAAAAATGAATTGAAACTTCAATTCTAAAGTGCATGTAGATTTAATTTGTTTATAAAAATATAGGTTTTAAATAAATAAATAAAATGTGCATGAGGTAGAACTTAGCATCAGAGAGCTGAAAGGCTTTATTAATATCAGATAAAACAGGTGTACAACAAAACAAATTCAAAAATGAGACATAAATATTTATACTAAAATGTTTTAATTGATAAGGATAAAAAATACATCAGAATGCTCTATGCAAGTGATAATAGAGCAGTAGAATCCTAAAAACTGAAAGAAAACAAGAAAGGGGATGTACATTTAGCCTGGTGGTGACATTGACTGTGTCTCCTTGCAAAATATCTGGATTTCATTTCTTGACCCTGGCTCCTGATTCCAATTTGAAGCTGCTGTGTGCCTTTGGAGACAGTGGTGATGGTTGAAGTGATGCCTGTGGGAGATCTGCACTGAGTTCCTGGATCTTTGCTTCCATCCCCAGTCTGGACCAGAGATGTTGTACCATTTGGGAAGTAAGTCAGTGGATAGAACCTCACTTCTTCCTCTCTCTCTGGCCTTGCTTTTTCTGTTCCACTCTATCTTGACATTTCAAATTAAAAATGCAAAAGAAATGGGACACAATTCCAGACACACCATTAAAGAAATTTAGCAACTCTTTCAACAATTGATAGAACAACACACACACACACACACACACACACACACACACAGAGTCAATTAGGTGAACTAAACATTACACTAGAATGACCTAGCCAACAACTATAGAGCAA
This sequence comes from Ochotona princeps, assembly GCF_030435755.1. Lineage (NCBI taxonomy): Eukaryota > Metazoa > Chordata > Mammalia > Lagomorpha > Ochotonidae > Ochotona > Ochotona princeps. The sequence goes on from NC_080857.1 coordinate 12,595,488, forward strand.
GTACATTATTACAGAATTTGCATTTTTATAATCATATATGCAACATTCATCAATAAAACCATTACTGATTCATAAGCATATATTCAAAAAGTTTCAAAAGGAAGGATTCAAGTATATCCTATTCTTTCAGATCCATGATACTAAATAAAAAAATAAAGTCAAGGAAAGCATACATACTTGTGAATGACTCAACATAGTTATAATCTATGGATCAACAATAATCACAAAGAATTGGAAGCTACTCTTATCTAAATAATAAAACATAGCATTGCAATTTTGTAGATGGAAGTTAAAATTACAATCAGGTGTACCTGGGGCTTAAGTGCCCAGAGATAGAGTTTTATATAATGTTTAGAAGACGTGAAGTCCACCAGTATACAAGTTCTGGATTAGAAGGGCACCTAACAAGTTGGAAATTTACATTGGATGCCCTGGAGAGTCATTTGAGGATTCTGAGCAGGGAAGAGTAATATCACATTTTCAAAAAAATGTTTAACCTTACTATTATTTTAAAATTTTATGATACAATTGCATAGGCTCTGACTCCCTAACCCTTCCCCAAATTCCCAGCACCCTACTGATTTTTCAATGTTATTATAATAGCAAAGGCCTTCTCAAGCAGTCATATGTCCATCAGTCTGTTATTTGTGTCCTGACATTGCTGCCACAGACAATGCCAGGTAGTTCAGCATCATTTTGTCAACATTTATATAAGAAGTTTTTATTTAAAAAAAATCTGAGCGCACACTGTATTATGGATTGATTTTAAAACAGCTTAGAACAAGGAAATAGATAGCAGGAAGTCGATGTAATAATTTACGGTCAGAAGGACCAGATCTCATTAAGATGTTATTGATGAAAAGTGAGAAAAGTCAACAGTGAAAGAATTGCTAAGACAGCTGTAGCATAGATTGAGGGATTGATTACATGTTGATGGTAAGTAAGTAAAAGAAGAGACTACTTTTGCTTTGGTGAGAAAAGATTTGTGGGAATAGTAATAACAGTTGTGATTGGCTAAATCACAGTTGAAAGAGGACAAAGGACTAAAATATTAACTTTGAGGATGTGTTATGTACAGTTTCAGATAGTGTCATTCATCTCTTTATTTTACTCTGTTGATTTCAACTAGTTATTACTTTCTTCCTCTTCATTTCCATTGGAATCACTCTACCCTTTAGCTTTCAAGACTACTCTAGCTCAACTTGAGAGAAGAAGAGCGAGATTGAGAAGTTGAGAGGCAGAGAGCATCTACCTGCTAGTTCATTGCTCAATTGGCAGCAACAGATTGGCCTGGACTAAGCCAGACCAGTCCTGGGGATCCATGTTTCCAGTCAGGGTGACAGAAACTCAACTTATTCAACCATCTCCTTCACATCCCACATTCTGTTAGTGGGGAGCTTGAATTTAAGTTAGAAGTCAAACCTACACACTCCATTTTGTGCTACAGGCATTCTAATTGCTAGGGCAAATGACCAATAACATGATGATGTTTCATGATGGGTTATGTTTATAAGAGAATATTGTTTAATGTAGGCAGTGCAATGGAATGGAGAATAAATGAATACGAAATTTGAGATTAATTGCAAGTGACAGAATGAAGAATAAATTCGTTATTGAGAATACTGCAAATTGCTCTCCTATTATGGATGAGTGAATGGGATCTTTATAGTTACCACAATGAGGTACAGCAGAGAAAGAATTGGCACAGCATCAAGCACTTACCAGTTTATGCTATTCTGAAGACCTTAATATTCGCAGATTGTATCTATTTGTCCTTATTTCCCAAGCATAAGCTTTCTAATTCTGAGATAAATTCTACTTAGTGCATAATTTTTTTAATATTCATGCCTACTACATCTAAATTCATCCAGCAATTGATTGAAATCTATTAGTAATTTCAAATTTTGTTGCTTCAAATTCTTCAAATTCTTACTGTTAAGAATCAACAAACATAATATATACATATTGCATATATATGTACACATTTGTGAACATGCATATGTAAGTATATTGTGTTTTCATTCGTTACAAGTGAACTTTTAATTATTTTGACTCAATAAATGATTCATGGGACATGGTAATAACAGAACATTCAATCTAAATGATCACATTTTTACGCAAAATGAAAAAGCATAGATGTATTTTCCTAGAAATTCAAGAAAATATTTTGCATAAGTATGTCTAGTAGTGGTAGACTCCACAGCAAATTCTTAAATACTTGTTACTAGAAAGAACATGATTACACATCCTAATAATTTTCATCTTTATCATATTTGTTTATCACTATAGGTGATAATTTTGCTCCATCCTTCTTTCATTAAATCACTTTATGATAAAATGCTATTAATAAGTGTTATGATAAAAAGTTACCACCAATAATTTTATTAATCACTTTCATTCATTTAATAATCTTTTTTTTAAGATTTATTCATTTTATTACAGCCAGATATACACAGAGGAGAAGAGACAGAGAGGAAGATCTTCCGTCCGATGTTTCACTCCCCAAGTGAGCCGCAACGGACCGATGCACGCCGATCCGATGCCGGGAACCTGGAACCTCTTCCGGGTCTCCCACGCGGGTGCAGGGTCCCAATGCATTGGGCCGTCCTCGACTGCTTTCCCAGGCCACAAGCAGGGAGCTGGATGGGAAGTGGAGCTGCCGGGATTAGAACCGGTGCCCATATGGGATCCCGGGGCTTTCAAGGCGAGGACTTCAGCCCTAGGCCATGCCGCCGGGCCCCATTTAATAATCTTATAATACAACTGTTAGTCTTCCAAAACTTGGGTTTCATTCATAAAGCTTCCATAAGCATTACATTCAATTAGTAAGTCTCATTACTTTTAACCCATAAAATCTATGAGATCTGTTGATTTGCCAACTTTCATAATGTACAACTGAAACTATTATATCAGTTGGTCTCTCGTACTTGAAGAATATCATTATTAATTACAGCAGCCACAACAAAGAATAGTCCACCCTAACCACACCTGACTGTGTAAGTGCATTCATCTAGATATGCACAAAATTTGACTGAGTATGTTATATATAAGAGCACAAACAGTTGAATTTTGTTATTTATAAACATCTCTGTGGTTCTTCAATGGCAGAGAATGTAGTCTTGTTCTTGGAATTAAGAAAGTATTTTAGAATGGATGATGATTAAACCCAAGAAAAATGAATGATAACCACAAATACTTCCAAAAATGTTCAATATCTCACTCAATTTGCTGATCTAAATACAGTATTTTCTGTGATATTAAACATTTATTGAGTTCCTGACATCTGTCAGGTACCTTTCAAGATGCTAGAAAAATACTAACAGGCGAGACAAAACTCCTGATCTGATCTTGTGATACTCGATAAATCAGTGATATATAAATTAATGAATAATTAGTTTCAAGACAGTGTCAGCAATTTCTGAAGATAGAAAATAAATACCTGGCAATAGAGAATGTCTTATCTTCTAACCAGCTTAGCTTAGTTAAAAAAGGATGTCTCACTGGAAATGACATTAAGTCAAGCGACATTATATCGAGCTAGAAAACAAAAAATAACCTTTTGTGTTTTTACAAATTTTTAAGCAGTTAGTCAAACTACTGGTAGGGACTGTAAATATCATTATAGAGAAACTGACAGAAAAGAGGACAATATAGCTCAAAAATGAAAGCCGTAGGAGTGGGAGGAGATGAGCTCCTTTGGGGTAGGTAATTTTCAGACTATGCAGTTATCTGTTCCAGCTCTAGTCAGAGAATAAGATTACATTTCCAGCTCCCAAGCTCTGGGAAAATAACGTAGTCGTTTGCTTCTATTTTTCCCAATGAGGTGTGCTCATTTGTTTTTACCATTGTAAATCTAGTACGTTAAATCATGTAGAAAGAAATGCAAACCCCCTAGAAGAATAAGCACTTCTGTGTTGTTTCCAAAAAGGGACAATCATGTTTTAGGTCACTTCCCTAACATACTTTTTCTTAATCCTAGATCTCATTAAAATTATCATTTCCTCTGTCATTAAGATTTTCTCATGGTTTGTCCCTACATATACTCATTTTTATTGAAAGATCTGAAATATGTTCAACAAAATCATATTTAAAATATTAATTACAGCTTAAAGTGTTTCTAACTCATCTACATTGATTTTAATAAAACTTCAGCATTTGGGTAAAGGGAAATTACTCTTACTGGTATCCAAATTACATATTAATGTCACAAGTAATTGTGTTCTCTGGAAATTTTCCTAATTCTGCCTCTGGAATAAAACAGTTTAGTACCATACTAGATGTTATAGCTAATAATGGACATGGATGCAATCCATGTTATCACAGGTCATGACAGAGACGAACAGTAATCATTCATTTTTGTCAGTGAAGTTTAGATTCTTTTACAGCTTTTTTTCATAAACACATTTTAGAACTCTATTAAACAAGAATGAGCTATCTGTCTCAGGGAGTTAGGCTTTTAGCTTTTCCGACAACAGTGGAATTGTGAGAGGCTTGGTTATGTACCTACTTGCTCATAATCTCTCAATCTTTTTACACAGCAAATTTAGCACGTTGGCCCCCGGAGTATCCTAGCTGATACAACCTTGCATCTAACCAAAGTCTCCTAGTTCTACTGAAAGCGATTCAAGTAAATTAGTGGGGAGACATTGACATTTGTCAGAGATTGTGCGTGTGCCTAATTCAAACCACACTCATTAAGATTTTATATCACACGATCCAATGTTACTGAGATGCGTATGCTGCTGAGTCCAGATGTCCTTGGTAATTTGCTGAAATGTCTCTAACTCAGCAGTTTAGAGATGTCTTGCTAAGAAGACTTCTCTCCTGCAGATAAAAGCCAGCTTCTATTTGTCTCTTCTGTTTGAAATCCTACGAACACAGTACATATGCACAAAAGACATTCACACATCCACATGTAGGACAATAGTGTGATCAGGAATTCATTGACTTCTAGGTCCCTCCTTTGGTATATAGCTTGCACAGTATATCTGTGACTACTCCCAAAAAGTCTTCCTGGAATTTAATATGATAAGAAAGTCTATTGGGAAGTACTCAATAAACTGGAAAAGATTGAAAATAAATACTATCTTAAAGAAGTTACATTTCTGAAAGACATTCGTGTGGAACTCTCTCAAATGTAAAGCAGTCCCATTTTAGACTTGATTATCCCTTCTGGGTGCAAGGAACCATCTGAATAGCAGTCATTGCTTCTTAATAATGACCATTACAGGGTGTTCAGCTCTTCTATGCTCAAACACAACTTCTAGAATGTCAAGGTTGACCGTTCCGTGAATAATTCAAAATGATCAGTTCCCAAATTACCATTCCAGGTGCAGGGGTGGGTTACCATTGAAACTGGTCCACTGAGGAGTGAATCACAGAGTATGTGTGAAAAGAAACCAAGATTCTGGGTTTGTTTCCTTTCTCTAACGTGGCATTGTTAAAAAAAAAGAAAAAGAAAAAAGAAAAGAAATTCTGAACTCAAATGGATTTTCGTGTGGAGCAAAGTTTTCAAAAAGTAACAGTACAAAGCAATGGATGTGGATTTTTATACATAATATCACTACTTGATACCCATGCTTTTTTCCCACAATTCTGTCTCAAAAATGATTCTCTCACAGTGTCTATTTAGAACCATTTTTTTCAAACAACGGTCTGTAGCTGTGATTCCAGGCTAGGCAACTAAAGAAAGCACTTAGTGAAAAAGAAACTATTTCCAATAAAAGCAATAGGACTGGAGTGGACTGGGCCAAGCCAATTTCTGTTTTGTATAACTGTTCAAGTTCTAACAGTTATTTTTATTTTTTTTTACCCTAATAGATTGAAAGGCTCTTTTTACTGCTGAGCTATAGCAATGCAATCCAATGAAAACAGCCAAATGTACAAGCTAGTAATTTCCTTTCCCATTAAGTTTATTTTGGAAATTTAAAAAAAAGTTATAAATCAAAGGAAACTATCAGTTCTTTCTCAGTTCTCCAGGTCTAATCAGTCCCAAGGTGTTTTAACCCAATCAATTTGATAAGATTCAATCGAGCAAACTTTTATTAAATACTTTATACCTAGGGCTTCATTCAGCATAAAAGTATTCCTTTGCTTGTATATACTTAAAAAAACTATCCCATATGCCAGTCAGAATTTGATTAGATTACAGCAGGAATTAGATTAAGGGTAAGAGAAAAAGAGTGCTTACAGAATCAGAACAGTGGGAGGTATCACAGAACCTAAGGCAGAATTCAGCAAGGAATGCCAAAGGGGACAAGTTGCTACTTCAATCTGAAAGCAAACAGCCATGGGAAATCTAAATAACATCGGAAATCTCTTCTTCCTATTCTCCATGTTTTCCTTTTTGTTTTTGCGTTGAGTCGCCTCCTTTCAGAAGAAAACTTGTTTTGATAGCTGCTCGCATGCGTGTGTGCAAGCTTCGGTGCTTAAGGAAAAGGAATGTTGGTGTATCTACTGTCAGGTGTCCTCAGAAGTGAAGTTGATGAAAAGTGGATCAAGCAGGAAGAGGCCAGCTTATGAGAGAGTGCTATAGGTGATAAGACATACAGTTCTCTAAGAATTTGGTATTATTGGTTACTTTGATTACAGCAGTCCAAATAAAGTAATTGGTGTTCATGGTGATTTTTAGGAGATTAGCAGTTCAGCTAAAAAACATAGTTGAAATAAAGCCATGCATCATTAAATAACAGGATAAATTCTTAGACAATTTTTCTTAATTGATTTCACAGTGGTGTGAACCTCATGAAGAGTATATGCACAATTTAAGTTGGTTAGGATGTCACTGGGCCGAATACTTTCACGGGAATACCACAGTCTATACAGTATGTGTTTGACCAAAATATCCTCATGTACCCCATGATCAAGGGACCTTTTACAATTCATCCAGCTGCAAAAAATTATAAAATCAATACAAACAACAGTTAAGAATGACTTTCTCTTTTCTTTTTTCAAGATATACTTCATTCTTTTTTTTTGAAAAAAGATACCCCATCCCATACCCATTCATTCCCCATCTGACTGATCTCAAAGTAGAAATAATAGAACTAAAAGTAGAAAAGTAGAAATAATAGAACTAAAACATCTTTAGAATTCTTTCTTTATCTATCTCTGTTTGTGAATATGCCTGTGTGTATTTCTGTGAATTAATGTTCGTAAAGGTATGGATGGGAACTAGGACACAGTGGCTCAAAACTGGGTATCTTGGAAATCAAAACAACAACGGAAGCAGAGGGGTTAAACTGTGAAGCTGCATGTGATAGTGTGTGAAATCTGGTCACAAAGGACTTCTCAGACCTTACAACATGCTGGACGGTAAACCAGAGTTGTCATGTGAAAGGTGTCCTGCTAAATGCCTAGAACTCAAGAAAACACGAACAAACACAGCATGCTAGGCCTCATCTCCAGTTTTAAGGTTTCTAAAGGCAGATCAACAGCGAAAAAACAAATACACTATTCACTCCCAAAGTGGCCACAGCATACAAGTATGGACCAGGCAGAAACAAGGAGTTAGGGATTCCATTTTGTTCTCACATGAAGGTGGTAGGAATCCCTGTACTTTGGACATTTTTTGCTGCTTTTTAAGGTGCATTAAGAGGATGTTTCTCCATCAGATGGAAACTTGAGAAATACTAAATGCCAAGTCACTTGCTTCTGAGGGTAACTGCACAGAATAATTCCATGTAACAGGTGAATAAAATGATTTAAAAGAGTAGTTGACGTTGGAAGCACTGTCCATTGAGCCAAGGAAAGTTTAATATTTAGGGGTCATAGGAAGCAAGCTGTAGAGGGCTTTGTAGATGGTGAAAAAATTCAAAAGAACCTTCAGAGAGGACAGAGTTAGTTACATGCATTGACCACACTGCTAGGGGAGCAATGGCCAAGACATGTGCTGAAGACAAGCAACAAATACCTGTTGACTACCGCAGGGTCCACAATCCAATGGCATAGTTGCAACTCTAGTGTCTTCACAGATAGGGTGAAATGCCCACGGTACAACAGAATTTCCAAATAGATGATTTACATTCCCCGGTTATACCTTGGGAGCCTGCGTTACCCTTAGCACTGAGATTTTTTCCAGTAACTTGGGACAACTCTCAAAAACAACAACAACAACAACAACGAAACCAGAGAACAAGTATTTAAATTAATGAAACAAATAATAAAAATGAGTATTAGAGGGCTGAATCAAGCCAGATACTACCATTCAAATTCAAGAGAATAGTGATGCCCACATACTGTGAGAAATCAGTTTGAATTGATGAATGGCATTCGTAAGCATCAACCCCTTAGATACTAGGGATCCAGTGAGATTGCTTAGCAGGGAAACCAATAAAATTTTTCTAAGGGCAATATTGCGCATTTATTCGATGGAATAAAATCGGAACGCAGAACAGGAATGGGAAACTTTCAGGTCTCATGTGATGACAGAGAACAAGAGGCTACGTTCCCATCGTTTCACTTCGATAGCTATAGTGATACAATTTAAATATGAGATTGATTTCATTTCCATATCATGTTAAGCTTCCAAAAAATTTCAAGACCATGATTTCTCCAGTCAAATGTAATCTTTATTTTCAAAAAGACTTCTTTTCCTAAATTACTGTGTCACTTCTCAACTTCTCCATCTAGATAATGAATTTGGATTCTCTGTAATGCATTGGTTAATAATTATAATAATGAGAGGCTGTAAATCTGCCTTTTCAATAAAAATATTTTAAAACAATTATTATTATAATAATGCTTCATATTACAAAAGTTTTCTTTCTTTATTTATTTTTCTTGTTGTCGAAAAGGAAGATTACCAGAAAAGAAGAGACAGAGATAAAAAAATATTCCATCTATTGCTTCATTCCCCAAGTGGCCACAATGGCTGGAGTGGAGCTGGTCCAAAGACAGCAAACAGGAGCATCTTCAAGGTCTTCAAAGCAGAGAAGAGTCCCAAGGCTTTGGGCCCCAAGTAGGGACCTGATTGGGAAGTGGAGCAGCCGGGACACAAAACAGCTCCCATGTGGGATTCCAGCGCTTGAAGGAAGAGAAGGAACCATTAAGCCATCGTGCCGGACCCTTCATAGCGTTCTTCTTAAGGCTTCAGCTGTTTAACAGTTGTATAGAAAAAAACTGTTAACTTCTAAAAATTCTCCCTTCATTTTGTGATGAAGTTTTTGACCACGAGGGGGCGAGCAAATGATAACAAGCTTATTGTTAATTATCGGATGAGTGTAGAGTGACATTTGGCTTCCAGCTTAACTCAATGGTTAAGCTTGTTGATGTTCTTATCACTCAATGTTAAGGACAAACAGAAGACAAGAAAACACAACGTTAAAGCTGATAGCACAAGTTGCTGCTTAGCATCTTTCAACGTTACTGTGACACATTCTTACACTCATGTGCCATTTTCATGGGAGCTTATTCTATTTTAATTTATTCTCCATGAAAGTAACTTGTCAATGTAAATAACAGGGGTGTTGATTGCACCTATCTTTGTTCCTCATTTTGATTACATTGACATTGTAATGTAACTTACTAAAGACGTTGTCATTTGTTGATTATATATGCACATATAAATAATATGTTTATACACAAGTGAATTATTGTGAATTTTTAAAAGATACATTCCTTTTTATTTGAAAGTCAGATATACAAAAAGGAAGAGAGACAGAGAGGAAGATCTTCCATCTGATGATTCACTCCCCAAGCAGCTGCAACACCCAGAGCTAGGCCGATCTGAAACCAGGAGCCAGGAGTTTTTTCCAAGTCTCCCATGTGGATGCAGGATCCCAAGGCTTTGGGCTGTCCTTCATTGCTTTCCAAGGCCATGATCAGGGAGCTAGAGCGGAGTGGGGCTGCAGGGATTAGAACCGGTGCCTATATGGGATCCTGGTGCTTGCAAGGCAAGGACTTTAGCTGCAAGTCGGCTGCGGAAGGCCCAGATTTGTTTGTCTCTTTAAAAGGTGAATAGCTTGAATTGTAATTGCTTAGTCATACAGCATACATTTTTAATAATAAGTATCTAATGTACAGTGTCTTTTGATGGTGCCTTATTTAACTGCAGTTGTTAACTAAACAGCAATTATGAAAAACATATTTGATGAATTAGAATCATATCCAAGAGTATATATGTTACCTTAAACTTACATATCTTTTTTCCCCTTGGAAAACAGTGAAGCAATTTATTTTGCTCCCTATGTTTTTAAGATAACTCCCATTGAGAGTCAAAATTAAATAAATTGCCAAATCTGAGACGATAGCTCCTGGAGACAGGTATGTCCACTGCCTGCAACTTGTCCTTGCACTTCTTTGTAACAGAGATGGCTTTAGTATTTCATGATGAGACAAGAACAATTCAGGAAGATTCCTGCGTCTAGGACCTGCCAAACTAAATGATAATATGCTTTATTCAGTTAAAAAATGTTTATTTATTTATTTTTAAGATGGAGAGAAAGAAAGAGACAGGAATGAGCAGCATTCCCTGCCTAACTCCCAACTGCCTGTAGGAGCTGAAGCCAGGCTGGGCTGAAAGGACGGAGCAGAAACACTGTTGGATCTTCCATCTGACTGACAAGAACCTATCTGGTGAAATGCTACCTGTTACCTGTTACCTGTTACCGCTCAGTGTGGTCATTTGCATAAAGGTGGAATCAGCAGCCAAGCCTGGACTTGAATCCAAACACTACTGTTTTAACGGTAAGGCCAAATATCTACCTGATATAGTTTATTTTTCTAGAAAACACTGAACAATAGCACATTTTGCATTTTTTGCTATATACATACACATATACTTACATATATATACCTATGTATGTATATGTAAGTATATGTGTATGTATGTATATGGTATATATAAGCATACATATATATATGCAAAGCAATGAAATTAAAAGATGAATCTATTTTTGTTCGAAAAAGAAGTTTTAAATCCTCAAAAATTTTATAATGTATTTTCTAAAGAATTTTGAAAACTGATAAATATAGTAATAAATGAGGTTAAAAGAGGATTATTCCTGTGCTAGTTTTAAAAACAAACACTTAGCATTTAAACAGCTCCATAAAGATCTAGATTCTCTGATCTAGCTTGTGGTCTGCTGGTAGCGTTCTGGAGTTCGAGTTATCTGTCTAAATGTGCTCACCTTAAAGTGACATTAACTTCCTTAATACCTAAATTTGAAAAGAATTGAAAGTCTCTCAACTTGTCTTTTTTACATAATAGTGCATTTTTACAAATAGAACAATGACTATCCTACTTTCAGTTCAGAAGGTGTTGCCACATTCCTCTTGAATTTCCAAGCTGCTGACAAAGGGCCTACTTGGAGTAGTAGACAGAGGTTGGTTCTCATCCTTGACAGGTCCAAATCTTTCTGCATGTAATACCTCAGGGAATCTTTTTTAAAAAAAAAAAGGTGATGGGAAGGAAAGAAATTACATGAAGTTATCAATCTTTCAAATTTACTTCAGATCTTGTGGAGGAGGGTCGCGTTCCACATTCAAATACTCTATAAGCCCACTTGAATCCCTGCAGTTCAACTTGGCTTTATACCTCTATCTTAAATTGCCATTGGAACGCCCTCAGAGCAGGCTCTTCTGGTGGAGATCTAGAAATCAATTCAGCACTTCGCTGCAATCACGCAAAAACGTTTTTGTTCTGATTTCATTTTGCCGCTATAGAAAATAATTAGACTGATGTCTATGTTTAATCTTATTCTGTTAAAATTCCCAAGCATCCAAAGTAAGTGTCTAGATTCAGTCATTCGGAAGACAGCTAGCCAATGAAAATGTTTTCAGCTTTGGTGACTCCTCTGACAAGTCATTAATACCCACAACATATCAGGAACACACACACACACACACACACACACACAAAACCCTCCAAAATAACAATGAAAAACTACTCAACAAATGCATTGAAGAAAAGGACAAAACACCTTCATACACCCTTCTCAAAAAACAGAAATAAACACGACCAAAGCATTCTCATAGCAGTTCAATTCACAACATCTTACGATACGGAATCAACCAAGATGTTCATGAACTGCTGATTCGATAAAGAAAATGTGATCCATGTTCACGATGAACTACTACTCAGCCATAAAAAAAAAGAATGGAATCCTTTCTTATACGACAACGTTGATTCAGTTGGGGAACATTATGCTTAATGATATGTGCCCATCACACAAAAAAATTAGTTTTTAAAGTTACTTTGCTTGAGATGAAGAAAGATCAGCTATTGATGAAACAGAGACAGAGATAAGTACAGATTCCATCTTTTTCATTCCAAAAATCTGTGTTAACATGGGGGCTCATGGTGCCAGCATGGTAGCCTAGTGGCTAAAGTCATCACCTTGCACACGCTGGGTTCCCAAATGGGTACAGCTTAGTGTCCCAGCTGCCATGTTTCCCATCAAGCTCAAATATAAATGAATCAAGCCCTTTTGCAACAGTTTCTCACACTCTTTAATGACGTTAATGCTTTTGAGCTGCACCTCCAGGGGATTGTATGCCATGTTCCTATATTGAAGTTTACCAGGGAAGCGTGCAGAAGCACCAGGCGAATCCTCCAGCTGCAAACGCCGACATCTCCAGGAGCAGGGATTAGGAATAGACACGAAGCTGCGGTGTCACCACCTGGAAACAACCTATTTCTTTTGGAAAATTCATTTACGTTTTTGAATAGTTGTTAATGATTTTTATACAAAGTTTATTTCTTTTTAAGCTTTATTACAATGTACTTTATAGTTTTTCTCTTCATAAATACGGTCTTTTTCTTAACTAAAACTTTGTTACTATTGAAATATATAAATAGTACCATTTTTATCTGTTTTGTCCTAAGAAATACAGATATGAAACAATAATTTCAATAGAATGATCAATTGATCCTTCTGGATATTTCACTAAGATGTTTATATCGTATAAAGGCATAATTTCCATTTTTCCTACTATTTATTATTTTCAATGTAAAACTGCCATGTCTAGCATATCCTATTCTAAGAAACAGTAAAATCTGGTTATGGACACGGACCATGGAATGTGTTCAGTGACAAGTTTTGACAACTGCCCTCCTGTTGGTTACAGAAGCCAAAACTGATCTGGGAGTTTCTACCATTGTTTAAGCACTGGCATTTTCTCAACATTTCATCTGTTTCTTTGAGATGGCAAGATTTTTTTTTTCATCTCAAAGTGAGTTTCAGCACAGCATTACAATATTTTCTCTGAAATGTTTCTTGCCTCATTTTCCTGGGAATAAGCACTAATTTGTTAAAATATGGCTTACATATGTTATACATGTATTTGTCTATACTTTTTTTAGCAATTTTCAATTATAAAATATATTGTTAAATATAGCAACCATGATGTAAAATAGGTCTCTTGGCTTTTTGGGCAACTGAAATTCTGTATGCTTTGTGTGTGTTCATAATATTGAACTTGATTTGTTGATATTTTATTTGGCTTTATGCATGCGATGTCTTCAAAGAAATTGTTATAGAATTTTCTTTGCTGTTCTTGTCTGATTTTGTTATTAAGTTTATACTTGCCTCATAAACTGATCTAGGTAGCTTTCTCTTTCATAAACTTTATTTTCAGAAATTTTATAAATCAGAAACATCTGTTTTTCTACAAAGTCAGCTGGTTTGACTGTGTCTTTAGTGAGTAAAAAAGTTTTTGAGTATTCAATTTTCATTTTGTACTTTTTGGTGTGTCCAGATTTTCTGTTGCTGTTGGTATGCTCTGTAATTTCCACAAAATGGACTTATAGCCAGACAATTTCATTTAATTTGTTACTTGTCAAAAAATGCTTTTGAAAGAATCACTGTTTTTTTAAGCAATCTACATGTGATTTTTGGTTTCACTTTTGTTTCCAATTCCTAAGAGAATTCCCTGTTACACAGTGCCTAAGTGCATCCAACCTTTTTTTTCCCCTCCATGGAGTTCATTTACTATATGTTTTCCCTCATTATTTTCAGGTCTCAATTAAAAAGTTGAAACTTTTCTTTTCTAGTTTCTTGTTTTTATTTGCCATTAAAAAAATCTTTTACACATATAAACCTCTGAATTGATTAACTACCATCTTAGCTGTCTTAAACAATTTTGGGATAGTATACTTTCACTTTTGTTCTATCTTATATGCTTTTGTATGTGCCATTGTATGTTATTATAACACCAATGTTATACTTAACATGCATAATCTCTTTAAACATCATATACTGTTGATACACATTTTAATAGCACCATATTTAAAGCTATTTAATCGTATTGCTTTGTAATTTTTTTAAATTGGAATCAGATATACAGAGAAGGGGAGAGACAAAGAGAAAGATCTTGTCCTTTGTCCCAAGTGGCCACAATAGCTGGAGCTATGCCGATCTGAAGCCAGGAACCAAGAGCTTCCTCCAGGTCTCATGTGGCTGCAGGGTCCCAAGGCTTTTGGCTATCCTTGACTGCTTTCCCAGGCCACAAGCATGGAGCTTGGTGGGAAGCAGAGACGCTGGGATTAGAACCAGTGCCCATAAGGGATCCTGGCGTGTGCAAAGCAAGGACTTTAGCTACTAGGCTGCCGCACCAGGCCGTTATATATTGCTACCACGATTTTCTTTTTTTCATTAGGGAGAAACAAATCCTAAATTAATAGATATTAATTTCAAAGCTGCTACAACTTCTGTTAAGATTTTCTTCACACACATTGGACAACTTTCCATGGCTTGCTTATTGATCCCTCAATAGTCCCTGACACATCTTACCATGGTTGTTCATCACAAAATTCCTTTGCCCAAATGTTTCTTTTGCTTCAAATCATTGAGGACGGTTGTGAGAAGTGCTCACGTATTCATGATTTTCATATAGCCTTGAAGAAAAATGTTTTTGTTCTATAGTAACAAATCTCATCTTTAATAAAATTGTTATCAAAAGTGCCTTCTGTTTGTTATTAAACTGACATTTTTCAATGGCCAGTTTTTAGATGGCACACATGTTTTCACACCTATATTATTTGGAGTAATGTGTTTGTTTTATGTATACCTCTGTCATAGAATATGTATGAATCCATATTACTAAATTTGCTAGCAAGTAGACTCGATGATAGCTTTTTTTTTTGTTTTAAATCTTAGGAGGTTTATTCCAGCGCGGCAGGAATGGGAGGCAGGTGGTGGGGAGGCAAGGGGTAAGGGTAAGAGGAGGGGCAGGCCGGAAGGAGAAGAAAGAAGAGAGCCGCCCCTGGGGTCCTTCATGCCATTCAGGTGAGCCCGCAAGGTGTGGGGATGGGGATTGGGAGGGAGTGAGGGCAGGTCCCAGGGGATTGGTGCCTGAGACTGTTACAGGCGATTGCCTAAGGATGATTGGTGGGTGGGCAGAGTTGGGGAAAGGGGCTGGTAGACTGGGGGTGTTGGGGAAAGGGGTTGGGAGATTGAGGGTGGGATTCTCAGGTGAACAGCTGGACTGGCACGAATTTCGTGAGCTATGAGGAAGAGGAAATGGCGCCGGGTCCAGGGTGGGATATACAGATAACTCCTCACATGCCTCCCTTTTGTCATATATAAAGGAAGAGGGGCATTGATCTCTATGGCTTCTTCGAGCTGTTTTCTCTTGGCAGTGGCTGCTGACTGGTGGGAGGAATGGGAGATAGAGGGACACTCCTAGTCCTATAAAAGAAACTGGTGAATGGCCTTTGTCCACTGCTTTCGCAGGCCTCAAGCAGGGAGCTGCATGGGAAGTGGAGCGGCTGTGACATGAACCAACGCCTATCTGGGATCCCGGCGCATGGGAGGCGAGGACTTGAGCAGTTTAACTTCAAAGCATGAGACTCGTACTAATTTTATTCAGCTTCTCAAAGTTCATTGTTATACTTTTTCTGTTCTCAGTATCTCTGACATCCTTTCCCTTTTTTTCTCTTTTGAATAATCTTGACTTTGTATCTTTACTTAGATCAAACATTGTCAGTTACCCTTATCTTTGTGTAACTCAATGTTCTGCCTTTTTTTTTTTTTTTTTTTTTTTTTTTTTGGTAAAACTACCATTTGATTTTAAAGGCAAATAAACAGGTGCAGCTAGATCTTCAGTCCACAGCTGCTTCTCCTCCAGATGCCTACAGTAGCAAGGGTTGAGATAAGGCTAAGGTAGAATGAAACCTGAGTCTCCCACATACCAGATACTTGTACAATGATTTACTCTCTCCAAGGGTGCACAGTAACATGGAACTACAGTACAGCACAGTGGAGAGCTCTAGCCTCAAGCACTCCGATACAACACACTGCCCCAAGCATAAATGTATAGACTGTGTAGTCTGAGTGGCGGTTTAGGTTGTATGTGATTCTGAAATTATCTCCCCTTTACTTTCGCAGAATATTTGTTCTTTCAGTCTGGCATTTTGAAAGTCAGTGATCATGTATATACAATTCTTTTGCACAACTTCTCTAGTTTGTTATTGAATGATGCATATCAGAGACACAATGCAAATTTGCTATAGAAAGTCTGGAGTTGGGAACTCAATCTAGGCTTCAACATGCATAGCAGGAATTGAATTCCTTGAACCATCATTCACTACCTCCTAGGGCTCAGTGTAACAGGAAGGCAGAGTTGGAAATGGAGCTGGGATGTGAATCTAGTCACACCACTATGAGATCTGAACATATCAGACTGTATATCAACAGCTGTGCCAAACAGCCATCCGAAGTCCTTTTCAGCCATATGTTTTGAGTCTTGTGTTGATTCAGGATCTTATAGAAACATTTATTCTCTAGCCTCATATTCTCTTTATCCCACAAACCGTGGCACCTGACCACCTCCTCCAGATTACGAGACTTGTTTGAAATTTTCTCCTTGATGACTGACGTGTATGTGCATTTGAAGCTGAGTGATTGGACTGAAGTATAAGCTAACTCTCCAGAACTACCCAGTACAATTGGTTCCTAGACCTTACTACTATTAATTTCTATTACCCTTTTCAATGTTCTAATCACTTTATTTTTCTTTTCCCATCTTTATTCCAAACATAATTTCCCTGACCATATTAGCATGTAAAATATACCCTTTACAGCTCTTACTTCTGCCTGTAATTATTTTTAAAAGATTATTTTATTTTTATTAGAAATCCAGATATATAGAGAGAAGATAGAGAGGAAGATCTTGTGACCACTGATTTACTCAAGTGGCTACAATGGCCAGAGCTGAGCTGATCCGAAGCCAGGAGCCCACAGCCTCCTCTGGGTTTCCCACGCTGGTGCAAAGTCTCAAGGCCTTGGGCCACACTTGACTGCTTTCCCAGACCACAAGCAGGGAGCTGGATGCGAGACAGGGTCGCCAGGATTAGAACCTGCACTCATGTGGGATCCAGGAGCATGCAAGGCAAGGATTTTAGCAGCTAGGCTACTGCATGGGACCAAATGCCTGTAATTCTTATTTTCCTTCATTCTTAGCTCTTGGCTTTATGATTGAATGTTTAATTTAGTCACAGTGCAATGTATTTATGTGCTTCTATAATTTATATTACACAATATACATGTACTATCTAAGGCCTTATATAATTTAACAGTGTAAAACATTTTGGAATGCGCTTTACATGAAATATGTTACACACAACAAAGTTATCTTGTTTCATACCCAAGCAAGAATTTTTTTCCCTTGACTAATGATTTTCACTACAGACTTTAGCTCATCTGGGCTCATAAATACTTACACTCATGAAAATTGTTTCTCTGTAGTTATGAAAATTAATCTGCATTTGTCTATAAAAATTTCAGCCCAAGGAGAATGGTATGTGTCTCCCAAGACATTTGTTTTTACTACTATTGATTTTAGAGAATGCTCCTTTTATTTTTGCAAGAAGATTCCTTTAATGTGTTTTATTAGACCATAGAACTCTAGGAAAGTATACCAGTATCTTTACAGAGAACTTTGGGGAACATAGGAGGCTCTCATTGACATATAAAATTGTGAAAATCTTAATTTTATGTTTAGCAATTTGTCTTCCACAAACCTTCTATAAAAGTCACCTCCTGTTGATGTCATCTCCTCTCTTGTTATTTATTAACAATCTTTAAAACAATACAAGAAAATGCCTAGGTGTGTCAGAGCTTCGTAGCAAAAGTACTGACAACTAACATAAACACATGCACCATTTAAGTTGGAAAAATATAATTCTTTAAATATGTTTTACACTTCAGATATTCAGGAGTATTCCTGTAGGCTATTTCCATCTGGTAGAATATTCTGATTCTGCAGTTCATTCAGAATTCCCATTTAAATTTAAGACCAAATTGTGAAGCTCAAGTTCATTTAGATTATCCAATCTCATTTATGTTTTAACATAATTATTTCAAATGAGATATTCAGGATAGGCAATGTATGATTTTTTGTGATACCTGTCTTTACCTGAAGAAACCTAATTTAATACTCTAACCCTTTTCTTGTCACACAAAGCAGTCAAAATTTTGAATACTGAGCTGATTCCAAGGTCTGTATTATTCTAGCTACAATACAGCCTAAAATTAATCTTGTTTTATAAAATGTTTTGTGCCTGTATTTTAAAAGTCCTCTCAAAGTTCATCTTTTCTTGCTCAAATCATGCAAATGACTTCTTTTTTTAAGTTTTATTTATTTTTATTGCAAAGTCAGAGATACAGAGAGGAGGAGAGACAGAGAGGAAGATCTTCCATCTGATGATTCACTCCCCAAGTGAGCACAACGGCCAGAGTTCTGCAGATCAGACACCAGGAGCGAGGAACCTGTTCCGGGTCTCCTATGCATGTGCAGGAACCCAAGGCTTTGGGCTGTCCTCGACTGCTCTCCCAGGATGGAAAGTGGAGCTGCCGGGATTAAAACTGGTGCCCATTTGGAATCCTGGCCTATGCAAGGCAAAGACGTTAGCCTCTAGGCTGGCAAATGACTAAAAATGCAATATTATCTGACTGCTGTCCCAGGACTGTCTGCCTGCTGACTTTCTTCCTCATCTTCTCTATCCTTTTATTCTTCCCCTGGTTTCAGGTCACATAGTCTGATCTGCAGCAGACAGACCCCTCCCACACAGGAAGACTGCTGGAAAGCTCTATTAAAAAAGCTACCCTTCGTTTGTGCACACACTTTTGATTCATGTGCTCGTCATCATTGCATTATCAGAGTTTTTCCCTGCGACGATTCCATCAAATAGTTGCTTTTATCACGGCCAGTACCCCATTATTGGTTTATAGTATTCATTATTATGACAAATGATAGTATACAATTTGTTATTTGTATAAACTATTTATTTTTAAAGGCAGAGTTGCTGAAAGAGGACACACACACACCTTTCATCCACTAATGTACTCTCAAAGGACCATATTGTCTGGGGCTGGGCCCAGATTAAACCTGGAGCCTGAAACTCCATCCACATCACCCATGTGAGTGGCAGAGGCTCACACACTTCTACCATCCTTTCCCAGCAGCCTCAGTA
This sequence comes from Ochotona princeps, assembly GCF_030435755.1. Lineage (NCBI taxonomy): Eukaryota > Metazoa > Chordata > Mammalia > Lagomorpha > Ochotonidae > Ochotona > Ochotona princeps. The sequence goes on from NC_080857.1 coordinate 12,614,902, forward strand.
GGTAGCTGGATTATGGATGAAATAGCTGGGACTTGAACCAACACCTATAAGGAATAGGCGTGTCATGGGTGCAGGCTCAATAGGATGTATGACACCAATTCATGTGTTGTAGTCTTAATGTGTTTACTGTACTTCTGCCCAAGTATAGTTTAAAACTCTCACAGGTTAGGTGTCCTTTACCGCTGTAGCCCTGGAAGAGTGGTTATAGTGACACTCTGTAAAACTTGAAGGGAATAATGGCTGTTCCCAAGTAAGTTATGACTATGTACTGATACGACTTCTTAACCCTCTGACTATGCTTAAGTTGCACAAACTCTCCCTCATCAAAATTACTCTTCCATAAATAGAGGGGCGACAAAGAAATCCTGTCTAGACTACTTATTTCCTATATAGAGAGAATATAATGAAATATTTTTTAAAGTGCTTTGAGAACTGTGAAAGCGTTACAGACACATAAAATGCCATTGTTGTCTAGATTTGCCACCCACTTCCTACGTATCTTGCAATCATTCTCTGAACCCACATTTATAAACTTTTTGAGAATGTGACTGCCATTGAGCCCCTTGACTTTTGGAAGGATATAAATCTAACCTCAATTCTTACAACTTACTTTTCTGTATCTGGCTATATTGTGTACTAAAAGTTAATGTTCACATATTAGACCTAGTCATGCAGGGGGATATAATTAATCCAGGGGGAGGGAGGAGCAGCTGTGACTGTTCTTGTTGGTTGCTGGAGCTTTTATTCTTTACAGAGTTGCTAGTGATGCACATAGAATATGAGTATGTAAAACCAAGTCTGTGATATATTTAACAACCATTCTTCCTTATGAACTGGTGACTGCCATATTAAAAAAATAAATAAATCCTGATCACAGTGGTAGAGGATGTACCTTCTCTGTTTCCTGTTATTTCACTATCAATGACTGAATGATTAGACAAATTCAGCTTAAAGGGGATTCAAAGCACAATATATTCTTCACTGACAACATCTTTAGCAATAAATTCTTGAAGTGAGGATAGGCTGGTCATTCTTTCTTTTGAGCTAGGATCAATTCTTAGATTCACCATCCTAATTTTATTTATTAAAAATACACTTCACACACTGCCAAGAATTCAGCACCATGTACAAATTTACTAAAAAGAACGACTCATAGAGCATACCACTAAAACAAGAGATTACAGGTGTTTGTTCATATATAAATTGAGTAATGTGGGACCCCTTTCTGTTACCCCAAGAAAATATGGTCTCATGGTCTTGTCCCATTTGATTTGTCTGCATCCTATCAGGCTGATCAGATGTTTAGAGATTATTTTCCCATCTGTATCTGCTTTTTTTTTAAAAAAAATTGCATATCCTATTTAATGTCTTAGTGGAATTTTTTTTCTTTTACACAAATATTACACTTCCTATGCTACAAGAAATCACTGTCATGTGGAAAGTTTTTAGAACATTGAATATTTTTTTGGATCCACAAGAGGGATTGTGAAAAAAATTGAAAATTTTCTACTTTTTGAATCTTTTCTTTTAAAGTCAATATCTAACACTATTTACTTTTCAGATGGAGAATGTTTGCCAATTTTTTTTTGTTTTAGTCCTTTCCTGTTTATAGACTTCAAGAACAAATTTGAATTTCATATGCAATAGCCTTTGCAAATACTATGTTTATCATCAGGGAGGGCATTATAGAACAGTAGGTTAAATCACAGCTTAAAACACCCATTTCCCCTATGAGAATGCTGGCTAGCTTTCTTAGTGGAACATGTCATGTATTGCAGCTCCTTTCTCCCTAAAATCATGGTTACTGCTGCTACTTGGCATCCCAAACTTCCCATTTTGATTACCAGCCTGAAAAATAATTGAAGAATGTCTACTGGGTTTTGTACTCTGCCTGCACTCTCAACCATTGACTCCTGCAGAAACCAATAAAGTCCCCTCTCGGCAAAGAAGTTAAAGAACATGGACTCGATACGATTCTGTTTTTCAAGGTTTTCAATTATCCTTGGCTTTGGAAGCCCCAGCAACTTTTTATGCATTCCAACAGAATACTTTCCTCCAAAGTAGCTTTTCTAGTCATTTTCTTAGGGGCTTTTTTGGCTTCACAACTACATTATCATAGATGGAAATAAACTTTTCAAAATAAATTTAAAATGTGTGTGCACACGTGGGGGTGCAATCGCTTGTGTGAATACAGAAACCTCCTGAATCGATGTCAGTATCCAGAGAATTAATGGCTTATGAGAATCTAAAGTGAGTCATGTTGCATATCTCATTTAACTCAATATCTGTAAATCAGCTTTTTGGAAGTTAGCATTCTCATTTTTCAGTTAAACCATCGTGACGCAGATTAATTATTTATATGCAACAGTTCATTTAGGTAAGAAGCCAGGAAGCTATAACTAAATACGTGTGAATTGTGCTTGTTCGTTCTCTAATACACTGTAAATTTAAATTTAACTCCACTGTACAACACTAATTCCAACAAATATATTCGGTCTATCCTTAGAACAGTAAAAACATTAGAAAGAATTAATTTTTAATGTTCAGAAGAATATTTGGAATTTATATTTTTAGCCAAGAACATCCTTGCATTAACCTTGTACAAATGTATTTTTTTTAACATATCAATTAGGTATTTTAGTTATTTGAGTGATTCAAGCTAGGGAAGGATGGAAAAGGGAGGCAAAGGTGGGAGGATTGGAAAAGAGAGTGTGTGAGAGAGAGAGTGAGAGAGAGAGAAAGGCGGGGGTGAGAGAGATTGAGCTGAAAAAGTAGATGGGAGAGGAGAGGGGAGAGAACCGGGTGAGAAGGACCGAGAAGAAAGGTGAGCAGAGGCAAGGAGGAAGAGGTGTACCCATGGCTTTACTCTCCATCCACATGGCTACAGTCGCCATTGCTGTACAGCATGATACCAGAATCCCTGAGCTGCGTCCAGGGTTCCATCCCCTGGTTTACAGGGGCCGAAACATTAGGGCTGTTCCCTGCTACATTCTCATGTGCATCAGCAGGGACCTAGAACAGAGTAGGATAGGACTTAAGACTCAATTAATAATTTAATTCACTGTACAATATCACAACCTCAAAATCTATCTTTACAATCTTTGCATCCTTTCATTTATTCAGTAAATCAATGATACCAAATATGGTAGCCTAAATGTTGCTTAGTGTTTTGCAAGTTAAAATTCTCTAGGGCCCTACCCAATAGCCTAGTGGCTAAAGTCCTTGCCTTGCACATGCTAGGGTTCCATGTGTCCCGGTTCTAATCCTGGCAGCCCCGATTCCCATCCAACTCCCTGCTTGTGGCCTGGGAAAGCAGTCGAGGCCAGTCCAAAGCCTTAAGACCTGTACCCATGTGGGAGAGTCAGAAGAGACTCCAGGCTCTTTGCTTTGCATCAGCTCAGCTTCAGCCATAGTGGCCACTTGAGGAGTAAATCAACAGACAGATCTTCCTCTCTGTCTCTCCTCCTCTCTGAATATCTGACTTTACTATAAAAGATAAATAAATCTTTAAAAAATTCTCTAAAAAGCTTTTCTTAATAAAATGATTTTCTATTAATCTATTTGGATTCACCTATCAATTTTTTATTGAAATAGAAGGGCATAAATTCCACTTAGTGTTTTAAGAATAGTAATAGCAGCTCCTTTGTGAAATATTCTGATTTTTACCTTTAGTTTGGATTTTTAAAAGTAGTAATAAGATAATTCTACAGTATACTCACTATAAATCATAGGTTTTTGCCTTAAAATAGCATTACCAAAATGATTAATGATTAACATAATTCTATTTTCTTATATTTCTGAAAATTTATACTCCTTCTGTGTCTATGATCAAATCATAGAATGATGTAGGGCTATGTCTCTCATAACATGAATTCATACTTCAAGGAAATAATTTGATCAATAATATAAGTCATATTTTATATTGCTTTTTATGTTGAATTGTTGAATAACATCCCGCATGATACATTTGTTTTTCCTTTTACTTAGGAAACGGTTATTAAGAATAGCAATTTTTACAAATAAATATATCTTTAATTGACTGAAGAGTTTTCAGGATGTACAGGTGCAATATGACTGGTCTTTCCAACCTATAATGTAATTTCTCATTTAATTTTAACTGAAATATATGTAATATAAGTTGAAATAATTGGTGTCTTATTTTACAAATTGGGATAGTCTCTGTGCTTATTTCCTTTCTGTACTCACTTTAACTGAAGGATTGTTTCATATCCAAATCATTGTGTCTTCCATTTATTTGGATTAGCAAGTGGCACTATTATGCTGTTGGGGAAAAATCAACAGAAAATATCCCCTCTAACGTTCCTTCCCAAAGGGCTACATTTAAAATTATGCTGAGCTTTCCATCAACATATACTCTTGTCCTACACATTATCAATCTTCTACATACTACACATAATTGTAAAAGAAATATTTTTAAAAGTATGTTAAGTACAAGAATGGTTGTCATTTTCAACACCACCCAACTTAATATACAACACAATCTTTTGAAGAAACAGGAAAGCTGTGTTGTGTCCTTGGAATTAATTTCCATTTCTTCATGACATACAAAATAACACTGATGCCATTCAATTTAGTTTTTTGTATTTTTATTGCAGACACATGCACACTGGTTGAGAAAAATGTAACATTTATCACCATCTAAAATGAGAATCTAACAAGCATTTACTTATTACATTCATAGTGAAAAAATCCACAAATTAATGAAATAAAAAAGATGTCTGTGACACTATTCATTTCATCAGCTACTCACACATTAGTTGTAGAACAAGACATAAAATTATACAATGTGGTAAATGTTGTAATAGGTATGTGCAAAGTGCTATGGACACATCAATGAGAGAGGCATTACTCTGTCTACTGAATTTAGGGAAATTGTTAAGGCAGCTAAAAGAACTCGCTTAAGAATAAGCAAAAAAGATTCAATAAAGTAAATAAACAGAGGTGATGAGGTGAGTTTAAGGTTCAGGGTATCGATTGATTTCTCATCTCCTGCAGCAGAAAATGATTAGAAATCACTATGATTCAATTCCCTTCAGTGGCTCAGGGAACCTAGAGACAACAGAAATGGGGACATCTTGGTTGTATCAGACTGGTCTTTTAATGTTAGGCCATTGAAAGCACAAAACACATCAGATTGGGTCTCTGTCATACTCCCAATGGTCCAACTAGTTTCTCGGAATGATAATGTATCCTTGCCATTATACCTCCTTTTCACCTGATAGTCATGTCAGTGAAGGTACAGGAGCAAAGTGTCAGTCTCCCTTTCATTGCTTCTTTGCCTGGAAGATGTCTCCCAACACAGTGTGTTCATCAATCAGGGTGGACAATCCTCTCAATAAGCTGCCAGCTTGAAACCAAAGTATCGACATGTAATACATGCAAGCAGAAAGAGGTGAGTGAGTATTTATACAGTTACCTTGCTCCTCTGTGACAAGTGTTATAAATGCTCAGACATGTCTTGAAAACATCAATTTCAGGTCATTTTTAGAAAGAAAGGCCATAAGTTGAAACATTTCCAAATAAGAAAATGTGCGTATTTTATAGCAGGTTAGCAGATTTCACAGCATGCTATGTGATTAACAGCATGTGACACAATGACGTAAGTGTCATGAATGTGTTTACGTTCTGAAATGTCAATATTCTACATCGTTGGTGCTTAGACAAAGAAATCAGGATTTCTTGGGATATTTGTGCCCATTTTAGTTTTCATTTAGTTTTAGCTATCTATAGTTTGCTTTTTGCTTAAATTTAATTTGAACTGAAATTCTATTCCTATAGTTCCATGTTACACACAGAGACACAGTCATTTATGTGTAGATGTGTCCATATAATGTATTAGTTTCTGTAGATATTTCTTAAGAAATATTTATGTGAAACGATGTGGTCCATATACTCATTATTTTTGACTTAGAGAACTTCAATTATCTTCATATTTCTCCTTTCTCCCATTCTCTTCCTTTTAATTACTCTGAAAAAGTTCAGCCTCTACTGCTCTTCTTACTCTTTTTTTTCTTCTTACATTTTTAAAAATGCCAATTGTTTTTACTCTGGAATTATGCCATTTATATCTTAAATGTTAGATAATCAATGATGAGTGTTGAGGGAATAGGAGTTTGCTAGCAGTGGGGATTTGTCCACTAGAATTATTTCATTGTTCACAGCTAAACATGTGGCCTACTAACTCTACCCCCACTGTTTCCTCTCCTGTGTCCTCTCATTTGATCACAGCCACTTCACTGCTGAGCAGTTAAGAGATGACAAAGTGCATAGATTCACCTCTAATATTCTACTCTCTAAATCATTAGGGAAGGAAACATCTCAAACTGACTAATCTGGAAAGTGACTCTTCCCAGGTATTATCACCATTTTTTTCCCCAAATTCAATCTAGAGGGCATTCCTGTCCAAAAGAAACTTTATCTTTATGCTTGGACAGTGTTTAGAATCCAGAAACAGTCATTCTCCAGAGACCCAGCCGGAAGTCGCAGACGCGTTGAATTGCTGATGACAAGGGAACCTAGCTTTTTTGTTTTGTTTTTGTTTGTTTGTTTGTTTGTTTGTTTGCTAAGGAAAGATTCAAAGCAGTAGCACAACTATGAAAATTCCAGCTTTATTTAATATACTCAAAAACTTAGTTGCTGAGGGAAAGACCAAGCTGATGCCTATAATCCAACTCTAAGGCATGTCTCATATGGTTTAGGGAGGAAAGGTCTGGCCTATTTAGATTCTTGGAAAAATAAAAAAATAAATTGAATTCAGTAAGTACTATCAACTGAACAGCAAATTTTCTTTGCCAGCTGTATTTTAGAATTATTTTAATAAAGAGCAGTGTCAGGAAGCATAAAATGTGAACTTTCAGAGCACCTAACTCTTTCAGAGAGCATTTAAAAAGCTGTGAAATATGTCACTCACAGTACAACTGAGATGTTATATGCATACGTGCATTTATCAGTAATTTTATATGTGTGTATTCCCTGAGTTTGCAATTACTTGTGAAATTGTCCATTTGTTGAGTGTTACAGAGTACTTCTCCATGATGGAAACAACTCACTTTCCACCCATAATAAATGGAGTTCATTGGTTTTAAGAAGTGAGTTATAAATTCTTGGAGAAAATGTGACTTTAAAATACTCTTAAAGGAACAGATATTTAACATTCGTGTGAATCTTCCTCCCATGCGATTCATATTTGGGGATGAAAGAATTACTGAGAAATTTTATTTTACATAAATTTGCTCCTCTACAAAACTGTTTTTTGTTTTCATTTTTTGCCCTTAACTATCTGCTCTAATGCATTGCATAGTTCACAGATTTCACATAGGCTGGGCCAAGGGATAATTCGCCCACATTTCTATCATTAACTGCTATGGAAAGTCTAGCTCTTTGGCTGCCTTTAGAAGAGTTTATGAGTGTTTTATGATGTTTCCTGGTTATACTGTATTTTTACAACTGTTGCAAATAGACACGAATGTCATAAATAACTGAAAAAAGTTACCCTCGATCCCTCAGAGTTTAATGAGGAACAGTTACAGAAAAGGGAAGTTTGCAAGTGCCACTAAAGTCAGCTTGATGGATTCCACATGTAGAGCACATTCAGATCTCTGAGTCAGATTTGTTAAACTTCTAATGCACTCTGCTTTTTTTTTCCTAGGCTCTGACACTATTTCTAATGTACCCTTAGTTCAGGATATACTGACTGTTGGCTAATGAAATCAGCTATGTGTTTTCATTAAATGGTTCAAAATGCTGCTGTTTCCAGATACAACAAATAGATAAGTCCTTCTCCAAATTAGTTTATAAAATACATGTCTAGGAATTTGTCATAACTAAACTCTTTAAAATATACTATCATCTTGAATACTGTATTCAGGCACTGTATGAACTTAATATCTTGTGTCAAAATTCAGTTAACATAGTATAGATTATATTACTATCATATATCTATGATAAATACCAAACACTTATTTCCTGCCAACAATATATCTAGAAAAATGCTAAGCATACTGGATCTAAATAGGTTGACGATGAAGAGGACATTTTACATTTCTTTTTTTTTAAGATTTATTTATTCTTATTACAAAGTCAGATATACAGAGAGGAGGAGAGACAGAGAGGAAGATCTTCCATCCAATGATTCACTCCTCAAGTGACTGCTTTCCCAGGCCACAAGCAGGGAGCTGGATGGGAAGTGGAGCTGCCGGGATTAGAACCGGCGCCCATATGGGATCCCGGCGTGTTCAAGGCGAGGACTTTAGCTGCTAGGCCACGCCGCCGGGCCTGACATTTTACATTTCTAATGACAATGAAAGACAATTCTATACTTAATTTGTGCTACTAGTGATAATAATAGTAATAATAATGATGATGATGATGTTGTTATGGAAAAAAGCACCGTGACAAGGAAATATTTTTGAGGAAAAGGGCATTGAATCACAAAAATTAGTTAATTTGAATTTAAATAATTATAATTGGGTTAAAGAGCTCTACGCAAGAGAAGTATGTTTACATATCTTCAGATTTACAAAGCATACTGCATAAAGTATTGACGAACAATTCATAAACTTGCACTTGATACAAGATTATGCAAAGCATGAATAAAAACTGAAATGAAGAACAAAATTACCAAACCAAACATGTCAGAGGTTTAACATATTTAGTACAAATTATTTAACTTATTAAATCTGATACTAAGTAGAGAAACTAATTGATTCTCATCAAATTTTCTCTCAAAAGTCTTTGGCATTAGAAACATAAAGCATGGTTTAAAACAAAAGCTTAATTTGAGTTAAGTGGAGTCCAGGCAACAAAAATATATAACTACTTTTCATTAGTTGAAATGCAACTGTGCCATGAAATAAATATAGTGTGGATGCCTTAAATTGTCACCTAGCAACTCATATAAACTAGAAATATAGAAAATATTATTCTCCAAGATTTACAAATTATAAAATTCGGCCTCTGTATGATTTTATATCTTCCAGAGGTCATAGAGTTACCAATATCATGCATGACAACTCTGCACTAAGACAGTCTGGCCCTCGGGGACTCCTGAATTTCAGAGCCTATATGGACGGAAATACTTCTAAATATAGGGCAATCACCATTTAAGTTCATCACTTTTAGATTTGGTATACACTCACACACCCTTACATACATTTAAAAGGATTTCTGTTTTACATGTTATTGATGTTGTACTTGTTTCTAAGCATGTTGCTTATTACCTTAATTGTTGGAAAGTACAGCTGCAATTTTACATAGACAACACTCAAAAAAATAGTATCCAATAAAATCATATGGAATAATAAAATCACATGGAATAATATTTTCCAAAGGTTTTGATCTTGCTTTTGGCTCTTCCCTGCAATTTTTTGGCAACATTACCTCAATTGAATGCTTACATTAATTTCATGGATTTACTCATGCATAATACATATAAAGAAAACCTAAAGATTTAAACATCTTCAATTTAGAGACAGTAGTTAATGCATTCTAACATGAATTCATTGTTGAAGATTAAATTTAAGATATTTACTTTTTTTATAAATTAAAATAAAAATATTCTCTTAAACCTCCTTTTCACTTTTTGTGCATTTTAATTTGGGGCTTGCATTTTTTTTCATTACCCATTAACAAAATTAGTTAATATATCTCATGTGCCAAATTTCTTCCCATCCTTTGCTGAATAAACAAGTTTTAGATGTTAGAACTCTGAAAAAATACAAATGAGAAAAACATACATCACAGAAATTAGTCTGTTCTAATTTGTTTAAAGAAAACTCAAACGATGCCTTAAGGTAAATGTAGTTTATGTCTTCCTTGTCGCTATCATCATCGTATTGCTGTACTGTTGCTGGATGTGTTACCATTATCTGATTTCTGTGTATTTGATGTTTGCCTGCGGCAATGCAGTGGCCTCAACTAATAGAAGATGGAGCAGCATGAGGACTACATTAGGGGAGGAATGTTTTATTTAAGGACCCAGCTGGTAACGCACCACCTTATTTCCCTTTACAATTTGCTCACTCTAATTGTTAAGACATTTCCTGCTCTTTCAGAAAAGCAGAGACCACAAAAACCTATAGATGAACCACCACCAGGTTTACACTGAAGGAACGAATTTGTTTTCTAGCTTACACTTAAGATCATTTTAAACAAGTCTTGTGTGACTCTCTTCCTTCAGCCTCCAATAGTTATTTAGAAATGAGTAGCAGAACTTTTGTAAGGTCTGAAATGAGTCATCAATGAAGGACTTATGCTTGAACATTTTTTAAATGAAAATTGGACAGAGCAAACAAAAATGGTTCTAGAACAGACATCCAAGAGGAAGTGTAGTTTGAAACACTCTACCCCACGTATGGATTTCACACTCTTGAAGTTTTTTCAAGTTTCAAACAGTGAAATATCTGTGAGAAATAATAGCTCTGTAGGACAATAAACTTTTTTTTAAAAAGAAGATGTATTTACTTGAAATAATTACAGAGTGAGACATTGATCTTTCATTCACTGATTTTGTCCCGCAATGGCTGCTAGAGACAGAGCTGGGCTAGTCTGAAATCAAGAGCTAGCAGCTTCTCCCAGATCTCCAGATTGGGATCCAACCTTGCCACATTCCCTGCTGCTTCCCAGGATGTGATCAGAGAGCTAGGTTGGAAGCAGCCAGGGCACAAACTGATGCTCATATGAGACACTGGCCACACAGGCAGAGGCTATTCTTCTGTGTCACTATGCCAACCCTGGGAATACTATTTTAAAAGATCAATTTCTTTGAAAAGTGATTCAGGTGAAACTAAGATTTGTGATGATTCAGGAAATGAAAAACAAGAACACTTTTCCATCTTATTCTGAGACATTAACATAAGAATATCAAATTCCCCAAGCTAACAATTTTCTAGTGAATGTTTGATATACTATTTGTGTCTGACAATGACTGCCAAATATCATTTGGAGAAATAAGTGAATATTCCAGCTATTTAGCAAATGCACTTTCCTCAAGAGATTTTCTGCTTCCCAGAATTCTTACATGATAGCTAATAAGTATAAATAAGTCAATATACCGATGAATGACATGTACTTTAACCAAAAATGTGAAAGTCTTAATTTCTAAATTCCTGGTAGTTATTTTCCATGTATTAAGTGTATATATCTATATATATATGCATATTTAAGATTCTTAGTTTTAATTGAGAATATACTCAAAACTCTTCAGTATCTTTCTCTAGATTGTAAGCTGTGTGAAGCTAAGGAAATAACTCACTTTCAAATGTGCAAAACCTATCATTTTGACCAAAATATTAAAGATCCTCAGAGAGGAATTGGTGTGGTTGTGCAGTAGTCTGAAGTCTCCACCTCCAGCTCCCGGTATTCCATGTGGGCTCCAGTTGGTCTCCTACTTGTTCCATTTCCGACTCAGCACTGTGATGATAGCCTGGGAAGTAGCAGAAAGTGGCCCAAGTAGCATTCATGCTTGAGGTACTTTGTAGGAACTGAAAGAAATAGTTACTGATTTCCCACATTAAATAAGAAAAACTTCCTTCAACAAAATGCACTTATCTGAGCAATCAGGAAACACTTTCTATTTGACATTTTCATACACTGCCAGCTATTTCTGCATATTCCTAAGATGATCTATCTTCCTCAAGTTCAATGATATTAACAATGAAGACAAAGAAATTCAAGTTCTTTTAATAAAGCTGATACCTTAAACTATGATGTGCTGAATACTGCCCTTAAGTTAATTTCATGTCTATTTCCTTCACTGTGCTAAGATAAAAACTTCATATCTTGACAACCTTTTGATTTTGACTTGTCTGTGTGTTATGCAATCTCTAACACAACAGGTAAGCACAACCAGAGGCGTGATATGAAAGACTTTTGAGAGGATGATATTCCTTGCAAATACTGCTGATTTACGCGCTGCTCCATGGTGTAGTAGAGTAAGCCTCCAGCTGCAATCTTGGCATCAAATGTGGGCTCCATTTCATGTCCCAGCTATTCTATTTCTGAGCCAGCTCCCTGATTATGGTCTGGAAAGCAGCAAAAGATGGTTTAAGCCTGTGGGCCCTTGTACCCACATGGGAGTCCCAGAAGCTTCTGGTTCCTGGCTTCTTATTAGCCAAGCTCCAGTCATTGAGACCATGGCGGGAGTGAACCAGTCGATAGATCTCTGTCTCTTTTCTCTGTGTACCTTGATGCTTGAAATAAAAATAAAATGTTATTTAATAAAAAAATACAGCTCATTTCTATTTCCAAACATGACAGAAGACCAGAATGCACTAAATTGAAAACAGCAGGTAAAGCAAACGTCTACAGTTTTACATAATTCCTCATAAATTGGAAAAGAAACATGCTTGCACCCTTTTAATCAACGAGAAGACTGTTCTTTCAATGACTGTGTTGTGGTTCCTAGCCCAGGAGCATTATAGTTAAAGGTGGAGTCATTATTGCTATTTTAGTTATAAAATACTTATGAGAACTCCAGATGCTGCCTCAGAGGCCAGTTGTTAATGGGGCAAGAGAGGACTCATTCCATGCCCATTTTCTGCTTTGGTGTTGAAATGTGAGCTAGAGCATGGTCTAGATCCCACCCACATGCCAACATGCACCTGCAAAAGTCTTCAATTTGGAGGCTTTTAAATCATAAGCAGACATCGTGAGTGAAGCATGCATATTAAAAATTCCATAGCAGGGACAAAATACTACAAAATCCAAGAGCTTTAATTCCTTAATGAGTTATGTATGAGGTGAAGGATATAGAGACAGACATGACTTGATTTCCTGTTCTGAATCCTGGAGAGCACATTGGAATGTAGATCATGTCTCTTTCAAGGCTAGTGTTTCAAAAGCACAAATGAAGGAAATGTTATTGAGATTTGTTTTAATTGTGGAAATGGGGAATTCAAAACTAATAATAAAATATTGACAACATATAAGCTCAATATGAAAATGTGGTATGCTTTCTACAACTTAACAGGTAGCCTTTAGAGACAGTATATATGAATAGACAGCCACAGCCTAAAAACCATTTTGTATATGCTCTGTCAGGCCTTTCTTCCCATTTCTAGAGACCTGCCCCCTGCAATTGCCAAGTTTCATTTTAGACTCCCAGTGAACCAGAAACCCAAAGCTAAAGTCATCCATAGTCACCAGCTTTCTTATGCATTTCACCTGGAGTCATAAATCTTTTCTTTATATCCTTTGGGAGGGAGAGTGTTCCCCCTGAAACTTGGGCCAAGTTCACCTGACACTTCTCTTGAGCCCCATTTAAGGTTTAAAGTAAGAAAAAAATAAAGTTCAACCAGAATAATTTTTAGCAGTTTGGATTTCATTTTGAAAACACACAGACACATGTGCAATGTCCCAAGTCACTTATTTTAATAGAGATCTGGAAGAGAAAAATTGCATCAGTTTGGACTGACTGGTCTAAGCTAAGAAGTACACATGTCTACCTCCCTGGCCTGGGCTTGTGTTACCTCTGGGAGGAGGCCACAGGGAATGTTAGGATGGAATGCAAAAGCCCATGAGAGCACTGAGCTGTCAATTATGCTTTGATTGGTAAAATTAAACTCTTAAACTCAATTTTTAAGACTTCTAAAATTTATTTTATTTTATTTTAATCCATGTAGGTACAAATAGAGTGGATGGTTGTGCTTACTGGCTGCTATTAGTGAATCCTAGGGATCTAAGTACTGAAGATTGGAGGGTGCCTTTCTCCCCACATCCACGGCAGCAGGTATTGTTAGTTGAGTTCTGAATGTAGGCCAGTCTCACTGGAGTTAGGTGGTACCTCAATGTGGTTTTCATTTGTATCTGAGCATCTTTTCATGTGTCTCTAGTCCAGGAAGCCCTCATAGAAATGAAGAGTTTCTGTGCTGTACACTGGGAAAACAAGACTCTGAAAGTCTGGGACTCATTTCGTATTTACTAATTCCAGTAGTTCTCACTGAACATGAAAGGAGTCATTGTCTTGATATGTTTGACACATACTAAGAACCGTTATGGGAAAGTTGGTGAGCCATAATGAGGCTTGGAGATAAGTGGTACAGGCAGAGGTAGTGAGAAGTCATGTCTTGAAGATAGATTTCCTGCAGTGAGGTTTAGGCTGAAAGTGACAGAAAGAAGCCAAGACAATGCCAAGCATGGATAAATGGACAGATTATATTATCATTTACTGACATGGGGAAAATGCATAAAGAGCTGATTTGACAAACTAGAAATGAAGTACTGTGTCTTAGAGACACTAACTCTGCTTACGAACCATGTCTTAAAAACCACTAACAGCAACAATTTAACATCATTGACATTTTATCAGAACTGTCCATTAAAGTATCAGAATTGAATGTTAAACATAGTGTAACTAATTTTTTATTCATTTATTTGTGTATCTGTAACTGGAAACCACCCCTAGTACAGCATTTATGTCATCTGTTATTTTTCAGTTACATATTTTTCTGGTGACTTTAACAACACCGTTTATTTTCATTTTATTTGAAAAACAGAGTGAGATCTTCCATTCACTGATTGACTTTCCAAATTCCCACAGCAGCCACAAATACTTTCATGAATGATAACTGCAAATATTTGTTATGTTATGACATTAATTTTTCTATCTGCCATTTTAGACTCTAGGTGGTTATACACAACCACATTATTACTGAGTCATATAGAAAACAATTCTTCCAGTCAAAATTTGTAATATATATTAGTCTGGGCTGCATGTGCGCCTACAAAATTCTTACGGAGCTCTTTACTCCCAATGTGAGGTAGGACTGTCTGTGAGGAGTAATTGGGTTGTGAGGGTGGAATTAACAGAATCAGTATTCTTAGGAAGGAACCGTGGACATCCTTTGCACCTTCTGCTATGAGAGTGACCAGTGAGAAGATAGCTTTCAATGCATGGGAAGTACCACCAGACACCATAATGAATTTGCTGATTTTCAGATTCCCTGCTGTCCAGAGCTATGAGAAATATTGGCTTATTGTTTAACTTTCCAAGTTTATGACATTTTTGTTACAGCAGTCAAAACGGAAGACATTATTATACTAAGTTAAAACTACAGACATATCAAGTAAGCTGCATGCTTGAATATGCAATCAATCTATGTTATATGACTCATTTTATACTGCATGCTTGAAATGCATTCATCATTAAACCTGTAAGGAAAAGAAAAATCACAATTCTTAGTTCATCACCAACTTCAAATACTGGCAACTTTTGCACTGTGGAAACTGAAGTACATGAAAATGTATTAAATTTCTAGTAAAATGTTCTTTTTACAGTGCAGCTCAACATGGAAGGTAGCAATTAAAAAAATTCTAGCAACTCTATATTCTCAGGTTTAGCTTGCCACTGATCATAATATTAAGTGAGTAACAAGTTAGGAAAAATCCCAAACCCAAGACCGTATTTTCACATTTTCACTGCAGTATAAGTATGCACTAAGTACAATGTTGCCTTTTTTTTTAATACAATACTTTGGGTGTTCTATGATACCACATTTCAGAGAAAGTGTCTGTGTTTTTGAAACTGGCTTATTTTCTAGCCAGAATGGTTTCCAGTTGTATCTGTTTTGTTGCAAAAACAGGATCTTATCCTTTCAATGGATGAACAGTATTCCATAGTACATAAGTATGCATGTGTTTGTGTGTATGTGTATATATTTATATGTGTGTGTGTGTCTCTCTGTATCTGTCTGTGCATCTCTGTCTGTCTGTGTGTGTACGTACCACGATGTATTGCAATGAACATCATGGTGCAAATCACTGTAACATGCAAAATCATTCTTTTTGGGTAAATACCAAGGAGTGAGATTGTAGGTCTCTTTTCAGGGTTCTGAGAAATATCTAAAGTGTCTTCTGTAATGGTTCTATCAGCTCTCATTTCCACTAACAATAGATTTGGGTGACATTTCCTTCATGTCGTCGATACCATTTTAAAAATTATTTTCAGGTGGTACCCATTTTGACTGGATGGGGTGAAACCTCACTCTGGTTTTTATTTGAGTTTCCCTGCTGCGCATCCTGAGCATTTTTTCATGTGTCTGCTCCTCTTTGTATCTCTTTCTTTGAAAATTGCCTGTTTGTGTCCTTTGTGCACTTACTATTTGGATGTTTTTGAGTTTTGGGGCTTTGTATATATCCTGGATGGTACTCCTTTAACAATAGTTACACTGTTTGCAAATGTTTTCTGCTATTCTGTTTACTGTCTACACTCTGTTAACATCTTCCTTTGTGGTGCAGAAACCTGTTTGCTTGGTGTAAACCCATTTGTTTATTTTTACTTTAATTGCCTGTGATTCTAGGGTTTTGTCCAAGATGTCTTTGACCATGGATACGTCTTGCAGAGTTTCCCTGAAGTTTTGCTGTAGTTTGATGGCATTTGATTGTAGATTTATGTCCTTGATACAGTTAGCATTGATTTTTATATAAGCTGGAAGCTATGGGTTGTGCTTCATACTTGTGTACTTGTAGTTCCAGCACTATTTGTTGAAGAGACTGTCTTTTCTTCTTGGATTATTTTTAAGTTGTTTGTCAAAAATTAGATGGTTATACATGTGTGGTTAATTTCTGAGATTTCCATTCTGTTCCACTGATCTGCCAGTACCATGCAGAATTTTTTTTTTTTTTTTTTTTGTGATAGTACCATGCTGCTTTGATTACAACTGCCCTGTAGTGCATCTTAAAGTCTGGTATTTTATTAGTTGTGATATTATCTCAGTAGGAAGCCAAAATGATTCAAAAATCCAAAAATGCTTGCATTGTACTACCATGTACTATCTAAAGAAAACTGATTTACAACAAACTGTAGAGATCTCTGTATTCAATTCAACATAGTATCACATTTTGAGTATAAATATAAATAACTAATACAAATTACTGAACTGCTTGATAGTTTGATTTTAGAGCCTTGAGAAGTCTTCTAAAGAATATTTACATCTTTGAATGCAATAAACTTATGAAGAAATGTATAGAAATGAAATATACATTAATACCAATATACATTGAGCAGTGCTATTTTGTTTTTAATTTTAAATTATTTGTTTGTTTGTTCATTATTAAAGAGACAGAACTTACATCATTTAGTTCACTCCTCAAATGCCCAGGATCTGGAATGTCAATTTAGATCTTCTATTAAAAAACAACGACATAGTAGATAGTTACCTGGCAGGGGAGATACCCTGATCAGACAGGTGGGTTTCCCAGGATGAGGCTCATCCATCGCGTTTGGCATGTGCTGACCCCTGAGATTTCCCCAAACGTGGGAAACTCAACTATGTAATTTATGGTAGTGGGGGACTGCGTTTGCGTTCTCCCCTGATCTTAAAAAAAAATCATATAGTGCAGAGTGAGCCCTCACCCTTGCTTTCTAGGGTCTGCTTTAGCAGGAAGCTGGAATTGATACCAAACCTGACCTGAACCCAGCATTCTGATATGGGGTACAAAAGCACCAAACAGCTTCTAACCACTGTGACAACATCACATCACTCTTACTTTTTATTTAACAATAAATGTAGACTGACTACTTTAGGTTATTAGTTGTAGAAGTTATTTTGTTTCAGGCATTTTCTTCGCACTTTTTCCCATAAATGAATGAAGCTAAGATGCTAGCGGCTGTTGTCATAGCACAGTGAGAAATTCCACCATGTGTAAGTCCACTGCTTCGGCCGCTCCACTGCCGATGAACCTCTCTGCTAATACTCCTGGGGAGGGACACATGACAGCCAAAGCAATTGAGTATCTGCCATCCAATGGGAAAACTTGATAGAATTCTATCATCTGGGCCTTATGGGGAGTGAATTAACTGATAGAAGATTCCCATCTAAATCTCCCTCTGTTTTGGCAAGTCCCCCTTAAAAATAATTTTTAATGTGATTAAGCAGCTATTGTTATGAGGTCAACTGATCCAAGACATAGAGAATGCTCTAATGGGCATTTTTCTCAGCCATTAAGATGTCTTTCAGGGCCCGACATGGAAACCTAGTGACTGAAGTGTTCACCTTACATGCACCAGGATCCCATATGGGCACCGGTTCTAATCCCAGCAACCCCTATTCCCATCCAGCTCCCTGCTTGTGGCTTGAGAAAGCAGTGGAGGATAGCCCAGAGTCTTGGGACCCTGCATCCAAGTGGGAGACTGGGAAGAAGCTCCTAGCTCCTGGCTTTGGATTGGCTCAGCTCTAGCCATTGCTGCCACTTGGGGAGTAAATCAGCTGACAGAAGATCTTCCTCTCTGTTTCTGCTCCTCTCTGTTGTCTGACTTTGCAAAAAAAAAAAAAAATAATAATAATAATAAAATCAATTTAAAAGAAAAAGATGTCTTTCAGATTGGATTAACTGCTATTTTATTTCCATTTCAGGCTCCAGTGGGAGAGGGATGATGGCTCAAGTGTTTGGATTCTTGTCATGCGTGTGGGACTCCGGAATTGAGTTCCTCACTGCTTCGTGGCCACATCATCCCAGGTCTACACAGAGTGCATTTGGTAAGTGAATCAGTGAATGAACACTCTCTTTGTTTTCGTCCTCTCTATTTTTCTCTTAGTTTCTTTGTCATTCTATTTGTCAAAGAAAATATATTTGTACATATATATGTGGTTGTGATCCTTGAAATATTGACAAAACTGCCCTCTTTGGTGCTTTATTGCAGAGCCACAAAACCTAGGTCCACTCATGCAATGCAATTAGCCAATCACTACCACTTGAATATAGGAAAACAGTAGTTATTTTTGCAGGTTTTTAGTGGTCCTCTTTTGATTGGCCAGCAATAGTTTGGACATTGTGCTGCTTAGGGTATTTTGAGGATGCTCAAATTGCCTTTGGACATTCTGGGAGCTATATGCCGGTAGCTGCTACTACTATGCTCGGTCAGTAGTTGCTATAAAAACAGAGCTTGACAGAGTTCTAGCATCCCCTCCATAAAGCCTAATACCAAGATGTTATCTCTACAGAAGTTGATTGAACTCATCAATCTTGCCATCTGGGACAGTTTAGGACAGGTTGGACTTAAAGCCCCATTCCTCCAATTCAGGCAATCATCACACTTTGTCAAAGAAATTTTAGGAGAGAAATATTTAGAATTTAGGGCCTGAGAATTTCTATGTCCATGACAATTATAAGGCATTTGATCTAATCAGTTAAAAGTCTGCTTCCCATGTCTAAATGACAGGGATATAGTGTAAGTTTTACTCTTGATAACAGCTGCCTGGTAATATATAATCTCAGAGGTAGTGATGTCAGCTCAACTCACCAGGGGCCTACACATAGATTTGCATGAAGTTATCCATGATCACTAAAGAAAACAAAACCAAAATCGAAGCACTTTATACCATTAACACAGTTTATGATTCCAGACATTGCCTTTTATTTAGTGATGAAATATCTCATATTTTTCTTAGTCTTCTGTGCACCAGGTGTATCAGCCTTAAACACCATGTTGGCACATGTCACTGTGGTTAAGTCATAGCCGTTATTAGCTGAGAAATTCTGGATAAAAAGCAAAACTTATCAAGGGAAAACTGAAAGAGTGACCAAAAAATCTGTCAAAATAACCAGGTTTGTTCCACATAGCAAGCAGGTCATATGAAAACAAATTTCAGGATAGGGGTTGAAAAAAAAATCAAACATTAAATGACTGGTCTGAACATTGCATAGTGGACCAGAAAGGCACAGATGTTTCCAAGTTTATGTCTGAAAATGTGCAAAGATGAATGATTTATATGTTTTCATTTTTATGATAGGGAGAGTCAAGTGAATTGTGCTGTAAGTAACAAGTCATGAGATGTTGGAACATATGTTGAAAAGCTTAGTGACTTGGAGGCTGGAAATGGGTACTCTGCCTTGACCTCACAGCCAAGCACTTGTGGTTCCGAGGTTTCTGCAGTTTCATTATGACAATGAAGAGGTGGAAAATCACACTGACAACTTAAAATTTGAGACTCTTAGAATTGCTTTCAAATAAGTCAATAATATGCAGTGTTAAAAGACTTTTTTGAAAAATCTATTAAAATTACTTCTAAGGAAAGGCAAATATAACAAGTATTTTGTATTTGTCTATTCTCTACATCTGGATTTTTATTTTATATCTAAATGTTAAAAAAAATCCTTGTGATCATAATCATGACACTCAAAGAAGGCTGATTTACAAACTAAAAATAAAAACAAAAAAAATCACACCCTCTTGACAATTCTGAAGGCTGATTTTACATGATAGATTATATCACTAACCAATAAATATGGTAATGTATACAATCATGTAAATAGTTCGTTGAACATGACTCTTTCAAAGGTGTTAAATAATTAGTGCATTTGATCTTGACCTTTCGATGGTCCTTTCTTTGTAAATATCCTTTCTTTTTATTGTTTACTTGAAGAGTATCAGAAAGACAGATGGAGGAGAGAGAGAGAAATCCCGCTTGCTTTCAGATGCTGGTTCAATCTGCACATGGTGGGATGGGCTAAGCTGAACCTGCAGCCAAGAGGCTGCTCCGACTCTCCCCTATGGGTGCACGGGCACAAAGGAACTGGGCCACATTCTGCTGTTTTCTCAGGTGGATCAGAAAAGCAGAGCAGCCAGTACTGAAACAGTGTCCTTACAAGCTGTCAGCATTTCAGGAGTGCTGCGTACTACCCTGGTGCGTAGCATCAGCACCCTAAATATCCCTTCTTATCTCTTTACTTCACATACAGGATGTGATGAAGTGAGTCAGCCATTTATATAATCCTGTACAACTTTTACAAATACTTCTGAAAAGCCATCCTTTCTAAAACAGCCTTTGATAGAAGTGATAATCTTAATATTTATCTTCATATTTTCCAAAGAAAAATTCACCTGTCATTAGGCACTGATTATTTGGTATAATTAATTTTATGGAAGTATTGCTTTCTCAGTAGGGCATATCTACAGGTACAGAGATCCACTGAGATCTATCTTCATTCTTTCCCTTGCTACAAACTCTAACTCATTTTAAATATAACATGTTAAACTCTACTTGTATTATTCATAATCTAGTTATGACATATAAGTCTTGCCAATTATTTTAACAGAGGGAATTTATAAAATATGTTAACTGGTGCTGTGAATAGCAATAAATCCCATCTGTGTGTGCGATTGTGTCCCATTCGCTTCAGTTCCTACACAGCTCCTTGCTCCTGTACCAGGGAAGGTGATCGGTGTGCTTGGGTCCCTGATACCCAAATGGGAGGCATAGATGAAGTTCCTGATTCCAGGCTTCAGCCTCGCTCAGCCTTGGCTCTTGCTATCACTTGGAGAATGAACCAGTGGATTGAAGGTCAATTCCTCAATGTCTCTTCTTTTCTAGCTCTGAGTTTCAAGCAAATAAATAAATCCTAAAATATTTTTAGCTTGATATGAAAACGTGTACTAGATAATGCAGAAGATAAGATGAAGCATTTCCTTGAAGCAGTACCTTCACAAAGCAGCTCCTGCTAACGAATGAAATCTCACACGCTTCCCTGACTGCCATTTTAGCACATTCTAGCGTGCTTCTCCTGATTACTGCCATGCCCCTCTACTTTACCATGTAGACTTAGTGATGTTTTCTGTTTTCACAGAACATATCTTTTTATTATGTGTTTATTTGACAATACTAGGTACAGTTCACATACTTCATAACCAAGAAGCTGCCTTTGACTGGGCCTGTCTTTTGATAGTTCTGTGTTTTTCTGTAAAATAGCTCATCCAGGGCCCGGTGGCATGGCCTAGTGGCTAAGGTCCTTGCCGGGATCACATATGGTCGCTGGTTCTAATCCCAGCAGCTCTACTTCCTCTCTATCTCTCCTCTCTGTATATCTGGCTTTGTAATAAAAATAAATCTTAAAAAAATAGCTCATCCAGATATCTATGATGTAAATTATATATATATATATATATATATATATATATATGTATACACACACACACACATATATATAAAATCCAGTGTTTTCAAGTACATGCAGCATCGGCATGAGTGTGTCATGATTTGTTACATTATAGAAGTGAAAGTTTAGTTTTACCAAATACTAAGTATTATTTAGTTTAGTCAGGATAATAAGTTGAAATTACTTTGCTTATAATACATAAAAGCACACCTTTTGGCAGAAAATTTGAAATTCTATAGATGGAAAAATAGGTTCATATCTCTACTATATATATTTGCAATTTTATTAGAGTAACATAAGTTTACAGAATTTTGAAATATTCCTATATAAGCTATTCAAGAGCTAAGTAATATTTAGTGAAGATATATGTTACATATAAACCTGTGCTAAATTCTATAACTATTGCTTAAAAAATCCAACTTAAAATTTGCAAAATTATTGTTTCAGCTCTTCAAAATGTTTTGAAATAAACATGTAATTTTGCACTGACTGAAACTCTCCTAATAATGTACACAAAAACATTTGATAACTATGCATTAATGATGTATATTTATCACATAGATTTATATAAACTTTATATGAGTATTCTATTGCGTTTTAAGGATAAAAATAAGATAAAACAATCATAGAGACTTAACACAAATCTAAGTTGACAAAATTTCTAGGATACTATATTCAGCAGACAAATTCTGATCTGCTCTGGTCTGTAGGATCTTAAGACAGAACAATCTTTAGATCTCCATCGTAGAAGTCTCAAAGGTATCTAACATGCAGTGATTTCACAGTGAAGCTCTCCTCTCCAGCCTTAGCAATTTGAAGTACCTCGTTTTTGCTCGGATAAAAGATTCTTGCTTTGGTGTATGGGGTTCTCCATTAGTCAGCCTTGGCTGTCCTCTCCCATCCTCACCACCTGTCACCCATCACTTAAACGTATCTATAGAGTCAAGTTCTAGAATGTAGTCCATGACTGTGTCAATGTCTGCACATTCTAGTGTTTTCCTTGATCACTATCATGTACCCCTAGTTCGCCAAGTAAACTTAGAGAAGTTTTCTGTGTTTTCACAGAACAGAACGTACCTTTCTATTATGTGCTTATTTGACAATCCTAAGTACAATAGATGTGCAGCATATAACAATAGGCTTTGTGATTTTTTTTTAAGTTAGCATCTGTTTCCAGAGCATGGTAAGCTCAACTTACCATGAAACGTGCATTGAGGAGCGGCAGTTTCCTTGTAAAAAGCACGTTTTAATACCATCATTAAAATCATGATTCATCATGTTGTAGTATATTTTTATTAGAGAAATTTCACACATCTTAAATGTTTTAAAATCAATTACAAGAATGAAGTGATTACAAAATATGTCTTTAAACCATGCTATACTACATAAGAGCATTCAATTCTACTTTCACAGTTAATCTGACTAGTACATTCTATTTTTGCCTCCTTTTCAATGTAGCATTCCATGTCAGCAGAATGTTATTTTGAAAATGAGAATGTTGACGCAAAAATGTAACATTATTACCAATGAATAGCAGATGGAACTGTCAGAGGTTCTATTTCGACTGCTTTTCCCTTTTGTTTCATAAACAGGTGATAACTGCTTAAATAATTGCTGTAATATATTAGGTTATGAGAAAATGTATGTTCAGGTGCTAAACTGCTACTTTGTGGTCATGATTAAATTCTAATAGTGCATGTCCATGGAATGACAAATAGTATATTACTGATGAAGTGGAATATTTATTTCCTATGTGACTGCTCAATTATTATTTTTTTAATAGACTAGTTGAGTTATCATCTAATTTTTTTTACAGATTTATTTATTTTATTACAAAGTCAGATATACAGAGAGGAGGAGAGACAGAGAGGAAGATCTTCCGTCTGATGTTTCACTCCCCAAATATGTGCAACGGCCGGTGCTGCGCCGATCTGAAGCCGGGAACCAGGAACCTCTTCCAGGTGTCCCAGGCAGGTGCAGAGTCCAAAGGCTTGGGCTGTCCTCGACTGCTTTCCCAGGCCACAAACAGCGAGTTGAATGGAAAACGGGGCTACCGGGATTAGAACTAGTGGCTATATGGGATCCCAACACATGAAAGGCAAGGATTATAGCTGCTAGACTATTGCGCCAGGCACCCAAACCACTTTTATACCACAGATTGGCAATCAGAGTAAGTATTCCAGACAAGGGAAATATTTGCTGCATGACTGAAAAGGGATTATTAAACTTGGTATAACAAATCCTTCACAAATATTCAAACATACACACACCTAGACACATATAGAAATTTTAAATCGCCATAGAATGCAAAGAAGATATTGCAGCATTGTTCATGTCTCAAACGTTGCAGAGGAATGGAAAAATGATAAAGCCAATAGCTGATAAAATGATAGCTATCATGTATGCAAACTTTATTCCAAGAAGGAAAATAGAAACAGTTTACCAGCCAGGGGCAAGGGAATACTGTATTTTGGTTTATATATTCCTTAAAACTAAGCTTCTTTCCATGAATTACCATGTAATCTGCAAAAGGAAGGAACCTCATGATAATTCATTTGCAAAAACAATTGGCAGACATTCACCATGGAAAAGTTTAGACATTGTAGCATATGCCAAACTTCAATTTTAAAATGTACAAAGCCAATTTGAAAATGTTACTAATACTACAGATTTGAAGCTGTTCACCAACCTTTTCCATGAAACATAGGATCTACAAATGACTTAGAATGTTTACCATTCTAAGTTTGTGACATATAACATTGTCTTATGTTAAAAGGGCATTCATTCAGCGCTCAAATAATGCGATGAGATTATTTTCCTCTAAGAAATTAGAATAAGGTTTAAACATTCATTTTTATATATTTTTGCAGATAATTTTCATTTCATTTTATAAAAGGCTAAAGTATCCCTTAGCCTCTCTTATCAAGGAGAGATTCGTCCATTGCTGTTGGAACTCAACAAGGGGAAAGAAAATAGAACAATTGAGAGTGACACCTCAAATTTTCATATTATTTCAAAGTAAAGACAGATCTGGTGCAATGGATGAGCAGTTGAAGTCCTCACCTTGAACCCGCCAGAATGCCAGATGGGTCCCAGCAGCCTCACTTCACATCCAGCTCCCTGATTGTGGCCTACGAAAGCAGTCGAGGACAGTCCAATGCCTTGGGATTCTGCACTCGCGTTGGGAGACCCGGAAGAAGTTCCTGGCTCCTGGCTTCGGATCAGTGTGGCCCCAGCTGTTGTGATCATTTGGGGAGTGAATCATTGGATAGAAGCTCTTCCTCTCTGTCTTTCCTCCTCTCTGTATATCTGACTTTGCAATAAAGAATAAAATAAATCTTTTTTAAAAAGGTAAGGAATATATTTGCAATATTGGTATAATTATTGTAGAAAATTTTCCCTGACATTAAAAAGTCATATTTGCACTATTTCTTCATCAGCAAGTTTAGAATGTGCTATTTCTGCTTTTTGATTTAGTATTAAATGAAGATTAATGTGGTAAAGCTGTGGCTACTGTTTGGGGAATGGTATGTGCCAATATCAGAAAGGGAGAAGTAAGGGGAAAATGCCAGTTTTTAGCCAGGAAATTAAAATAAGGTAAGAAAAATAAAAGCAGTCGAACACAGACCATTAAATCAGCCACTGTCGGAAAAGTGACAGCCTTCCCACCCCTCCCCCAGCCGTGGCTTTGGTTTGCAGATGAATTCTAAGCAATATTTGAATGTCATAAGGTTTCACTTAAATACAGGAAAAAAGGCAGTTGGAGCACAAATTTTAAAATGCAGTTTAGTTTGACAAGTGCATGAATGAATGATAAATGTCTTAGACTATCTTTCATCAGATTCCACATGTATTAATAATTTCTCTTTACTTGAGAGTTCTCATTCAACTCAATAAAATGTTTCAACTATATTCATTAAAACATAATCAGTGGAAAACATGTGTAACTTTAGGATCCTTTTATTTGTGATAGAGCATAATCCTTAATTATTTTAAAACTCGTGGAATCAAATTACTTTCGAGTTATCTTTCAGATTAAATGCTCAGATCGCAGGTGTGTGTTTTGAGTAGGAGACACCAACATACACAAGCTATAGGCCTTGTGTGATCTGAAGTTCTTTAAACTCAGGAGAGAGTCAACCCTATGCCAGAAAAGTCGTAAGAGTGAACCCATTTTGCAGGAACACTGAAAAAGATGGCAGTTACATTAAGTGGAAGGAAGGCTAATGTTTTGTACACAGAGAAAAGAATTCAACACTCAAAAAAAGCACCTAACCAATTTTGTTACAATGTTAGTGCATGTTCACAGTCAAACAAGCTTGCATTCCACAGCAAGAAACCAGTTGGAGTTGCATTGTGTGTGCTCAGTTTAACCTTTCAATACATATTGCTGCACTTCATTTTTGCATGATTTTTCAAATTTTCCTTCATTATTTCCACACCTATATCTTTGTCCTTTACTTTTCTTTACTTTTAATACATGCTTGCATTTCCTGTTGCTAACCCAGATCCTCTAATTATTTTCTTGTTTTGGGCATTTTTTTCCTTCTTATTTTTTTTTCCTGGGATACAACTTCTGATTCTAAAATATAATAGGTGGGGTTATGGGCAAGAAAACTAGAGTAAAATGTCCTATTTATACTGCATTTTTGTCTGTTTTGGCTTCTTCATCAAAGATACCATAAATTGATTTACTTAAATAGCAAACATTCATTCCTCAGGGTTCTGAACTCTTGGAATTCCAGGGTGATGGTGCCTACAAACCTATGTGATCTCCACTGGAGACAAGTACAAGAGAATTAATTCTCTGGTGTCCTTTTTACAAGCTGACAAATCCCATACATAAAGGCATCACCTACAAGACCAAATTGCCTTTCAAATGCCATATTTGAGGATTACGTTTCAACAAGTAGGTTTGAAGCATACATACAATATATAGAGACATAGTTATTTTCCCATTCTGCATTTTTCTTCCTATGTTAATAAAACATGCAACTTAAAATATATAGATTAAACCAATTTGTATATCGAGAATCAACTGAGAAAATAATGACCCTATATAGCATTCTGATGATAGAAACATCATTGCAATTAAATGGAGCATCAATGGAATATTGAATGGTTGTCTTCATACCAAGTGAGAATATATCCTAGAGTGAGAACTCAGAACATACCAACATAAGGTAGTCTACTTGCTCCCTGGAAAAGAATCTGTAACAGGAACAAACAGAAATGTATTCAAACATCGCAATAGTGAGGGACCTATACGAGATATGATATAGAAAGAGCATTAAAGAACAATCATGGGGCACAGTGCAATAGCGTAGCGGTTAAAGTCCTCGCCTTGAACACACCTGGATCCCAAATGCGCACCAGTTCTAATCCCAGCAGCTCTACTCCCCTTCCAGCTCCCTGCTTGCAGCCTGGGAAAGCAGTCGAGGACGGCCCAAAGCCTTGGGACCCTGCACCCACAAAGGAGACCTGGAAGAATTTCCTGGCTTCTGGCTTGGATCAGCACAGCTCCGGCTGTTGCGAGAAGATATTTCTCTCTGTCTCTCCTCCTCCCTGTATATCTGGCTTTGCAATAAAAATAAATAAATCTTTACAACAAAAAGAAGAATCATGAAAAGAAATGAAATAGAGAACACACACAACTATAGAAGTGAGAAAGCACTACAAAACATGCATCTCCAGAGGCTCAAGAAATGAGATAGCACGTGACAGATTAAAGAAAATCTCCCGTTACATTTCTGCGTAATGAGCACATGAGCCTTGAGCTAGCCACAAGGGCTTCACTGGGTGGGTATGATTCAAAGAACCAAGAGTTGGTTATTACAGAGTTAGTATAAGCAGTGTTCCAATCAGGAGTTCTCATCTCTTGGCACAATATTTTGATGTGTTAGCTATCAGTGCATAAATAGCATGTTTTGCTACTAACAATAGAAGTATAAACAATTTACAAATGCTTAATCTTTTCTAATATGGGGGTGAATGCTGTTGCTCCCTCACAGTATGTTGGTCGTGACATTGAGTGTTGTACTACACACACACACACACACACACGTTGTCAGTGTCCAATGTAAGAGTAGAATGAGCTAATGGAAGAAGATTGCCTTCAGTTAGTGTTGAAGGTATTAATGTCACGTGATTGTCTAGTTGGAGATGTACATGTGATGACGTGTTACATCCATAGACATCATCCCATAAACGTGGGCTTCAATATTTTTCCTTACAGGAACAGAGTACAGAGAAGATTGGTTTAGATGCCTCAATGAAATTTGTGTTTTGCTAGGATGTCTGCAGGTTGAAACTTAGCAGAATGCCAGACATGCATACCTGGTGCTGTGACACACTTGAAGATTATCTTCAAGACTGGAAACAGACATTAATGAAAAAGGAGTTTCTAAAAACAAATTTTTCTGAGGACTTTTTTCCCCTACATTTGTGGTCCTATAGCATTTCTGCTTGGGAGAAGAAAGTTGCGCAAAGCAAATCTATCAGGCAAACAATCATTTCTTTTTTTTTTTTAAGATTTATTATTATTGGAAAGCCGGATATACACAGAGGAGGAGAGACAGAGAGGAAGATCTTCCATCCGATGTTTTCACTCCCCAAGTGAGCCGCAACGGGCCGGTGTGCGCCAATCCGATGCCGGGAACCAGGAACTTCTTCCAGGTCTCCCACGCGGGTGCAGGGTCCCAAAGTTTTGGGCCGTCCTCAACTGCTTTCCCAGGCCACAAGCAGGGAGCTGGATGGGAAGAGGAGCTGCCGGGATTAGAACCGGCGCCCATATGGGATCCCGGGGCTTTCAAGGCGAGGACTTTAGCCGCTAGACCACGCCGCCGGGCCCCAAACAATCATTTCTACAAAATATTTCTCTGTTGGCACCTTGGTTTAGGCAGAAATGATTGCTGTACATCAAACTAGCACCAGGCATATCCAACATTGAGACACCAAGGCCTATGCACCTAAAAGGAAATCTTTGTCTCTCCTTGAAAAAAAAAATCAGCAATGATTTTATTACATTTCACAGGGTCCCTTTGACTGGTTTGCTCTCAGCCCTTTTCCAGTGCTTCTCATAAGGATGTGAGAGCAAGCTGAGTGTTGAAGGCAGGTGGAAGCATTAATCTTTTATGTTCACTCAAAGCAGTTTCTTTATGTGACAAAAAATGTTTTCTTTTGGGAAGGGAGGTGTTTGCATCTTTACTGATCTCGTCTCAATCTTCTTCAGAAACGCACTAATGGATTATGGAAAATCTCTATCCGAATACAACTTGTTTGTTTCTATTTTCTGCAGTTGGCCCTGTTTTGTGAGTTGATGCTATGCAGAGTGTTCTTTATCATACAATTCCATTTTTTTTCATTAGGATTCAGAACATAGGAACCATGTCTGTCTTAAAAGAAAAAATGAGTTCCTTAAAACATTAAATTCCTAATGTGATTCTCAGTCAGGCGTAACTTCTTTTTGGATTTTCCATTTCTTTATTTATTCTACAGAGACTATTGATCCTTTACTATGAGGTACGTTATAAATTTTCATATGGGAGAAGTTATGGTTGCATTTCAGTGCTTAAAACCTTGGTAATGAAGAGAAGTGTAAGATGTAACCTAGAAATATAAAGTGATAAATATAAGATAGTAAATAAAATTAAACAAACTAGAGGTGTAGATTCAGCAGTCAAAAAATTGCATGATCTAGGTAACTGGTTGAAGTTTATTTCACTGGGGATAAACAAAGACATATAATAAATCCCGGGATTTACAAAGTAGCTGAATATGGAGTCAACAGACTGGTACTCACAGACTTTATACATTATCTCAGTTAAAATTAGATCCTTTAAAAATATGATATTTGGGACCGGCATTGTAGTGCAAGTTAAGCATGCCAGTGTTTACTTCCCAGGGAACTCACTTCACTTGAAAATAGTGAAAATTAAAACAATCTCCAGTGAGTACAATCTATGGGCTAAGGTTATATCAGTACATTATCGGGGGCATATATATTGTTCAATAAATGAAATAGGTTTTTATATTAGGCTCTTAGCAGCTTAAAAAGTAGCAAAAGTTTCTGTACAGCATTCGGATCGTACCCTCTATATCCTCTTTATTTTAGGTTTTGCCATGTAATAATTCAGCTATCAGATTAGGGGATGATTACATGAGTCTCAGTGTGCTGAGGAAGACACACAGAGGATCAGTCTTGGATTTACTGCATGCTTTCACGTGACCCAAACATGCCGAGCTGTACAGGCTGAAGCTAGAAGTCCGGTAGTCTAGTTGGATCTCTCACGTCGTTGGCAGGGATCCACTGTATTAGAGCAATCATCAGTTACCTTTTAGAATGTCACTTAGCAGAAAGATGGGTCAGAATAGGTGAGTGTCTGTCCCGGGCACTCTGCTTTAGGATCTGGGCATTCAAGCAATGGCTTAAGCCACAGGATCACAAGGCCACCAAACATGACCCATCATTTAACCAACACATGGGTCAGAATCATCATTGCACTTCTTTAAGTTT
Organism: Ochotona princeps; assembly: GCF_030435755.1. Classification (NCBI taxonomy): domain Eukaryota; kingdom Metazoa; phylum Chordata; class Mammalia; order Lagomorpha; family Ochotonidae; genus Ochotona; species Ochotona princeps. The sequence continues at coordinate 12,645,308 of NC_080857.1, forward strand.
ATGGCTCGCTTTTAGCTCAGTATGTATTATGAGCAAAATGTAAGATGTTTGGAATGTATTCTTGCATGATTCACATTTGATGATATAATTCACAAGTTGACTAAAAATAAAATTTCCACAAAATATTTATCACAAATACTTTATCACAAACTTTTATCGAAAATATTTGGATATTTCAAGTTGTGTTTCATCCAATGCAAGTTTTCTAAACTTGCTTCATTAAGGTAATCATGTGAAAATCAACTGAATAGAACCTTTGAAAATATTAATTATTGGACCCGGCGCAATAGCGTAATGGTTAAAGTCTTCACCTTGAACATGCCAGGATCCCATATGGGCGCAGGTTCTAATCCCGGCAGCTCTACTTCCCATCCAGCTCCCTGCTTGTGGCCTGGGAAAGCAGTTGAGGACGGCCCAAAACCTTGGGACCCTGCAACCACGTGGGAGACCCGGAAAGAAGTTCCTGGCTCCTGGCTTCGGATCGGTGAAGTGCCGGCCGTTGCCGCCACTTGAGGAGTGAATCATCAGATGGAAGATCTTCCTCTCTGTCTCTCCTCCTCTCTGTATATCTGCCTTTCCAATAAAATAAAATAAATCTTAATATACATATTAATTATTTTATTCTAAGAATGTGTTGTAAGAAGTACTCAGAATGTTATGATTTCTTATTTAGTCGAAACTTTAAGCTACTTGAGAATTATGCTAGATAAATACACCATATCATTTAGCTTCAATGTGTAACTAATGAGGCAAAGTCTTAGGTTTAATTGCATTAAAGGTCAGTCAGCTTTCCTTTGCTCCATGGAATCAGATTACACTCCAAACACCAGCTAGCTTCAACTGAATGAATGAAACTGATCATAAGAATCTGCAACACATTGAAACACTTAGTTGGCATTCAGCAGTGCAACCAGGGACTTCTGAATCATGTCAGTAAAAACATCAAAGTAATACACAATTGTGTGCATTTTACATAAACATAAGTGACTCAGACCTTTTATTTTTCTCTAGAATATTAAAGATCTGCTTTGATAATCGTCTTGGGCTTCATAGCCTACCAGTGAGCTACCTTGGACAACAGTATAATGATTACCACAAGAGCTTCCCATTAGTTTTTCCTTAAAGTTGAGAATTTCCAGTCATGAAAAATCCTTTCAGTATTAACAACCATTTTCCTATAACCTCAAACACCTCCCCTAATTCCCATCATTTTTTTTCTTCCCCCTCTAACCTGAAGACCGTGCACCATTTATAACAGATTCTTTCTACTGAGTAAAATATTATCTTGCTGTAGATATTTTACCAAATTCTACATTTTCCCACCAACCCTGTGATTTACATTGCCACAGAAAGCTCATCATACCTAGGGCTTTAAAATGGTCTGTTTGTTTGCAATTCTATAAAGTAGATCAGAACACAGTTTCAAAAAAAATGTGTTCGATAAATCTGACAAATTATATATGAGTAAATATGAGAAATGGAAATGCAAAACTATGGTAATCAAAATAAAATGATCCTTTCTTGGTTTGTATGCATTCTAAAATCAGCAAAACAGAAGCTTTCATATAAAATTAAAGCAGTAAATCTAAAACACAGGAATGCTGATTTTTGAAATACAACCTACTGAAATTTCAAGCATATAGTTTAGTATTGTATTTAATACAGTATGGTTGTGTAAGTGTGTGTATGACTGAGAAAAGACAACAGGTTGTGAGGTGCTAAAAAGAATTCAAACAGAAATCTATTTATAAATCTTTGTTGTTACTTGGGAAATTCATCATCAGGAGTTAATGATTCCATTCACATATATAGACAAAACAAAATCCTACTTCCAGGTTAAAAATAACATTTCTACTGATGACATTTGGTATATATTAAAGAGGGACTTTTACTGATTAATCAAAAGTACATAAATATCATAGATTAAAAAATTCAAGAGTATAAATGGAGTCTCACTTCAAAATCTTAACTAACTACATGTTATTTTCTATTTATCTTTCTTCTTAGAAGTACATACATACATATATATATATATACATACACCTTAGGTTTACCTTATATTCCTATTTATTGTTTGTTGTGGGCTAAGGAGTTGAATAGTGCTCCTTAAAAAAAACAAATTAAATATTTAAGTCTAGTTTTCCAAGAAATTTTGAAGTACTTACATATGTACATTTATATGCATATTTAACACCACTCTGCTTTACAGGCTCTCATAAAATGCAGAATTTAAAACTATTCATTTTTTTTCACATCCAAAGCGTAAGAATACTGTCTCATCAAATCTTTTGGGAATGTAATTAATGTCTTCCTTTATAAATATCTGGGCACAAATGTATTTATTTACTTTTATCATGATTCATGCAGTTAATATTACTGTAAGACTGAAGTCTTTGGTATATATGCAGTCCCAAGTGTGCCTGATAGCTTGTTAATTTAGCATTACCATATGAGAATTGTTATATGTGCTTCTCATTTAAACCTTAACAACAAGTGCGATTACTTTTAATATAATTTACTACATAGAACTGATAGATAAAAGAGTAATTTTCAAGATTATGTAAAACAGAACATTAGTTGATTTGTTGATGAACCTTTTCACTCAGGGTAGATAATATGAAGGAACATAATTTTTCTCAGTGAACTCATTACAATAGATTGACTTTATAAACCAGTAAGTGATTCTTATTGAAAGATCAGAAAAGTTGACTTTTCAAGATTGAACATGTTCAATGGGTAAATCTGCATTTTTTTAAAACTGGAGTAGCATAATGCAACCTCAGAGGAAAGTTGATAATAAGTAATCTCTCTGAAAATGGATTAAGGGAAGTTAAAATATCTACTGCTATATTTGGTTCCGCTATATACCTATATGCTTACCATACCTATATCTATATCTATCCATATATATATATATATATATTTAGAAAATAACTTTCATACATGCTAAAACTTATACTTTTTATCCACACTTCTGATTTAAAATAAGGGCTTTGCTCTATTTTACAAATTCTCTGCACATTTTTGGTCTTTATAAACTCCTAAATAATGCAATATTTTTTCAGTGTTTTATTATTATTATTATTATTATTATTATTAATTACATTGCATTATGTGACACAGCTTTATAGGTACTGGGATTCCCCCCACCCCTCCCCAAACCCTCCCCACATGGTGGATTCCTCCACCTTGTTGCATTACCACAGTTCAAGTTCAGTTGAGATTCTTTCATTGCAAGCATATACCAAGCATAGAGTCCAGCATCTTATTGTCCATTTAAGTTCAATGGCTTGCTGGGGAGACCATCTCTGGTCTTAAGGTAGAGCCGGCAGAGTATCATCCCAATCAATTAAAGGCCCTGACATAACATCAGCAACAGTTTATAACTTTGTGGAGTTAATTGACATAGTATTGAGTAATCAATATGTTCTATGTATTTGTTACCACAAACTTTCCTCTACATATAAAAGTTAATATAAAACTGTTCAGCACCTCAACTGTTGACATATGCCTTGTTAGAGTTATAAGCCAGTTTGGACTATCCTAAAATTCGCCACATTCAGTGAAAGTTATGCTTCAATACTATAAACTGCTAAATATAAAAATTAAAATAGACACAAGACAGCTGAATAGTACCCTATAGCCATTTTAAGGTGTATAGCAGCTGGTTGTGTATAAAGTAAAATTGAAATGTCAATGAAGTAGTCATGGGATGTGGTTAAGAACTTCCATTTGCTAACATATGGGTCACTCAATACCATGTCAATTAACTCCATAGTGTTGTAAATTGTTGCTGATGTTATATTGTGGCTCTTCATTGCACGGGATGATATTCTGTCAGCTCTGCTTTCAGACCAGAGATGGTGTCCCCAAGAAACTGCTGAACTTATCTGGACAATAAGATGCTGGACTCTAAAAAAACGAACCAAAAAAAAAAACTAATTAGTAGAGTAGACCTATAGTACAGTATTTCCAAATAACTAGATATATAAAGCACATAGCAGATGATAACTTAAGTCAAGAATGAATAAAAATATTCAACAGAAAAAAAGTTTCTAAAACCTAGATTTTGATTTTCTCAAAGTTCATTGCATTCTGTTGCACTTCATATGTGTTTAAAATGATCACTAAATCTATCTATCTATATACATATAGATATATATATTCAACTTTATCCCTAACCTTTGGTTTCTCCCAAATATCTGCTTTTATTGGTGTCTATCTTAAATTCAAGTTGGTAAGATGATGCAATCCTGTTTTCAATTCTGCATGTTCTGATTTTGATAAATATTCCAAAACATTTAAAATATCTAAAGTGCTGTATTATTTGTTATGT